>NC_135405.1:7665988-8297655 GCF_051989625.1 Stigmatopora argus | reverse complement strand
CTGTGAACGGCAGGTTTCAAGGAAGCCACATCATCATCAAACATGTACATTCTTTTTAGACTCTTTTGAAAAGCCCATTATACACTGGAACTCATTATGACACACTTTCTTCAAATATGAATCAAACAACTGTCACTACGCTAAATTGGGTCGCATCATTTGCTAATGCCTCCAAGTATTTTATTCTTCACGCTCAAATTCCAAATTTTAACTCTTTGGGGCAATCCTCTACTGTGTGTTTTTATTTCAACTATCAGAGCAGTTTTTAAGGTGACTTTGATGAGGAAAAAATGTCAAGGCAAATGTTTTAATTCATTGCTGGACTTAGAAAGCCACTGCAGATTTCTTTGTTGTGCAATTTTGACATTAATTGAATTTCCCCTTCTCCATCAGTTCCACCTCATGTTCCTGACATGGAAAAAAAAGACTGTTGTACTCAAGAGTGTTGCTTGGCCAGGCTCAGTGGATTTGTAACCTAAAATCCAGAATGTGATGCTACAACTTCCTGACAAATCTACTTTTCAAGTCTTGTACTTTAAGGGAGTGCAGGGTGTTAAAGGAGATGCGGAAGGGTGAAAACATCTTAATTCAGCCTTGCAACTGGGGCTTAACATACTGATGTGCTTGGCACGGTTGTGTGCTACAAAAGAGAATAAGTTCAAAGAAAACATTAGGCTGTAGCCAAAATCTTCAAAACATTACAGGAAATCAAACTAGTCAAATGAAAATCCATCAAAAGTCAGAATTAATCAGAATCAGATTCTTATCATAATACCATAGCTTTAGTACAATTATTCAATATTTAATGGGTATATTCCAACAAAGCTGGCTCTTTTGAACTGTATAACAAAAAGCTTTCAACACGCAATACTGGCAGATGCTAAGACAAAATTGCTTGAGGGGAAACATGTCTTGTGGAACTTCTGGGAGGAGGAAAGAAGAAGAAAAAAAGATTCCCAAAATATCCACCCTGTACTGTGAAGTTGAAAGTTGACAACCACAATACCTTTGTTCTCCCAGTGCAAAAAATAGCTTTCAATAATGTATTAGAGGAGTAATGACTGAGTTGATTTCTAGCGAGCTCGTGTGTGGTAGTCTAGATTAGATTTTTATGCTGTACCCTGACTCCAAGGAATAAAGAGCATGCCTTAAAATCTCATTAATATTTCTCATCTCTCACTGTACACTCAAACGGCAGAATCTAAATGTTGCTTCGGTGATAAAATTCCAGATTGGCTCGAATCATTTTACGCTTTGCCAACATTTGTTTGCATCTTGTTGTCATGGAAATGTTGAAGTTAGTTGATTCATTGGCTCCCAATGACAACGAGAGATATCAAACAAACATAAAAAAAGATAACACCGATGTCTATCACTGCCACTAACAGTGATTTATTTAAAAAAATAGGAGTCAAAATCATCTCTTTTATGTGATATGTTTCCCTTCCATACATACTTTGACCTTTTCTGTATACTTAAAATTTGTAATGAAGTACAAAGAAATTACTATTATTTTTCATATTAAGCTGAAAAAAAGAAACACAATTTTGAATGGACATTTAATTCACATTTTTCTTTTGGTAACTAACTATATATTGTATGTTGTTATTGCATAATTTCTAAAATCTATTTTAAACAATTATAGTTTAATCACGGCTTCTCATTACTGTCTATAATTCCTAAAGAAGAGAACCAATCCATTAACCTTGTTTTTGCATAATAAATGTTAAGAAGAAATAAAATCTCTGGCTGGATAATGGTCAGCTGGAGATTTGTTTTGGTGCAGCATTTAAAACACTGTGGAATTGTCTCAACTTGATGATTACATAGTGAGGCAAGGTGCTAAATAAACCAAACAGCTGCTAGTTTTAAATAAACACTGAATTAAATGAGTGTTGATTGTAGAGCCACCACAAGCCATGCAGTCATTTAAAGCCTTTCTACCTTCCAGTGAATCTGTCTAATGGTCAGTTTTCATTGCCTGACCTCAATCAAAAAGCTAGTCTTTTGTGCCCGCTTTGGTCTACGCCAGCTTTTAAATTTGCTGTTTGTGTTTCTTTGTCCTGATGTGTAGCTAGCTGTGCGTTAGGTCAGATTAACAAATGTTAAGGCCGGGTGCGGGCTGAATGACAGCATTAACCAGAGGACAATAGGAGCATGGGACAAAGGCCTTTCACGACCTGTCTGACAGCTTGTAGCGTTGATGTCATCCTCTGACTCAGGCTGTTGCCGCCGTCTCTGTCACACTGGATGCGTGGATGGATGACATCAGCAAGTGACATACATCTTTCCTCCTTTTTTTTCCTTTTTTCTTTTCTTAGGTCAATATTGACCTCAATAGCGTTCATATATCGGTTGTGTAAAGACCAAGGCAAAAATAAGAATATGATGGGAAAATGAGTACACTTTTTGGGGGGGTAGAAGCAGATGTAAAGAAATACTTTTAACTATCAAAGTAATCTCTGATAGCAACATAATGAAAATTTAATCAGGGGGTGCAGTTCAGGAGATGACTTCAATGATTTGCGCAGTTTACCGCACAATGTCATCAATATCAATCCCATATATTTCAATATTTTCAGTATTATTTTCATCAAATCACATTTCCACTGATAAAAACAAGTACTAACAATCAGGAAACATAACAAATCAGTTCTGATTAAAAGATAACATTGTTGTCAATGAGTTACACTTGATTTTCACTGCTTGAATAATCAAAAACAACGTTAAAAAATAGTGTTTTACACAGTCTTCAACTTTGTGTATCTTTACTATCTCCCATTGCAAAAACACAACTGAAATTATGCAACATTAGTTTCCAGAGCCTTTCAAGAGAAACACAACTCCTGCTCTCTCCCTTCGTATATGCATGACTAGTACTAAATTGTTCCTCATGTGTAAATTCAGCGGACTGACATTTGAACGCAACATTAATGGCAGGCTAACACTTGATGGTATTCACACAGAATGGAAATGACAAGGATCAACCCAGGATGTGCACTCGAGAGAATGATGGGTAATGATAACAATCATTTATAAACTTATACAGGCTGGATGAAACCAATACACATTTGTGCTGGGTCAAATCAGTATATAAACTACTCTAACTGTGGAGATATCCCTGCTATAGGAAAATAAAGGTATCACTACATTAGGATGACCATGTTCCAAATGAGAAGAAATTAGCATTTTTGTGGCCCAAGAGAAATTGTCTGTCAGACAAAGTCGCTCAGTTACTGCTGTACTTTTCACTGCCTCAATTTATATTCATGGGCTGGTAGCCCTTATTTAAAAGGATACTTGTTTATGCATACTTGCATTTTACATTTCAGACAGTGTCAAATTTTCAAAGTATAGTTGACTTGAATAGAAACATCACTTTTGTCAGAGAAAGCAAACAAGACCCTAAACAGCCTATCCAAGGTCACATAATCACACTTTACAATGATACAAAACATTTTTGCCTCACTACCTATAGAAATGTATTCAAATTTGTTATAATATCACTGTAAAGATGCTAAGCAGTCACAAAGATGAACTGCAGCTTCTTGTGGGGCAGTCCCACGATCCCACAGAGACATGCAGCAGGTGACCCTCTGTCCTAGAAACAGTTGCTATTTACTCATGATTAACAATGAGTGCTTGGATAGTCATTGTTATTTATATTCGAGGTGTATGTTTATGTTAAAGGTAGAAGGCAGCAAGCATTTTTTGATGGTCTGCTTTGTTGGAGCACAGTTAAATTCGCTATGATTCTTCTTTTGTTTATAAGACGTGTTCCAGTGATGTCATTTTTAGAAAATGCTGTCAACATCTTGTACTCCGGTGGTGATAATGATTTGATAGTACAACAAAAATCAACAAAAGTCATGGAATTTTAGACGAGAAAGATGAATTTATCATGCACGTATCCATTTAAAAAAATAATTATCCTGCTTATTTAGTTTGGTTAAAAGGTGACTAATATACACAGCATGCACACTCAGCCTCTTTTTGGAGAACTAACTGCCAATGACCAATTTGAAAATAAGTCATATAGTTTCATTTTTCACTCTGAGGTATCTTGAGTCCATTTCTAGTGCACTGCAACCCTAACGTGCTTACTGTGAGAGTATAAATATCATGAGACATTATCCGCTCAAATTCATTTGTGTGAGATTTGCTTCCATTCTAGGGGAAGGTCACAATTAAATTGGTCTCCCCACCCCAGGCAGAATGACAATATTTGCTATTCTTGAGATTATTATCTCACATTTCACTGAAGATGCGGAGACGCATTAAATATAAAATATCGAATGCCAGATCAATGGAGGTCGCCTAATGCATAGCAATTGTACATGTGCACATTTAAATGCTATGATCGTTAACTATATAATATTTACTAGTTGCTAGGTTACCACATGGATGATTCAGCCCTCTGCTTCGGGGAAGGGACATGCCAACGTGATTGAATAATACTGAGCAGGCCAGCTGAGCTCAGGGCAAATATGTTTGTTATTAATTCGAAGATGGAGATGTTATGCTAAGATGTCTTAGCGGATGTGTCACCTTTCCTGTACGGGCCAGGCTGAAAGTTTATATTTAAAAACTCAACAATATATGGCATGCTTCTAGTCCAGAATGCTCGTCTGCCTCACATATTTTAACCACCGTCAAGGGGATTGCCAAAGGAACAGTGTTGAGACATGGAAGGTTTGAGGTTGAAGACAAACAGATAAATGCACTCAGGTTGTTATGTAACAAATGAAAGCCAGTTAATAATGAAGCAAGAAAAATGTGAATCTGTTCGGTGTAACTACTTGAAACAATTAATAAATGTTGAGAAAGTTTGAGGTCGTTATGGGAAAAAGCTGAAATGTTATGCAATTATTTTGACACATTTTTTCAAATGGGTGGTTACAATTGCTTTTTAACTACAGTGGAATACAATTTTGCTTAGTTTGGATTTGGAGGAGTGGGTCAAACTACCACTTTTAATCTTTGTATTAAAATATTTTTGGGGAAAAACAAGTTAACCAATTTTGATAAAGCAGTAACATTTGGAGACTTGCTTCATTTTCATGTTTAAAAAGGCTGTTAAAGATGTATGATGTATGGGTAAGTGGAGAAAGAAGTTAGCTGCCAAGATGAGTTATCATTACCCATGTTATTTTCACCAATATGTATTGTTGTTACACTGCCACCTTTTTTGTCTTGATTGCCACCAATGTTGCGGTCACTTTCAAATCATAATCTCACCCCCCAAAAAGTAAAAAAAAAAGAAAAACAAACTAGAGGAGCTAATTCTTTATTCAGTGAGCTGAAAAAATTGTTCCATTTACATGCTCATTACCCTTTTCTTCGTCATCTAACAGATGCGGTTGCATCGCGCGTGTAGATATATATGTCAATGTTCCTTGGTTCAGATTAACAATAATTGTGCAACCAGTTAGATGTTTTGGCCTGGCTCATCAGGAATTTCCTATTCAAAACAAAGTTTTTCCCACTATAGAAAAACTTGCGAGGCGTCTAGTTTCCAAATGTCAATTGACTTTCAAGTCCAAAGACCAGTTTCACAGGCTCAACAACCTGTGATGGCAAATTGAGACAATCTACGACAGAATACATTGACAGCCTGTCGAAATTTTGGCAGTGTCTCGGCCTTGATTTTTGGTGAACATGTTGCTTTTCAGGCTGTTGCAATTTCACTAAGCCCATCTGTGCCTCATATGTCTCACATAATCTCATGCATTGAAGCAGGGGCCCGTTGATATCGTCAAATACATTTTTAAGGCTAAAAAACAAATTAGTCATCGTATTCTTCCGTAATTCAAGCCGATTTCATATGGCATTGTTCTCAATGGCATTTCCTGAAATCTATCTATAATTAGTCTCCCATGCCTATTATATGTCACATAATACAGCTTTAAATGTGACAGTTAGTCTGCACCTTGTCAAAGACAGGAAGTGGTTTGTGTCTTCTGGGCCAGCATATAACACATCGCATTGGTCACATTTTCCACGCCTAGAAAAAACTAACCACTTGACAGTATTTTACTTTATTTGTCATGATCTCATAATGGTGTGAAGTCAAAACTGATATAGAACGATACATTCACTCATGGTTTCCACTGGATGACATTTTTGTGAGCTCAATGTGGTTTTAAGTTTTTCCAAAAGGAAGAAGAAAATAACTGTGACACAAAATCTCACTGAAAATGAATCATGAATGAATTGCAACCGCTCACTTTTTAACCATCATTCATTGTCAAGTTGTAGTTCCAAATTGAATTAAGTTGAACTATAATCTACATTCCAGTTTTTATCAATAGATCTTGTCAGTGTAGTATACAATTATGGAATACGAGATTGGCAGGACTTTTGTTCATCTGTTATGTTAGATAAAATGACTTCATTGCAATTAGAAATAAAAAAAAAACAGTTTGCACTAGAAGGCAATTATTGCACTACCTGAACGCGATCAACCTTCACGAAACAATATTTTTGCATGTTGAATCATAAATGCCTCCACGAACTAGTGGCAGTTCCAGGAAACTGATTAAATGGAGAATGACACTATTGTTGTAGTTTTCCTAGCTATAAACACATCTTCTGTAACCCAGCACCATTAAAAGTTTTTCACCTCTACTTCCGTAGCTGGATACCATAATAACAACAAATTCAGTGTTATCATTCGGGTTACCGTAAGCCTAACAAAACCAGTTGTACAAGCAGGTAAAATTAACATAACTGCTTGGCCCTCGAATGTACACACCCAGACATTTTGTTAAGACAACATCCGATATATAGTAATCAATAAATGATCTGTTTAAGAAAGGCATTGTTGTTTGATAATCAATATCAGTGCGTAAAGCATTTCACTTTTGGGAAAAGGTCGTCTTACATAATTGAAGTGGTCTGTTGGAAAATAAAGCAATCAGGGAGAGCCTTGCTACTATGTAGACATTCAATCATACATTTGGATTCATTCCAGACAAGTCAAATTAGAATTGGATTCAAATAAGAAAATTTAATCCAATTTACTTACTTTCATTGTCATTTATATTCACTGATAAAATAAAAGAGTGCCTAATAACCTGAAGACTAAAAATATGTTTTTTTGGGGGTAATATACTGTATATTTTCTGACAGCTCATTTTTACAGTATATTATCATACACCTGGCCTTGTTTAAAAGCAATGCCAAACAAGTGTTGCCCCAGACACACACACATACACACACCCCATCACAAAGTGAAACAAGAGGAGCGGGCAATCCAATCCAAATAGTCTTGCATCCATTTATAAATAAGTTCACTAATAATAGCAGCAATCATAAATGCCCTGCATTTTTTTCAGGTTGCAGCTGAGGATAAAAAGAGAACTCTGTTTATATTTAGTGTAAAAAGTCAGAAAGACCCACGTGGCCTTTTGTATCCAACAATAAACAATTGCAAGTGGGCTTTTGCTTGCATTTCTTGCTAACACAAACAAAAGAACTCTCCATTTAATCAGTAACATCGTTACTCTAATTATCACTTCCAATTCTGTTTGGTCCTTTAAGTCACATATTATAAATTCACTCTAACCATAAAGAGATTTTTGAATGGGGTTGACATACAACCTAGTATTCTTTCCACTATTCTTGTGATGTAAAACATGGAAAAGGAAAATTTGTTTGAAAAAAGTAGGACATTTCATATATCTGAAATGACAGATATGAGACATGAAAAGTGGAATAAACAATACTGGTCTTTCTTAAAATAGAAGCATATCATGTTTATTCCTTCAATCCACATTCCTTTCACATGACTATAGGTTTTAAAAGTACAAGGGGAAAACCATGAAGGAATCAGATGTTAATGAAAACCATGAATTAATAATATTTCATATTACCTCCTGTGAGACTATAGTTGGACTGATTTTTTTTTATGTAGTTTGATGTTTTATCGGATATTACAATTTGATGCGATTGTATCTTACTAGGCAGAGGGGTTATTGCTTCGGCCTCACCGTTCTGGGGTCGAGGGTTCGATTCCAGATCGGTACCCACTGTGTGGAGTTTGCATGTTCTTCCTTGGCATGCATGGGTTTTCTCTGGGTACTCCAGTTGCCTCCCACATCCCCAAAACACACTTGCCTAGGTATGAGTGTGAGCGTGACCATCTGTCTTCTTGTGCCCTGCAAATGTCTGGCCACTGATTCAGGGTGTAGTTAGATAGGCTCCAGCACCCCCACGACCTTTGTGATATAAATTAATGTATCTTACCAAAGGCACCTACAGTAATGGTGCCTATTTTGTACTTTTTATATTAAATGCGATTTTTTTGCCTGCCTCCTGCCTATTGTTACTGGGATATACACCAGTACCCTAGCGATCCTACTGATGATAAGCGGTTCAGAAGATTCGAATGAATATTATACGTTTTGGCATATCGGGTTGACCTAATGTCCAATTTGGTGAGGAGTACCTGAACGCACCGCGCCTTTTTTCCTGGAGTCTCACATGATCGTTGATTGGCTGGGCGTGACATCATCGCTTTTCTACATGCGGCTGAAGGCAGTTTGAAGCTGCGGTTTTAAAGAGACAGTCTCCTAACCGCGTTTCTCCCTCCTCCCTTGTGGCACCGAACCAGACGTCCCGGCTAAAAATCCCTCCCACTGCAGGGCGGGACCTAACTGTACCCAAAAGACACATTTAATATTAATGATGTCGAGAATTGGCTCCGACTCGCGTCAGTCCCGCTGCGCGACTTGAGGAGGCTGGCGGACTTCCTTTCAACATTATTTCTGGGTAACTGGGTACAAGTCGCCCCAAAAATGTTGCCCAGTTTCTGCGCGGGGACTGGATGAATGGAGGCAGCCCTGTCATTGTGCAGAGATCGTGAATTACTGGCCCATAAGACAGCAACACACACACCGGTAAGCAAAAAAATCCAATGCAAGTTTGACAATTATGCAAGTTGATGGTATTATTACACTATGATGATGATTTCATGTCTCTTTTGTAAGTCATGAAACACCCCCTTGCATGTTGCTTGAAATATTTTTATGATCTTAACATGCTGATTTTTAATGGGATGAAGTTTCCAATGCATTCATTGCGGACATTGCTTGAATTAATTTGATTTAATACTATATTGGATGATGCTTACGTGCTTGGCTCTTGTGTGCACTCGGGTTATATTCACAGCACGTCCTTATGGCGAGTTTCTTGAATGAAATTGCCCATGAATGATTTCTCTTTGCTGTGTTAGAGGATGACCACGGCAGGCAGAGTGCATCAGTGCAAGCATGAATGCATGCAAGCAAGCAAGCATGCATGCATGCATGCATGCATGCATGGCGGTGGTCCTTACATAACATCCTGGGAGGACATGCTTTTAAAACGCTTGCATTTGCCGTCCATCTTCACATCTCTTCACTTGTGTGAGAGATTAAACTGCAGTGTTGCAGTCTTTCCTGGTGTTATCTCTCCAAGTCAAAGCTTGGGATAAGACAACATAATTGGTTACATTCAAAAGCGAGTGTAATTCAAATAGAATTAACCTTGAAGTGACTCACTTTTAAGACTCCCTGTTGTTTGTTATTGTGATTAGTGTGGGTGTTGCCATGTCTAATATTTGGCTTCAGCGCATGCGACTAATTAAACAGACGTGCGTTGATCCAGTCTACATAGATCTCCCACTGCGATTGTACGATTCTTTGAAGAGAGCGAGGTCTTGAAAATCTTTCCCTTCCAGTGTCAGAGCGGCGTGTTGAGTTCTCCGTAGACGTCCAGCCCTCGGCCTCCCCATGCCTCCATCTCCCCTCGACGACAGAATTGTGGTGGCGCTGCCAAGGCCGATCCGACCTCAGGAACTCCAATTGCGACTGGACACCAGCTACCTGGACTCCATCGCCTCCACCACCAGCGACGAGACGGTCCTCAGCGCCACCGTGGTGAAGATTCGGGCGACGGCCAATCTTGTGACGTATATGCCCTCATCCAAGGGTTCCACGCGCACCTTGTCGTGTGGATGTAGCAGTGCCAGCTGCTGCTCGGTCACCACCTATGAGAAGGACAGCCCTAGCCTGAACCAGAGTCAGGTGAGCGCCAGCAGTCCCAACCTCAGCTATGCCGGACCCTCTATGTTCAGCAACCACGATACGTTAAGCGCCCCCAGCCTCGCCCAGGCCGCAGCCAAGGGGCACCCGTCCACCACTGTGAGAGTCATCCACCCCAATGAGCTGGCAAAGCGGATGACCTGCTGCCCCATGGGTCACCCCATCGGGCCCACGCCGGTCATCATCGACTGCCGGGCCTTCACGGAGTACAATAAAAGCCACATCCGGGGGGCTGTGCACATCAACTGCTCTGACAAGATCAGCCGGCGAAGGCTTCAGCAGGGAAAGATCACTGTGCTGGACCTCATCTCTTGCCGGGAGGGCAAGGACTCATATAAGGGCATCTTCTCCAAAGAAATTGTGGTCTACGACGATACCACGGCCGATCCCCACAGGCTGGCGCCCTCGCAGCCTCTCAACGTGGTCCTGGACTCCCTGAGGAGGGAGGGCAAAGACCCCATCATTCTCAAAGGTGAGTGAATTTGTCAAGGCGCGGCAAATACAAACGCATGATGGGCTGGAAATGGAAAGAGGGGCTTTCCAGCATATTAAGGGATAGAAAGTGCAATTTCATGGGCTTTAGTTTGACTCTGGAGGCACTAAATCATTCTAGACGTCTGAGAGCAATGAGCGGTTTAGCAGCTCTAGGGGCTTTAGCACCAATATAAACTGATATGAAGCGGTGACTGGTTGCATAATAGTGTGCAGTGTTTGTGTAAAGCCCGTTAAACTTTGACCTTTATTGTTGTGATCAGCTGACCTGGCCTGTCGGCAAATTGCTTGTTCAATCGCTTGAAACTGCCCATCGCGAAACGACCTTGTTAATGTACCACCGCACGTATTGTATGATATTACCTTTTATCTTGTGTTGACGTAAATGCATAGTACTACGCAGGATGGGACAAGCAGCTGTTAGTCAAGGCAGTATTTTCAGTGGCTGCCATGTTTTTCACCATCGGTGCATGTGTGTGTTTGTGTGTTTGTGTGTTGGGGGCCAGGCTTGTAAATGTTGCATGCTGACTCGATACTCACTGACTAGATGGATACAGTACAATCTGTGAATTCTAAGCCGTGAGCATTTTTACTGAGTTTGTGGATGGTAACCATAATTATTTTTTCATATACAGTCGCCAGATCACAAACATAGATCATTTAAAAAATGTAAACATTTACAGAGATTGAGTGTTGCATATGATATCTGTTTCCTTATGTGTGAAATCATGGCTTATTATTATTGTGCAAACGCTTTAATTACCTGTGTCTTCACTATGTATATATGCCTGGATGTACATATATAAATACCCAAATACAGCTTTCTTGTGAAATGTTATTGACCTTATAAGCCCAAAAATTACGACAGTTGTGTCACATTGCTGGAAGTTTCACCAAATGGTTTTTGGGTGGATGCATCAACAGCATAGTCTCTATTTAATGATGGTCAAATGTTCTCTATCACTGGCGACCAGTGAAGGGTGATGCTTGTCTTTTTATGGGTTTATGGAGTGCTCCCATCATTAAAAAGCATAAAACGAATCAAATTGACTTTTGTAAAGATCAATGACAAAGACATAATACAATGTTCATTTTGCTATAAATGTCCCGTCTTAACATCTAGTCATACTTTATCAATATACAATACTGTCACGAGTTTGCTGACACCTTTCCTAGCGCGTTTTTTTTATGAGAGATGGGCGTTAGATTGGTCGCCAGCCAAATCTGGGTCACATTAAGGAAAACCATTAGCACTACCATTCAAGTCTCATGGATAATTTAGTCCTCAATTAACTTTGGCATGCATGTTCTTCAAATGTGGAAAAAAAACGTGAGTACCCAAAGAATTGTGAGACAGGTTTTCTAACCAGTTATCCACCATACTGCCTATGCTATTAACATTCTTGTTAAAATTCTCACACAATTGAAAAGAAATGGATGCCACACTTGTGCCTTACTGCTTAATAAATATGAGTGTATGTGTCTTTTAATGTACATGTTCTTCATTTAACAGCAAAACATAAAGCCAACAGCTGATTGTGTTACATAAATATAATATATGCTTTGAATTATGTTTTATTGTCATGAACTATTTGCACATGCCTCTATGTCATTATATTTCACGGAAATGCAAATATCTTGTTTAGCTACACTGACTGCTTTCACTGGCTATACTTGAGGCAACGAAATTACATCCTGGTTGACCGATTTTGAACCTAGCCTTCAACTAATCAACTATTCTCTATCAAAGACCCAACCGACATGGAGCATAGAACACTTGGCTGCCTCCGTTTTGGATTTTTCTCTCAGGCAAAAGAGCTTCATCCATCATTGGTTGTCCAAATTTCAGCAATGAAGTTCACACGAAGCTAAAATTAAACATGAACGCTTAGTTTTTTAAACATGCCCTTAAAATATTTGTTGGAGATTGATGCATTGCCCACCCTTCAAAAATAAAATACATCGACTGTGTTCTCCCAATCCAGCGATAAAAGGGGATTTGGATTTGACCTTCAGTAAAATGCTAATCTGTTGTCTAAAGAAAGCAAACAACAGTTGACTTAAGTCTACAAAAAACGTGACAAGATGGGAAGGGACGCAAACCTGTGTGTTAAGAAAGATGTTGTTGCAGTTAAAGCACCGTTCAAAAACACACCATTTCCCCCTATTTAGCCTATTGGTATCCATTTAACATATTAAATAATCATTATGATTTAATTTTTAGTGTAGAGTTGCTTTGAATTATTTATTACGCTCGAGAAAATACATCCATACAGCAACGTATCGTATGGCTTTCTTCTATACACGATCGTCAAAAATCCATACTTTGGACACTCACTGTACAAAAACCTAATAACGATTTGATGACACTTTATGTTTTACTACAATGGATGTATCAGTATTTTCCTCCACATTCTGTCATTACTAAACAATCAAGGGATAAATGGAAAGTTCTGTATTTTAACATCTTACATTTTATCTTGTATGTTATAAGTAGTGTTGAGTGACAGCGACTTTTGTAAGAAACTGAATTTTTGTACTCGTGTGTGGCTTTTTGAGTGGTGAGTGAATGAGTGACTTGTATGACAACCATAAAACAACTCCCCACCTGCCCAGGCACCAAAAGGGGAAGCTGCAAGGCTGTGCAATGACCTCACATTGAATCATGCATCAACTTCTGCACTGTGAACAATATGTGCTCTAACAATGTATGTGTGTGTGTTTCCATCCTACTCAACAGTGTTTCGACTGACAGGTGCAAACCGGTTTTATGGGGGGCAAAAGTTCAGTGAGAAACCTAATAACAAATGAGTCCGGGTACTGTTTCATAGCTATTGTGTTACATTTTTTCGCAACGCAAAGTATTCATATTCATGCTAAAATGTGTTTTGACGAACAATAATTCAGATAGTGATCAATTTTTTTGACTCACTTCTTAATTTGAAGTCATACAACAAAAATACAAACAAGATTACTGAAAGTACACTAAAATGCAAAAATCTCAAGTCACACACAGACATTAAAATGCTATGTAATACATATTCATCTGTAGTTATTTGTTTAACTTGATATTCTCATTCAAGAATCTATTTTTGAGATACACTGAGTCTCTGGTTATTTTTAAAGTGCTATATAAATAGAATTGAGTTTATCTTAGTTGCAATATTGTTCTGTGTTATATCATGTAAACCATGTCTAGTATGTCTGCATCTTTAAAACTGACTGGTTGTGAGCACAAAGCCTGAACTTCCACTTGGTGGGGTGTTACAATTCATTGAATTAATGGTTGGATTTGTAAGGAAGAAATTGAAAATAAGTTTTGTCATAATAGTGGATGTCTGCTATTTGAGAGGGCAGTGCAATAATTGATTATCCCCTATAATTATAATTGCTCATTATAATGGTTTTAAACTGAAATTCCACACTATTTGATCTCATGTTTGACCAAGAGGTCAACTTCTTCAAAAATTCTTTCCACAAGCAGACGGATTCTGGGAAATTATACCGATACTTGTCTGTATTTTTAAAAAACAGGATAAATTTTATTGTTTTATGGGAAGCTTTACCAGTATTACACTTAATTTCCATGAAGAAAACAGATTTTATTGAGTTTATCCAGGCTCTTCCGTCCGGGGGGCTTGGATCAGGGAATTTTGTCTTTTTTTTCTTCCAAATGTGAGCCTGTGAAGCCTTTGAGACTGTTGTGATAAAGGAGTATACAAATAGATGTTACTTGACTTGACATTTATTTATTTAAAATAAAATAACATGTAATACAAAAACGATAACTATATTTTCACTAATACATTCTGGTTTTAATCATTGTTGTCATTATGTATTATGTAATATCCATATCACTAACGTTGACTGTCCTGGCAGTGTTTAAATCCAAATCCGTGATGGTTTAAATCTGCATGTAAATGGTTGTCTGTCTCTTTATATATGCTCATGGGCAGGTCGTAGCGACCTTGAACCTTGAACAGAATAAAAAATATAGAAGATGTCAACAGAAAAGATGTATGTCCAGCATTGAGAAGTTTAGCGCTGAATGTTTATTTTTATTTTTTATTTTTTAAACAGGTGGCCTTAGCTGTTTCAGGCACAGCCACGAGAACCTGTGCGAACACTCGCTGCACCTTCACGAAGGTCTGGAATCGGGCGCAGCTGCCGGCCTCTCGGGGGCGCTACCTCACACCCTGCCCTCCACTCCGGACATCGAGAATGCAGACGTGGCGCCCGTTCTGCCCTTCCTTTACCTGGGCAACGAGCGCGACGCTCAGGACATCAACTTGCTGCAACACTTGAACATCGGCTACATCCTAAATGTGACCACCCACTTGCCACTTTTTCATTACGACACAGGCCTGTTCATCTACAAGCGTCTGCCCGCCACCGACAGCAACAAGCAGAACCTTCGCCAGTACTTTGAGGAAGCATTTGAATTTATTGGTAAGAAAACTGTTTTTTTAATGTTTTTTTGTTGTGTTAATATCCATCTGTAGTGATTGTCCTAATTGGGGGCAACAATTGGGCTGCACTGTCAGTCTTTAGTTATAAAAATGGTCATGATTTTGCTTTGCAGAACAACGATCAAAGTTATTGTATTTTCTTCACTAGAAATTGCATTTTTTTTCATAGTGTGACCCCTCATCTAATAAGTTACATTAGATGCTCAGTTTGCATGATGTGGTCTCCATTTTATTATTATACTGAAATATATGTTTATTTAGGTTTCTAATAATATAAACTTCCCATAAAAATGTGACTTATTCTCCAGTGGGACCGATATTTTATTTTTTATTCTCCAATTTTGGGGCTGGTATATGCTCAGGTGCGATTTATAGTCCAGAAAATACAGTACTTTGTCCGCTATGGCATCACGGCAGATTAGTGGTGAGCATATCTCCCCCATAATCACTGGGGGTCCTTCAAGGTGCCAGTACTCTCCCTATTTATGAGTATAATATACAACATGGAAAATTGATCCCCAAGTTTGCTGGCAACTAAGACGATGCAATGGAAGCTTTGAGCTAAGTCACATCATTGGCTCAGAAAGACTGGCCAACCTCCATTTCACATTCTGTTCCATATTGAAAAGTCAAAATTTGAACGTTGTTATCATAAGGCTAACCTAAGTCACTGGCGGTGTTGTATACTTGCTTGACTTTGGTTTGCCACTGGGAGTCTGGTTACAGTTTTCATTCAGAGAGTAATGTGAATGTCACTGGTTGTCTATCTTTTCCATATGAGTGATTGATGATCAATCTATGGCGTAGCCTGCCTTTCACCCTAAGTCAACTGGAAGAGGCCCCAGTTTTCTGCAAGCGTGAACTGGAAAATTGCAATAAAACAGGATGTGATGGAAAACAGGCTGTTTTCTGTGCTGACATTGAAGTTCATTGCGCTTTATTACAGAGGAAGCACACCAAGCTGGTATGGGCCTTCTGATCCACTGCCAGGCCGGCGTGTCTCGCTCCGCCACCATCGTCATCGCTTACTTGATGAAGCACACCTGGATGACCATGACGGATGCCTACAAGTTTGTCAAAACCAGGAGGCCCATCATCTCCCCAAACCTCAACTTCATGGGCCAGCTGCTGGAGTTTGAGGAAGACCTCAACAATGGAATCACGCCACGGATCCTCACGCCAAAGCTCATGGGTGTGGAGACCATTGTCTAAACCGCTCGCGTAACCCACTCGATATTGAGTTTGGAATGCGAGTAAGCCACTCTTTTTATTTTTTGAATCTCCCCGCTTGTGGTCCTCCTTGACTTTGCGGAGTGCCGAAGCTGTGTGGGTCAGCAAAGCTGTGGGTCAGAACTGATGAGAAATGCCAAAATATCCCCGCTGTTTGGACCTGGCCGACATCCCGGAGGAGAGCACGAGTTGAGATGTTGAGACAGAGGGAGAGAGAATGTGCTCACTTGGAAGAGTTCCATGTGGGACTGCAGAGGAGCAAGCGTGAGACAGAAGTTCATACTTCACATTGTGACACACAATGATGGGGGTGGTGGATGGTGGTACCAGTTAGAAAAAAAAACAAGAAAATAAACAGTTGAAGACATGTCTGGTGTGTTAATGTTCTATTTTTATACAGGCGTGTCAATTACAAGCCCAATATGGCTTACTGTGCAATAATTTCTGAATGGAATGCAACATTGAGCTTATGTGTATATATAGAAAATATTTCCAGCTCTCTGCTGAATATTGGTGTAATATAATTCATTCTGTGTGCAGTGCATTTATGCTCCACTATGGGGAAATCATCGTCATAATAAATGTTTTTAGTTGGATGGTAGAATTCCTGAGAGCTCATTCAATGCCAAAATTGCTTGTATTGCTAGTATCATACTTTTGTTATCAAATGATTTAAAACGGCTTCATTATTATGGCTGTCCCTAATAGTTCAGGAACATGCGGTATGTATGTACAGTTTAAGAGCGGTGGGTTTCAACTTTTGTCATCCTGGTTTCTGCATTGTTCCAAAGTGGGAACTATCATTTTGAGAAATTAATAATATGTTTAGAAAAAGCCTCTAAAACCCTTCTTTGCTTTGTATATTTGGAGAATTTGAAATGGACCTGGAAGTGTTTGAGCTACCACCAAAGCATAACATTGGTCATATATTGTTATTTTTGAAATTCTGGAAGGATATATGCAAATGAAGTTGACAACTTGGTCCTGGAACATTGTAAGCTTTTAAGTCAAGATACCACTTAGTATACAGTATTTGTGGTATTTAATGTACCCACCGAATTCTTGGGTTCCGATTCACGTTAATATTTTTGCCAAAATCCCCCATACTTAAGATAAAACACTGAGCAGCAACAACACAAAACAGAGCTGCCGGTGATATTTTTGACGTATTTATCCCTTTTTTTGCCCCTCTTCATCTTTGTGCATGCTGAATTTTAATAAATCCGAAGAAGCGTGTGGCAACATATAAGGCTATTAAATGTCGAGTAATCCTTGTCATGTTGAGCTTTGGTCATACATGGTAGCAAAGTCGCACACCTCAAATGAAGGCACTCTTCCCCATCGAGTGTTGTGTGACCTTTCAACTATTGACACTAAGTACAGCCAAGTGAGCATTTCTGCTTCGTGTAGGCAAAGTGTCGCTTTCACGTGCTGTTTCTAGTGCCTCGTTCAATGCCTTAACTCTCACGTCACCAACCAGGCCTGCACACGGCATCGTTACCCGCAGACAAATGCAACGCTGTGAAGTCGTACCAGGGCCTCGGTTAAAAGCACCCGCTGGCTTGCTCTCCGTGACACGGGAAATGATATGTATACGCATAAATCATGTATTCCTATTATGCAGGTTATGAAAACAGCATTTAAACAGAGCCTGATGAGAATTTGATTTCATAAAAAAAGGAGTGCTGTACAATTGGTAGGGTAGGGTTACTTGAATACACTTTATTTTTAAAGTATGAAAATGAAACTGAACCACTTTCACCACAAATTATAGGGAGAGGTTTTGTTGGAATTATGACCATTTTGGCAGCTGTCTGCCTTTGCGAGGGCACTTTTGCTGTTCTTGTGGTCATTTTATTTTGGAATTCTATTTGTAAATATGTTGGGAATTAAGAAAAAAAATGACAGGAATTAAAAGCAAGTTAGTTATACGACTGGATTTAACAAAACTACTCCTCAGTCTTTTGTCATTAATAGTCAGAAGAATAATTACCCATTTTCTAACTTACAAGTCACCAGGGCATGAATCATCTATTGTGAGTCACTGTAAGATTAAAAAAAGATGCCCTATAAATGTAATGCTATGCTAAATAGTTAAAAAAAGAATACTGTAAAAATGCCCACATACAAAGTTTACCCTCTGCCTAGGTTTATATTTTCACAGCCGTTGACTCATTGTGCATAATCTTTTACTTACTTCCTGTTTGGTTAGATAATTACTGGAAATGATGCTAAAATTGAGTTTTAAAGTTCAGACTGCTAAAGTAAAAATACTGAATCCTCACAAGGGTTGATTTTTTTGTGTTCTGTTCCCATCCTTCTCCATTCTGTGTAATGTCATTTGCATGAAAACTGATGCATAAATAAAGCACCGTGCAGTACAGTGCTTTAAGAAATGGATTAGACCAGCTGTCACATAAAATAGATATCTTTGCTTTTTAGTGCTTTAATGGGGATTCTTTCTATTTCACTTTACTATTTCAAAATTGAATGAGGACGTTCAAACAGAATTCCCCTTGTTATACCAAAAACTGTTCTCTCCTAGTGGTCAGTCATAATTTATTAGAAATGTTACATAATGATAAAAAATACAGACTAGCTTTAAAACCTATTGCGGTTTCTTTTAGTTTTCGTAGCATAAAAGAAAAGTAACTTAATTTTGGGCTAAAACAGGAATCAGTTGCAAAAAATCAGTCAGATGATGTTGAAGAAGAGTCACAGTAAGTTTCATATTTCCCCAGTAAAAACAAAAAAATCATGCTATGCAAATGAAAGTGTTGCAGGTTGTTTCTACAAACCCGTCATTGTTTTCGGGGGATGTTTCTGCAACTCTTTGCAGCATGAATGGGAGTTTGCAACGTGTGGGTGTATTATTATATTTTTTTTATTATTATTATTGAAGTGTGCTGACGTCCACACGTGTACCAATGTGTCTGTGTCAACTGGTGCTGTGTAACTTGTAACCATTTAGCACGTTTGTAGCTATGCATTTATATTCAGCAATTAGCCTTGGGTAAAAAAAAAACAACAGAAAACAAAATCAGGGCTTTGCCACCTGAGTCAATGTTATTATTATTATTATAATTTCTTTTGCTACACATGCTTTTTCTGTATGCACTGATCTACAGTTGAAGATAATGTAAACAGTGTAGTGTAGTGTATTGCTCTTTGCTTGAGGAAATGAAGCATGCCATTCGCTCCTGGTGCGTGAAGGACTCTTGCAGTCCATCTGGTGCTGTCTTTTTCCCACAATGCTTTTTATTTGTTGTTGTTGTTTTTTTTATATATATTTTTTTAGTGTCCTTAGGTTGAGCTGTTTCTTCTTCCTGAATTCTAACACCATAAACAGACTCTGCTTTGGGCTCAGAGGCTTTGTTAGAATGATATATAATTCTATACAGTTTATTTTTTGTCTTATATCCATTGTCAAGTATATACAGTACCTTGTTAATATTATATATTTTTTCTTTGTATGCATACATTATATTACGACTATTTTTGCACTGACCTATGGACAGATGGATTTATTTTTCTCCACAAAGGGTGCTATTATAATGGAGGCCTTCTCCCTCACCTTTTCGCATGACTTGCTCTAAATTCTTTACCTAGTCAGACATCCCTCTACTTCAACTACCGCTACCCCTTGAACGGTTACCACTGAAGCACTGTAATTTTGTAATCTCTACGTGTGTGCTTTCAAAATAAACAGGGAGGCTTCGATTCTGGTTTCTGTTTCTTATTTTTTTTCAAATGGTTAAAAAATGTAGAACACTCAGTGGTCTATACATTGTTTAGTATCATGTATGAAAGCTTAGTAACATTCGTTTGTGGACTTTTTATGCTGTAGAAAAAGACAATGGCAAAGGCAAAATAATTGAAAGAATGAATGTTGTCAGGATTCAACCCCTAATCTAATGTAAATCATTAGCTGAGAAGTGCTATGTAGGCTAAATTTAAGCTTCTTGTGTGGGCCTTATTCAGTGATATTTTCATCATTTGCTGCAAGCCCCCCAAAAAACTAAGCAATGGCTCAGTTTGGACACCCTTGTTCTATTCTATACAGGCTCTTTTACTTATTAGTACTGTAATTATATACATAACTTGCATTTAAATCTGAAATACCTCGTCTTAGGTTTTGTAAAATTCAATTTTTATTTATTTAAATTTGACTCCACAGCTGCTATAGTACGAAAAATACAGTACTACTTCACTGAGATCCTACTCATAGTTTCCACTCTTTATTCACTAGGCTACCCGAGACTATTTAACCCACATTGTACTTATTTAGCCATAACACATTTTTCTCCCTTCCTTTAAGCTCCCCTGACATGAATCTATCATCTATGTGTACTTGCCTGTTCCAAGATGCGAACCATTCCCAAATGTTGTAAGCCTCAATAACAACAAACAAATGTGACAGCATGTATTTTAAGAGAAAGCCATATCATCCTCGTGAAATGTGAGCGTCGAACAGCAAGACGTGACTCTTTTTGGAACATGTGTCACGAAGCTGCAGGGCCTATATTTATTCAGGCGGGAAGGGGGCACGGGGGTCAAGATCCCAGCATAGGAACAGGCACAAAAATAGTGGTTAACGTTGTTTCTAATTACGAGTTGATGAGAGCCCCGCCTCATTAATCCTTCCCTATCAGCACTGCGCAGGCTGGCAGCACCAGAATAGCACTGATCTTTCCAGCGAGCCCCACATGGACGTATTAGGCAAAATGGGTCTGAGAGGAGGGCTCACCTTTTTCTAAACACACACACACGTGCACAGTTTTGGCGTACACATACGCACAAACAACCCACAGCATGTGGATGACCTCACAACAACAGAGGAGGCGGTGAAATGAAACAGAGGAGCTGTGAGAGCCCGAGGACGGCCGCACCGGTTATCATCAAAGCAGACCCCTTGTCACACACGGGAAGGCTCACTCGCACGGCATCGCACACAAAATGCCGCTGCAGCTTCACTTTGCACTTTAATGGGAGGGAAAGTTCAAGATAACTCCCTCAATATACTACTGTAGGTTACAGGTACTGCACTTTTACTACAAATCTACACGGAGGAGGGCATTTTTTAATACTATTTGAATGTGTAGTTTGTATCTCTTTGGTAGCAGCCTCAATGTATTTTTTGAGTATATGGACACAAAAAATAGAAGAAATTGAACATTTCTAACCAACCACTACCAACTAACAAAGATAAAATCCATAAATGCCATGTTATTCAAGTCATTTTCTTTTGTATTCTTCTTCATACTCTTTAGAATGCTACAGATTATGATACGGTATATAAATGAATTGTGTTTCTGCTTTGCTGCCTATAAGACTCTTAAGGCGAGAATAACGAAAACCAAACTGTGTTTTCCGCCCTCACTGTCACATCGCTGGGCTTTTTTGTTTTGTTTTTACCAACACATTTTATTTTATGGACACACATGCATCTAAATAAAGAATTAAGAAGTGCACATGTGTATATGAAGATCAGTGACTCAAATTGACTGCAAGAAGAGAAAGATCATTTCATGTATTCAAGGTCAGATTGTTGAATACGATTCTAGTTACCATGGAAAAAGTATCATATCACAGAATGCAGACTGCAGCTCAATACACCAGCAAAATATGAACTATGAATATATTTCATAGTTTAGTTTTAGATTTGACTTTTTTCCGCTCTTAACTGAGCATGCAGGTCAAAGGTTTGTGATATCATTTCTAAATTTCAAGGGGTATTGTTCTACATTCTTGCGCTCCAAAATGAGGGTTTTAACTGAAATGATGGTATCTTCAATTGCATATCAGAGGAATCAAAACACTTGGTCACTCATCTCATATTCATCTTTTGACATCATACCCAAACGTGTTCAGTCTGCTGCAAAAATAAAAAGAATTGGCCTCACTGCTCCACTTGTTTTGGAAGTGTCCCTAGAAGACAGTTAATGCGCAGCTGTTGTTTATGAGGTCACCAAGGAAACAGAGGTAATTAATGGTCCTATTGAGTTACATGACGCTACATATGAAACCTCCGTGTCTGGGAAAATCCGAGACACTAATATAGGCTTGACTTTGCACTCTAGCTCACTGTCAATACACTATGACACTGTGCCCTACGGTGAATCATTTGGATTTATTTTATGTGGGTTGCATGTATGCATTGATAGTTACATGCTCTGCTAAAAGGTCAGAATCTGTTGAGGAAAAATTATGAGCTGCATTCATCCTAATATGGCCGTAATGGGGGGAAAAAGACACGCAGGAGGTGTTTAGCCAAGGTTAGAGTCAAGAGTATACTTTAAGTGCAGTATTGTCTCCGCAATGTTATGCAGCAAATGTTTTAAGATGAATAAATATGATTTCCCCCGTTCTAGTGAGTAGTGGGGTAAAATGATGCAACATAAGTACTCCTGGTGATTCCCTTCAGGTTTGAGCCTGAACCAACGCTGGTAGCGTGTACAAACGCATTTGAGTGTGATTTGAGGCGTTAAAGCAAAATGAGGTCAGTAGTTAAAAAAATGTATCTGGAGCAGAAGAAGAGAGTAACAATGTGCTGTGTTATTCTTCATAGATTTTTTTCTCTTTATGTTTTTTGTTTTTAGAAATGACATTTTCAGATGATAGATTTTTCTGTCAAATGATGACATCTTGGATTGGATGCCTGTCAATTAAAAGGCACCGCACCCCTACAAAAAATCATGAGATTTCTCCATGTTTGTTTGTGATGTGTACAAATTGGCAAGGCAAATTTATTTGTATATTGCAATTCAACACAAAGCAATTCAGTGTTTTACACAGATATAAAGAAAATGTAAAAATGCATAGAAAAGAGATAAAAAGCAAAAGCCATGCTTTGTGTACATGAACAGAGAGGACATTTAAGAAAATTGTGTATATTGAATGTTAATGTATTTAGCCCTTATTTAAAGGAACTGGTTGAATATCACAGCTCTTCAGGTAATGTGTTGTACAGGTGACGAGCATAATAACAAAATACTGCATTATCTTGCTTGACTCTTGTTCTTGGAACACACAACAAACCAATGATAGGTGCAAGTCATTTTATCTAATCAACACAAAATAAAGACTTAACAAGAAGCTGTGACTGGTTGTTCATGTTCTAGCCTAGTAAGTGGTCAGATTTAGCTCATAACTTCATAAAGTTATTTTACTCATGATTCACGAGGCAAATTAAAGGTCATGTATGAGCCATGTGAAACATTGCGATAAAGTCATTCAAGAAAGCCAGAAGAGCTTTACCTCCTGCCACCTAATCCTAAACATGGCAGCGCGGCGAGTCTATGTGACATATGGTCGGGCGTCACCACACTGAGTTGTCTTCTGCGTGTAGTGCAGTAGTGACTCATATTCAAAACAAAAGCCTCGGCGCACCACAAATGTGCGACAGCGAGCCTTCTTTCTACTCAGCACTTGTGGATTTGATCTAGTGCGGAGCTTGCAGTTTGAAATCATTCCGATCCTGCAATGGTTCGCTCCGTCTCAGTCGTCAGCTTCGCTATATGTCATGTCTACATATTTACAAAGACATCGCCATGGTGTCATGCCATCTGTAATCTTTTTACACAGCGTGAAATAGGCCAGGACCGCCTGTCTCGCTCTCTCTCATCTGCTCGTCTTACTCTTGCCATCTCATGCTGACCTGCTTGTATCACCTGACAGATTTGAATAAAAGGACAGTGATTCATAAAGTTGACTAACACCATGATTCTCAACTGGTGGACCCAAAACGGGGTCACGGACCCATTATCTTGGCACTATGTTAAATTTATTTGAATAATTATAGTATTGAGGAAGCTAACTTGCAGCAACAATTAAGCAACAATTCAAACATGGTAACATTTCTTCATTCAGGCTAAAAACCCATTTTTGTGAACAACGGCTTCCAGATGAAAGACACAAAACTTCATTTCAATGCAACTTTTTGAGACACATTTGATCAGTTTCCTACAATAAAGGGCAAATGGTATCATACCGTCTGTCTATTTTTATAGTCTTACATCATAGTAAGTTTGGAAGGTCGCCCAAATGAAAACGGGTACGGCCTTGTCATCTTTTGTCATCATCTTCGTGCAATTTGTTGTCTTATTGTTAGCGTTAGTGTCATTCCAGACATGACATGATTCTATGTATGCTTCGATCACAGTCTTTTGCCTTTTTGTGTGGCTTCACCATTAAAGCAAATAATTGCATTTATCTATTGCATTCACCTCGTTTGAGTGAACAGTGCAGATTGAGAAAATTGCAGTAGCTACAAAACCGTAAGATAACATTTGTCCTCATTAGACTTATCTGGAGCCAACTCCAGCTGACTTTGGTTCAGTTGAGGTTTTTACTTACATACAACACAACATATATGTTTTTGTAATAAAAAAACAATACTAAAGTGAATAATTTTAAACTTTTTAACACCTTTAATATAATCTTTATACCAAATTTCAAGCATGTCTTGAGTAATGGCCCTGTGTTGCACAATTTTCTTCACTTGATGATGATTGTCCTCAATTTGTTTCATGATGATTTGAATGCCTTTTTATTTTATAGCTGTGACTGACACATTTGAACAATAAGGTCTTCTGTTAGGATGCAGCTCAGTGCTGCAAGATGTGACTTCAAAGGTTTTAAGGGATCCTGTGCTAAAACTGAACTTTACGTGACTCCTATTTAACATTAATTTGAATGTTGCTTATTTTGAACAAAGCTACTTCTTATAGGATTTGCAACCCATTATCTCAATTGTTTATTTTTACTTTCTCTACTGTAAAGAAAAAAAACAAAATGTGTGCAGGTTAACCTTCAATAAGTGGAGAAAATTATTTTATTGTTTTTACATTACAAAGAAAAAACCCTACAAAACAACATTCAATCTATGGCCAGTAGACTTTTTATTTGCTATGGAAAAGATTTACTGAAACTAAAAGCCATACTTTGCTGAATGAGTGTGATAGCTTGAATTTAAAAAAAAATCCAAATTCCACACAGAAAGGCAGTACTGACCTCTGCTACATCAGGCTGCCATATTACATATTCAATGATTAAAATTGTATGCTCTACAGTCATTGCACAATTTAAGCACTGGTGAAAATATGAAAGATACTTGTGTAAAAAAAAAAGGAAATGAAAACCAGAAGAAAACAACACATGCAACTATTATAATTTGGCAAAAGGCAAACACATGTGTACACACGCGATCCAATCCACTACAATATTATATCGATGTATTTTTTATAGTGTCTCAACCCCAATGTGTGTTCCAGAGTAAAAGAAAGTGACAGATAATAAAGAATACATCACAGAAGAGGTCCAAATGGCATTCCACAAGAAATGTTGAGAGGAAATTATGATCCTTTAGTTTGTTTTTTTGGATGGCATGCTTTTTCCTAATTACCAGAGAGTCCTGAGTGGAGCTGATTGAGTTTTTTTTGGAAGACAATAACTCAAACTGGGCGTGATGACACATCAGTGTAGCTCTGTGGTGCAGATGAAACTTCCCCAATACCTCATGTTGGAAGCTGCTGCCCTCTTGTGGACAACATAGTTATATACTGTAATGCACTGTGTTTATCCAAAATCCAGTTGAAAAAAAATCCAGCAACAATGAAACACTATTATAACATTGACTAGTCCTAAAAGATAGTTTTTACTACAATTTTATTTTTATTTTGCGTTCTATAAAATGCAAAGTTACTTCACCATGTTTAGGACTATTTTGACCACATAGAGGCGATGAGTAAACTATCCTTATAAATTAAAATGGTAGAAAGTTAGATGTTTTTTTTCTAGGAAGTTGAGTTTTTCCTCCACAGTTCAAATTCTTATTGGGTTATTGCTACCCGCACACTATTACAATTACAGTACCCAAATTCTTTGTAAAATTGTAATACTGTTGATTAAACAATGCAGTCATGCCTTTCATTTGCTTATTGTCTCCATATTTTATTTATTCATTCATTATCTGCTTATCCTTACAAATTCGTTGTATCAAATCAGGCTCCCAATAATTTTTGGGGGGGATGTGGGAGAAAACCAGAGTACCCAGAGAAAACCCATGCAGGCATTTTATTCATTCATCCAATTTCTATGGGGATTATTCCTTTTTAGACCTTTTAGTAGATGGCTTTGAGAAAAAAGCAGGCACCCTTGACTAGTTGGTAGCCATTTACAGGGGCGTTAGAGACAAACTATAATTCTAGCCCATGTTCAAAAAATACTCTTATACTCAATTGATGACTAGCATATGCTCTCAGCTTGGAATCTTAATAGAAATAGTAACTGTTTTTATTGAAGATGCCTATCGGACACAATAAGGTCGTCGTTGCTATTGCGGAAAAAGTTCTTTAGGCAATCTTTCCACTCCACCTTAATTTCCATGCTGAACAAGTGAAGCTGCGCATGTTTAGTATACATCATCTAGTCACAGTACATTTTAACTAATATGACGGGAAAAGATATGGCAGGGTGCTGGGGCGCAGCAGGACAGAGGGATGCTGCAATGTGCAATAAAAGTGTCATTTTTCACCTCCTCTATAAACAGCTCGTAATGTTGAGATGAGCCATTGCCTATTATGGCCTCCATTCAGCCAGTGACATCAGTAAACAGAGCAGGAGAGCTCTACATGAGCGCTGAGTCTGGATTAGCTCGGGCCTTCGTAACCCAGGTAGACGTGGGGCTTGTTATGGTTGAGCCTGGGAACAACGGCGCTCCAACACTTATCAAGCTGCCTTGTGAGGCACAAATCTGGGAAACTTGGATCATGAATATTACAGAGGTTATGGGACAGCTTTATTACTTTGACGGACACCATTTCTCCGTGGGGGTTGAGGTGGGAGGACAAAACGGCGTTGATTGCTGCACAAAGAGAGGACGCTGAACTCTTAACTCTGCCGCGGGAATTTTGGGTCAACCTTCGGAGTGTACATCTTCACCAAATGAGTGTTCATCTTAGGAGCCCGCGGTTCAGCCGGCAGTCCGAGGCCTTGACTGGTGCAGTGGTGAAAGGAGGCAGGAAGTTGCGTGGAAATATCATGACCAAGCTGACATATTTTAGAGCCTTTTTCAGCCATTCGTTGACATTTATATATTTTGGATGAGTCAGACCAAAATATAAAATGGGACATGAAAAAACAAAACACCAATGACACCAACACATCTAAACTAAAGCTAATTTTTGCACAAATTAAAACACTCTCAGGACAGGCCCAAATAGCAAAAATGCACCTTTGTACTCAAGTGTGGTGAAGGAAATATGATAAATAGACCCAATCGGTTCAGTTAGAAAAAAACATAACCACTCATATATACTTTATTTTAATTTCAAAAGTCACTTTATTGATAAGAAATACCTCTTTTAAAGAGCTTGCCTAATTTTCCATGCAGAGGAAGGGTATGTAATTACTGTACCTTCTTTAGCATGCATGTAGTTGAACTTTGAGACATTTTTATTTACTTTCTCAACCTTGAAGTAAATGCTGACTATTTTGGCTCAAATAGAATCTGCCACACTTATTTATTATAATATTTCTTTTATGATAAAAACCCCCAGAAAAACAATACCTTATAAATTATGAAAACAAACAAGCAAAAGACACCATCTCCACTCTCCATGAAGTTAAATTACTGCAGGTTTATTTCGCTTTAATTCAAAATCAAAATCATTAACAACTAAATTATTTCGGTAGTGTGTGGGGTGGCACTGCAACATGTCTAAGAATGAAACCCACTTTTTTTCAAGTGTTAAAACAACAGACCAACTTTACTGGCTGCAGAAGTGATTGCCACTAATGTCCTCTATCCTGCTGTTAGGGGAGAAGAATGATGGATTCAATTGACCCGGTTGCCAAAATGACAATTCTGTTCCACATTGCCAAGTGCATCAAAGCTGTCATATCATTTTAAATGCCTTTCAACAGATTTTTATTTTCCCCCATTGTGCCTCAAAGTTGGATCCACCTTGTTCCATTCCTTAACCCTGTGCTCATTTGAGACTAAAACTGACATCATGCCCAACGTAATGGATCTGAGGACAATGAAATATTTCTTTTTATTTATTTATTATTTTTAAAAAGGAGCCTTTTGGGAGAAGGATGAATTCAATGACGATGACATCTAATAAAATGCATTCTTCTCTGTTTCTGAGTGTGAGGAAGATTGTTTACTGTAATAATATCCTCTCTGATGATTTTGGGGATTATTCTGTCATGTGTGTATTGTTCCTTCTCTGTCATTTCTATCTCATTGAAGTAAATAGTAATTAAAACTTTAGTTTGAAAGTGTGTACTGTAATTAAATAGTTGGGTAAGAAGTGCCTGCCTTCTCATCAAATGAGTAATGACACAAAGAAATAAATCTTTTATTTCTGCCTTTTTCTGAATATGCATATGTGAGCGAGGCGTTTTGAAATCATGCCCCGCTGTTACGTAACGGCGTCCAAGCCAAATGTATGAAGTGCTGTCTTTTAATCTTTGTACTAACGTTGCCGTTAAGTGAGGGGATAAAAGTGAGCTAAATGGTAATGACACCTATTTAGGTTGTTTATTGCAGATGTTCTTGCGAGCAGATGTTGGGAAACGTTGACCCACCCAGCAGACTTACAGGGGCTCACCCGCATGATCACACTGGGTGGCAAGGCTTTGGCACGCCACTGGAAAGCATTACTTCTTCATAGTGTTAATGGACTTACTTAACTGCCGGGCCTTGACTGCTGTTTTCCACTGAATTAAAGTGTCAGGGACCACAAATCAGCGGGGATGACTGTAGGCTCTTGTTGGTTACATTTTTTTTCTCCACTGGACACGTGAAAGTAGAGCCTTTAAATTGACCTAGTGCTAGAGAGCCACTGTTTGTACCTTCGTTTATTTCGACATGGAAGCCGTCACTGGCTCATACAGAATCTCAACACAGGCATTTTCCAACAAGGCTAGATATTAGTATTTTATGCACATGTTATACTTATTTCCTTTCTCCATATTAGTTATACTCTTGTGTACACTATACAATATCTACTTTGTGGCCACAAGTGAGTATTTTATGGTAATAAATGTATCTACTCTGTGGTCACATTTTTTTTGTGTGTGTTTTCTTTTGTGTTTGTTTTTCAGTTTGAATATGAAATGCCCAATTGTGGAA
Organism: Stigmatopora argus; assembly: GCF_051989625.1. NCBI lineage: Eukaryota > Metazoa > Chordata > Actinopteri > Syngnathiformes > Syngnathidae > Stigmatopora > Stigmatopora argus. Next base: position 8,268,238 of record NC_135405.1, on the reverse strand, counting down.
TTTTGTGCTTCTTTAACACAGGACTGAATTCAATGTTTACTTTTGTCTTCTTCCGACACAGATTATTGGTTTACAGTATAAATTTAAGTTTGTGATTGTTAGTGGATGTCAAAGTGTGAGTATGTTTAATTATTCTGATTCTAGTAAGTCTATATTTTACAGTTTAGCAGGTGTCTGCTCATGTCTATTGTGACAACACTTTTTACTTGTATGCTTTTTAGTTGGATGCGAATTGATCACCCTTTTTTGGGGACATTCAATGAGTGAACACACTTGTTGCTGAGGCATAAAAGAAGCAATAGAATGTAAAATTTTAATTCTCCATAAATACAAAACAAAACAACTGACCACATCAAAAGTGTACCTTACTTATCTGAAATATTTTATTGGTCACACAAGTAGAAAAGTACACACCTCCCTCTCATCTATTCAACATTGTACAATTTTGGCAAAACAGCCACATTTATTAAATGAATCGTGCAATTGTAAAATACCTCGGCCTCTGCATTACAGAAGAATTTCCATATTATATTTTGGTGATACTCCCTGTTCACAGCACTCCTACGTAGCAGAGAAAGCCCCGTAACCGGATAGCCGGAGGGATTCGACTGCCGCAGATGCAGCTCAGGGAAGGAAGAGTGCTGGAAGATGTGATCACCGTTGAATGTCTCCGACTAGCTAGCGCTCATTATTGTGGTCATATACATAACTGAATTTCATTGAATCACTGATCTCTTCAAAGAGCAAATATAATATATATACCTGCTAGTATTGCATTTTGCTTGCTTTTTATTAAACTATCAGATGATTTTTTTTCTAGGTCCAAAAAACAAGTGAATTGGTGTCATAAACATACCATGAGTATAAATCAACAATGTTATGGCAATAGGAGATCAATTCTATGGATAATAATTGAATATTTACTGATATTACAATTAGTGCCATGATTTGATTCAAGGGACTATATTTGATATCATATGGACACTAGCATTTATATTTTACCACATTTTAAAGGTGCAAAGTCATTTTGATGTGTTTATAAATTTTGTTACAAAACATTTTAAGACATTTGAGTAAAATATCTAAAAAACATGATATCAATGCTTAGTCATTTGTCCTAGCTAGTTTTTAGTTTTAGTGGATTTTTAGGGTGTTGTCATTTATTTTACTTTTAATCATGCATAGCTATTAAATAAAGAAGTGCATTATATGTTTCTTTTAAGGAATATGTTTCAATGTGTCATGGAAATTACTTTGCCATTAACAAAACCAAATTAAATGAGTATCCCAGTTAACACACTTGAAAGCATTCAGACCCCCCAAAAATAATAATTTTTGGTTGTTAATTCAAACTTTCATTTAATTCCACCCAGCAATTTATAGACATCCTTTTGGGGTTTACTAGAAATGATCATTAAATCAGTAAATATTGCCAGTAAACAACAAGCCAGACAACCGAATAACAAAGTAAATATTAGACATTTCATCATTTTGCATGCGAGTAGTGTATGATGGTGAAGTTTAATGACTGGTTATAAAACATAAAACTTCAATAACTCAACACTTGTGCCAAACATATTGCGTCTGATGAAGGTCCCACAGATGTGGTCAATTTGCTTATTGCTTCAAAAACAATGATGCAAATAAAAGTCTGAAGTTGATTTCGCGGATTCACTTGACATTTGCGTCATTTTTCGTTACACCTACTCATACGAAGGTCAATGATATCGTAATAAAAATGAGATCCTAAGCTGAAAAGACACCCAGAAAAGAGAAAGAATAGTGTACACTGCAATCAAACAATAGGCACATCATATATTATCAGTTATGGCTTAGGTTTAAAAAAAAAATCCAGGTTGTAGTGGGACCTAGTCTGGTTAGGTGAACCAGAACTGGAATAAGGTGGGGAGCATCTTCCTGTCAACATCTAAAAAACAGAAGAGTTGTGAGATCTCAAAGGAGCTGAAGTTGATCCTAACTGTGCAAACCAATGTTTAATGATGGGAAATGTTCCAGAAATTCCAGAGTTTCCATAAATCTACCATCAGGAGATCATCGAACTGCAGTATTGTGGAGGTTTGCACAAAGAAAGCTTTTGTCATTTCTTAAATTGCATACAGTATGTCCCAAGGATGTTACCTTGTTGTTTCCATGCAATTGACTGAGGCCGCCATCCACCCACTAAAAAGTCATTTCCCAGATTTTAGTAGTGGTTTCATTTCCCATTCTTTAGGTTTTCCCCTTATAGCCCATGAGTTTGTGGTGAGTGAGGAATTTTCACAGTTGGAGACATCATTGGCAGAGAATGGCAGATTATCTTGAATTTGACCAACGTGATTGACACCTAGAGTTTGAGATGATGATGATGATGATGATAGGCTTCCTGGTTGCTCCAGTGAGACTTTAAAGAACTGGCCAGGTTTGGGTTTCACTATGCAAGATAGGAAACTTGCTTTAAAATGGAATCAAACCAACAGTTTTGGGCATTTCGTAGGTTTGTGTTTAGCATTTTTTGTTCAATTGAGGGGAGTACAGCTTGTTTGCACATTTCCTGTGCAAATTTCTGTCTCATCTTTCCTTTTTTTCATATAAAGTTTCAAACTGCAAAGGGAGCAGATTGTGTTTGACTATGGTGGTTTCCCTTTAGTTTTCTTTTTTATTAATTTTTCAATTTCAAAAGACTTAGGCCAATACAAAAGTATGTGAAAATAATAATAAAAAACAAAATGTAGGAAATAATGATTTTGTTATTTTACAATTTTGATGGTATTTTTCAATGTACTATTTTTTTAATTAATTGAATTTGTAGTTACAGTACATATGCCTCTAATGTTTTATATACTACGTACATTTGTTCAATATAAATTCAGGCATTGTGGGGTAATTAAAAAAATAAATATTGATAAAAAAATAGAATATATCATCTCATAATATTAAAGTTAAGGGCACAAATGAGTAAAATAGTCACTTGCCTGCTTGGAAATGATAAAAAAGAGTACAATTTATACACCCCAGTTGTGTTATTGTTCACTATGTGTCAGTTAATAGCCATGTGAGAAAATGAGAGGCCTTTCCCAACACAACTACAGGCTATTTTAGTCCACTTGAATGAAAGGGAAGGCAATAGACTACATAAGCACAGGTTGCACGCACATCGAAGCATGAACTCAAACAACACAGACAAAGGCCGCCGGATTATTTTGGCAAACGGTGAGTTTATTATTTCGTTTTATGGGGCTGGGAGGTGGAAGGGGGCTTGTTTTGTGATACGGCGGCTCTGTTTGTGACTTTGTGAGAAAGGAAGCGTGAGCAAGATCAATACATCCTCTTCGTAGATTTCCAGCGGCGTGTGACGTGCGTGCGGGGAAATGAGCCGGGCCGAGGATACTTTGCTTGTTATGGATTTGACATGAACTTGGCCCTCTGCCCCTCACAATGTGATGAATGCATTATTTAATCTTCCTGTCTTTGTTAACCTCCTTTTGGCAAGCAGGCGCAGCGATTCTCTGGCTGTGAGTGGATGAAACAACATCTCCAGTTTGACCTTTGGAGTCTAATGAAGCATAATATTAGCCCTTAGATAAAATAGAACATCTCCGCACGGATCCTTGTCACTACTGGAAATGGTGTTTGTATTTTAGGCGCACGTGGTTCACCTGGACAACGCTGATTTAAATGAACACATGGGGTACGTTCATACTTGGACAGCTGCTATTATAATGGTGGCAGGAAGTATGTGTTCCTGCAGTTCTGCTTTTTATGCAATGTGTTCTCATGAGAAATTAAAATGTTGCAATCAGGTGCAAAAACTCTTTATTCTTAGTAAAAAAAAACAATGTTATTGTGTCACTTGCCAGCCTTGAACAACAACTCAAACAAAATCAAAGACGGCTGGAAATTGCACTACAGAAGGTCAATCAAATTAGACAATGAGTGGGACGAGGCAGAATCAGGAAATAAAATAAAAACACAATAAACAATTTGAGAGATTAACCCTGTCAGAGCAGTCTTCACTACAGTGGGCAGCTATTCAACATTTTCACCATTTATGAGGCAAGTGACTCTTTTTGGTCATTAAAAAAGTTAAATAATAGGAATTATTAACTGATTTGATACATTGTTGTGTATTTTTTGTAATAAAAATACAAGTATAAATTGAGACAATGTTAAAAAAAATTATGACATTAAAATGAATAAAAACAGAAACAGTCTGGTTACAGCTCCAAATAAGACTTTAAAGTTTATTTTTAAAACAAATAGAAATGACCACATTGCATGCCATTGACGGCGATAGCCATCCAATTTAATCTGGGAAGAGTGTCTGTTAATGTTCATCTAAATGTACAAAAAACAACAACATTTTGCATGAAAATGACAAAATCACCGTGCTGTAGACAACATTTCAAAAATTAAAAAAAACATCTTTTCTATGCAGCTGGAGGGCAGACATATTCTTTGGGCAATTTATTCATGAGACCACTTTCATTCTTTAAAATAACCACTAACAAGCAGTGCCGTTTTGTTTAACAATCCAAGAAAAATCTACGGAAAACAGACGTCAAGTGATGTGTTTCTGATTACATTTTCCATTTCAGTCAAGTAAATGCAACATATCATATCATTTGTCTTCATCTCTGTAATTTTCCCTGATTATCTTTTGGTTATTCACTTATATTAATGTACTTCTAAGGAATTCTATTGATTCTGCAACGCCTCAATCCAGTGTGAATAGCTCATCTGTGACGAGAATTCTTTGGTTGATTCATAATTGTAGGTTGAAGCCACAACAAGGCAATGACAAAACCAGTACCAAGTTGAATATATTGCTCATAATTATACTTCTTTAAAAAATATTTATTTTTAATATATGTATTTATTTGTCTTTTTCCCCCACCACCTGATGTTTACATTTTAAAAAATCAAATGACTTAACATAAATGGTTTCCATTGGAAAGCCATATTATGTATAATTTTAAGAATGGAGATGACATTGAGAAACTGTGGGTTAAAGCGTGGTCACTTCAAACTTTGTATATGTTTGTTATAGTGTTGAGGGTGCATGCGGGAAGAAGTCCATCTAAAAATAAATATCTTGCCAGCAGCAGAAGACAATGACAATATTCTGTGCAGTTTAGAGACGTCAGCGTTTTTGGGTAGGTGCCAACTTTACATCCTTTAATGGAAACCATCTCGGTCACCTTTGGGTCAGAGGCATTTTATTGGACATGGAATGGAATTTATAACTTTTCAGTCAACATATGTGCAAATAAATATTTCAGAAACCTAACTCCACCAGACATTAACCCCTCGATCACAGAACTACAAGCCGAACGTGCTAACCACTCTTCTACCATCCTGCAATTGATTGTAAAAATGGAGTAATAAGATTAATCAATGACATTTAAATACAAAAAGAAATATATCCTGACACATTTGGTAAAAGTCATATGATAGATGTTTCCATTTTTTTTCCTCGTCCTCAAGCACCAAAAGCTTTTCTATCTACAATGAATACTTCAAACAAATATGTTGGTTATTTCCATTGCCTGCATAAATAATCTTCCGAGTTGAAACCTCCCTTTTTGTTGGTAAAATGAGAAAGTGAGGTAGTGTCTGTATGTAAGCTATGTAAAACTGATCCAAAGACTTTCCTTTACTAAAAGGGCAACTTATTGGCCTGACATGAGTAAAAGTCTTACTGTAAGAGAAAACTGAAGGTTACTGTTAGCTTTCAAAACATAACAAACTACATCTGCCTGATCATTGCGTATCAAGCTCACAAACTGCTAGTGCTCCCACGTCAGTGCAGACAATGGACTACAAACCGAGCCAGGAAGCGCCGGCCCACCTATGATTTACTGCTTAACCCCCTCGCTTACAGAATAGACCTTTGACAAATCCACTTAACCGACCTAAATCGGAATAATGACACAATTCTTTCTTTCGCGAGGCTGTCTAAATTAAAAAACATTTGGAGGGGAAATTGAGCAATAGGAGCCAAGATGTGTTCTACACATTTCTGGGAAGGATGTGGATGTCAATACATGTGTTTCTGGTTCTTTCTGCCCTTAATGATCCATTATATGACAGTGGATCTGGAAGCTGTAGTTGAGCGGTCTCCAATGTCCCATCACGAGCAGCATGCCCCCATCTGGCTGGGATACCGGAGGTTTGGGGTTATGCTCAGACTCAATGTTGGAGATGACTTAATAAAGAAGCTTTGAATGCCCAATAACTGATCCTGGACCTCCAAAGACTACCCACAATCGAAAAAGTTCCAATTACACTTTGCCTGTATTTAACAACACCAACATTTTCCCTACTTGTGAATATTTTAGGTCGTTTCAGAGTATCCTCTGCTGGGCTGGTGCTTGGAATCTCCCCAGGGGAGTTTGAGATTAGCTAGAATGTGATGAGATGGTGACAAATATCCAACACTCCCTCACAATGACGATCCGGTACGCAAACCACAACGGATAAGAGGAAGACTCCGATTGGGCCGGAAAACCAAACAAAACAAAAAAAAGGAGGCTCCGTCAGGAAGCAAGATATCCATTTCATGGCCCGTCTGTTTAGCTGCCACCTGTTAGACATGATCATTACCACGTTGCAAGGGGCACGGGGGCTCAGCCGGCCACATTTATATCAACAAGCCAGGATAAAACTGTCTAATTATCCCCCACGGCCCCCCTGGTTTGGCCCCCTCAAGTCTTCTGGTGAGCGTGGTACCATTTGGCTGCCGGGCTTGTGGCCAATTTGTGCAGGCCGACATGTTAAAGCCCATCCTAATGACAGCTCTCTTTCAATGTCAGATTGTTGTAAAATGCTTTGGGCAGCTTATTCACATTATGACCAACGAGTCCAACTCAAGGGAAAATCAAGAATTTTCAGTAGCAATCACAAATACAACAAAAGAGCTCTTCACACTGAAGGGCTGAAATAATATAATTAACTTACCGTATTTTTCGGACTATAAATCGCACCTGAGTATAGGTAGCATTAGTCAGAGAATGCAAATTGAAAGAGGAAAAAAATATAGAAGTCGAATTTTGGGGGGACATTTTTTAAAAATTAATCAGAAACCAAGAACAAACATTAAAATGACTATAAAATAGGGAACAACAGAACAATAAGGACCTCTTCATGTAGAATATAAAACATTTTTTGATAACTATAGCTTAAAAAACACAACATAAGCTGTTGGTATAGGGTGAAAAAAAGCCATATAAGTCATAAGAGTTGAAACATACACACCGCAACTTGCAGTAAAAGCATACTTTTGATCAATTAAAACAATCAAATTATAAATAATCACCAAAATGTATTAAATTAGCAACCAAAACTGCTTGAGATTTTTATTACTTTAGTTAAAATGTAACTGATTCTGTGAAATGTGTACTTGTATTAACGGCCCTTGAATCCTATCTTTCGATATCGATGGCACATCCTTACAACGTTGATGACTTAATTAACGTCCACCATTTTGTAAGACCTGATCTTGCGAAAAACTGAATACCAACATTTCAGCAAGGATCAAATTCATTCTCTTGCTGGCAGTTGACATATTTTAGTCGGAAAGGCCGCAATATCATTAAAGCCAAGTGAATGTGACGCTAATGACCAAAAGTCAAGAATCTTTGATGCTCCCTTGCAAATTGAGAGAAGACCAAACATAAACACTTTGCACCTGTGCCAAGCTGACAATGATCATAACAGTTTTGATCGGCACAGATGGAATGTGGCGGGTAGCAGCGGGCAATCCGCATTCTCGTGGGAGGTAGCATTAAGGTCTTAATTAGGACGCAGGGGGGAGACCATTCAGAGTACTCGGGCATGACGAGGGACGCAGCAATGGGAAAGTGGAGCGGATCGTCTTTCCTAGTTCAAGGCTAATTGCTGAAAAGAGATCTGACACAAATGTGAAGGGGAACACAGGCGGTATGTGGGATGATTACGTGAGGTCATCGTCACTGCTCGTTGGACTAAGCTTTGTGTCTTTGTAGATGCTTGTCGTTAAGTCGCCAAAGATAAGCGAGGTCAGATATGTATTTCTAAAGCATTTATTCCAAAGAGAAGTTTGAGCGGATTTCTAATGACAGAATTGTCACTCAGCAAAAGCTGCCGCAGTGGCGTGTTTGCTTGCCGGAATCCAGTCATCTCAGGATCTCTGATGACGCGGCAGCTGTGGCAGATATGATTACGACTGTTAGCAAACTGGACCCGGGTCTCTTGAGTTGCAAGTACCTTAGAATTTGTAGAGCGTCAAAACAAAGCGAAACAAATATGATACGAACGATGCTGGATTTTTGGTTACCATGACAATTTTGTAGAAAATTCTTGCTCAAATGATCTAAAATCTGATCAGAAATATTTGGACGCACTTAAAATGCTTAAAGAACCATTCATGTGAATTAAACAATCACAAATAAAAATAAATTTTCATTACTGTTCATTATTGTGATTATCAACAATTGGGAATCTTTGCCTGCCAATTTGTCTCATGGTCTCCCTACGAATAATATTCGTTGCAACCCCCCCTTCCCTCTGGTTTTTTTTTTATATTATCTCAAACAGCTGAAGCAATTGTTATGGTTATCCAAAAGCCCTCTTGGGGATATTTCTATGAAATGATTTTTACAGATTGTCAGAACCCAAAAAGGCTTTTCCAATTGATCTTTTCATCGACTTCATTTCAAATTTTTTTGCTTCTCATTCCAAATTTACGATGGCAGCTTTAGACGTGCGCAGATAATTCAGTCGGCAAGTCCACTCTAATGAAAACACAAGTGCTCGTCTTTCTCTTTTACTGACCTCACCATTAAATCAAATTATTTCTCTTAATGCCAATGTGTGCGTTATTTATCTTTTTGGCTGATTTGACAGACATTCCTATTACAGTGCAGCTTTCTTTTGCATCTAGAAATAAAAACATTACCTTCTACTTACTGTTTCCCCAGTAGAAATCAAAATATCCCCTACTTTGAAGCAGTGAGTGCATAGAGATAAAAATTTATCTGAAATAGGAAGACAGGAGTCCTCTGAGAGACACTAAATTGAATCTAAGGCTGTGCCCGGCAGACCACAGGATGTGCCTGCAAAACGTCGAAATATCAGAATGGTGAAAAAGTCTGTTAGTGCCCATTCATATAAACTGTCTTGTAATGTTCTTTGGCCCTCGCAGGATTACTCGAGGGGGAAAAAAACTACAGGAAGGGAAGAATGGTTTTAACATAACTTCTTTTTTTTGAACGCGCACTACAGCTTTTCTCTCCTCCCTGCAGTTAAACGTTGTATTCCACCGGGTCCCGGAAGGAAGCAGCCTAGTAAATCCCTGCTGCAAGACTTAAAACGGAAACAGTATCTTAGAACAGGTGAAAAACTTAAAGAGAAGTATGTCCAGGCCTCTTGCCTTTTGTCTCCTGGGGGTAATTTCACCAGCCACACAATGTAAAAAAGCCCAAGCTTTTAGTTTAAATTTAGCCAGGCAGGAAGCTATAATGATGAAATAACACTTGCTGGCTTTAGGAAACGGAAAACGTCCTCATGTAAGAAATTGCTTTTAGTAGTTTAAAAGCTGACAACTGTTTTTTTTTTATTTTAGGGCCAATTTTCAGCCTTTAACAGTATATGTGTAAAAAAATCAACTGGAATTTCTCCTGAGGTGAATTAGGAAGTGTTCACTTATTTAGCTCTAATGGACTAAGCCGATGTGTGCGCTTGTATGGTTTTATTTGGAGGAAGGAGGTTCAAAAGTAAACAATGAGAAGTCCTTCAAAAGGCTAACCATATGGTTTTATGATTTCCATTCAAATATTACTCTTTTAGAAGGGGGGGACTTGTACACTCATTTGTTTTGACCTTAAAGTATCCCGAGGAAGTGGCCCTGGGGGTTCCTCTCAGGACATGGCATTAAAAAAAGATTTGCGAATAAAATGAATGCTCGCTCCATGACAGGCTGAAATGATGTGCCTCGAATTTAAACGATCTCGTGGGTTTTCCCTTCTTCGCCCCGTGTGACTGCCATGCTGTAGTTTAGTCATGACTGGCGGTCCGGGTGTGTCTGTTGAAGGGGATGAAACATCCACCATCTGCTGCTCACTAAGCGCTTGTCATGGCATGAGAAATATGAATGTCATCAATTGTCGGTGGTATTCGACGCTAAGCCAATGGCAAAAGTAGGCGGTAAAACGCGGGTAAAAGTTTCTAATCAACAGTTTCCGCAAAGTGTCAACAAGCAAAATGGGAAAACCTCAATAGCTTTGGCTTCATTATTTTGTAGTTAAAGAAAATCACACGCTCTCCTTGAGCTGATAAACACGTGTTTCACAATATTTACACATCTGCTTTAATCGGAGCAGTCAATTTATTTTAACTTTATTAGAATAAACACACTTGAGTGTTGGCAGCTGGCTAACAGGATGGAAAATAAAATAAAAGCGCGGCATCAACCCCTACAGTCAATTGCTTCAGGATGAGGAATCTCAAAAGCTTGAGGCGCAAAGTAGGAAAATGAAGTTGAGGGCGTACATTTTCTCTCAATTGCATGTTGTTGGTTAAGCAAATAACTGACACTCATTTCATCTGAGATGAATGAAAACAAACACAACTACAATAATGACCAAACAAGCGTTCAACCAAATGTTCTAAAAAAAGATTTGTTCAATGCCATAACATGCTAAGACCATCTGTTATTTCTTCCCTTCTTTGGGGAGGATACAAGAGGTTTGCAGTGATGCACAACCACAATAAAATAGTCCCCATCCAGAGAGACAGCCTTCTATTTGTCCACTTGTAATTCATTTGGGAACTAATAGTGAAAGACAGTGAAAGGGGTCATCTGAAAGACATTTGTAAACATGTCAGTAAATCACCCTCAGCGATGGCAGGGAAATTCCCCCCCCCCACTCCACAAAATCATCTTGTGGCTGTATGACAACTTGGTCAGCGGAGGACATTAAGATTATTCCCAGATTGTTCTCTTACTCCCAATAAATGATGGGAACCTTTTAAAAGTTGCAAGCAAGTTATTTCACAAACAAACTGCTTTATGATTTGCTTTATTTTGGACATTTGCTCTGCTTAAACTTGAGGCTGGACTGGCTTCAGATGTAAGTGACTTGAAAAAAGGGTGTTTTTTATTCTATATAGTCATAAATAATAAACAGATAATCCTGCGCTTTCTGCATTTTTATTCTCCTTCGATGGAATATCCTAACCTTGGGTGTTTAAATTATTTACCGAACATTGGATATCCATTTTAGGGTAACCCAACAAAGGTTTAATTAACAACTCTAATGGATTGGAATGGAAGTCATATCTAACTGCCAAATAGTGTTTTATACTGACAATTTAGCCTTTTACGTAGCCACAAGTTTTTATTATGTGTGATCTTAATAGCATTTTGTTCATCATCTTAAACAATATCTCATTTGATGTCAGATTTGGGCCATTTAATCTGACATAGAGAATTTCTACTACTGGAGCAAATGTTTATTTGTATTCTCCATGTTAACCATTGCTACTTTGGCATTATTTTTTGTATTACATTTCATAATATGTGCACCTTTAAAAGTTGAGCCCTTGCTTTTATTAAGCTGCCAAACAATGACAATTGCTGACATGCCTGGTTAATGTTGAAAAAGCATGACAGACTCCTGAGTTTGTGAAAGCTTTCAACAAATGGTTAGTTTGTATACTCAAACTTCATTCCACAGGTCAGCTAGCAGGTGTTTATCTGTATTTTAATAATATTTCAGTCAATATTTACGCAAATGCTGTCTGTTTTGCTGCTCAGACATGGTGCTTCAGCAGCAGACATAAACACACTTATGAAAAAGACTAAATTATATATCAACATCCAGCTAATCCATATGCACTGACAACTTTATCGACTCATAAAATAATCGCAACTGCCTTCAAGCACATTGTATTTTTAGTTGATTTTAAAAAAAAATTGCACTCCAACGGGAACAGGATGAATTTGTTGGCGGTACTAATGTGAGTCCTTTTTATTTTCTTCTTGTTGAAGAAAGGGAATTTTCCTTTGCGCGTCCGTGCCAAGAGCAGGAGGGGGAAATCAATTCCATTCAACTATTCGTCAACTCCCTTTAGAAACATTTAATCGTGATAAAATTTATGGCGCTAGTTTCCAGAGGATATTGCCAATGAAGTTCATCTGTACCAAAACGCTTGTAAATGCTACCATTGTCTCACATTTTGGGTGATAGTTTAAATCTTGAAACGAGAAAAGAGTCATGATCAGAGTATAAATGCCAAGATAGACGTGCGTGTGTATTTTTCGGCACACGTTATATATAAAGTAAACGCAACGCTCTCCACATGGAAGAGAAGAAAGATTCGCAATGACAGAAACAGATTACTCTTAGGAATCCACTAAAGTAAAGTGTATCCAAAATGGAGTTTCCATATGGCTTTAATGCTTGTTGTCCCTAGTTCGATTAAAGCATCAAAACACTCTTGTATCTTATTCGTTAGCAATTAAGAAATATATCAAACATGAACAATTGAAGACCGAAAAATTCAGTCTTATAACTTTGCAGTTATCAGCCCACTATTTGAATTTCTTCACATTTATCTTTGTTTTTATACCTTGATTCCATGACACTATTTAACACAGATATTACAAAATCTGCGAGTCATCACATGGTTATGAGTGAAAGTATTTTTTTTATTTTTTATTAGAGAGCCTAGAGTCGCCTGTAATAAAGACATTAAAACGTGAAGCAGGATTACAGATCCAAAATGGAAGGGGACCAGGGAGTTCTGGTCGGAGTGAGTTATGGATCATCTCTTGGGCCGTTAAGGCCAGCAATGAATTAACATGTACTTAAGTTTTTTTTTTCCCCCTTTCCTTTTAACGTTCTGACACAAGGAAGGAAATGTTCCTGCTTTTCTTCAGGATGTGCCATTTTCTTCTCTTCATCTCTGTCGAACTCTCCCGCTGATGCGTCAAGCCGTCAAATTGAGCGTTTAAAGGCCTTTACGACTCCCTGCAGAGGCTTTCTCATGATGCCCAGGGCAGCTTTGCGGGGTCAGAGAGGAATACCGATCCATAGGGAAGAGAGAAAAAATTGTAAAAAAAGAAAAAAATGTTGGCAAAGCTACTGAAATTTACTTTCATATGGCTCATCAATCAAGAACGTTGTTCGCTTTTTGCTGTAATTGCTGCGAAGTGGTGTAAATCATGTAGATAATCTAAAATGAGTATTGAAAGGAAGGAGAGAGTGAGTCAAAAAGTAGGATCTAATTCATGTATACACTGTTTTAACTATTATCCAGATTAAATAAGGAACACATCAAAATAAAATGTGACAAGAGCTAATTAAACCTTGCACATCCATTATGGTAACTGCCATTATAATTTATTAGAAATGATTTTATTTAGTTATTTATGACAGAAATATCCATATTCTTTGCTAATACTTCCTTTTTGATACATAGTATTTTCTTACATCTGGTTTTCTTGTTTTCTATTAATTGCAGTGATGAGAATCTAATGTTGGCGGCCCGGTGGATGAGCGGTTAGAGCGTCGGCCTCACATTTTTTAGTTCTGGGGTCGTGGGTTTGATCCAAGGTCGGTCCTCATTGTGTGGAGTTTGCATGTTCTCCTTGGGCTTCCGTGGGTTTTCTCCGGGTACTCCGGTTTCCTCCCATATCCCAAAAACATACATAGTAGGCTGGTTGGACTCTGTAAATTGGTCCCAAAATATAAATGGTTAGTTGTCCGTCTCATTGTTGCCTGCGATTGGCTGGCCACCCATTCAGGGTATCCCATAGTTTGCTGGGTTAGGCTCCAGCACTCCCTGTGACCCTTCTGAGAATAAGCGGCTCAGAAAATGAATCCAATTTCAGCCATACCCTACTAAGAGCACATTTGTAAATTGGGTTTATTGTGGAAGTTCAATGCATTCTAGTGGTGTCAATTGACAACAGATTGTCTCTGAATTCTCAGCCTGTTCTCAGATTGGAAACATGTCTGTGTGGGACAACGTGACCAACATTAAAGCATGCATCTGTCATATCCCAAGTGACTAGGAAGAGCCTCAGCTGACAGGTGGCGACAGGGAGGATGGAAGTGTGGAAAACCAAAAGTAAGCAACAAAAAATGTTTTCTCTTTTGTTTAACCCACTGGGGGCCAGTGGACAGAGATTCAAAAGTGATCGTGATCTTAATATATTCACTGGCAGCTCATGTCACAGAGTTGTTGTGGTAGTCCGTAAAGGAGGGAAATCCATATTGTGTATTGACGGCAATAGGTGTCCAAGCCATTTCACATCTGATATTTGTAGTGATATATTACACAGTAGATGAAGTTAAACATATACGGTGTGCATGTAAATATTTAGATTCTGAGAATGTTCTAAACCAGGTGCATTTCTTCCAGCTGTAAGCAGTTGGCTATATTACATTTGATCCTCCCCTCTGTAGTCTGAGAGGACATTAGGTTAAGTGTCATAAGGTGTGACTGACTGCCTGCAAGCCAAATGGAGAAGGTTGTGCTCCAAATGGGGTTCACTACTGTGAATTATGGGAGGGGAGAGTAATTTTCTATTCCCACACTGCAAGCATTCCAAGAAGGCTCAATAATTATGAGTTTTGCCGTCTTAACGGACTGTATTTCCTGAAATTAAATCATTAAATCAAGTAGAAACGATGAGGTCACACGAGACAGGAAAACCTGAGCTAACGAAAGTTTTGTCAGACACAGAAAATGTTGTGGTGTAAAATGAGTAAAAGTGGACTTGTTACACATTGCACGTTGTTTAACAGTGAATTTCGTGACAGCTTTTCAGTGTGTTCAAAGTGATTTGTTTCATCAACAGTAAGTTGGATATCAGTAAGATTTCCAGAACTACGGCATAAAAATATCGAATGGCCTTGAATCCCTTAAAAATCGAATAAAGAAGAATGGCTCCGTTTAAACATCAAACCTGTGAAGTGAGAGCTTTTTTAGCCACAGAGATTATTGTTTTTTTGGCTCAAAAAGCCGGAGCACTTCTTCAAGCTGGAGACAAGGTCAGAGAAATAATGTCTGATCTGTTATGGCACGCTTGTAATTATTTAGACCCTGGAGGAGGAACTTTTCTTTGGCTTGGCTACTGCTATCTAATATTCTACTTGGAAGTTGTGTAAACCTGCAGTCTCATAGTGGCTGATCATATAAATTTTCTATATCATCAAATGGATTCCTATTTTTTAATTTGGGTAGGGAATATGTATAAAGTACAACATATAAATCCCACTCAGATTCAAATCAAGTAAACTGATCAATAAAATAGAACAAAAAAGTCCAGTAAAATGTTCGCCCGCACTCGTCTTTTGTTTACTTTCAAACAGCTGTTTTGCAGAGGGTGATATTTCTTCAAACTGCTGACTCTAAACAGTTTTTTTCCGTTTCGACAGGGTTGCATGGTGCTAACTTCAAAACAATTTTGGCATCTGGTTCATTTTTGCTATTTAGGCCTGTTATGAGACTGTTTTAATTTTCGCAAAAATGTGCTTTAGGCCAGCGGTCCCCAATCACCGGTCCGCGAGCCACGTGGTGCCCGTCTGTCAGAGAAAAAAATGTTAACGTTTTCAAACTCACCCTCCTACCTGAAATGAGAAAACAATTAGGTTCGGGATTTGTTTTATTGGCTTCTTTTATTACTGCTTTAGGCAGTCAAATGGTTAAAGAGTGAACTTGTACATACTGCGTTGGGTCGTCAGCAAAGTGAGAGCCGAGCAATGACCCTAACATGAGTGTAGAAGAAAACTGCAAAGTACTGTTAAAACAATATACGCTATTTCCTAAAAGCCAGGCTAAGAGTCAAGCCAGTGTTATTTCATTCAATAAATCTCCCATAAGAGGAAGATATGGAGGGAAACGTGCATGTCTCATAATCCACTGAACCCAGAGTATTTCTTTACACGCCATGGCTTATAAGAAAGTTCAGCTGCTCTGTAAAATGTCCCTCACCCATGGGTCCACTTGACTTGGTGGAGAAGTGGGGGTCTACCGCAGGTATTGCGCTCCGAGGTGGGTGACCTCTTCCATTGAGACGGAATTGTTGTGAATGCAGCTGGTGATGACTTATTGCATTCACCAACAGCAGAATGACAGCATGGTAGTTTTATAGGGAGGAAGAAATGATAGTAAAAATATATATGCTTGTCCAAAATGAGAGGGAAAAATGAAATCATTGGCGGGGACGCTGTGAAATGTTTTAAAAAGCTGCCCTGGGTGTCTGTTTTTGCAGCACTTACGAGCTTCGCATGGGATTTGACAACAAAAAAAGGAGAGCGAAGACAACAGACCATTTATCTTTTTATGCGCATTCACAGATGGAAAGTTCATCCTTGGAAATGCTCCCATAAATTTTTTTGTAGTATGAATGAAATTACTAGTTTTAATAATTGACCTTGAAACTGAACCAAACGAGTGTTCATAGTCATATAGTTGTTTTTCGTCAAAGGTAGCTAAATTTGGATACTAATGAAATATTATTAACTGGACAAATTGTAATTTAAAACAGTATATGATGTGAAGTGTCAAAAATTATTACACTTTAATTTTTTGATTCCAAGGCGCACCTTCCAAATTTTAAAGAAAACAATGTACCGTAGAATAACGTATGTTTGCCGACCTTTTTCCCACAATCCTATTAACATTGACGCCATTTGCATTTTTCCTGCCAAGTAGCGTCGAATGTCGTTGCATGGAAGAAATTATCCGTCGACACAAGTGACCCGCGAGAGTCGAACTGCACGTTTCTATCCATCAACTGCAGCTTGGAAAAGTCCAGCAGAGAGATTTAGGAAAAGTTCAAGCGATCGACCGTACAATAAGCAATCACTCATTACAAATGGAGCCCATTTGCTTCTCCCCGTCTCTCTTTCTCTCTCCAATCGGATGCCTCGCATTCTTCATTGTTTGCTCATATTCGCTCCTCCCTGCGGATCGCCGGCCTGACTTTCCCAAAGCCGATATTAATATCACAGGCCATTGTGATGGAGTTATTTTCATGGAAGCCACGGAGGAAGTCACGTGGCTGTGATTAGCCCCGCGAGGCCCCGGAGTCTCCATTAAGCTGGTTGTTTTAACTCCCATAACTATCAATGAAGTGGAAAAGCTGAGGAAGTAGCGATTGCCCCGGCCGGCCTGGGTGTTTTCTAAGCACCTATTTTGTTAATGGGGCCAGAATACACCCCCGCCCCGCTTCTTTCTCCAACTGCGGCTTGCAGAAAGCGCATGCACATGTGTGCGTTTTACGTTGACCCACCTCCATTAAGATTGATAGCAATGGGATCTGGTGGTTAACACACTGTTTAAGCTTAAGGGAGGCGGGGGGAAAAACAACATGAGGAAAAGCACAAGGACTCACACACACTCAGCAACTACACGCAAGGCTGAGCTCCAATGCATCTGCCATCAGGAAGACAACTTGAGTTAAGATGGAAAAAAAGAAAGGCTCTCTGGGATGCGTTTGCTCTGTCAGGTTAACGCTTAAACACACATGAGTGAGAAAAGCAGACACTGCCACATGCACGCTTCCCCTCATAATTCTGTTCACCTTCTTCTTGACCCAAAAGCCACTAGGCCACTTTGGCCCCGAGCCGCTTCCAAGGAAACAGGAAGAACAGGGCGGTTGACAGCTTTCAGATGGACTATTGCTGATATCTGCCATGTACACAGAGGAAGTGAGGCTCGCGCCCACTCTTAGCCTCATAATTGTCGGGACGCCAGCTAATTGTAACAGTCATATGGCATCATAAATTGTGCGTGTATTTGGATAGGGCAAAACTATAAATCAATTATAATGGGAAAAGAATGGGGAAATCGTAAAATGCAAGATGGTGTTAAACATTGTGTTTTATTTTCATT
Organism: Stigmatopora argus; assembly: GCF_051989625.1. Classification (NCBI taxonomy): domain Eukaryota; kingdom Metazoa; phylum Chordata; class Actinopteri; order Syngnathiformes; family Syngnathidae; genus Stigmatopora; species Stigmatopora argus. The sequence goes on along the minus strand of NC_135405.1, from coordinate 8,250,352 downwards.
AAAAGAACATTTTTGGTTTTATGTATTTTTTAAAGCTTTGAAGATTTTGTTTAATTATTCATAGCACTTTTAAACAGTCTCTTTCCATTTTCGCTGATTGTAAGTTAACTGTCAAATATTTCTAATATTGGAACAGACATGGTAGTAATGAAAATGACCTTTATGCACTTCATTGTGTCGATGTTGCTTAATGCACGCGCATAAAAGACAGCTCTGTTTAAAAGAGATTAAAAGCAATCCTCCCACATGACGAATAACCAAAAACAAAACAAAAAAAACTGCCTTCATTGTCATGTACGCGTTGATGCATTAGTTATGTTATGATTTCCCTGAGTCACACAGTTCCAGCCTCTCCAAAATACGCTTACTTTGGCAATAAATAAATCTGACAATACGTTCCGCCTACTTTGGCAAAGATGAGCAGCAAAGTCTTCATCAAGCAAATAAAATATGGCTTGGACCTTGCATTCATATTCACGCACATCTGTATGTCATCTTAAATGACATAAGTTCGCATCACTTTTCCTTATTAATGTCAGCTTTGTGTTAGGCTCTGAACTCCATAAACACCCACACACATGTTCATTAGACACGCGCAGCAACAACTTGATGTGGGCCCCATTTGACCTGTGTGTGTCAAACACACACACATGCACAATACACCATTTATACCCTTTGGTTTTCCTGAGGAAAATGGAAGATCCACATGGAGCATGTGACAAGGCGGCTCTTTGCATTTCCCCAGTCGCCAAGACCTGAGGAGGCCTCGCATTAACCGGAGCAGGTGCAGCGAGTGCGGGCTTGTTTTTCTTCATTGGCTCCTCAGGAAATCATAAAGCAAATATATTGCTGGAGGACGGTTTCGGGGTGCCCTGTGAGCAAACTGAGAGGGGAAATGGATCAGAGAGTGGTCACCGGGGACAGTAAATCAACAGACTAAAAGGAGGGCTGAATGTACTGTGGAGGTCCCGGGAGCCTAGCTCAGGGCCAGGGCCCCTGTCAGTCAGATACTGGTGTTAATTTCAAAGCCAGCTGGCCCAGGACGCGCACGCCAATGAGGAAATCATTGTCCTGCCAGGGTCAATTGCTGATGCATCTATTCAAGTCACTGGGTCAATAACCTTCTTTTATACAACTTTTTGGGGGCTACCAGACCTACCCACAGTAGGCGCTCAACCAGCCTACCCTGTATGTTTTTGGAATGTGGGGGGAAACCGGAGAACTCAGAGAAAACCCACGCAAGCTCGGGAGAACATGCAAACTTCATACATGGAAGACGCACCTGAGAATGAACCCTTGACCCCAGAAATGTGAGGCCAATGCGCTAACCACTTTTCCGCCCATATATACAATATACGTATATTTCTATGTCTTACTGGCTGGTTCACTTCCTTCTATTTGCTCAATTCACAGCCAAATTGGATGGAAACTGTTTATTGCACTTTTTTTTCTTAAATGAAAAGGATTATAAATTGTGTCTCGGTCCAATCTATCAATTTCAGGAAAGTACCCCCTGAGGGTATAGGGCTTTGAAATGATTTTATTTAAAAAAAAAAATCAAACAAACACATTTTTCCCGCAAATGTAGCAGGAGCGCAAATGCTGAGGCTTGTTTTACACTGGGAGAACTATTACTTTTAAACGTTCCATTTCAAATCTTTCCATTCGTGGGACGATGCCGTCTTTTCTGACAGTTCAAAGTAAGCCAAAGTAAGCTGTATTTTTCACAAACCGCAAGTACAAACAACACTCAAGGAGATGGTCATGCGTGTTCATTCTAAATGGATTTCCAAGACAGTTTCATTTTCCAAGAGGGCAGTTGAAAATGTGCTCTTTGGTGTAACGAGTCGTCACTAATTGATACGTGCTGACGGTCGGAGCTCCAGTGAGGTTTTCCTCGTCACTGTCAAAGACAGACATTGACTTTTTGCTACTGCATTTAATTCAGTCATCATCAGTTGGGAACATGTGGCCTTCTCTGGCCTTCCTCCCTGCCATTTGCGCTGCCCGCACACTTTATTCTTGGCCAGTTTACAAATTAGAGCAGCTGAGGTTTACAGCTACTTCATGCGGAGGGGGGCTGAAGGGGCTCGGGTTTGGGGCTCAGGCTGGATACCTTCTCAATGGGGCATTCTTATGAGGCGGAGACACGAGTCGGTCCAGCACAATTTTTCTGATTGAGTGTTTCAACACATCATCGAAGGAAACAGCTGTGTTACAAATTAGCATGTCATCGGTGACATTGACTAATGGGCTGCGTTGATGCAGTGAGAAGCTCTTGTGCTTTCCGAAACGTGCTCCAAACCACCATGCTCACGCTTTCATTTACGCACACACACTTCCAAATGATGCACTTGTCAGATGAGTGGGGGTTCCGTGTGGGTCCATTCCAATTAATTATCTGTCATCTGGCCAAGACACTTATTGGGGAAAAACAAATTTTTAATAAAGTGGCGAAATATTATCCTTTAGCTGTACAAATGGTGTTTTTGGACGTTTTTTTTTCAAAATCTATACTTTAGTTTGTCTACAAAATTTTCACAATTGGCCTAAATGTGGTGGAAATACAAAGTTAAACTTTAAATTTAAAAAAATATATATATTATTTTTTTAGATTACATTTTGTGTGTTAAGTCAAATGCATTCAGGAATGCATATACTCCATTTAAAAAATAAAACAATAAAGTAGATTTTGCCATAACTTAAAGACTTTTCTGCATATTCTTCAACTTTTTAATGCTGTGTTTTAAGGCAGTTGTATGGCAATTTTTCTTCTTGTCATGTTTATTATTAATACTCTAAGGTTACTGAGAACAAGTTTTGCAACTGTTTAAGGCCAAATGGGGTTTGCGGCCGTTGAAACTCCAATGTGAGTCATCATTTTAGAGAAGTGTGCAATGCAATAATAAATTTAGTGTAGATATTGTTGCTTAACTCCAAAGTGGGTGTCTTGAAACACTTTTTTAACGAGTCCTTTATATTCATTTTGTAGTTGTTGAAACAGTACAAACACAATCTGGTAAATGATACATTTAGGTTCAAATACTTTCATACAAATTCATTAGTAAGTAAATGCTTGCGCTATATGAGAACGTACACACAAGCGCACACACTCAACATAAGGTTGGGAGTAGGAGTAAATGTACAGAACTCACCAGTTGTTTTGCAACTTAAACAAAAACATGGAGCCTTAGAGAAGTGAAACCATTTTAGCTACTGGAATAGCTAGATGGCACAGGTCCTAAGGTTCATGTAACGGGGAAATAATAAAATGATACTTCCCTTTTGGTCCTGTGCAGTATCTGCAATTATTATTATCACTAAATAAAAATCATTATGTGTTGCAATCATGTAGAGTGGTGGGGTCATTGGAGGGAAACTGCCACGAAAGAAGAAATGCAATGAAACTCTTTGCTATCTGCCTGACTGCCTGTTTGGATCATTTAACTGGTGGTTGGCCGCTCATAATTTCATCAGAAAGCTATAATGATACCGCAGCATCTTTAGTTCCTCATTCGAACAATGACACATTGTGACCATTTCCTGTTTTAATATTACCAGTAGAATAACCCACCAAAGACAAAATAGTCTGTTGCACTGGATTTTTATTGGTGCATTTTGGGACGAATATTAAATATTGGAAATAGATCAATATTGCGGCGGCACAGCTATAGCGTGTTTAGCACGTCAACCTCACGGTTCTTCAGAATGCTTCAATCCCTGTGTGGAGTTTGCTTAAGGATAGAGAGTGAGGAAAGTGAATAAATATTATAATAATAATAATTTGTACATAACAAGTCATCAAAAGAGATTGCACGTACTGTATTTGTACATTTTTGGAAATTCAGAAACCTGTACAAAAAGGATATATATTAGTGCAAAGCTATCACAGTTATAGTATCAATATATACTACCATATGTAGCATTTTGTACTCTATTTCTTCCCACCGGTGCCATGTCAGCATACTTTGCTGCATGTTTCTCCAATAAGAAATGTCAATTCTATGAGCAACCATCCACGGGGTCTGATGTTATTCTTTCTGGTTCTCAGAGGCCCACTGACAGCCTGAGCAGGTAGTAGTCATATATTTGACCCTGTGTGTTTTCAACTTCATCTTATGCTTATTCCTCAACAAAGCCGACGTTATGTAAAGTCACGGCATCCTTAAAATGAACATATGTAGTGTGTTTTCAGGTCGTCAAAACAAAAAAATGCAATTGCAGTGTTGAAAGCATCACATTTCCAAGCAGTTGTGTTATGATACATTGCCCACATTGACTAAAAGCAGACCATGTTGCGTGTGCTCTGGCCAAGCGAAATAAAGCTTTGATGGATTGACTGCAACTTCTGCACAGCAACTGACAGAAATAACCATTATTGACCACAACTCCTGAGCTGTTCAAATCTTAAGAGGGAAAATGGTGATGAATAAAGGTTTATTTATATTCTAACAATTTGATAGTTTAGTCCAGAGTAGGGTTTTTTTTTCAAAACGGAGGTTGCTGAGCCTCCTTTTTAGGGAACCTAACACCACAAGGGCATTTTGCCTTAACTACGTGTTTAGCTTTGAATATAAGTTATTTTCATTATTTTTCACAAGCTGCTTTGTCACCACTGAGTTACTTGCATGTTACAAGATTACATTTTTGTGGATTGACTTTAGTAACACTTACGGTATTATACGTTTACACTATATCACTATATGTATATTTTATTAGTTTTAAGTAATATTATAATATTTTATTGCCAGTGGAGTTTGACGATATGACTATACCTGTGATTATTTTTCAAAATATGAACAGTCATTTCATTAAGTCTGCTCTTTATTGTTTACGTTAATAGAAGTATTAATATAAAGGGTCATTGGGTCCATTTTGTTTTAGCTCTAAACTAAAATATGCTTATTTAGCTTGTTAATTGTGTCTTTTTCTATATACACAATCAACAGGAGAATTGAATTTAGAACATTTTGAGCGTTTTCCCTTCCATCACTTGTCCAACACTTGCAGTCAAGCATGTAAGGGTGCAAAACTCCATCTGGTTAATGTAAAACCACATACAGTATTTCACCCACTCCTCTGCCAAGACTGTAACACAATATCACACTCCACTCCAAAAAACGTATGTTTATATGTGTTTAAATGGACAGCCTCAGTCTAAGTTTAGAATTGTGTCGCTGCTACCAAAAAGATTTGAGCGCCATAAGTGATAGACTGTATGTTATTTTCCACCTGCGCTGTTAGTAAGTCATATAAATTATAGCCCTGATGAATGATTTTCTTTTCTGGTTTTGGGGTTTTTGTTTAGTTTTCTGACTGTGAGACTTCTTGATTTAAGTTAGCAATTTGGAGTTGATTGTCCAGTGATTGATTGGCGATCAGGCTACTGTGCCTCTTGCCCTGAAGTTGGCGAAGAAATGCGTCCATTCAGCTCGGAATGTCAAACAGGATTCTGGAGGTTTTTCCTTCTTTCTATTTTTCTTGCAGCTCCTTTATACTGTATATTAGTTTCACCTGGCCTGGTAAACTCTATAAATCTGTAAAGTCACTTATTCCAGAGTCTGCCTGGAGAAATGAGCGGCATAGTAGCCAGGAACATGATTACACAAGGATGGATGTATGTGAATATGTTCAAAATAGTTTCTCTTGTATGTAAAATCAGTTTTAAAAAGTGAATGTTTGGGAAAGCCAACTGTGATTTGACCAGAGGTAAGGACCACTACATTTTTTACATAATTTTAGAGGTAAAATTGACACTTTAGAGGTAAAATTTGTTCTTGTGAATCTTCATGCTGTCTGTCTATATTGTCACCCAGAATTCAATTGTTATTGTTCTTTTTTAGTAATTTCTAAATGACCAAATACTAAATATTAAATTTGAATGGAGTACATCTGCTATAGTCCAGCCCTGTGAGAGTTCCTAGGAGTACTTTATCACCTTTCTGAGCTGTTGAGCAAAAATAATGCACCCTATGTTATTCTCATCAGCCATGCAATGAGCAAAGTCTGAGGGGATATCCTGTTGGCCACTGAAATACATTCATCCTGCATGCCGTGGTTTTAGTGACACAAGATTTACAAAAGGCCCCGTTTGCCTCCACAATACTCTGTATTTAGAGCAATGGACCTTGAATCTTGTGTTATTAGAGAAAACAAATAACGGAGGATCCACGCTGTCTACTTGAGCGCAAGGAATCGCCTGAACCATCCATTCTGTTCACACCTACTTTAACAGCCTAGGTTTGTTTATCTCTTTTAGCACGTGCCTACACTAAAATTATATGAAATAGTGGCTGCATTTTTATTCTGTTTTTGGACTCTCATCCACAAAGAAATTTGGTATTTATATGCTTATTAAAAAGATAATTACCTATGTGTTTTTGGAATGTTGAGATAACAAATACCAGGCAGTTTTAAATCAAGAAAATTTGACCATGAAACAAACTTGAGTTTAAGGCTTTTCTAGAAAATCTACATTTTTTTGATGCCATTATTAGTCTTTCCCCAAGTGCAGTTCATTCAATGGTCAAAATATACGCAGAAAAGTTTCAGTTTGACTCAGGCTTTGCTGACTTCTCATTTATGAGCTCCCCATCTCTTACACAATGATAGTTAGTCATATTTTGCGTTGGATACATCATGTATTGTATATAAAAAATTGAGAGAAAATTAATTTCCTTTCAATCTTGCCCACACATCATTGGCCCAACTTGCATAAAAGATGGACTTGCAAAGGAAGATTTATCTAATACATTTACAGGATTTTTTTTCAAACCTCGAATGTAATATAATTTTTTTTTCATCTGAGAAATAAACTTAACAATTCACTTAGCGGAGCAAAGTGTTCAAACCACTATGAAACATGTCTGTGGGCTACGTAGAGGAACAATCCTATTCAAGTGGAGCAGCTCACCAAATCCACTAACCATTATTCATAGTGTGGTTTCTAATTTCTGGAAGAGTGAAACAGCCGAATACAAGTGGAGTGTTAAAGTGTACCCAGATTAGTCTTATATTTTGAAATATAAGGCCATATCCTGCGATCACGGTCTGTTTGACCCAAAGCATGCTTGTGGTAAACTCATGTCAAAGCTTCAAAGCAATGCCATTAACATTAGAAACCAGAGGACACCCTGTTCAGGCCACCCAGGTTAAGTTGGATAAAAATACCTTCCTTTTCCCCATTTTGATTTTACACAGGCGGGCTTCCCTGCACTCTAAATCATTCACGTGGTTTTCAAACGGAATGATCAGTCTCATCTATAATGATTTCTGCCTCTTTCTTCCAACTTATGCAAAGATTTCCCGTTTTATCCCCCGCCACATATAACGTAACGGACTCTCATATCGGCCCTGTAGAGATTCTGGCTATGGGCAGCTGTCTCACAATAGAGATTTTTATTTTGACAACCGACCTTCAACGGTAGCTTGGCTCAAATAACTAATCCCTCTTCACTACTAAATATTTTTTTATATCCTCCATTCGAGGCGTCTCCAGGCCGACCACCATTTATAGGAATATGTGGAGCAAGAACCGCACAGGGACTATCTGCTACACATTTTTTTGTTTAGCACAGTAAGCCCATTCATTCCTCTACTTATTATTGTATGTGCCGTGATCCCCATTTTCAAAAATGTGATTTTTATCTCACTTGGATGATGAATCTTACAGGTCAGAGGTCGAGAGAATCTTGCAATATTGTTGATGTGGGTGTGACTCACTTAACTGCAACCTGGTGCAATAGAAGAAGTCTCGATGACATCCCCAAAACACTTTGGGATTGTGTTCTTGGTACTATATGGGAGGCTAACACGGTCAATTGTGCCATAGTACTTTTGGTTTAAAAAAATGATTTGACTTTACTTACAGCTACGTGTTTCTTTCAAGACATTTTTTTGTATAATATGTGAGAACATATTTCTCCCAAGTGTGTTTTTGTTCAACATTGTGTTAAATACTTCAGGGTAAATTGTGCCAACTTCAATTCCAGTCCATATAATCCATCTGTTCCTCTATTATTCGAATTAACTGAAATTTACGGTGTGGGCCAATAGTAGGGTTTCAGGTAACACTTAGACATTTAACATTTCTTACACATTTAGTTCTGTTAATAAAACATAATTTATTACATTTGACATTTTTAAGGCAGGAGCCAATAACATAGGAAAAAGGTTCAGTATCATAATTTATATTTAAAACGTGAAATGGATATAGATACAAATAGATAAAAAACTAACTTTGTTTAATATGACAGCATAACACAGCCACTAAACAATGAAAACTACAAAATGCAGTACCATAGCAATTGTATATTGTTTAAAGGATATTCAATGGTAATTCCTCACAGGAATTAAGTTCAAGGAATCGTTCTCTTTGTCGCCATGACAGTGACTGAATAGGTTAGGTGGAGAATGATGTCAGTGAAACTTATGGGGCCCTTGTCCTTGTGTCTGGAAAAAAAAGATGGAACCTTGACCTTCCTCGTGATCTAAATTGGTAGTTGGCGTCATTGAGTTCGCCAACATATTTTAGAACATGTTTTCCTGCTTTTTTTAATCACTTCTGAAATGTGTAACTCCCAGCCCTTGCAAGTTCAAATTGAATGTCTATTGTTGTCAATATAAGTGAATGAAATCATCAGGAGAACACACATAATTAATAACATTTTACTCTTTCAATAACCTGAATAAAATAAAAAATATAATATATTGTGACATTGTGAGTTCTTTGTGATCCTCGGTCTCCATAGATCTTCATAGCGATCTGTCAAATCTAATAGTTCAACCACTATTTCCCCTTACGTTTTCCATGTATGCCTGGGTGATATTTTGGAATGAGACGATAAAGTGGAGTGGAATGTAACATTTGTGTGAATGTGTTTAGATCCGGGGCCTTGTGAGAGCATTAAGCGCAGGATAAACATGCAGAGCTCAGCAGACATTCAACATAAGCAGTCCAGTTGAATGAAGAATCTAAATGAAGACATTGGAAAACGTGTCCATCCAGAATGATGAGAAGATTACAAAGCTGAAGGGTTAAGAGGACCGACTTTAGTGCTCTGATAATCATTTCTCTCAATGGACAAGTCGAGCAATCTGTAAACAAACTTGAAATCTATCTTATCGGAACCATTTTAGGTTTTATTTGGACCTCTGGTATCTCTCATCTCCTCCGGAACGTGACAGTAATTACGGCCATCGAGGTGCTCGTCTGAGAAAAGAGACTGCTTCTTGTCTGCTATGACATGGACTTCTGACATCATAACACGGTTGTTTGGACAAAACTTGAAGTATGTAATAGCCGTAATCGCCGACAAGGCAGATTTATTTGAGGCTGTCGTCGGCCAGTCCAATTCATACGTTAACTTAACTGTTACGGGGAAGATAATCCTATAAACAAGGTAACACTAGATGGAAGGAATCTGTTGTTAAAGCAAGATGAAGATCCTGCTCTATATTTGTCTTCAATCATCTCCATGATTCAGTGTATGTTAGTTTTATTAAGGAGCAGCAGGAGAATGATTCCTCAATTCATTCTGGGTTCCTAAAAGGAGTTCCAAAAAAACATTAACAAGAAAGTCACGTGCATCCAAGTGGATGTAATCATGTTTAATAAAGGGAAAAACACAGTGTTTGATTTTTCTGAAATGTAATAGTGAAGAAAAATGTCAATCAAAGGCAATATTTCCCCGAGGTAGACAAACTAGCTGGTAAATATTTTTAACCGCAAGTACTATTGTGCATATATTGAGTCTGTGTTCCACCCATTACCTCAAGAAGTGGACTGCTCTCCAATTTCACGGTCGTATAAAAATGTTGTCACTTTTTTAAACTTGCACGTATGAAACACTAAACACGTGCATGAAACCTGCGGTGATTTAATAGCTATCGAATGAAAAGACAAATTATTTTCCCTCATAAAAAAGAGTTGACTGATTTGCAGGGCTCATTACTTGGGTGTTACTCTCTTCGGTTACACCGTGTTATGCCTTATGATGTCATCCTTACCCACGTGTGTAAGTGCTTCGACATTTATTCTTTCAAAAGGAAAATGGGACTGCTAAATCAAATCGAAGCTCTTCATAACGTCCCAATAAAGCCAAGGTGCAATAGAGGGGCGATAGTTCTCTGGAGAGAGAAATGTAATAACGTCAACAACCATGTCTGTGAAATGTAAAATGAAGAAATTGACCTCTTGTACCATTGCTTTTGCCCCACTTCTATCCATCAGCTCGCGGTCTGCACTAAAAGCAGTCGTTACAGCCGCTTGCCTTTTAAAATATGTCTGACTGGATGGACGTAAGTGTCGATGAGGTGGTATTTCTCAGGCCTTGTCTTTGCCTTATCACAGGATATGGGCTTTGGGAAAGAGAGAGAGAGAGAGAGAGAGAGGGAACAGAGAATAGGGAGGGCTGAAGTCCTAAACTATGATTTACTTGACCTTGCTGGTGCTGGAACTCACAGCCAGAGGCTCATTAATTCCCAGGGTCATTCCGTTTGGACATAAATTGGTTGAAAATCGCAATGCGTGGACGACTTCCAGACACACACAAAGAGTTATGAAATCATTGGCCCCACCTTATCCGACACTCCTCATAGCGGCACTTCTCCGCTGATTTCCTGAGAACGGTCGAGTAAATCACTCGCCTCTGCACGAAGGAGTTACTAACTTCTGATCAGAGGGAGGAGGCGTGGTGGAACGTTTTGTGGTTATTAGGCAGCAAATGCACTGCACTGAAGAAGAAAAAAAAAGTCATGTGTCATGAAACTAAAACTGTGAGGCAGACAATCCACTGATCTATTGTGCCAAATAACATTGTAAATGGGAGTTAATACAAAATATTGTACTAAATAAATGTAGTAATGCATAATGCATGTCATTGTTAAGATGAGAAATCTTGAGGAGCTTTTAGAATTGCACTTAAGTTTGATGAAATGTGATATAATATCATTGATCTATGTAATTAATTAATATGTTTGATACTTTATGGTACAAAAATCATTTGGTTTACAAGTTTAATTTATTCTTAGAGCAATTTGGCATGCCAGAAATGCTACTGTTCTCAAACAGTTAAATGAAATGAAGGTTGGAAATTTAAAACCCTACTTTACTGATGGATTTTTCTTTAACTATGACACACGTGATATTGACCATTACTCCCAAATACTCCTTCGTAGTTTTATGAGATAATCAAGAGTGGTTAGTCATTCTCTCCTTAGCTGAAACTTGGCCTGTATTTTGGTGCAACAAGAGGAGAGCAGCAAGAGCCCAATAAATTACACTAATGCACATATTTAAAGACGTTCATATTGCCTCTGGCCTGTTATCAAGACAACTCCACAGAGAATGTAAACTACCACCTCCCTCTGGCCAATATTTAATGTTATCAGCCTTTTAAACAACTCTCATGTTTATGTTACCACAAATAAAGGGCAGATTATTTCAGCCTGTTTCACACAGCTCCCACAAAACCCCTTGCTGAATAGTGCTATTCCCCTCGTTAATTCCAGCAAAGATAGACCTAGATTAGCGTAAACACAGCGAGGTCAGAGACTGGTGTATCACACCTCAGGTTTATAGAAAGCCATCGAGGGGGAGGATGCTCCACACGAGCCCACACAAGTGTAGCCGCCCAAAGGAAAACAAGCCTAATCCTGCTGATAAAAGCCGGGTTGTTGCTGCGTTTATTTGGATACTTGGTGCCTGGCTTCGGCCAGAGTCTAATGAGACAGCAGCTCGTCCCGACTCCCGAGTGGATTCATCACCAGTGAATGGGGGTTATCACCTACTGCCGTGCTTCACTACTTTTAATCAAACTGGGCTCTGGTCACTCCCTATCTGAAATGGTCCATCTCAGGACCTGTCAACATCCATCAGGAGCAGGAGACAACCTTGGAGAGGATGACCAGGGGTGTCAAACTTAGTTTGTTTCGTGGGCCACATTCATGCTAACTAGATCTCATGTCTTTTTGGCTTTAAAAAGGTAACTTCATGGCACTGAAAGATGAGCATCCAAAGCCAGTTTAACGGATTGGACTTCTATCGTTGTCAATGGCAGGCAGTGAGTCAATTTTGTGCCAATTCTTTGTCATTTTTTACTTTACTTACTGTTCACTTCATGTCAATTTTGGATCATTTCCTATTGATTTTGGGAGGAATTTCTGGGCTTTGTATTGTATATTGGTCACTTTCTGCTGATTTTTGGCCATTTCCAGGTTATTTCATTTTAAGGTTCCTTGTTAAGTTATAGGCTGCCATTGACTGCAGGGAATGAACGAATGAATATGACTGCAAATAAGAAATTGAGCAAAGTGCAATAGTGTTCGCAATTAATCACCGAACTAATGAAATTCTAGTTCTATAGCGCTCGTGTCGAAAAAAAAACGAAAGCATTTAATTCTGCTTGTACAATATGAATGCGCTTCAAAGTCAGAAAGAACAGCCCAACGGGCCGGATCGGACCCCTGAGGCCGTATCTTTGACACAACTGGGGTAGACAAATAATTGTCTTGTGTGGTTTTGTTTTCAGACCTTTATGAACGTCAATGTACAAAGGTATTTGACGATGCAGTACATGTTGCCTTGGTAACAGCCAGCTTTGTGTTGTGCACTCACAGCCTTGATATACGTGTGTGTGCATTTAATGTCTGATTGGTTAAACTCCAGAGGTGATTTAGCACTGTTAGTGTTACTCACCAGTGTGAGATGAGTAGACGCGCCCCCACTACTACAAACAATCACATTGAAGTCACAACACTGTTTTGTCCTGTTGTCTCACATGTATGAGAGCATAAATAAGCAGTCGTCTCATAACAGACCAGGTTAAGCTAAATAAGCACACCTGACAGGAGCCTTTAATCACTTGATGTTAACATTGAGAGCAGTTTAGTTGATAAGCGGTGTTGCATAGGGACTCTTTATTGAGCCACCAGACAGAAAGTTCACTTGGGGAAAATAAATGACTTGGTCCCTTGACGGAGACAATGTCAGCATTATCAAATTGAATGAGTGGTCTGCCAGGATTCTCTTGCCAAAATTAAAGCAAAGGAGTTTCAGTATTTCATATTTCTTTATATATATAATTCAGCCCGAGGGAAGGGGCCACAACAGATGAGTTAAAAAGCCACATGTGGCTCTGGAGCCACTAGATTCTGCACTTTGGCTATACTGTACTTACTGCGCAGTTCAGCAGCGAGAGTGCATGCCAGCTTTCACTCAAAGTCAGGTAGGCTCAACGTCAACTCGTGACACTATATTGGAGTTAAGTGTTAGAGAAAATTGATGGATGGATGCCATGCCTCATTGTTTATATTGAGTTTTGTGTCTTTCATTTTTTATTTGCTTCAGACTTTTACCACTGGCAAGAAGTTACCAATAGAATTTAACATTTAGCCAGAGCATGAATGCATTCAAGGCTTAGTGGTATATTGGATGTCTGCTTGGATACAATGTGGTCATCGACAATCCATCATGCATTTTGATACGTTTTCTATTTTAGCATGAAGAACTCCGTCTGGAAGTTATTTGGTGTTCTTCAAATGCCTCTGTTGGAGCTGCAGCTGTTTTTGTTTACCGAGTCGAATAATAAAAGAGCTTCCCTGCCGAATGTTGTCCATCATTTTTCAACTTCTAATCCACCGTGAAACCATTGAAAAGAGAAACGTCATCAGCTTCTCGCAAATAGTTTTTATTGACCCAGGCCAACTCTCTTTAGTGTCGCCTGTAAGCTCGGTGGTAAGGCCCGCAGAAGCAAAAGTTTGTTTGGACTCTAAAGCAGACGACTTGAACCAAGAAGGCGTTGTACAAGTTTGATTCAAATTAAAATATACATGAAACACAAGAAGGAAGTAACAAAAAGTGTCTGTGACAAAATGTCAACAGGGATCTAATAAAAAGCTGAGGGTAATTAATGTAATGAGCAAGGTGTTATGAAAATAGGGTGCAACTACAACAAAAAAACACTAAGTACCTACACAAGGAAACAATCACTAAATAAAAAACAAGAAAAAATAAAAAAATGCAATTAAATAAAGTTTAAAAATAAAAAAATCTCGGCAGGCCTGAGTTTAAATGCTGTTCTGACGAGTTGGAACACAGGTGTGATGCAGGGAGCTCTGCCCACCACCACACACCTGGGCTCTGCAATGGAAAAATACAAGCAGGCCAGCAGCGGAACATGACACTCGGCATGTCTATATGGTGACCTAATGAAGTGGTTGGACAGTTTAAGATGATTTCGTGGACAGTTGACAAATTCAAAATCCACCGAAAAAAATGGTTTCCGTCTTAAAAGGGAAGCAATAACTTTCTTTCGCTCTCCTCTGAGCATCCTCTTGACCGGCTGGATCGCAGGCCGCTTAACGTGTGTCTGCGCATGGCGGCAGCTGTAAAGCGCTGCTTCCCGTCACAGGCCCTAATGGAAGCCAGATGTCTTGCTGTCTGTTTAAGGCTCATAATCAATAGACTCACTCGTGAGTCTCTCTTCCTCTCCTGTCGGACAGCTTGTTAGAGGAGAAGCTGTGAGGGAGTGGTGCGTCTGTGTTGCAAACAATTCAAAGTGTGTCAAGAGTGAGATGAACTAATCAGATGTCCCACGTGGCTTGTTGGAGAAGGAGGAGGTTGGGTGGGGTGAGCTCAACGTGCAGCCTCAACAAGCTAAATGACTCTCCAGGCATGTTCAGGGGGATCAAGGTTTGATGGAGGAAGGGGATTCCCATGAAGAAAAGAAAAATCATCCAAATAATTAACCTGAAGTTGCAATTTAAATGATTGCATTGGCTGTAGTTGTTTCTTACAGTCCGATAGGGTCGCGTTACATCCTAATTCTTAAGCAATGTGAAAATTATGGTTTGAGTGTTAAAGGAATGAAGGAGGTTGGATGCATATTTAAATCAAGGAAAGGTTGGAGTTTGTGGATTGTCAGTTTTTATTCGAAGCCTGTGAGGTCAACTGGGGGTCAGCTGAGAGTTATGAAAGAATGAGGCAGGGTGGCTTGCTAGCTTAGTGGAGAAATTGGTATAACTCTGTTTGAAGTACAGCCCAGTTCAGGGTAGACCCTTTCCCAGTCGAATTTGCATATTCTTCCCATGCCTGTGTTGGTTTCTAGGTTTGAATCAACAGTGCGTATGCCCTCTATTGTGGAGATTATTTGCTTAACAACTTCCTTCTCCATAAGTGTAAGTAATTGTCAGGATTGAGGATATTGCATCTATTTTTACACTGCTTTCACTTTCAGCCAAGCCAAAGACATCCCAGACAAAATACAAAGTTGACACTTTACTCTGAGATCATGAATATTTACGAAAACAGGAAGAGAAATCTAAGACATTTGCCTGTTTTAGTTGATAATAATGTTTAAATTCCACGCAACACTTCCAAATGACAAAACACACACCTGTTGTGAGAATTCTCGAGCAGAAAGTGTTTGACTTAAAAGTGAGATGTCTGCAAAACCTGAAAAGAAATCCAGTTGCCTCCTCCTCACTTTCATTTGCTTGCATGGCCTGGATGACTGAAAAAATATTGTATACCACCCCACCATGCTTCTGTGTTGTTACAGGTGATTTTTACAGGTGTTTACAGTACAGTGAATTAGCGCCTTATTTAAACCAGTACCATAAACAGCTTAGCATGCTGAGATGCTGAGAATACTCTGGGCTTTAAACACTGTCATAAAGTGTAACAGCCTGTATGCATTAAAGCACAAACGGACTAAATATTCTTTGCAGTAGAACAAGTAAAGCAGTTCCCAACACTAGTGGGAATAAGTTCATTTCCATGGCAAAAGCAGCTGGATCTTTGGACGCTCTGTAAAGTTTAATAGTCAAATATGCACGGATGATAGTCCAGCTGTGCAGTGTCATGTATTCCTAAACAAACCCCAGTGAGACCTGAACTCTCACCCTTTGCACATGTCGGTTACAGAGCTCTCAGACATTCTACACAGCAGGCATTTTTACAGACATGGCAAATCCCAAGCGCTACCATTATGGTCTCAGGGTAACCACACTGATGCAAATAAGGACAGTAATTATGATCTTCCATCCGTGTCCGAAACTGTCGGCTATATCAGTTCTAAGGAAGTTGACTTTAAGGATGTGAAACTTTTTAAAATCACCTGCTTACTCTCACTTGGGGACTGTGGCAATGGGCGCAAAGCACGCCGGCGTTCCCGATTGTTTTTGGTGTCGCGCTTGCGTCGCAAGGTCTCCCGGAGTTTCCTGCTCTGTTTATTTTGGAACAAGAACAAGACAAACGCAAGTGACGTCTTATTTATTTTCCAACTCTTGCCCTCTCCTCCCCTAACAAGCAGAGCTGTGAAGAAGAATTTCCTGATAATCTGTCAGTATCAGTTTAAAGTGTGTGTTCTTTAGGGTGTTGACACCATGCACATTCTACAAAATGAAGACTGACCAGGTTGAAGACAATAACACAGAGGCTGATTTAAAAAAAAGTGGGTGGGGGCATCAGATAACAGGGCAGGGGGTATTTGGTGGGGTTCATGAGCGATGAGCCAAGTGACATGCTTGATTGTATTAGTTGTCCTCAGGGTGGTCCAAATACTTCAGGTTGTGAAAAAAAGCATGACTTTAATAATACCTTCAAGGGAAACAAAATGTGCAAAAAACAAGAAAACATCTATTTTTACTCATTCTGACACTACTAGTTCCTAATCAACAACCATTGGTATGAATATAGATTTTTTTTTATTTAAAAGTTTGACTGAGCCTAAGACAACGTCGCTGAAGAAATTATCGGACAAAAAAATATTTCAGTCGTCTGTCACTTTGCACATTTTAGGCTGTTTTCTTTGGTGTTCAGTTTTAGCGAGCATCTGTCAGCCTTGATAAGCCCCAAAAAGGGGAAATATGTAAACCTCAGACTAAGCCTAGCAGTCTTGACCTTTTCTTTTAATGCAGGTGATTGTGGCTTTCATAAAACATCGTTGGTAAAAGAGTGCACTCATTTTAATGTTGATTCTAAACCGCTGCTAATGATTTTCATGGCACAGTTGCATATGTATATATATATATACAAAATATATATATATATATATATATATATATATATATATATATATATATATATATATATATATATATATATATATATATATATATATATATATATATATATATATATATATATATATATATATATATATATATATATACGTTTTTCCATTGCTTTGTCATTATTTTTGTACTTTTTCCAGAAATGACTGCGGTGAAGCATATGGACGGTTGTATGCACTTTCTTCGCTTATAATCACCTTATGATTTGGGGGTTACACTACCCCCTGTTGCTTTGGCATGCCCTTTACAGGCTGCAAATGTGTTTTCATGTGGTCAGAGATGTCTTTAAAAAGTAATTGAGTTGGAAAATATTCATTTATAAAAAATAAAATACGTTGAGCATGTGGACTGCACATCACCCTGCAGGCAGTCCACCAGCTCACAAAGCAGAGTGCAAACATACTTCTGAGTACAGGTCACGTTAAATTAAAGGACTGTTTTACATTCACTCTTTTGCGTTTGCCTTCTGTGGGCAGCCAGAAGGCGACCATAATCCCCATCTAAGTATGCTCATCACCAAGTAAAAGAAAGTGGGTGTTTGGCCCTGATTAATACCAAACCAATCCACAAATGACAACTTTCACCTTGCAGAGTTGGCCTAAGTCAATAGTCTGCAGGCAGCAATAAAATAGTTCCTTCAGGCACGCCACATTAAACCACTGGGCGGTAGGTCAGACGATTTGTAGCATTTCATTGATCGTTGCTGGCCGTCCGCTCTCAGCTCGTGCGTGTGTGTGTGTGTAGGCCGTGGAATATTTGAGAAGTGTGCTGAAAGAGCGCTTAAGTAGCGCTATCCAGGTGGCGGCTTCTCCCAGGGATTCTCCTCCTGTGAGAGCTTTCCAAAGAAAACCAGAAGCATCTGGAGTCGGCCACCCCACAGCGCCCCACTGCGCTTCGCTGGCCGGGCCCGCGCAGCCGGTGCAGCAGCAGTAGGTGAGTCCCCAGCCAAGGTGGAGTGGGGAGAGAGGAAGGGAGGAAACTCGGAGGGAAACCATGAAAAATGTGGAGCATGAAAATGTCTCCCTTGGTTTATAGCTGTGCAGCCGGGGTTCCAAGAGCAACACATCTTTAAATTTAACTTGAGATGCATTTGCTTTTTTTTGGTGTGTGTGTTCCACTCCCGGCTTTTTTCGTTGAGCGTATCGCCAAAATGCTTGGCAACTGCAGCCATGTTAAGAAAGCACTCCATAATGTGGCTTTTTTGCAAATGCGGTCACAGTTTCTGTTCGAGGAGCTCAGCTTTCGGCGTCGCTGAACACGCGTTGTGCGGGTTGTTAATCAAAGTTATATTTAACAAAAGGTAGAGTATAAGAAGAAGGAGTATTTTCGTCTTTCCCATGGGAAGTCGAGAAAAGCCGGAGACCTAAAAGAGGGTTCCTCCGGTGAACTGGATATAAATGTGACTGGGTGACTGGAAACCTCTTGGCCTGATAGCAAATTAAAGGTTCTGACCATGTAATGATATTTTGTGGCTCTCTAGAGGAAGTCATCCCTCGTGCGGATGATTGAGAGCTCATTTTAGACAGTTGAAGTCATAAATCAACGTTTGATGGAACAAACATACTTGAGAAGGAAAAAAAGCGTCGCTTTCCAGAGAGCCCACGTTCAATGGAACTGACGGGGAGGAATAAATAAAATGCTCCGTCGATGACGAAGACATTTCACAATAAAATGTACGCACACTTGATCCTGAAATTGACACACCGGAATGTCGCGCAATCCTTTTGATGTCGTTTTATTTCGGAAATAACAAGATTGGTTAAAGACCTAGAGTTTTGTACTTTAATGTTTATGTGACTGAAAAGTAGCACAATCAAATGGGGCAAAATTTGTTATGGCATATCCTCACTTGACATTACTTAAGCAAAAAAATAACATTTTAAATCTATTAGTTGCATTTTAAACAAATGACTTTATTTTCCATATGAGTATAAAGTTTTGTTGTCCTGATTTCATTTATCGTGAAGGTCTTCCACACATGAAATCCAACTGGGCTGGCTATATATTTATTATATTTTCAGTAAAGGGTTCAATTACACTCGTGGTAATTAAATTCCTTTCTTCATTGGTATATGTGGAAATGTTAAAGTATTCTGTATGACTTGGCTGTACATGTCAGATCTTGGGTATCCACTTTATGTGTTGGCTAATGAAAAATAGAGTAAACTTACCAGAGATTTTGTTTATGGAAGCATTTACCAGAAAGTTGCCATTGAAATTAGGAACATTAGAAACACTAAACATTCAACTAAAAGACCACCAAAGTGCTTCTCCATTACAAGACCTCTATAGTCAAGCATTGTCTACTACTTTGCAAAAGACAATGTCAAGAACAAAAGTCTCTGGTGAACAACACATACTGAAGGAGTTTGTACACTGTTGCCATGCCAACGGGACCCAACTGGCCTCAGAGAGTACAAAAGTGACTCAATTTACGGAACATGCCCCCCAAAAGCGAATATTTCAAATGGATTATGACAAGTGCATGTTAATATGCTGTACACTTTGCATATTTTGACTGGAAAGTCTCAAGGTTTCTTTATTTAGTTGATTAAAAAACACTTTCTATTCATGAACAAAAGCCCAATGTGATTCTTTAAAGGACACAGCAACAAGTAGTGGATATTTAATTGAATATTCTGAATTGTAAATTAAATTTTAAAAAGCAATCTCCTGATTCTATGCTAGTATAAGATTTGGCTGAACACATGGTGCCACAATTGTTGCTCATTTTCTCATATCTTTCACGTTGTTGACCTTTTTTTAAGACAGCTAACAAGTTAGTTATAGTACATGTTCTTCAGTCTTCCATTTCTCACTTGCTGGCTTTAGATGATGTCTTTAACTCTCTGACACTATAGGTCCTCCACGGATACTTGACGGCAATGGAAATGTCTTCATCGGCCCATCCAGCCAGTTCTTCAAAAAGCCTTGAAGTGCTGGAGACGTTTCGGCTTTTAGTCACGTTAATCCCTTCGCCGAGACAGAACCCTGCACCCCCTACTCCATTTGACTCAAGCAAAGGTCATTTGTTTTTACACTTTGTGTCTCTTTCGTGTCAAATATTGGTGGATCTGCAAAGCCGGTTTGCTTTACGGTATGCCGAGTCCTGTTTGCCAAGAGGGACGTATAGGACAGATTTTAGAGGCTGACATTGAATACTCACCAGATGGACTTTCTCCTATCCTGCTCATAAAAGTTCTTAAGACAGTTCACAAATCAAGGCCTCGCGCTATTATGTTAAGCGTTTCGGTTGTTATTGTTATAGTACATTTGCAAATACTCCTGTAATTTATTACTTTTCGAGGAGAGGTATAGCCCCAACCCACCCAGACGTTTTACACATAGATATCTATATATGTTTCGGATAATATTAAACCATTTTTCACCCAGCACAAATGAACCGCAACGATGATGACCCAACTTCACCAGCATCACATGACTCATCACTGATAGCTTCCAGTGCAGAATATCACGAAACAAAAAAGCTGAAAGGCAGGAAAGGAAAAATGAAAAGTGAAATTCAAGATGCGAAAGGAAAAACTGCATCTTTCCTGGGGGTCTATGTCCTCTTTTTTTCCAGAGGGGTGGAACGTGGACCCTGTGGTAGTGAAAGTTTGCGGTGGTCCGGGCTTTGGGGGTCACTCACGATAGATGCCGCTGTTTTTAGCCAGCCTCGTCACGCCACACGCTATCATGTTTTTTTCCATAGCATAGCTTTAACAGAGGCGATGACAAAAAAATAGGGCCTGCTGAAAATTGGTGGGAGGACGGGGATGCTGGATTTCAGTCAAATGTAATTTTCATTTTAGTGTGTAGGATTTTTTTCCATACCATATATAGAATCAAATTTGATTCAAATTAAATATAAACACTTACAATCATTTTATGTTTAATTGCTCTTCTGAAAATGAATGTTTTTGGGAGGATGTTTTTAGTTAGATATGTTCATTTTCAATCTATCTTATAAAAATCACATTCACTTTCTCTCAGACTGCTGAAAATTGTATATTTAAAGATATTCATGTACTTGCACAATGCTATTCTATTGCAGAATCGCACAAGTCCTTATTACTTATTTCTCCCATCAATGATATACAGTCTGTTTGCAAAGTGCAAACAGATAAACTACTACGAACTTTATACTTTCACACAAAAAATGCATTTCCAGAATAGCAGATTTATGAAGACCTTGAAATGGAAATGAGTCTCAAAGGTGATATTAACATGAGGGAAGGATGCTTCACTTTGCACAGGTTTATTGCACTGACAGCAACAGCAAAATGTTTTTTTTTTTTGGCGTTTGTCACTTAAGTACATGTAAGAGGCCGCATATAGTGTGAGAGCAGCACTTTAAATGGACGAGCTGGAATGTAGGCTTGTACGGCTTGGGTCTGGATAAATAAAATATATATACTCATTGAGGTCACTGCTGATATCTGGAGCTGTTTCACATATACAACCTATAAATTCACTCTTTTTTTAAACTCTCTGTGTCTGTCTCTCTTGATTTATGAAGGAGTTAAAGCTTGCACTCACATTTTGCTTCCAAAAGATTGAACCAGATGCCGCGTTTCTATTTGCATTCATATTATCTATTAACATTAGAAGCAATTCAAAAAGTAGTATCTATCCATGTACTCTATACTAAATCTCCTATGAATTTGCATGAATTTGCATGGAAAACAGTCAGTCATTCCTAAAAATCGAGGTGTAAAATGATTGTTTTGCTGTATTTTGAAAGGAAAGAATTTAAACTGAGTATGAATATTAATAATTATCATAAAAACTTGGGCAGAAAGACAAGATCGGGAAAAAACTTTTATTTACAATGTTCTCAGTGCAAATTATATTCACAAAATGACAACACAAAAAAACATGTACACTGTGTGTGTGTATGTGTGTGTGTGTGTGTGTGTGTGTGTGTGTGTGTGTGTGTGTGTGTGTGTGTGTGTGTGTGTGTGTAAAGAACTTTGATTTATACAACGTGAAGGAAAAGAGTGTTTTACCATCACTTTTCTACTTATTTGACTTTTTAACCCTCCGAGGAAAGTAAATGCAAGCTGAAGTCGAATGAAAATAAAAGCAACTTGCTTTCATCGTGTCCGTCAAAAATGGAAATGCGTTCATATTAGTAACTGGGGGGCCGGCGGAGAAGGAGAGTCCGAGTGTGGGGCTTCCACGCCGGCGTTGATGATCACACTGCTTTTGTTGCGTTCGCCGAGGAGGTCCGAGTCGTCGAGCGCGACTTGCGGCTTGTCGTCCTCCGCGACGTCGTCGGAGTCGCACTCGCTTCTCTCCTCGCTTTCGCAATCCGACTCGGCCGTCTCTTTGGGGTCTCTGCCGGATTCGGCCGTTCCGTCCGGCTCTTCTTTGTCTTTGTCCTTTTGCGCCTGGGCCTCCTTGGAATGTCGCCATTTCATCCGCCGGTTTTGGAACCACACTTTGACCTGTGCGCGCACAGGAAAACGCGCAACAACATTGTCACCGTGTTGCTCCTGAGTTTTAATATCAGCTAAATTTAAAAAAAAATACATACAAACATGAATTAACATTCTAATATTGTGGAAACACCAAATTTAAATTACAGATCGAGACTTAAGACTATTCAGACTTAAGACTTTCACGCAGTGAAAATCGTCGTTTTAATATCATGTCATATTATTATTAGTGTTTTAATGCTGTTCTTGTTTTTCTTTCGGTGTGTTTGTACTGTTTTCTTTAAACAGAATACATTGATAACAGATTTTTATGTCATCTCTCCTTTTTTTCGTTGTTTTATCATTATTTGATCATATTTGAATTGTTGTTTCAGAATGTTTTGCTTTTAATATTGCAGAATAACAAATGTCAGTCAAATGTACAGTAGAAAATCTCACATTGAAAGCCCATTATTTATTGTAGTCGTTAGTCCATTGGTTTTATGTATTTATTTCATTTCAGATGCAATATTTAAATCCTTGTTAAGAAAAGGGATATATGCTCGTGAAATGTATTTTAATTTTTGTTGCGTTTGTGGCTTTTTCTAGATCCAAATCTCAAAAAGGAAATGCAAGCGTGTGTACTATGTACATTAAAAACACACATTAAAGAATTAATGCATCATTTTATCCCTTTTCTGTGAAAATGGATTGACTTGTTTATATCTTTGTTTAAGGGACATTTCACTAGGTATGTTTGTCTTTTTGTGCATTATGTTGTGTGTTTGCTGTTTTACACCATTTTAGTTGCTCCTCAGAAATTGAATACTTATGGTGTCCACTTATTCATTATAAATTGTGTTTTTCCATCTTTTAGTTTTCTCCATTTTTGCCATGGAATTTGTTTTATCAAATACATTTTGTACCTGATTCAGAAATTAGATGCACTTCTCAGACAACAGCCATTAACAGGATTCACTACACGTTTTGCACCTCAAGAGAATTTAGCATCCACCATAGTTTGATTATATATCAATACACTATAAGATGGCATCAAAATAAAACATAACAAGGGATTTTTATATATTATATTAGTATGCTAATAATCCCATTTAAGAACCTATGTTATATCCACTAATAATAAAGGCTAATGACAATTATGGGCAAACAAATGTATTGGGTATAAGAAATGTAATGAAATCAATGACACTCGCGGAAGTTTGATTGGAAAAAGAATCATCTATGTATATATATATATATATATATATATATATATATATATATTTGAATGGATGTAAAATGGCATTTGTCGTAAGGAGGAATGCTAGACACATTTCATCTGCAGATTTCCATCAATTAACCCAACCACCAAAGTGTCATTGCCTGTATATATATTTTTTTTTTTGCCAACAGCAAAAAAAGGTAACGTGGTTGCAAGAGCCAACTTTTACCTGCGCATCAGTCAAGCCAAGCATGGCTGCCAGTTGCTTTCTGTCTGGCTTGGTGACGTATTTCTGGATCTCGAACCTTTTCTCCAGGCCTTTCCTCTGCAGGTTGGAGAAGACCGCCCTGGACCATGACCTTTTCCTCTTGTATGTCTGCGGCATCGTGTCTTTAGTGAGGACAGCGTACGGACCTGTTGATGGACCAAACATGAATAGAATCCTCAGAAAAAGCACAGCAGACATTTTTTTCCAATGCATATCCTTTCTTGGTGACTACCTGGGAAGGTGTCCTGAAACTGATGCTGGCCCGATTGTCTGCCACCGCTACCTAGTGAATTCATCATGGCGGCGGCGTCGCTCATCCCGGGCTCGATGGAAGCAAAGTAATGGCTGGCGGCAGGCTGAATGGGCATGTGGACACCTGACTGGCGGTGTGGGCTAATTATGGACACGAAATCTGTTTTGGAGGATGGACAAATGGACTTAAGTTGTGAAAAATATGTGGAAACGACACGTTAATGCTCGGGTGCTTTTGCGATGCTCAAGTATACTTTATGTCAATTGTGTTTCTGCAAACTGTCAGTTTGGAATGTGGCCCTCCCCAGGTGCCAGATTTTCACATCGTGTTTCATCCATAAAAGTTCAAACGAGGCAGGTGGGTCAACTTTTGGATCTGATTTAAAATCAACAACAATGTGGCCGGTTGCCTCGATTCAACTTTTGTGGATTACCTCAACTTGAATAACTGCATGGGAATAGACGTACTGTACATGAATAAAGATCACAACAGCTGTCAAAATTGGGTAAGGCTGGAGTTTGAAGTTTAAATTCTTGACCTATATTTCAAATATAAATAATACACATGTAGTGCTGTCAAAGGTAACGCATTCAAGCTTATCACTGACATCTTATATACCAATAATATATTTATGCAGGTAGTCTAATATTTGCTATAAAATATGGACTAAATATAAACCAGAATTCCTTTAAAGTGTCTCATTTGCATTATTCTGATCTGTTTTGTGTTATGTTTCCGTGAAGTCCAAAACATACATCTGTCCTCACCTCTTAACTTCTCCTTGCCTTTGGTGTCAAAATCCGTCGACAATATCCGATCGATTCCAAATTTGAGATCTTTGCTCGAAGGTGGGGGGCCCTGCGATGAATTCAGAGCCCCCCTGGATACAGAGGTGAGCTGTAGTCCTTGCCTGTGGTACGGAGACGCGGGGCTCAGCCTCGCCCCGTACACCGACGCGTGCGCCTCCCCCGGCCCGACTGGCGAGGGTCGCAACGGAGATCCCCCGGAGGACGCCCGCTGTTGACCCACGTGCACCATGAGGGCAGAGGAACCGGGCAAATTGTCCGCCTCACCGGCCTGGAGGAGTTCCGCGATGCAAAACGACGGTTTCTTGCCAGTGTCCACGGCAAAGCCTCCTGCGCAGTACGCGGACCAAAGGCTGAAATTGGAGGCGTAGAACGGGTTGAGCCCGGCGGTGTACATCCCGGAGGGTCCTAGTGGGTGTCAGGAAGGCTCAATGGAAAGGCATACGAGCGGCGACTAGTTTTTTTTGGACCAGCGGCTGTCAGAACAGAAGGAAGCACTCTTGCGCGACTCCCCAAAGTAAAACTGCAGAGTTGCGCTCTGCAAGTTCCACGCGCACTTTTGATTGGTTCCAGATTTAGCCAATGGGCTTTCGGCAGTTCACAGCATCATTTTTTTCCAGAGATGGATAGATGACTTTTAGGATACTTTAACCCTTTCAGAGACGTTGGAAACCTCATCAAAAGTTGACACCTTAAGAGCAAGTGATTCGTTTTGCTCATTTAGAATAGAAAACTTTTTTTCCTTTGACACATGGATTGAAAGAGTCAGAATTCATGATAATTTGAAGAAACTTAAATAATAGTTGGGATTAGACATTAACCATATAATTATAGTTATAGATAAGTTCATAAATTAATGTGATTAAAACGGACATTCATGAACTCAAAATGAACACAATCAGAAATACGCACCGAAACACACTTGATTTCTTTTCATTTATTTTTGAGTCATTGGATGCCTGATGGCCAAAACAGGAAGACTGAGAAGGAATGCTCACCTTTCAGTATAATTGATGGCAATAGACGTCAAATTAATGTTGACGGGGAGAGGGGGCTAAACGAGCTTCGTCGTCAATGGTAGACCAAGAAATAAAAATTATAATTCGAGCGTGAATGGCTTAAATATTAAACTTTATTTACTATATCTACTTAGTGTATTTTAGCACAACAAAAATTGATTCAATCATGAACAGTCATTTGAATTCCATTTAATGTTTATTGCAGATATAAAAAAGCAAGAAAGTGTTTCTTTATTGCCTTTTTGTAGGTTTGCTTTTTTGTTGATGTTTAAGACTTATTGTAAACAATTGTTTTATTTTTGTCATGCAGTTTGTGTAACTACCATAAGTGGACTTGGAGTATTTATGTCATCTGCATTCATCCTGTTTTGATGAGCTGTGATTGCTGTTAGATGAACGGAAACAACCCCTCAATTCGCTTCCAAAATAGAAGCTACTTTAGTATTTTAGGATACAACAGAAATCCTTATTTCTTCCGGAGCAGTAGAAGGAGGGGGCTGGGTGGTGATCCAAGGAAGAGGGGGTTGTGAGTTCATAATGACTGTTAGAACTTCCCTTTTTCAATATTTGTGCAAGTTTATCTCGACGCGCAAGTTGCACACTGACGCAAATCCGTCCCCATGCTCATAATAAACAGAGGAAATCTATTCCCCGTGAAAACGAAAACACAATTAACTTCAGAGGCCACGCTCCATCCGCAAAGACCCTCAAGATTCACACGCTGTGAGCCGGCCAGGGAAACCTTCAAATAAAATGAAAAAGTAATGGGAATGGGTCATTTTTTTCATTCACGCTCAGCAATTATCCGCAATCTACTTTGGCGACCAAAGTACTATAGGTATAATTGAACAAATTATTATTAATAATATCAGACTCCCCTGGGACATGTTTTGTGAAAACAATGGCTTGTGAAGGCCGCATTCATTAGTCTCATGGTCCATGTTGCCGGAAGCGCAGATGACCCTTGCTGCCTCCTATCATGATGTTTTCGAGTGACACTTTTCCCGGGTTAATTTTAGAAATGACATGTAACGTTTGCCCTCCATCGCGTAGTCAAAACAATCCAGGGAAGAGGATGTAGTTATTTCAGGTACTGATGAGCTTTGCAGTGGGAAGAATATACTAAGAAAACCTCAAGTGTTCCTTCATCAGTCTCACTACATTGGAAACAATAAATAATGATAAAAATAAGTGAGTCAGATTAAGTTCGATTTTCCTGATGATTAAAAGTAGAGTGGCAGCAAAATCCCCAAATTGCATGTTTTTTTTCTCCAATAAGTCAGGTTTTCTCCTCCAGTTTCCCAGTACTATGTTATTCCTTTTTGAAAATTATGACTTTCATACCATTCTTGCATTAGGTAAAAATTGTAGACACATCTGTTTCTTCCATCTTACATTGAATGTCACTATCCATGTTGTAAACCAGGCACATATCAGTCAAGTATAGTATATTTATGACAATTTAAATAAGCTGTGATCAGTTATGAATCCTACACCAAAAGTTAATTAAAACACTGGGAGACCTACAGAAAAAAGAAAAAACAGTGTTCTTTAGTGTTCTTGGTGTTGCTTTTATTATTGTGCTAATGCCAATTTTAAAAAAAGTCTACAGAAAAAAATCCATTATCATGTAAAAATAAAACTACAAAGAAATATGTTATGTTTTATCTCTAATGTAGTATTATTGTGTTGAGTGCAAAATTTGCAGTGAGTTCATAATGTTCTAGCACAATGGACAGTGACTTTAAAAAATATTTTTTTTCTCTCTCCAAATCTACAACCAAATTCAATTAAATTCAACATTTTTACTCACCCTTATACTCAGCTGCCAGTACAGTCACAAATTAACAGTACGATAAAATGCCTGAACTTTGCCATCTCATATCCGCAATATTTCCTTTTCAACATCTGGAAAAACGGCTTTAGACCTTTTATAACGTCATTTTTTTTACCATCGGGGATGCTGGCAGCCTGGTTTCTCATGCACTTTTTATTCATCTTTACATGTCATTGTGCGTACTTTTATACATAAAAATAACATTTTAGTGCATATGTACAAATGATTACAAAAGCCACACTTAAGGGACGGAGACAATGACTCATTTTTTCAGTCGATATGAGGAAAAATGGCTTTTCATGCTGGAGTCCAGCTGGATAGTTCACCTTTATTTCCCTTCCTCTGTGGAACTGTTAGATGAGCTCAGGTTACTGCCAGAATCAAATGCGCCTGCCTGCTTTAATAAGTGTACTTGAGTCTGTCTTGAACAATCAGCATTGAACAATAGGTGATGTTTTTACTTCTTTTTGTGTGGAAATGGATGCAAGATTTTACTTGGCCCTGTAGACTAAGAAACAAAAGATTAACTGAGTGCCAGAAGTTTTAATGGATTTTGACTGATCTTTCAAGACCGACAAAATATTGATATAGGATGTTTTATTTAAAAACATTGACTCTATTAAGTAAAGGAATATAGTCTCCATTTTTCAAAAGGAAAAAAGGGATGGGGTGGGGATAATTTAGTATTATTTGAGAATAGATTTTGAGAAAATGGGCCAGATGATCTTTTAACAAAGAGGCAGAACAGTGATTTATTTAAGGTGTGCGTTTTATTTGTATTTAGTCATAGTGACTGCAACATGTGACAACGTGACATTTTGTGAATACCTAGATGTACTTTGAATATTTATAGTTTTCATAGTTTGGCTCGGCCTGCGATGTATGTTTTTTTTCTCTCTGACACCACCGACAGCCTGTTATATTGTTTCATGGGCTATAGTTTTGTTAACAGATGCCTATTTACATGTTGTTCAACATTTTGCTATTGTTACTTTAACGTATGTTTGTTCTTGGTTTTTGATAAAATTAAAAATTGTGCCCACAAAATTGCAACTCATAGTCCAATGTGATTTAGACCATTTTCCCCTCTTCATTATATATTTTTATAGCTGGGGAAACTTATACTCGGGTGCGACTTATAGTCCGAAAAATTTGTGTTTTCATTCGTCTAAATGCATTTGACGCGTGCAGGACTAGGGTAGAAAAAAACACATTAAAACATTTTACATACTTTCTGTTTTCATCTATAGCAGTTGTTGTGGAAGGTGTGAACCTAAAAAAATGGGAGTTCAGTAAATGAACAACATGTCAATAAACCACACGTGTACCCAGGGCGGCCGCAGTCTCGACTACACTTGACGTCCACATTCGGGGGCCTATTGTTGTGGCCTGATTGTGTGTTTTTCAGGAAGTCTTATATCGGGCATAGGAAAAACTGGATGAGACGCGCCACACCGCAGCTCTTGCAGGATCAGAGGCTGAGCAAAATCAAATGAGTTCCATTATTACTAGGAGAATTATTGCTCCCCTCTGTACAGCTGCTGCTTGAGCCAAGATTACTATTTCTGGCAATGTTTGCCTTAGGAAGGAACTTTCGCAGATTTAATGGGACCTGGGCCATTGTGCAGAGCCTTCTGTATGGCACGCTGCCATTTTTACACACAGGCAGGGAAGAAAGAACTGAAGGGTACTAAAGATCATTCAAGACAAGGCACTCTCTTTTATTTTTGGGACAGTGAGCCTGAATGAACACAAAGCATGTCAAGGTCTCTCAGGTCGACGTGAACTCAAATGTTCTTCATATGATCTTTTCTACAAGGTTAAATGTCAGGCCCGGACTGAACATATGTCATGATGTGGATCGAGAGTGACTGTGTTGCATTTGGCAAGAAAACGGACAAGAAACTACAAAGAATTCTGCTAGGTTATTTCTTTTGAACTTCAATTATTCCGCAAGGGCCGACGCTCCTATAAAGAAGTCATTCCAGCCTGTAAAAATCAAATTAAATGTAATAGCAAGAGAAGTAATATGACAAGTTACATTTTCTATATAATTGTTATAGAGGACTTTTTCAGAAAGAGCTGGTGTAAATTGTCAAAGACGAGATAACCGTTCAATTTTGAGTAAAGGGGACATTTTAAGTACTTTGTCGTTCCTATTGTGCAAAACTAGCTTCTATACAGCATATCCTAGTCTATTGTATTTGGTAAAGTCTCACATACAGTCAACATTAAGTAACTGAAACAACTATATTTGTGTTGAATATACCCTTCAGTCATTTGAGTGAGATATTGGTCAACTGGCATGGTCTTTGTTACACAAGATCTAAAATCCACCACTGTTATTCCGTTACAAGCACATCGTTTTGGTGAATGACTTCATTTTGTGCTCTTTTGACCTTCTGCTGTCCTCATTCAAAGACACAAAGTGGTCATTAGCTTGACATTGGAGTGGTGCAGACTAATCACACTCACATTGACCTGCCCTGTGCTGTAAAGAAGCCAAGATTGCTGTAATGGGTGCTTTTAAGTTAGATGACGATGTGGCGACTTCGAAGGAAGCCATCTGTTTACATTGAAACAGATTTGAAATTATCTCAAAGGGGGCAGTTCATGCTTTTTTCTCATGTGCAAATGCACACGTGGCTAAATCATGCAAAACGGCAAACTAAATAAGAGAAAAGACTTATGGAATAGCTTATGATAACAAAACCACTACTGTTTTCTTCCATGGCAGGAATAACAGCAGCCTCTATATTACAACATTAAAAGTGATCGACTCTGGTTTGTAATATGGAGAATAGCCTCTCTATCATTCCCTTGGCAGTGTTGTATTACTTCAGTTGGTTTACCCAATACTTATTGTGGCCCAAATAAATAGTTGTCAAAGATTTGAAAATTATTCCTTGAATTTTTATGGATTTAAAAAATAAATAAACAGGTGTGTAGACTGTAGCCTTCACACACACAAAACTAGTATATTTATACTACCCATACAAATGAACTTATAATTGTTTTAAATGTAAATCTAGATTGCTCATAAATAGTAACACACTCGTATTTCCTTTCAAGGATGTGAAATGCTCTTTTAAAAAACGGTCTGATAGGATAAAATGTCTACTTTTTCATTTTATTTAGTGCATTGGGAAAAAAGGCTTCTTTTGTATATGTTCAAAAGGGAAATAATTGGATGTAAGGTGTTGATATGTTAATAAATAAAATAAGTTGAACACTAAACACTTTCCACAACTACATAATCACTGAATAAACAGAAGATATTTGTTGCGATGCAACATTTAATCCCAAAATAAATCATGCTATCTATCATCTGCTCAAACCGTTCACATACTTATTTTGTGCTGAGGGTCTGTATGTACAGTATAGAAGGGGAACATGGGCCTCCAAGGGACAATTTGCCCAGAAAACAGCTACTAGAAATTTGTTTGCACAAGGTCTCCAGAGCAGCTTCAGTTTTATTTATTGATTGATTTATTTTTTTAACTGTATTTTAATCCAGCATGTTGCATTCCAACAGGCCACAACATAAATCCCCACATCCAATTGCTTCTCTTGCTCTGTACTTAATCTCAATATCGTATTTATTTGTGATTATATTCACAAACCCTCATTTAGGCGTTGAGCTGACATTGATATAAAAAGGCATCATGTTTTACTGTGTAATATCTTTGAATTATTGTACTTTTCTGACTTCCTTCAAGCTGTGGAGTCATTCTGTTTAATGACCTGGATAAATGTGGACAGCATGTTTTCACCCATAACCAAAAAAGTATGTATCAGAAAGTAGAGTGACTTTAACTTGCTAACGTTGCACTGCTATCTAGAGGCAATACACAGTATTGTTGCGAATTAATACATTTTTAAGACGGAGCAGACATGCTTTTATGGAGTATTACGATTAACTAATTTGCTACAAAAAATGATCCAAAACATAGAGCAACCAAAAAAACCCAACATAAAATACTACTAATTCCAATGCTGGACACATTTGCCTTGTTGTTGTGGTCTACTATCTTAGGTCTATAGTACATATGTCACATAAATCATTGTGTCTATATGGCCGATTAACACATTTTCCTTCATCCTGTTTGAGGGCCATGTGTACAAATCTCAAGGGATCATTTGGTTTAACCTTTGGCCACCATTAAAGCATTACAAGGGTCCTCGGGGAGGATGTTGGGCTGACTCAGGATGTGCAAGCCAGGCAGGTGTCAGCTGCTGCTGGAGTGGTAATTGGCCCCTTTTTTACATTAAATTTAAAATATTAAAACACTATATTCTTCACCCGGGTATGCTTGAAAATATTGTGATTTAATGACAGTCCCTTTTTTCATTTACAGCAAAGTGAAATGATGTGGACGAACGATCTCAGTCATTGAGTCTCATTCCAAAACAAACATTGAGTCGTACCGTTGTATTAGAAGAGTATTTCCATAATAAAAAACATTTCAACATTTAATGCTATGGTGACAACGTTCAACATGTAGTGCCTCAGGCTGATAAAGTTCTGTTTTTTTTTTCTTGTAGGGGAAGGGGCATTTGGCAGTCTATTTAATCAGTCAGCATCATTAAAAAGCAATTGTAAAAAAATAAAATGAACTTAATTATCATATTAAAAAACTCTTTAAGAATTAAGAAACAGCCAGGCTGTAACTCACAAGTACAAACCATAAAACATCCTAGTGATTTTTAAAATGGTTTCTATTTTTCCCCATGTTATTTGCAAAACAACAGAAAGTACCTTGTTTAAAAGTCCATCTCTTACTAAAAAAGGCATAAAAAGGTACAGTGTTTTAACTTGAGGATGTGCAAAGCATATGATTGACTTAGCTTTCGTCAGATGTCGCCACCCTGCCATCTCCCAGGAGTCTTTCCCTTTCTTCTTCCACGCTGCTGTCCTCCTCTACGGCGGCCAGTCCAGCGCAGCACGGTATTCTAGCCAGGAGGGGGCGATGCAGTCCATTGTACAGGGCCGTTCCGACCAGCAGAACCAAAAATCCCAGCACCTGCAGTCCGAGGAACTTCTCCCAGCCCAGTGCCAGGCTCACCGCCCAGATGACCAGCGTTCGCAGGCTGTCCAGCACCATGCGGGTGGTGGCGCTGATCTCCTTGGTGACGCTGATGCCGGCGAAGTTGAAGAAGGCGATGCTCACTGTGTTGCCCAGCAGGGCCATCAAGATAAGAGGACGATATCCGATTTGACAGAAGGCATCCAGTGCGTCCTCTAGAACTTGTCGGGGGGTATTGCTGAGTTGGCCAACGTGGATGAAATACATGGGGATGAGCAGCAGTGACAGAACGAAAAAGCCAAAAAAACCTGGGTGAGAAAAGAGTGGTCAATCCATCATCTGTTTCTGTGTCTGTGTTTTTTTTTATTTTTTTTTTTATTTATTTATTTCATCGCAAGCAATGGAGTACTAAGTACTGAATTTCTCGGACTTGAAATGAAGAGGAAAAAAGGTTATATGCGTCACATTTTGGGGAGGGCAGTTTTTGATTTGATCAAGAACAAACATTAAAGTAAAAATAGTTAAATCAAGAACAACATGCAAAAT
The DNA here is from genome assembly GCF_051989625.1 of Stigmatopora argus. Taxonomy (NCBI): domain Eukaryota; kingdom Metazoa; phylum Chordata; class Actinopteri; order Syngnathiformes; family Syngnathidae; genus Stigmatopora; species Stigmatopora argus. The sequence continues at coordinate 8,216,878 of NC_135405.1, read as the reverse complement.
AGGCCCAAGTTAATGTAAAATCTAGTTGGAAAACAACAACAGACTTTTTGTAACTTGATGTGTTGAAGTATTTAAAATATAAGAGTTATATACAAGTTAACAACTACGTGTAAACATCCACTGGCAATCTAATTATATTTTTTTATAGGTTACTTTTTTTTCTCTAGAATTACAAATGTCCCACATTTAGAAATTTAAAATCTAAACAATGAGACAAAAAGTTAATCTTACACTTTCCTGAGCTTGTATGATGTTTGTACTTTGATTTATAGGCAATGCCAGCATGTACTGTTGTTGTTGCCCTTTGAATTCTGCGTATTTAATTCCTTTTTCTGGTTATCTAACAGTGACACTCTTAAAACATTGCTTTACCCTCAATCCCAACGGCCCGCAGAGGATGGACGTCATGTTTGTAGACAAACTTTTCCTCTAGGACCATCTGCACAGCCACAACCACTTGAGCCATAATGATCAGGAGGTCGCCTGAGGGTCACAACAAAAGAGTTAAATATGAATGTCTGCAAATTTGCCCTCCTTACAACATATACGTTTACTTGATATTTTGTTAGGCAGCCAGCAGATGAAGCTGGTCACTTCTAATATGTACAATTACTACAGTAAAATTAAGATACCATACCATATTACTACTTTCAGTTATTCCAGCCCAAAAAGATAGCAGTGAACTAACTCCTCACCAGTGATGACATCACTGAGTTTGTGGGTATCATCATGATGTCCGCTGGTGAAGTCGGCGAGGCCCACTATGATCAGTCCAAGGATGGTGACGAGGATTCCGATCCACTGACTAAGCTTCAGCCGACGTCCGAGAAACGCCACCGACAGTAGACCCGTAAAGATGATGACGGCTCCTCGCAACATTTGGAAGCTGGACGCACTGGTCATGTTGAGAGCTATACACCAACACAGGGAATATATAAGGTGGTCAATGGGTTCTCTTAAAATAGTTCTAGACAATTTCTTAGGGGGGAAGAATTGACCTTATTTATGATATTTAAAATCATTTTGGTTATCTTTTTATTCCTTACATGTGTTTTTATTTTTGTTTTAGATTAAGTGACAATAATGAAGAAAATTAGAATTTTTCATAGTTCACAAATTTCACATTTTTATACTGATTTTACCTATTGTTATTCTCTTGACTACAAGGCAAAAATAAAAGACTTCAATTTTCTCAAAATCCAGCAGTGGGTCTAATAAACCAATCCCCTACTACTAGTAATTCTACTATCACTACTACTACCGCGACTACTGTGTTTTATAATCCGGTTAGCCTTCTTTTTGAAACACATTTTAAGATAGGTCTTTCATTAAAGGTTCACCTTAAAGTGCAGAAAATATGATGAGGATGCTGTCTCATTTTACTTTGTAGGACTACATTTTATTTGTTCTCGAGGCATTGTTTTCTTAAGTAACATCACTTACTGGAGTAAATTTTTTCTCTCGTTCAACTCGTTCCATCTCGTTACTTGAGTCTTATTTGTACATCCTACTGTGCTGCAACATTTAGTTTTGACAGTTGCCCTTTGTTTAAATGTTAATCATGAAACAAAAAAGAGAACTTAAAGTGGACTCATTAGGGAACCAAAAGAGCTAGTGTTACATCTGGGACAACTTACCGACATACATAGTTGAAGTGGCCAACATGTCACACATGGCGGGGGGGAAGAAGAGAAAAGGGCTGAAACTCTCCCCAGTGCTCATGTTGGGCTCCGGTCTGCGTCGGTCATGGCAAAGGAGGATGTAGAACACACCCAAACAGCTGAATTCTCCCAAAAACATTGCCACTGCCTGGTAAAGAGTCCCACACAAAAACAGGAAAGTAATTGGAATAACATTTTTTTTCTTGTTGTTCATTAACTCAACATGAGTATGTAATAATATTACTTTAAAACTATAAACCAAAGCAGTCACCTGGACAAATGGATGAGAGAAAGCATGTTCAGGCTCACCATTGCAACCTCGTGCACTAAACGTGTCTGCCCATCTGTCAAAAAAATGATCAGTTAAGTATATTTGCTCAATGTTCAAAAAAAATTGCTTTTATTTAATTAATGACACCCAAGGGAATGTTTGGTGCGGCTAAATTGTCAGAACTTAAGGAAATCAGTAACATCCATTCATAAATGGTAAGTCCTGCTTATCATCCAAATAAGGGTTTTAATTAAAGCATAGCCTATTAGTTCAAAAATATTTTGATGTCACTGTGCATAATAGCACAAAGTGTTAATCACACCATAAGCGGAAGTAGGTCTAAGACAAGACAGCAAAAAGGCGGACATAGCACTTCGCTCAAGCTCGCCCATCACGACAGGAATTGCAAAATAGACTTTTGACATCCAATATCTTGTATTTAAAAAGGTACAGTAAAATTACAGCAAAAAAGGCACAACGAAGGTTGCATGCTCTATCCGTCTCATGTGACTGTTGTGAAACTTAAGCTATTAGTAGCTTTAAGCATGTCCCCGCCTGCAATCTGGACCACCTTGTAAAAGCTGCACTAGATAATTTGAACTTTAAACGGCAAGGTTTCTCAGCTGACTCGCTAACAATGAGATCAAGACATCGAGTCAGACAGCAGAATGCTGACACAACACAATTGTCAGGGAAGTCAAGCATTAAGAAATATTACTGACTCGTCAACAGCCAATCATAAATACATTTAAAAAATGTACTTTACTTTAAATGCATTTTAGAATAGTGTGTCAAAATATATTTGGTTGAAGAATCATAACTAAATTGGCTGAAAACCAATTCAGGGTTTATCCCACCTACTGCTTGTTTTTGCCTGGGATAGGCTCACATGATTGAATGGAATTAAATATTTCATATTTCAAGCATGTTTTATCAAGCTTTATTGAGATCATTACAATATTACCATGTCACTACTTTGGATGAAGCTTGGTTTCCTCATGGCAAAGAATGATTATCTTACTTTGCAAACCACAACAATGTCTACTAAATGGGTCAGTGTTGTTTTGAAAATAAAAATTATCAGGCTGCAGTTGTCTACATGAAATAACGATCGTCTACAAAATACATCACATAAATCCACTTTCTTTTCAAGATTAGCTGTAGCGTTAGCTCTATGGTTAGATTTAGCGCGGTAAAGACACCATAAGGTTTAGGGTTGGAGATATGTTTAAACATAACCCTAAACCTAAGCCTATCCCAGCGCAAATTCTAACCATAGAGCTAACCCCGACGCTAATCCCGACGCTAACCCCAACACTAACCTCGACGCTAACCCCAACGCTAACCACGATGCTAACCCCGACGCTAACCCAGACGCTAACCCCGACGCTAACCCTAATTCAAACCATAACCCTAACGCTGACCCTACCGCGAACCCTACCGCGAACCCTAACGCGAACCCCAACGCGAACCCTAACGCTAACCCCAACGCGAACCCTAACGCTAACCCCAACGCTAACCCCAACGCTAACCCCAACGCTAACCCCAACGCTAACCCCAACGCTAACCCCAACGCTAACCCCAACGCTAACCCCAAGGCTAACCCCAACGCTAACCCCAACGCTAACCCCAACGCTAACCCCAACGCTAACACCAACGCTAACACCAACGCTAACACCAACGCTAACACCAACGCTAACACCAACGCTAACCCCAACGCTAACCCCAACGCTAACCCCAACGCTAACCCCAACGCTAACCCCAACGCTAACCCCAACGCTAACCCCAACGCTAACCCCAACGCTAACCCCAACGCTAACCCCAACGCTAACCCCAACGCTAACCCTAACGCAAACCCTAACGCAAACCCTAACCCTAACGCAAACCCAAACCCTAACGCAAACCCTAACGCAAACCCTAACGCAAACCCAAACCCTAACGCAAACCCAAACCCTAACGCAAACCCAAACCCTAACGCAAACCCAAACCCTAACGCAAACCCAAACCCTAACGCAAACCCTAACGCAAACCCTAACGCAAACCCTAACGCAAACCCTAACGCAAACCCGAACGCAAACCCGAACGCAAACCCGAACGCTAACCCTAACGCAAACCCGAACGCTAACCCTAACGCTAACCCTAACGCTAACCCTAACGCTAACCCTAACGCTAACCCTAACGCTAACCCTAACGCTAACCCTAACGCTAACCCTAACGCTAACCCTAACGCTAACCCTAACGCTAACCCTAACGCTAACCCTAACGCTAACCCTAACGCTAACCCTAACGCTAACCCTAACCCTAACCCTAACGCTAACCCTAACGCTAACCCTAACGCAAACCCTAACGCAAACCCTAACGCAAACCCTAACGCAAACCCTAACGCAAACCCCCACGCAAACCCTAACCCTAACCCTAACCCTAACGCTAACCCTAACGCTAACCCTAACGCTAACCCTAACGCTAACCCTAACGCTAACCCTAACGCTAACCCTAACGCTAACCCTAACGCTAACCCTAACGCTAACCCTAACGCTAACCCTAACGCTAACCCTAACGCTAACCCTAACGCTAACCCTAACGCTAACCCTAACGCTAACCCTAACGCTAACCCTAACGCTAACCCTAACGCTAACCCTAACGCTAACCCTAACGCTAACCCTAACGCTAACCCTAACGCTAACCCTAACGCTAACCCTAACGCTAACCCTAACGCTAGCCCTAACGCTAGCCCTAACGCTAACCCTAACGCTAACCCTAACGCTAACCCTAACGCAAACCCTAACGCAAACCCTAACGCTAACCCTAACGCTAACCCTAACGCTAACCCTAACGCTAACGCTAACCCTAACCCTAACGCAAACCCTAACGCAAACCCTAATGCAAACCCTAACCCTAACGCAAACCCTAGCCCTAACGCAAACCCTAGCCCTAACCCTAACGCTAACCCTAACGCTAACCCTAACGCTAACCCTAACGCTAACCCTAACGCAAACCCTAACGCAAACCCTAACGCAAACCCTAACGCTAACCCTAACGCTAACCCTAACGCTAACCCGAACGCTAACCCGAACGCTAACCCGAACGCTAACCCGAACGCTAACCCTAACGCTAACCCTAACGCTAACCCTAACCCTAACGCTAACCCTAACGCTAACCCTAACGCAAACCCTAACGCAAACCCTAACGCTAACCCTAACGCAAACCCTAACGCTAACCCTAAGGCTAACCCTAAGGCTAACCCTAAGGCTAACCCTAAGGCTAACCCTAAGGCTAACCCTAAGGCTAACCCTAAGGCTAACCCTAACGCTAACCCTAAGGCTAACCCTAACGCAAACCCTAACGCAAACCCTAACGCAAACCCTAACGCAAACCCTAACGCAAACCCTAACGCTAACCCTACGCTAACCCTACGCTAACCCTAACGCTAACCCTAACGCAAACCCTAACGCAAACCCTAACGCTAACCCTAACGCAAACCCTAACGCAAACCCTAACGCTAACCCTAACGCTAACCCTAACGCTAACCCTAACGCTAACGCTAACCCTAACGCTAACCCTAACGCTAACCCTAACGCTAACGCTAACCCTAACGCTAACCCTAACGCTAACCCTAACGCTAACCCTAACGCTAACCCTAACGCTAACCCTAACGCTAACCCTAACGCTAACCCTAACGCTAACCCTAACGCTAACCCTAACGCTAACCCTAACGCTAACCCTAACGCTAACCCTAACGCTAACCCTAACGCTAACGCTAACCCTAACGCTAACCCTAACGCTAACCCTAACGCTAACCCTAACGCTAACCCTAACGCTAACCCTAACGCTAACCCTAACGCTAACCCTAACGCTAACCCTAACGCTAACCCTAACGCTAACCCTAACGCTAACCCTAACGCTAACCCTAACGCTAACCCTAACGCAAACCCTAACGCAAACCCTAACGCAAACCCTAACGCAAACCCTAACGCAAACCCTAACGCAAACCCTAACGCAAACCCTAACCCTAACGCAAACCCTAACCCTAACGCAAACCCTAACCCTAACGCAAACCCTAACCCTAACGCAAACCCTAACGCAAACCCTAACGCAAACCCTTACCCTAACCCTAACGCAAACCCTAACGCAAACCCTAACCCTAACCCTAACGCAAACCCTAACCCTAACGCAAACCCTAACGCAAACCCTAACGCAAACCCTTACGCAAACCCTAACGCAAACCCTAACGCAAACCCTAACGCAAACCCTAACGCAAACCCTAACGCTAACCCTAACGCTAACCCTAACGCTAACCCTAACGCTAACCCTAACGCTAACCCTAACGCTTACCCTAACGCTAACCCTAACGCTAACCCTAACGCAAACCCTAACGCTAACCCTAACGCTAACCCTAACGCTAACCCTAACGCTAACCCTAACGCTAACCCTAACGCTAACCCTAACGCTAACCCTAACGCTAACCCTAACGCTAACCCTAACGCTAACCCTAACGCTAACGCTAACCCTAACGCAAACCCTAACGCAAACCCTAACGCAAACCCTAACGCAAACCCTAACGCAAACCCTAACGCAAACCCTAACCCTAACGCAAACCCTAACCCTAACGCAAACCCTAACGCAAACCCTAACGCAAACCCAAACCCTAACCCTAACGCTAACCCTAACGCTAACCCTAACGCTAACCCTAACGCTAACCCTAACGCTAACCCTAACGCTAACCCTAACGCTAACCCTAACGCTAACCCTAACGCTAACCCTAACGCTAACCCTAACGCTAACCCTAACGCTAACCCTAACGCTAACCCTAACGCTAACCCTAACGCTAACCCTAACGCTAACCCTAACGCTAACCCTAACGCTAACCCTAACGCTAACCCTAACGCTAACCCTAACGCTAACCCTAACGCTAACCCTAACGCTAACCCTAACGCTAACCCTAACGCTAACCCTAACGCTAACCCTAACGCTAACCCTAACGCTAACCCTAACGCTAACCCTAACGCTAACCCTAACGCTAACCCTAACGCTAACCCTAACGCAAACCCTAACGCAAACCCTAACGCAAACCCTAACCCTAACGCAAACCCTAACCCTAACGCAAACCCTAACGCAAACCCTAACGCAAACCCAAACCCTAACCCTAACGCTAACCCTAACGCTAACCCTAACGCTAACCCTAACGCTAACCCTAACGCTAACCCTAACGCTAACCCTAACGCTAACCCTAACGCTAACCCTAACGCTAACCCTAACGCTAACCCTAACGCTAACCCTAACGCTAACCCTAACGCTAACCCTAACGCTAACCCTAACGCTAACCCTAACGCTAACCCTAACGCTAACCCTAACGCTAACCCTAACGCTAACCCTAACGCTAACCCTAACGCTAACCCTAACGCTAACCCTAACGCTAACCCTAACGCTAACCCTAACGCTAACCCTAACGCTAACCCTAACGCTAACCCTAACGCTAACCCTAACGCTAACCCTAACGCTAACCCTAACGCTAACCCTAACGCTAACCCTAACGCAAACCCTAACGCAAACCCTAACGCAAACCCTAACGCAAACCCTAACCCTAACGCAAACCCTAACCCTAACGCAAACCCTAACCCTAACGCAAACCCTAACGCAAACCCTAACGCAAACCCTAACGCAAACCCTAACGCAAACCCTAACGCAAACCCTAACGCAAACCCTAACGCAAACCCTAACGCAAACCCTAACGCAAACCCTAACGCAAACCCTAACGCAAACCCTTACCCTAACCCTAACGCAAACCCTAACGCAAACCCTAACCCTAACGCAAACCCTAACCCTAACGCAAACCCTAACCCTAACGCAAACCCTAACGCAAACCCTAACGCAAACCCTTACGCAAACCCTAACGCAAACCCTAACGCAAACCCTAACGCAAACCCTAACGCAAACCCTAACGCTAACCCTAACGCTAACCCTAACGCTAACCCTAACGCTAACCCTAACGCTAACCCTAACGCTTACCCTAACGCTAACCCTAACGCTAACCCTAACGCAAACCCTAACGCTAACCCTAACGCTAACCCTAACGCTAACCCTAACGCTAACCCTAACGCTAACCCTAACGCTAACCCTAACGCTAACCCTAACGCTAACCCTAACGCTAACCCTAACGCTAACCCTAACGCTAACCCTAACGCTAACGCTAACCCTAACGCTAACCCTAACGCAAACCCTAACGCTAACCCTAACGCAAACCCTAACGCAAACCCTAACGCAAACCCTAACGCAAACCCTAACGCAAACCCTAACGCAAACCCTAACGCAAACCCTAACCCTAACGCAAACCCTAACGCAAACCCTAACCCTAACGCAAACCCTAACCCTAACGCAAACCCTAACCCTAACGCAAACCCTAACGCAAACCCTAACCCTAACGCAAACCCTAACCCTAACGCAAACCCTAACGCAAACCCTAACCCTAACGCAAACCCTAACCCTAACGCAAACCCTAACCCTAACGCAAACCCTAACCCTAACGCAAACCCTAACCCTAACGCAAACCCTAACCCTAACGCAAACCCTAACCCTAACGCAAACCCTAACCCTAACGCAAACCCTAACCCTAACCCTAACGCAAACCCTAACCCTAACGCAAACCCTAACCCTAACGCAAACCCTAACCCTAACGCAAACCCTAACCCTAACGCAAACCCTAACGCAAACCCTAACCCTAACGCAAACCCTAACCCTAACGCAAACCCTAACCCTAACGCAAACCCTAACGCATTCCTAACGCAAACCTCATTCTAAACATAACCCTTATTCGAAACGTAACCCTAACCCTATCTCAGCCAGCGCGGTATAGAAACCCTAACTGTTAGGTTTCTATACCGCGCTGGAAAGATAGGGGTAGGGTTACGTTTCGAATAAGGGTTATGTTTAGAATCAGGGTTAGCGTTAAGGTTAGGTTTGCGCAGGAAAGAAACCCTGACCGTTAGGGTTTCTATACCGCGCTGGGATAGGGTTAGGGTTACGTTTAGAATTAGGGTTATGTTTAGAATCAGGGTTAGGCGCAGGGGTTGCCAAGTTGAGTCATCGAGAGACCCTATCCAGTTTTTTCCATATCTCCCACCTCTACCTCTCCTGAATGAAATCATCAACTAATCAGCCATCTGTCCAGAAGCTCCATACCGATTATTTGATTCAGGTGTTTTGGTGGAGGGAGACATGTAAAACAGACTTAATAGGGGCTCTCCAGGAGCGGACTTGGCCACCCCTGCTGTAGACTTAGCCTAGCATCACAACACAAAATGAGGTTAAAAATCAATGAATAAAAAGTGCACTTACTTTGCCGACAGGGTGTTAATAGAGCCTGTTATTAACATGAGTCCCGCGAGGAACAGTTGGTATTTTGTCCACGCCATGCTAAGTATAATGAATGAGACAAATGAAGTGGCGACAAGAGAAACCACCGAGTAGTCTCTTCTCTCCGTGGTATCCTAGCAGACTCTGAACGCCACATGACGAAGCAGTCAGCTGACCACCCCGACCCAACAATATGCTACCATCATCGTCTGTAGGAATTTTAACCACATTTTAAAGTACAGAGTTTGTGTACACAATCCAAGTTATCACATGTCGAGTAATGACAGGGATAAACATGTTCTATCGCGTCAAATAAATGACACATCATCAGGTATTTGGAGAGCACGCCAACTACTATTTTAAAGAATAGCAGTTTTTAACATAAAACTGGGTGGTTACTGCCATATTGAAACACTTAACCCATAACTAATTCATCTCATTCTTTTTAATATCTGAAAAGATATTAATAGAATATTAACAACGCTAGCATGATACAGATTTTTTTTTAAACAGTAATACAAATTTAGCGAGATGTGCCTGCTGTCGAACACTAGAGGGGGACAAATACCAGCAACAGTAGATAGAAAATACTAAATACAAAAAATATTTCTAAAAAAGACTTGTTCAAATGAATAAATGATTGACTATAACATTTGGAATTCAAGTATTTTGACCTTTATATTTGAATGGAGTAAAGTCGTTGTGAACCAGAGTTACAGGTACTGTGTGCGTGTTAACTATGTAGTAAAAATAAATAATATTATATATATATATCATCATTTTTTTTCAAGAAATGTAACGACAACATTGTGTTCTCTGCAGAAGCAGCACGTTTTTACTTCCACTCGAGAATCAACTGCTGACACGGAGGAAGTAAGCATCATAGTCAGACCTCTGAAATGTCACATGACAGCTTCGTGCGACTGCTCCTCAAAACCTTCCCGCACTGTGGCTCAAGCAAACCTGACCTTTGTTTTGCACAAACACTTATGCATTGCTCACTTATGCATACTTTACACACGTCACTGATGAATCTCTGCAATTATTTAAAATGCTTATTCAGCCTCGTCTTCTCATGCATGTCATGCACTCTGTACTTTTCTCATCATCTGTTTTCTTCAGATGCAGTGTATTCTTCAAACCAAATGGAAATATATGACTTGACAATAGGGCGGCCATATGGGTTGAGTGGTTAGCGTGTCGGCCTCACTCACATTCACACGTCCTGGCTTGATAAGATGTATATTTAGCCAGTCAAGGATGTGTTCATCTTTAAGCCCCCTTTCAGAGCTTTGAAAATCAAATTTCACGCATTTAACAAACTTGAATATGAGGTGTTGTTATCACTCTGATCACTGAAATGTGAAAACTTGTGAGACGGTGGAAGTTTCTGTTATTGGATAATGTTCGCCCTGTCAGCATCAGCTAATATTTCTCACATCTGTTTATAGAATTGTATGTTTGATCAGTTAAATTAGTATGTTTAAATGTCCTAGCAATGAGTTTTGATTGTATGTGCTTAAATAAGCATAGCAGAGAGACTAAAGTGAGACCTCTATTCACTTTATATGATTTAATTGCGCAATATTTCTCTTAGGTTTTCCGTATAATGCAACAAAATGTTTATTTGTATTAGTATTACAAAGTACTAAAATGTTAAAATGCACGACAAGCCATTAAAATTTAGTCGCTTTACTACAATGTGTGAACCATTTCTTTATACCTATCATGACTTTATAGTACTGAAAGGCATTTATTAGCCTTGTGTTTTATAATGCACTAAATTGTGGATCTAATCACTGATTAATAACATGATTGTTAATGATGACCATGGGTCTTAAATGACTGTTGAAGCGATAGCGATAAATTAGGGTAACTTTTATTGCGTATCCATAGATACCACTATTTGAAATAAAATCTTGCTTGTGCAAACATAAATACAGATTTTTATCGAAACATTCTCTCTCACCATAGGAACTATGGTTCACTTCTCTTTTGTGAATTTCCTGAGTGGGCATCCTAGAGAGGTCGACCTCAAACTAAAAAAAGCAATGTCAACATCAATACTCAATAATATATACAGTCAAGAAAATATATTCTATTTGTTTTGATGGCATGAGTGTAGGCTGTAGAAGACATTCTATCTAAATTTCTTTGCTTGCTGTTTTATTTTTCAATGTGACTTCTAATCTCACACATCAAGTTCACTTTAAGCAGGAAGTTAACTAAATGCTTCATAACCCTGAGTGTGCATTTTAGGAGATGACCAATTCCCGCAGTGACGCGGCCACGCCTGACCTGTGGCCTGCTGTCCAGTCTGTCCGCGCCTGCTCTGAGATCAGTAGCTACTGTATCAGCAACACGCTAGGGCAGTTGTTGTGACTGCGTGCAAGCCACCGAGGGGCTGTCATTGGTTATGCAAGCCGGAATCCAGCGGGTCTAATAGCCATAACTGGTCTTTGCACGGTCACAAGAGGCCATTAAAACATGTCGCTTTTAGAAAAAGTCTGATTCCTTTGAGAATTTCAAAGGCAGATTGAAATGTAAATGTTTAATTCATCCTGGCACAGTTACTTTATATGGTGCTTTTGCATCAAAACCAAGACCACAAAGAATTTTGAAAAGTCACTTTATGGCTTTGAAAGGATAGTCATTGAATTCAGGGACAGTTTAGTTCCAACTTTTTTAAAAGCATAGATAAATCAGGGTCATTTATCTGCACTTTTTAGACTTTGGTAGACATTTTACTTTGATTATAAAGGTTCTGTTGTGTAGAGTGTAACTGCAGCCTAATGCACAATGTTTACTGGCCAAATTATGAAAATATCACTGAATTAAGTCAGCACAAGAAGCTTAAATTCAACTTACATTACTACCTGTTTCATATCTTGCTTTTAACACTAGGTGGAGGCATTCACTTAAATAGTGCTTCTTCATTAGCTGAGGAGTTAAAGCCTGAGAACATGTTGAAATCATTATAAGATGCTGCATTGAATGTCAGTTGTTTTACATAAATAAACTTCTTTTAAAAAAATATCCCATTCAAGACCTGTTGAATTCAATGTCATTAGAAACCAAAGTACTTATACGTGCAAAACTATTACCTCAATTGTATCATTCTTGCAAACAATATTTGAGTATGGATTACTTCTGTAATCACTACAGCGCCAATCTGGCCTGGCCAAACTGGTAATGATCTTTTCCACAAGGTCTAGCAGATTTTACTGCAAATCTTCTGGAAGGACACTTAATCATAAGTGACACTAGAACAGCAGTGCGTACTATATGACGCTAATCTCAGTGGAAGTCAGAAACATTTCTCAGCCTCTCAGCGTTTTTCAGCTTTCAAGAAATAAACAGTACAGTAAAATCTGCCGGGAAAGCCGAATTTGATACCTGTTACAGTGCCTTGTATATTGATTTAGTAGTACAGATGATATTTCAAAATATGAACAATTCACTGATATTCATTTCTGAAACAAGATTTCCATTAAGTGTTCATATTTACATGCACATAATTAGAGCCTGATCTGTAAAACATATTTTTTTGTCTGTTCAAAGAAGCTTGAGGGCTTAAGGACAGCACTGTGACACATCATTCCTGCAGCACTACAACAAGAGGGTGTTGCCTTTTTTGTTTTTGAACCAAATGTAATGTGACAACAGGGATGGGCATGTTTCAAAAAATTAGATGACAAGATTACATTGAGTGACGTCATAAAATGTAACATTGGTGACATTCAGCCGCCCATTAATGTACACAAAAACTGATATTGCATCTTTGCTAACAGCTTCAGCTGATGGAATGGATGGATTGAGCAAGTGGCAACAGTTTGGCAAAACAACATAGCTGTGAGAAGCTATGTCACTGAAATAATTACAGAGGATATGTATGGGAGATGGGGGGGTCGGTACCCGAGTCAACGGCTGGAGGTCACAGTTATGCAACAGCAGTGATGTCGCAGCATCACATAAAATGATAACCTCTGCAGTATCTGCTTTGCTGCGTGCCCTTTTCTTAGATTTAAAAACATATATCAGCCATTTAATTCACTGCGATTAACTCTATTCTAATTTTTTACCCATGTGCACACATTCAAGTGCATCACACTGAACAAATGATTCTACTTTAAATGTTTTTAATGGTAATAATAATAACCTTTGAGGCATACTCCAAACCTCTTGAAAATAAAAAAGTGTTTTTTTTCTTACCTAAATTACAGAAAGATGGCTTGTATAGCAGGTCAGTTTTGGAAAGGTTTGTAATTTGGTGAATGGTGGATGTACTGTACTGTACATTGTACTGCATCATGTTACATTGTGGGCTTAACGTTACATAGCCAGATTAACAAAAACTAGAACCAATTTGTACAGAATGATGTCACGCTTTTAGTGAATCAATTCATTACTATGTCTATTTTAGTTTTATTAACTCATTGCCTACCATTAACAACAATAGATATCCAATTTGATTAAATTGGAAGGAAGGCTGCTAATGCTTATGTTTCAGTGCGATTGAAGGCACAATCCATTTTAGATGGGGAAGTAGTACAGCCAAGTAAAATTTCAAAATCTTCCATACAATATCTTAGAGTTGAATAATAGAACAACCCTCAATTTGAAATGTAAAGAAATTTTCAAAATGATACAAGCTCTTTTTCATGTATATGCAATGTAATAGAAAATACTGAAACATGAAGCTGAAGTACAATTTGTTATTCTCCCAAATGTGCGCATGAAAAACAAACAACTCAACACATTGCTGCGATACTCAAGAGACTGCTTTCAGCACATGAGGTGACATTTTCTGTCCATGTGATCAAAAGACTGGAGCCGGCCATTAATGGCATTCACCACTTTGATAGATAAAGGTCCCACTAGCCAGGCTTTTCCCTTACGTTTCTTGTCATTTATTGTACAAGCAAATGGAGGAATGCAGAGGTAGAGGAAAGCCATCACACATCAAATCAACTGCTGGTTATTTACTAGTCTGCTGCATCTAACTCTTCATTCTGATACTGCATTTATTGAGGCAAGAATGTCACGTGATTGCCCAGTGTTCATTGCAAGACTGACCCAAAAGTACTTTAAATGCAAGCTTGATTAGTGAGCTCTTTCCCTTTGCATGATTATAAAAATGAGCCGGATGCAGACTTTGCTTTTGTTAAATAACAAAAATACCCGTTGTCTTTTCTCTATAATAATTTGTTGTTTATGAAGTGTTAACCTTTGGAAAATGCAATGCTTATATGGCTGCTACATCATACAGACAATACTAATCCAAAGAAGTATTCAACAGTATTGACTCCTGTCTGATGTCATTTGTGAATGTAAATCATTCTTTCGTCACGACCATTAATTGAAACAAACACAACTGAATAAACCACCTGCACACATTCACTTTTGTTTCAAACCAAATGATGTTTTATTAAGAATAAAGGAAACCCATTATGCCAATAGCCGCACACATTGTTGACTACAGTCCTTCTATTAGGTTCAACAATATTTTACAGTTAATCTGTACCTGCATGTAGAAAATAGATTTGTCAGAAATCAATGTTTCCACAATTTATCTAATGAAACAAAACAAAACTAAAGGAGAAAAAAAACTTCACAGAGCAGATGAGGGAAAGACATGTACGAAAACCTGAATTAGTCTGATGTATGTTATTTGAGCAAAGTGCATTCGATTAAAACTCCGAGGCCATTTATTTGTGAAGTGTACAGTACTGTCAATAATCTCAGTCATCAAAACATCAGTAACACATGTTGCAAATGACAAAAAAAAAAATAGTTTCCATACAATGACAAAAAAGTGCACTGACATCCAGTGTCCTAAATATACAGCAATCATCTAAGGTGCAGTAGTGAATTAGATATGCTTTCTACTATGTACATACAACGTGAGCATACATGCAAGAATGAACAGGCAACAAGGAAACACAAGTCAGATATGGAAGAAGAAATAAACATAGAACCTGTTCATCTGTATAAAACAGCGAGGTCTGATTGGAGTCATAAATGGGCTCAGTGGTTGAAACAATCACTGGTATCCCCCCAAATCCCTCCAGATTGATTCTGAACAATCATTTTTAACTTTAACATAAAGTATCTCAAGGAGAAAAGGCAAAGCTCATTAAAACATTTGGCTTGAACACGACACAAAGGAGAAGACACTCAGATCTGCTTAATATGGATATACTGAAACAAATGTCAGTAAAGTCCAAATATATTCCGTTTTCAATATTTTATTCTTTGTAAAACATATACAACACAGTCGTGTTGGGAAACAATGAAGAATAGTCATAAAAAATATTTTATCAAAAAAATATGAATATGTGATAACTCAGTTCTTTATCCCTTTTTGACCTGTTACAGTATGCATTAAAGCAATACCAGGGAATCACAATATCCCACCTCAGGGGTGTAAAACTTTCCTTTAAAACCTTCATTTCTGAAAATTGTGGATGTAAAGAATACATTTTTTTCAATCAATGTTTAAATCATCCCCGTGACCATTGTGTGGATAAGCGGTTCAGAAAATGAATGAACGTTTAAATCATAGTTGTCAAAATTGTGTAAAAAGACTCATTAAAGATTCACAAACCTTATCGGTTTAGTGGGATACGGGTCAATGACCTCCAATGCAAAAATTTAATGATTTATATGACCCACTTTTCCCTGAGGAAAAATCCTATTGAGAAAAGAGAAAAGCCACCTAAAACTAATTAGAACATGAAAACTTCACAAACACAGATTCAAACCACCAACATCAGAAATGTTGGGCTAAGCTTCTGCCTGTCCATTTTAGTGGATAGTTGGACTCTAATTTTACATGCTTTTGTTTCCCTGCTTGATGAGTGGTCTACTTAAAAAAAAAAAAAACGTCCAAACCTAGTTCGGTACTGCACTCCCGTTTAGTGTTGTGCTTAAAGACCACAACCAACAATTTCCCAAAACCATGAATCACCAAAAAGAAGTCACAATCAAGACTTTAGGGGTTTAAGACCAAGTCTCGAGTGTTCAACACTACCCCGTGGTCTTAAAATTGCACCTTCCTCCGGCTGTCTAGATGGAGCTCCTTCGTTTATTGAATCTCCTGGACATGCTGATGCTGTGTAGACCGGTGGACACTGAACTGATGCCTGAGTGAGGATGCAAACTGCACATACAACCATTGGAATGAAGGGGGTTGAAGAATGCTTCTCCCTGCTCCATGTAGCTGTCAGAGTTAGATAGGTCACGTGGAATTATCATAGGGATGGAGTATTGCAGCTTCTCCCTGCTCTTGTACCAAAGACAAGAGCACATGGACTGGAAATGAAGGACCTCAGCGTAAACATTTCGCAGTCCCCTGCTTGCCGCTCCTCCTCCCACGATGGGGCTTCCGCCACCATACCCTGACGCCGTGGAGGAAGGGGACGCCTGGTCCATGGCGCAATGCGCACGTCTGCCAGCCTGGCCGTTATGGGCGAGCAGAGCCCTCTGCTCCGCGTCCCTTTTCTCGTCCTCGGCGTTCATGGTCATGAAGCGGAGGACGACTAAGTTGAGGAAGGCTCCGATAACAGCCAGGCCGGTCAAGATATAGATGAAGCTGAAGGCCACGTAGTCCGGCTTGGTTTGCAGGGCTTCGTCGTTTTGTAATGCCACGTAGTCGCCGAAGCCGATGGTGGTGAGCGTGATGAAGCAGTAGTAGTAGGCGTGAAAGATGCTCCATCCCTCGAAGTAGGAAAAAGCCAATGCTCCTGCAAAAAGGGTGCTGATGCACGAGACAAAGCCCACCGTCACCATGTTGACCATGGAGACCTCAGTTCGCCTCATGCCGAGGCACTTCTTCAGGCGATGGAGAAGAAATCTCACAAAGGTGTTGATGCGTTCGCCCACACTCTGGAACATGACCAAGGTGAGCGGTATGCCTAGCAGGGCATACATCATGCAGAACACCTTCCCTCCATCTGTGCTGGGGGCTGCATGGCCGTATCCTGTGGGACCAAAGGACAAAAACAGTCGGTTACTAGGGCGGAATTAATCAAATCTACAATCAATGGTGAGGAGTCATGAGAGAAACAGTACATTAAACCTTCAGTTTATATATAAACAAATTTCCACACGTTAAAAAGAGCAAAAATGACAGTAAAAATCAACAAGAATATGCCTATCAAAGCCTCAACGTTTTCCATCCGTTTCAATACAGTAACAAGCAACAATAGTAACTCAGTAATGCACCTGATGCATCATAATTTCATAAATTCATTAAATAATGCTTTTGTAGTTGGTGAAAGGATTCAAGGGAAATGGGACAAATTTAATTGCTGACCACTGCCTCCAATACTCCAACACAATGTTATGTTCAGTGAATTTTCTAAATTGCCATGATTTGTATTTCACAAGATAAAACCTTCAAGCCACACCACCCACATAAAAGAAAAACGTTAAGTTCTAAAGATGCATTTGTCTTCTTTGGTTGTGATTATCGTCTCAAGGCTGATGACATAATTAAGGAGTGAGCTGGGTGGCCGTAGTTCGTTTTGAAGTTGTAGGCAATACAGGTACTGTATCTACTACATGTTAAAAAAAAATGTATAGATGGCTCCCTCGAGCTAAAATACACTATAAATCTGTATATTTTCAAATGCTGGCTCTAACGCTGTGAAAAGAACAGTGTGGTAAAGGTGGATCTCTCCTGTCAGAAGGTATTAGTACCACTGTGTCACCTGATTGACAGTGCTCTTCAACAACAGACGCAAGAGCTAGAGGCGACAAGTCCCACTGCTGTGTGTCAAATTGAAGAGGTCCGAATGGGCCTTTCTCATCTCTTCCTATAGCCTTTCTGTCAACAGTTTGAAATGTGACGAATCTCTTTAAGTCACTAAAATTGCAGTTCTTTATTCGTGGAAGAATGAAAGAAAGTGGATGATTGGATCAATATTTGGCACCTTCTGAATATGCATGCGTATCAACAGTCAAGTTGGATTTCAAACTTCTGATGTTGTGGGCTACCATCAAGCTTTTCCTTTTTCTGTGAAAAATCTGACTGTTGATTTTTTTAAAATTCCAATTTACATATTTAGTCATACATACACAGTTTTACTCAGCACTGTGTCATATAATACCTCACTCAGAGTTCTAATTTAATATATAATCAAGGACACTGAGTTAATCTTTCTTGTTTTGTCATTGTCTATAACACATTAGCATGCGTACTTCAAGACAAAACATCACCCAGCGCAATCCGTTTCTTCATTAAATTGATTAATTCCACGCCTCTGATTGTGTGCTTTCAAAGGACATCAAAAGAATGGCATCAAATCAATTGATGTGGTTTGTCTCAAGTGCGCATATAATTATATTTTTCATCGAGGATCATGGGTCTGCTTTTTGTTGTCGACATAAAATATGGCCTGGAAACTGTGAGGACAATCGGTTTTCCTTAAAAATGATGTTGCAGAAATTGAACTGTCTTAGAGTAATGATACAGTAAAAAAAGACATTAAAAATACTAATTTGACAAACCTAAAGCTAAATATTAATACAGAATGAACATTTTTCATGTAACTTTTGAAAGGGCTTTATTATTTATTTTCTTTAATGCAAAATATATGCTCTAGTTCAATGATAGTTGACCATTAATACACCAGATGAAAAAATGTCAAACCATAAAGTGTGTGTACACCATTTCTAATGTGATTAATTGCAATATGTTGGGGAGCAAAGTTAGCAAATATGATCCTCTTTGGTTTAGCAGTTTTTAATAATGTCTCCAGTTTCCACAGGTAGGCAACAGTGGAAACTGGATCCCCCTGGATATTGTTGTGTGTGTACAATTGCACCTGAGTAATTAAAGGATAAAGTATATCGAATGACTCATTGGGTAAAATGCAGTGTTTACTAGTAAAGAAAGCCTATTTAGCAGGGAGTTTGAAAACGTTGAATCATAAGGATCATTTCAAGTACTGTTTAGAAATCCAGATAATACCAAAAAGTGCATTAGTAACTGAAGTCAGATGGTAACAATCTGGAGCGATCCTAAGCCAAGAAATGCAATAATATTAATAACTATAACACTATACAACAACAACAATCACTACTAATGTTTCTGTTCATCCTCATTTCAACAATTATAGAATGTAAATGTTATTCATGACATGCGGTCATTTGTATTTATGACTGGCTCTTGAACATACAGATGGTCTGAATATGACTCCACTCTTATCTACGTTTACGCCGCTCTTCAAAAGGCCGCACATATCAGGGAATGTTCCGTACAACTGCAAATAAACACGGCTCGTATTCATATCATCGGAACAGACTGTCTTTGAGTGGGGGCTCGCTCTGTTTCCGGGGAAACTTTTTTTTTTCAATGGTTTGGTTTCATCTCCAGCTGCGGCGAGCAAAAGACGTCAGCGTCTGACCCTTCAGAGTGCAACTGTGACCACATAATGACTTGAGTGCAAAAAATATAGACAATGATAGCAGATTTTCCCCACATTTAGATCCACAGACAGACTTAGTCTCTTTAATCACAGACACCTCAAACTCCAAATGACCCCGTCATATGTTTACTCTGGCACTTAAACACAGCATTGGTCTCTTAAATCTCACTCCATTACTTTACTGACTTTTGACCCTGGACCTTTTTGCCGTTCTCTGTGAAAGGAGCATGTGACCAAACAGTGGATTCTAGGAATTTAAGAAAAAGAATAATAACAGCGACTTTATTTTTAGTGAGTTATATCACAAAAAAACAAACTCTATTTAGTTTGGAAAGGCTTAACGTGCTTTCAGCACAGAACCTGATCAGCAGCACTTATGCTGGGCGAGAAAACATGATCCGGTTCCCTCTCAAAAGTTTTCATATAGTTTGTTTTCTCTTTTTATTTATTTTATTATTGCTCTTGACGCATCTTTCTCTAAAAAAGAAAATGTTTAGGAGTCGTAGCATACAAAATTAGTATAACTTATTATTGGGAAGGTTCCAATAAAGAATTTTTCAACGTATTAATATTGTGGTTTTTATACACAAAAAGTCTGATTTAACAACTTGGCAAATCTGCTGCATTCAAGAGTTCATTCTAACTCAGTTATAGTGAAAAGAACAAAACAATAAAATACTGCATGACTAGTTTATGGCAGGATCTTTTCCTTTACCAATATTTACAGGAATATTCATTGATTCATATTCACATTTCACCCATTTGGCTTCTGTTTTGCTTAGCCCGTAAAAATAAAACCAGGTCCCAATTCGCGTGTACTCCTCAGGTTCCTTTTTAGGGGATATGAGAGGAAAACTTGGCAGGCGTGAAGTTTTCCATGAGCTCAGTAAGCAAGCTATTCCAAGTAGAGTGTGAGATCGCGACGAGGCGCTGACTAATTAAATAAATCACGTGATTTACGGCGTGGATGGACGCTGGATGCAAACTTGTTTTAAAAGTCACAACACAGCTGGTCTGAACGGCCGTTTGGATCAACATCGCGGATTGGGGTGAACACGTGGGAGAGTGAAGGTTCATTGAGGACAGGAAAGATCAAGGGAAGTATTTGGAAGGACTAACTTTGGTTTCCACCAAACATGGAAAAGTTGCCAACTTGCTAAATTACGAATGAGTAACGGGGGTTCATTTGTCAATGTCCTCCAATACGCAACTATTTATTGCACACTATCTTGATCGTATTGATGCCATGTTAAAATAAAGATTGTTAACAATAGCACAACAAACTAAAGGCCATTTAGGCAAAAGCAAATATTTAAATCCTGGGCTTTTATAGAACTGGCTGATGTGTTTCAAGTGCCCCATTTGGGCTTTGTAAGTACACCCGTGTGGGCAGGCTTGAGTGGAAAAAGCAAAATGAAATAGGAAGAAAGCATGCTGTGTAATGCCATAGTGGAATTTCAAATAGTCGCACAGCCATTGTTGTGCCTGAGAAAAAAAATAGGGACTCCTTATTTAAAGTCTAAGACCAATATATAAATCAAAGAAAAAATGACTAAAGAGTAAGACTAGACCTAACCATTGCTTCCTTGATATTACCAATGTAAGATAACACTGTTATTTCAAGCTTTTTGGGTTTTATAAATTTAGTAAGCAGATATATTTGCCGCTTTGGTGTCGCTTTTATTCCTATTTATGTTTCTCACCTCCATCATCTTTTCTATGTTACAGTGACCTTCACCTGCAACGGCCACCTGATTCTAACGATAAGTGCTGACACCCTGCCCCGTATTTCAAGTGGTTCGTTCAGTGGCTTTTAGGAAGCAGATGCTGTCCTCAAGTGACATGTAACCCAGCACATAACACAACGATCAGTTTACTCAGTCAAAGCGTTAATGCAATATGGAAAAAGGCTGGATTAAATAGGGACA
The DNA here is from genome assembly GCF_051989625.1 of Stigmatopora argus. Taxonomy (NCBI): domain Eukaryota; kingdom Metazoa; phylum Chordata; class Actinopteri; order Syngnathiformes; family Syngnathidae; genus Stigmatopora; species Stigmatopora argus. The sequence goes on along the minus strand of NC_135405.1, from coordinate 8,195,235 downwards.
CCGAGAGGCCCTCTGATAAACATCAAAACCCGGTGGCGCAAATGACATGGCGTTCATTAAAGGAGAATTGGACCCACCATATGAGTTTTTATCACAAGCACTCACTGAGTTCATAATTATTGATCTAAATATCCAGAATGAATAAAATCAATAGTAATAATCTGGATCGTTGGCAGGCTTCTGGACAGCTTGCTGATGGTTTATTAATTTAATTCGGGTGTGATAAAGGAGGGAAATATGGAAAATAGACTGGATAGGGGTCCTTGAGGACTGGAGTTGGTGACCCCTGATCCAGATGACAAACCAGATGATATTTAAGGAAATGGAAAACATGACTCCTTATGGGGGAAAAATGGTAACAAGTGAATGAATACATCTAGTTTAAACCGATAGATTTTTGTGGGACGACCACTGCCTTGGGCAGACCAGATGGTGAGTTTTGGCAGGCAGGTTGTGGAACAATTCCACCTTCACCAATTTGAAGTATCATTTTAGTCCTAAAATAGGGTAGTTGTTTTTGGTGTAATTCTGCAAAATATAAAAATAAACATTAATCTAATTTTTAGCATGAGTAATTAACTCACTATCATAAAATCCCTTTGTTTTAAATGCCATGTACAACACTCCATTACCGTTACCCCTTTAGCCAGTGGGCATTAAACCGAGGATCCATTCCTTGTGATGGTTATGCTATTAGCGTTACGGAGGAAAGAAAAGCTCACAGTCTGTTGTTTTAGCCCGAGGTTGTCAAACTGTTAGTATTTGGATTTTACCGCCCACTAAACGAGTTCTCATAAGCTTGCACTAGAAAGGCGGCCCTCAAGGGTAAACACAACTCACCTGTGACTGTTATTGTTATTATCATTGGGTGCCTCTGTGTAGTGGACCGGTTCATTCAGGTTGGCTTGTTGAGATATTAAACAGATGCGGAAAACAAATTGGAAAACAAATTGGAAAACAAATTCCCCTCGGAGACCGTCTTTGAGCAGGCGGGTTGCTGTTGGACCAAATGACTCCTGTGCTGTGGGCAACTTAGAATAGACGTTATGTAGTCTTTTCCAATTCTTATCTATTCGGATGAGTCAGAGAAATTGCCGTTTATCTTAATGCAAGGAAGAGTAACTATATTACTGTATAAATAACAATTTATACCAGTTCTTCAGCACTGTTTAGGAGTTTGTTTCTCTCCGGATTGCACCACATCAACACTTAGAAACCCACTCACTTGATCACAATAGTAATGTTTCAAAAGGCTGTGGGAGTTTCCGTGTACAGTAACTGGAGTCCATTAAGAAGCCAGATGTGAAAGCCAAGAGTTTTTCTGGGCAAGGGGGAGGTCATTAAATGCCATTATCGTTATATCGCAATTTCGAGAACCCTCATCAAGACCTCCCATTTGAGATATGACTAAACGTGGTCCTGACAAAAGGCTAGATGATAAAACAAAAATCAATTTAAAGAATAGTACATGCCTTCTGTTTCACCTTCAACACTACTTTTATGGTTAAGTGTGGAAATATATAGGTCTTATATTTGGAAGGGAACCATAAATTCAACACTCTGTAGTTCCCCCATCATTGAAATGCTTGGGAGACAGAGCTCAGTGCCTCGGGCGACATATCAAAACACACTCAGATGATATGAAAACCCCAAGCTACCCCACTACTCTGTAAGAAATGTGAGTGAGAGCTCCATTTCATGATACTGCGAGATCCCCCGGGAGGAATTCTCTATGGTGGTCGTGGACTGTGTATTTGCTTTTTAGATTACGCAGAGACTAGGTTTATTTGTCCTAAGCTACCAATTGTATAGGAGCCCGTGTACAAAGAGAAGAATGTAATTCTGGTTTTATTGGAAGTTAATATGATAATATTGATTCCATCACAATTTCCATATTTCACGCTTTTGAATGGAAAGATTTGCACATTGCTGCTCATAAAATAGATATTTTTAATGATAGTTTAGCCCATTGAAGCACTGAAAAATGTATTAGTCATGAGAGTTGAAAGCACACTCCTTTGTTAAATGCATTGACTGGTGTGTTTATTTTATGGCATTAATAATACATACAATGTTTCTTATTGTTTTATTAAAGCACCTATTTTGTATGCTATACTTTCAAGGCCGTTTAAAACAGATCCATGAAGACTTCCTATATCGTTTAATGACTCTGGTCCACCTTTCAATTTGCTCCAAATATTCCACCATGTCAAAAGTGTTTCTATGAACCTTGAACTTCTCTTGTAAACATTCTCTTACTGCAACCAGCAACTGCAGCTTCAATCCAATCATTGTTCTGGGAATCATAACCAAAGTGTCTACACACAACTCACGTTCCCAATACCTTTCCTTTTCGGGCCACGAGAGGAGGAACGAGGAGACAGACAGCCGTGTGAACACAGAGAGAGCTTTTTAACCACCAAGCTTCATGTTACATCCCTGGAGTGATGAACTTATCCTTGAAAGTGATGAGGGAAATCGTGAATGCTAATGTTTTTTTTATTTTTCTCGAGGCATATTGAAGAAAGTCCCTCCCCAGCAATATTATTAAGAATAAAGAAATTTGTGAACTGCATCAAACATCAGACGTGTGTATTTTTAGCCTCTAGAAGGTTGGCATTTTCTTAGGGCACAATGACCTGTCTTTGTAATTCATTAAACATTTCCACAGGCGGGATTAAGGACATTAAAGCTAAAAGCCTTTAGTTGTGTGGCAGCACGACTCATATTTCAGGGCATGAGATTTGAGGTACCCTCCCTTTCACATAAAAAAGGGAGTTCAAGAAGACCCAGTTAGTCAGAGTAAAGCTGATTTTTCATGTCCGTCATGAGGTGTATATTTATAACCCAGAACAAGGTCAGAAGGGAGCCACAAGTTCAACACACTCAGCTCTCACTCCCATATACTATTTACTTTGGTTAAACTCCAATCACGACGATCCGGCTAGACTGCACAGTCTAATAAATACAAATGTTTTGTTTAGCAAGTCGTGTAACTTTCCATTGAGGCTGCAGAGCATAAAGCAGACATGCACAGGGTAAACAATGGCCACTCATGTGAGTCACGTGAAGAGAGCAGCGTCAGTAAGAAGCGTCATTGCCGTGAACATTATCGCCTTTGATATACAGCACCTATAATTCACAACACAAGTAAGAATTTCCATTGCGTCACATTTTCCGAGTGAGGTTAAAAATGCACGTGGAAGTTTCATGTGTAGTGATGTTTTTGGAGAAACATTAAAGCAGGACCACAAGTTGAAATCAACTATAGTGAAATGCATCAGATTTATGAACTTCATTGGAGTTGATTTACAAAGTACTATGGGCTGCTACAAAATAACTCAGAAATGGATTTTAGGGGGAAAATAAAGAGTTTTGAGTCTAAAAAAAGCTTTAGATGTTCTGTACTGAAAATGTTTCATTGTACTCTGTTGTAAAATAGAGTCATTTTATTTGATATTTTTAAATGCTACATGACAACAAATATATCCTAATAAATCAAATTTAATCTGCTATTTTATGCCACTATTGTTCATAAATAAATAAAAATCATCTGCGCAAACACAAATCAATGCCATGTGAATCTCATAAACCAATGGACATGTGCACTTTTATTCTCCAAAAGTATTGAAATAAAATGTGTACTTTATTTAATAAAATAAAACATTTTGTTTGCCTGCTGTTTGTATTATCAAAGCATTTATAGCAATTATATATAAGCAGTGGTTAAAAGTACAAATGTTTTGTGTTGTTTTTTCAGGTTCCTTCACGAACTATTTTATTGGTACTAACTGAAGATTCATTTTTACTTTTGTAGTCTTAGCTGGGATAGGCTCCAGCACCCCTGCAACGCTTGTGAAGATAAGCAGTACGAATAATGAATGAATATAACATGTCAGTTTTCATCAGGAAAAAAAGTTTAACTCATTCATTCATTTTCTGAGCTGCTCACCCTCAATAGGATCACATTGCTCAAAGTTTCTGTAGCAAATATGATACATTTGGCCATATCAGGTTAATTCATAATACTAAAAAATCAGACGAACCAGGGGGACAATAAGAAACTGATCCTTTTACACAGTGAAAAGCATATTTGTGAAAAGCTGTTGGTATAAGGCTTTAATGGCTTATCTGTGCAGCTGCCTGTTTAGTTTGCTCTCCTTGCTCGGAAGCTGTTACTTGCTTCAATGGAAATGGTTTTACACATGAGCTAATTGCTATTCCGCCCAATAAATCTCACGGTGCTTCCTTTTCCCACTTCATTTGCCAACAGGTTCCTAAGCTATCACCATAGAAACTTTCCCTATTGACCAACAATCTCAACTCATGCTGCATTTTTGTTGCTGGAAAGAGTTCCATTCCAAAGTCACAAAAAATATTTTTAGATAAATATATTTTTAATACATGCTACAATATATTTCTTGAAACAATTGCAGAATTTTGGCAATTAAGTTGAAGTTCACTCAGCTTTTTATTTTCCTAATGTGGTTCCAGCTGCTTTCCAAAGCTTCCAAATAAATGATAAGCACACCAATAAATCAAAATAAACATTATTCCACTGGTCATTTGAAGACGTCTGCTTTTTGTACTGCATTAAAGGTCAAAGAAAAAGACTGTCAGTCATTTAGTATCTTTAATTGGATCCCCAAGACAAGTCACTCAATAACGCTGATGTTATCTATTCATTAACTGTGCAGTTAAAAAGCAAAACATTGCTTTTTCAAGGTCTGGTGTGTCAGTCCAAGGGTAGATAATCTTTTTTTAAATACTTTATTATTGCAGCTAAACTTGGACAGCCTGTGTATTTTTTCTCAACAATCACAATTACCACTTCTGAGAATCTTTCTTGTAAGCACCAGAGAGCCTGTAGCCAGTTTAATATCTGATATCCATCAAAGCCATCACAAATAACTGACGTGGAAAAATTATAGTCTCCCGGCACTCAACCACTTGCTGCAATAATCAGCAGTGCTGAGTGAATAACTATAATGCTTATGTAAGTAATTACCATTAAAAATGCATAACTGTCCCCACTAAATATGCAAACTCTAGCAGTGTTTTTTTGCGCCTGAATCCCCGCATTTGTGTGTAAAAACATTCGACGACACGACCAAGAAACCCCCAAAAAACCTTACAAACATCGTGTGTTTGTAAGGTTTTTGGGGGGTTTGTAAGGAGAATCATAATCATTTATAAGGGCAGTTATCGGCAGAGGTTGACAGGTATGTATGACTAACAAGTGAAAGAAAAAAATAATTTTATAGAGCCATGCTTCAAAAACACTAACTGGAAGAAATGATATATTCATGTATTCATTTTTCCATTTTAATGTTACATTTATATCAAATTACATGTTGTTTTTCTATTTACAATATTGTATTTACCCTATTCTTTTCTGCTCTCAAGCATCGAATCACTGTGGCCATGGTCACATGATGTACTGCAAGAGGACACCTGTAGTGCATAATAACCATCCTCATAGTTTTCAAGCTTAAAGCTCTCATATTGAGGAATTATCATAATCATATACTTTTCTCCCTCAACAAGTTTCCCCCTGGACTCACCTATAGTGGTGATCACAGTGATGGCGAAATAAAAGGAGCCGGCGAATTCCCACTGCACGCCGGCTTTATGCGGCTTGAGCTGCAGGATCACTCTCTCCAGTTTCTCAAAGTCCCTGGTGGACAAGTTGAAGGTGCGGAGCAACTCGCTCCGGCGTAGGAACAGCTCTAGCCTCTGGCTCGTCTCCTCCTTCGACTCCAGCGCGTCAAAAATCGCCGCACCCACAAATAGGTAGGTGAGGGTGCAGACGATGAGGGCCAAGGTCCTCACGTTTTGCCTCTTCATAGCTGCTGCAGCGTGTCAGGGGGACGGGCAAAGAACGAGCACGGGTCTGGACGCCGGGGAGCTGGGCTGGTTCATGGCTATGCTGGTCTTGTGCGGGAGGGAGCTGCGTGTGTACTTTATGAGGCGGGAGCTGTCCGTTCAGCACCGCTCATTTTCCCCCCCTCCCGCCTCCAAAGACTCCCGATGACCCCACCCTCAATGGCACATGTGACCAGAAAGTGAAATGTGTGGTTTCATCATTTTAGTGTCGCCCCCTTTGTATGTAATGCAGATTTAGAATAGGATAACATAAATAAAGTTTATCATGTGATAGTAATGTTGTGTCAGTTGGAGAAGCCTTATAGTCTGTATTGAACTAATTTTCAACATGTTGTATATTGGTCAGGCAAAAATATGGGAATTGCTGTTTATATTGTGGTATTTGTATTATTATTTTTAAATCCACACTACGAGACATGCCAGAAATAGCTCTTGCTTCAGCAACCAGGTCAGTCAAGTCAACTGTGACTGAGCCTGCCTAAATCCTCCAATCAAATCCTGGACTTCTACAGGCACCCACCCAATCAATACATTGATTAATCCATGACACTTTGATCAGTAAATCCGTTTTAAAAGCACCTCTGCGGCAAACAAAGGTTGAAGGAAGGAAATTACTTCAATATACTCTTACTTTAATCTTGATCTATATAAATCACCCCCCCCAAAAAGCTTTGAATGTATGTAAGGTAGAGAAACAGCCATAATGTAATCACCAATCAATATATATCAGTACAATTGCTTCAAAAACATCTGTTTCTTCCAGGTTACATCCAGAGAAACTACAAAAAAACAGGAGCTGAATGTGCATATCATGCCCACCTGCAGGACATAAGCTGCAGGCCAGCAGTCCCTCTCTATCCTCCACTGCATAATCACCAGTTGACTTTCATGAACCAAAGTACTTTTCCGCAGTCACTGAACCATCAGAAACTGAATTTTCCAGTGGAAGGTTCTGACTACAGGCTGTTTGAGAATCGGGAATAACCCTTATTATGTACTGCGATTTTGGCAAAGTCTCAGCACTTAGATATTCTTTAGAACCTGTTGGTGTTCACAACAGAACGTTAATTAAGATTAAATTAAGGATACTAGATTTTGCATGAGAATAAAAAAAAGCATATTTAAAGCATCTTGAGCACAAGTAACACGAAAACGAATGGAAGAGGTTTGCCATCATGTCGTGCTGATGTCTTGGTGCCTGTCATCTATCATATTTCTGACATAGCATATCAGAGCCAAAATGATGTCACCATGATGAACTGTCTGAAGACCCCAGTGATTGGATTGGGGCAAGGACACAAAGATCTTCTTAATTTAGTATGTGTAAATCAGTTCAAGGCGGTTTTATTCATCATTAAATGAGACGTCTGGGACAAGAAAGGTTCGTTCTAGAGGTGGTTTTCCCAACAGAGTGAGCACCCAAGTGTTATTGATGAGAGAGGTGACCACAAAACTCCAGCTATGAAGAAATTGAATGATTCCGAGAGGCAGATTATTGAAATACGTCACATTCTGCAAAATTGGAATGGGCAGATACACACAGACTTTACAACATTGAACCTATTGGTCTCAATTTTATGTGTTGTGGAGAGTGGTAGGACACAGGTGTCAAACTCAAAAGTCCTTCAAACATTTGCTAATAATAGACTAAAAGTAATTAAAAAGTCTCAAAATGAATCGTCTATCAAAACAGTTTTTAATTACCATTATAGTTTTTGTACCATTGTACAACAGAATTTAGGAGGTCTTTACAGTGGAAAATAACAAACATAGAAAAGAATACTGAAACCTCACTCCTATTTTTTGTACTTTTCTGTATTCCATGTAGAAAAACTAAGAAGATTGCTTTATTTAAACCTACAGTCCACGCTATACTGCTTTTTCCAATCATCATCAAAGCCTGAGGTATATGAGGGTGACTGGAATATGTCTGGAGCGGACATTATATAATGACATAATACGAGGACATCCTTAAGGCAAAGCCACTGAGACAGGAACCATCAAAGTTCCTCGCTCCATCCGTCCATGAGTCCTAACTCCGCCTACTTCAAAGGAGCAAAGCATCCTGGGAGGCGTGCCCTTGAGCTTCTCACATCTCATTATTGTAGCGCCGCCATTGCTCGCAGCATCCATCTGACATTCAATTAAAGTCTCGCATTTGCGCTGCCTGTATGGTTTCGCCGCAGCTGCTGTTGTCAGTTGATAATTCTTTTTTGCATGCATCCAATTCCAATTAGTAATTATAGTTATTAGCCTCGTTTATTGGCACTCCAATGGGCCCGCTACACCTGTGCTTCCAATCTGAATAAAAAGAAGTGGCAGATTAATAACTGATCTCCATTTGAATCTCTGACCCTTAGCCATCCCCCAAAATTAATGATCCAGGAAATGGATTCATTTGTGAATTAATTGCTTTATCTGTGATGTCACTGGGGATTTATTATTCTTAAATGCAGCAATTAAAACCGGATTTCTAATTGACATTCGACATGCAGGCTCCACGGGAAAAGTTGTGAGTTATCTAAGCAGCCGAACAAAAAAAGCTTAACAAAAAATAACAAAAATTTGGTGAAATATGTCTACTTATTTTCCAACAACGCTGTCAAATAAAAGGATCAGGTATATGTGAATAAAATGGAAAAAAAAACAGTGCAATAGATATGTGAACAATAAATATTAAGGAAAAAATATCCCTGCATTGTGTCTGACAATATATAAGACTTTTGATATGATTTTTGCAGGAGAGACAATCTCTTGGGATCACTTTCCAAATGTTTACATTACATTTCCTTGTAAACTATACTGCAGTATTGAATGTGAGCAATCACATATTCAAGAAAACTGCACTAAAAAAACAAATGGTATTGATTGTGACATTTTTACCTACAAATGGAAAGTTGTTTTTCAAAAACTCAGTGGAATGTAACTATAAAATAAACAACCATAAAAATCCACCAGTAAATATTTGATGTTATTCTTTCAAGCAATAAAACATGACTTATTCCCATAACAGGTAGCAATTCTGAATCCAAAACACAGTGCAGCGGTGTCAAACTAAATCTATTTGGTCAAATGGGCCGTAACAGCATATTTGGGGCCCAATAGGCTAAAAAATAACTTTATGATTTTATTAATATAGGTATGTGCGACTTACAGATGTCGGTGAATCGGTTATAATACAAATTTCTCTGTCCATCCATAATTACATCATATTTTTAATAAAGTGAAGGAGAAACAATTTGGAATTGACATGTAAAGTAGTACACTTTTACTTGACTACTTGGCCAATTAGACTGGGAACTTTCACCCCCAAAAAGTGCAATTGTCCCTTTGTTTTGTAATTTTAGGCCGAATTGGACCCCCATGTGTGCCGCTTCTGGCCCACGAGCTGTAAGTTTGATAACCCAGCTCTAGGGTAACAGGAAAGTTGCAACATCTGCCCTGTTTGAATCTCAAGCAGCATGTGTCAGAAAGTGTTTCAATGATTCGGTGACGAGAATCGAAGCAAACAGCAGAACCAAAACATCCAGCATGTCTGTGAATCTGAAGCTGACGGGAGCTTTCAATAGAGCATGCTGAGGATCGTGACAAGTCGACTGAATAATTCATGGCAGATTTACAAGTGACTAGACATAGTTTCAGGGGGAAGATGTGACTATAACTGTCAGCAGATGAATTCTTTAAGCATACCTTTCGCTTTTGCTCTTGGAGCTACATTATTTAAAAGTCCGGGCACAGTCAGGGTCAAAGCACCTTTACGTCGCTCTCTGAAAAAGCTACTAAACAAGTTTACAATTTTAGCTCTCGTTGTTGCTTTCACGTGTTGTGGGGAAGAGTTCAAATATTTTAAGCTTCTGAAACTAAATGTTGAGTCTCACCAAGTGAGACGTTTATTTTATTTCATTTTATTTTTTACCTGTGTGATCAATTTAGGCTTTGCGTTTCAAAATTTACACTGTCCAGGGTGATTTTCTATTTTAAAAGGCTGGTTATAATGAAGTGGAAAGAGCATGTGGTGAGAAGAGTAAGTGCTACATGAAATATCCACATGGAATGTATCCACATATGCTGCTTTGCTACACAGCTGTGAGAAGAACACTGTGTATCTGGTGGGTCACCCACCCACATTGTACAACTATACCCCTGAATATCCTCATACAACCTTACACAGTGTAACACATAACAACACACATTCTGTTGCACAATATGGCCTTTAAAAACACACTGACACACAAAGACAAATACACATTTCCAGCAGGGAAAAGATAAACATCCAGTGAGAGCAGATGACCAGGGGATGTTTGTGTCAAGTCAAAAAAAAGGCAAGGGTCAGAGGTCTGGAGTTCCAGCAAATTATCACGTTATCATGTGACAAGACTGGATGTGAAGGGAACCTGGCTGAAATGTATCTGATAGAGACTTCCTTAAAGATTCTCCTCACTAAGCTGCTTCTATCACACAAGCACAATCATGAATTGAATTCAAATAGACCGCTATTAGCAGTGAGGGAATATTGCCCTCTTGTGGGTGTTTGCATACCTGTTATATATATGCAATGTAACAGTAAGGAATTTTGATAATACATTGTTGTTGTTGTTTATTTTCCCCTCTTTTTATTAAAATTTTCTGCTATTTCACCTTGGTTTTCTCTGTGGCAAGAGGTTCAGCTAAACAAAATGAAATCTGAAAAAAAAATTAAAGAACAAGAAAAAGTTACAAAACTCCAATGCAGGCAAATAAACACTTAAGCATGATGAAGCCAGTTTAGACATCCATTGACAGGTATTAGAAAATTCCCCCCAAAAATATTAAAATCAGGTAAAACTCATCCATTGCTCTTAGCTCCTGAAATATAAAACGGATCATTTCTAAGCACTGACGAGAGGGAGCGCCCTATTCTCATTCCATTTTTACAAGCGTCACTTTGCAATGGAATGCAACACAATTGACTTGACAACTTCCAAAAGTACCTTGGCAAGGGTGTTTCCCATAGAAAAGTCATTGTAAATGACTCTTTCCAATGAAGGAAAGAAACATTTTTGTTTGCAGTCGTAATAGAACTCTGCAAACGTTGAAGACGTCAGTGAAAAAAAGGCGGATCTTTCGAGCAAACTGCCACATCCTGACGACCCCCTCCTTTATTTTTTTTCTTTTTCTTTCCTTTTTTTTTAAACTCAAACAGGGAACACACTGGCTGTCTTTCTGCCTCTCTGTAAGGAGCGTGTGTCTGTGTACCGGGAACATCCGAGTGCCATGGAAGGAGCATCCAAGCAGAGAGAGGAGTATACGGTGACCCCGTTTGGCACGTCGGAACCGGAGAGTCAAATGGCCCAGAAGAAGAGCAATCGTTGTAAAATAATCTCTGCGGTATGTTTTTCTAGCCAACTGCACGAAACTGATTACCACAAACTAGTTGCACATTTCGATTTCCTAACTTTGAGTGCGCGTTTTTTGTACATCGACTGCCATTGACGATTATAGACGTCCAATCCATTTGAACCTATTTATCTATCCACCCAGATCAAATGCATTGGACATTTACTAAATGCACAGCTGGATTAACGGGGGCCACATGATTTAATGTCGTGAATGGTACTGAAAGAGTTAACTGGTTGACTGCCATTGACATTGATGGATGTCCAATCTATTTTAACGGTGTTCCCCCACAGCTCTAATGAATTTGACATCTATGGCCGTCAATGGTACTGAAACACGGCAATTCCCTACCATAACTGCCAGATTAAATGGCAGTCAATGAGTTAAACCGCATGTCCAAGTACAATGGTGGAAAGTTAAACTACTTTGGCCTACTTTTATTTCCTGACAACCTAATGAGATGGAAAAACAGCAACAATGAATATATAGGCCACATTAATGAGCATTAAGTAAAATATAAACGGATGGAATATGATGGCTATTAACATATTTCAAATGCAATTTTTTGGTTGATGTTATACTCTTTTTGGGGAAAAAATCTACCTGTTAAAAACATTTATTTTCCAATTATTGCAAAACTCCAATGGGGGATGAATAATGGACTACTTTATTCTTTAATCTATTGGTGGTGGCTATTGCGAGTGTCTACTCTATTTACTTGTATAGTGTAAACTAGGTTTGATCTATTCTGAAAACCAGATTGGTGTCTTCTTCTGTAACGTTAAAACTAGTGATCCTATCATTTGCTGCTCAATGGTGAGAAGAAGTGAATGTGTCATGATGTGCAGATGTTGAAGAGCTAATGAATTTATTTGGTTTGACAATTATTTAAGCATGTATCCAAAAAGTTTGACGCGCTTAGTTTAAACTTTTGTGTGTGGGTCCAAAGGTTGCATACGTTAGTGTGTGTAAACATGGAAACAAAATGTTTTCACTCCAATGCCAAGACACATAATTCAGCAGACAGGAGTTACCCACCCACCCTCAGTAAAACAGTTCAGAGGGGGTTAGTATGTGGGAGTGTTTAGGGTCCCTTTTCCAGCTGCTTTGAATAGCATGTGACGATAGTAAAGAGTAAAGTTTTAAGTAAAAAGTGTCTTTTAAAAAAAGGACTATTTGTGTGTGTTTGCTTGCCACAAAAATAAATAAATATATAACCATGCAGCATAATTTAGTCACAAGTTCATCCCACCAAAATGGATAAACATGATGTATCTGACCTTTCAGTGCTGCACCTTTGTGCACCTTTACAATGGTTTCAGCACTAAATGCCACCGGACCACTTTGATTGGAGACATATGTGGGCAAACTGGAGGCTCCAATCTATTACTCCCTGGAGTACAAAGCTAGTTTATCTCCGTCTGTTAATAATTGTAACATTGGTCAATGTTAAACTGCACTAAAAGAGCTTGCTTAAACATAGGGTAACCTATTTTCTTCAAACATACACTTTAATGCTCCTCTCACAGTTGTGAAGAGGATATTTTTCTCATTGGAAAACAGGGATTAATACACAATTTTAATTGAGGGATAAGCAAATATCACCATAATAAAGCAAATGTATCTGCAGCAAAGATTGTACAATTGTTGCAGACAATATTCCAAACATATCAAGTTTCTAGGTACATTACATATGTTTGAAAATAACAGCGGTAAGCAAAGACTGTCAAAAATGTAGAACTTAGGTGTTAAGATTGTAACAGTTTTCCACCATACAATTTTCCTGATTGACGCACTGACATGATAGACTAAAATATCATGGACTAAAATGTGCTGATATTGGTAATTGATCAAATCAATTTGTTTTCAAATGTGGTTCCCACTTTGACATATAATTTCCACAAAATGCATGAAAGACCTGAAAAATGTTGTCACTAGTTTAAAGAGTAAATTTTTTTGCAGACAGTTTGTATACTTTCACCAACCACAAAGACAATAAAGGTAATTCCAGAGAAGTCATCTTACTCTCTTCATTATACATCTGTAAAGCTGTAAAACTCAAATCCCAGACAGGCAACGTGACCTCAGCATATTTTCATACCTGTAAAAGAATTCCAGCTGTCTCTCGTGTTAGATTATTCCAAACAACGATCAACTGAACACTATCAGAAGAGCTTATTTGTGTAAGGAAATGGAGGACATAACAGTTTAGAGAGCACTCCAATATCTGCCAAGTCAATGGCATTAACTATGAGATACAATCTTAAATCTATATTTGTTTGAAGTAGTGTAAATATTAATATACAACACAATACTGAGTCCCGATCGGATAGCTCGGAAATGTATTAAGAATTGCAAAATAGTTACTGTAAATATCTTTTTCCCCTCAATTTGGACAAATCTAAAGATGTGCAGCCCAACATAAGGTTGCAAAGAAATTACATTTAAATACATAGTTGGTTTTCATGAATATGACGTGTATAAAAAAGTCCAACGTGATAAATTGAGCTGTCTTGTTTGTGCATGTCTTGACCTATATGCACTTGTTTTGTTTGTTTAACCAGTGTTATTATGATTTTATACGAGTCATTCCAGATGAGTCCAAACTTAACTTAACTGTAACCCGGATATTTTGACTAGAATACTTTTGCTTCTATTTGTTCTTTCTTTTCCACGATAAACAAGCGCTGTAAATCTGATGTGATGTGGTGACGAAACAGACCCTCCCTAAACAATATAAACCGAACCATCAAAAATCCCCTCTAATTATATAGCCCCACTCCCACTCCCAACAAGGCAGCCAAGAAAGATGCAGCTTACCAATTACAGACCATAAGGACCATTGGAAAATCATTTGTGGCAAAAGAGGAGACAGATTACATACTATAGGTTCGGAACGCAAAATTAATGATTGGGTTTTTTTTAGGGTTATTTTATTTGAGTTATTTCCTAACTCGTTTGCTTACTTTGACGGCAATAGACGTGAAATACATTTAAAATGGGAGGGCTGGCAAAATCCGTCTAAAATTCTTAAAGTATTTTAAACCAGTTCTCAAAGAGACAAGAATGAAGGCACAATACTACTGTATTTTTTTGTACTATAAATCAAACTAGCCCAAAAATTATTAGGACTTTTGGGAAGCCCTTCTCAGTTGCTTCTATGAGTTACAGTTTGCCATGACGACCCCTGAGAGGATAAGCCAAAAGTCCGCCCACCGCCAATGTAAAATTATCAACACAAGCCTAGAGCGGTACAATAACAAATAACATGAGAAATTATATAATAATGTGCCAATAATTGCACACATTAGTCGCACTGGAGTGTATAACGCATCGCCAACCAAACCATTTAAAAACTCAGACTTATAGTCCTGAAAAGATATCAAGTGATGTTTTAAGAGTTTACGATTAAATTGATTAATTTCAACTTTGTGATGAAACCCAACATCTTTTCTATTCCAGGTTGTATTTGTCTGCTTACTCATTCTCATCCTTGCACTGGCCTTGTCATACCAACCTCCCAAAAATGGTAGGTTTCCTTCTGAATTGGAACATTATTCTGCATTTGTGACCTCTTTTGACAGATTTTCTCTGCATGTGTGCCAACCAACGTATGGAATTCAAAGCATGTGCTCCAAACGGAGCAAACTCTTTTAGTTTTTTTGTCTTTTCGGTCTTCTAGAAAGTCCCCCTATTCAAGATAAAACCCACTGTGAGTAATTCAAGCGCCGCAAAAGGGAGGGTCAAATTACCATAGCAGACAGTTCGTCGACAGTGTGGTAACACCCACCATTTGTCAGTTGGAGTCACGGCTGGCACAGGGTGCCGTGAATGCATTTTCAAATAAGACGGCGGCAGGTTAGCCATGTCTGGCGCAGGCAGCCGAGGCCTTACTGAGCCCAGTTGTGTGCAGCTGTCGCCTTCCTGGGTGGGGTGTTTTCTCTCCTGCGCCACCGCCCATACATATTTACTTACCGTATATTTCCAATTTAGCATGACATGGGAAAAAATAGACTTGACCGCAGCCTTGTCATGAGAGACATGAGTGCATCGTTCTTTGCTGTTGTACATCGCTCATAAAATATGTTGAAAGATATTGAAAACATTGGAAAGAAAGCTTTCATTGAGTTTGGGGCTTTTCCTTCACCTACTCTTCACCACAGGAACGCGCCTCCACACAGTAGCCTATTTTAAATCCAGGCCGCACTTGGGTTTGGTGAGGCAGAGAATTTCTCAGAGGTTTGGCCATATGTGCAGTCAGAAGTTGACCTGCTGTGAGGTGATTGGCAGGCTCTCCACAGTTGGAGTTATTTTGCCAATGAGAAAAACAGGGAGTACGGTTCAAAGAAAAGATCTGTAAAGACATGACCGGAAATGAGAGAAATTTAGTCCATGACAGTTTTTCTTAACTCAAAATACTTGTATTGTATCTCAAATCATCTTTACCATCAATTTATAACGTAATGTCAGTATCTCTTGAGCGTTCATTGATTGTATTTTTAT
Source organism: Stigmatopora argus (assembly GCF_051989625.1). Taxonomy (NCBI): domain Eukaryota; kingdom Metazoa; phylum Chordata; class Actinopteri; order Syngnathiformes; family Syngnathidae; genus Stigmatopora; species Stigmatopora argus. Next base: position 8,179,470 of record NC_135405.1, on the reverse strand, counting down.
ATAAATGTTGTTGTTGCTAACTATCACAACACGTACTCTTTGAATACCATATCTAGCAAATGTGTTCATCCTTTAAAGCCGCTACTGCAAACTATTAAAAAAAACATTAAACTCTATAAAATTGTACCCCACGAGTAGCACAAATGTTACCAACTAATCAGCTAATAATATAAGGAATATTGCCAAAGGAATAATATATAAACAGTAATAAATTAAGGCTCCAATTTGCTCTGATACTGTACATAAGTGTGACTTAGCCTCATTTCCTCAGATAATGGTGAGAACTGGCTACATCTAGATGAATCAACGGCAAGAAATCTGGCACAGTGTCCACCAAGGTAACACCTTTACTTCTTTGTGATTTGACATTTAGCTTTTCTACTCTAATAGCCAATTCATCTCAATTTACCAGGCCATTCCCTTAATTCTTTATGTAACCAGTTTATCCTGCTGTGCTTCTGTAAATAACACCATTCACTAGTGACACCCACATTGGTGGTAAGTGGAGACCATTGTTCCCAGCAATCTGGTCTCAGCTTGTGGCTGCGGACAACAAAAAGAATTGTTCCTCACTGCCTGGATGTTCCATCTTTTTGCCCCTTTAAAACATATGTATATTTTTTAACAGTTTTTATGTTGGAGTGGGATAAAAACAGTATGTGGTAATCCCATCTAATGACTCAGCTATGAATTTGTATGTGTATAGGGTGTGTCTGTTTTTTGTTATGGAAAAAAGCTGCTCAAACTTCCTGAAAATATTTTGGGTTGTTAATGCACCATCTGACTATTTTCCGTACTTTTTTTAAAGTTGCACATGTTCAACCTTTTGGGTGGTTTTGTGTTTTTGTGTTTTTCTGCAATTACAAGACATAAAGACATAAACATTCTTTGTCACTTCCAGTTCCAATTTGATTAAATTATCAGGACAAATAGATGCTCAATTTGGAAATATCCTTCCTTTTTTATTCTAGTGTCCCAAGGAAGAGGGGGCTGAAAAGGCATTTTAATGATTAAAAGAAACTACTTAAAACTGTTGACATTTTCTTTCAAAAGTTCACTGGCAGTGCTGTCATCGTAGATAATTTAATTAGCAGAAAAATTCCGACCCTGTCGACACAGACACAATTGAGTTCAACATGCTTTATACTCAAACCCTAATCGACATAGCATTGAGCAGAGATTCTAAAATAATATGACAAGAAGAATGTGTGACTGTCTTGGAGAAACAAAGACAACAACTGGGCCTTATAGAAATCTTTCGGTCATGAAGTTCTCATCAGTAGACCCATTTGTCATTCTGATCGTCTCCTTTTGTTCTCGGTATGGCTTTTGCATCTCCTTATAGCGCCTAAGGACCAACTTTTGTTTGCCCCAGTCAGCGGGACTCCCGCTCAGTTTATGTCCATCCTTGTAAGGGTGTCACATATCTTTCCAATTTTACCCAGTTTCTCCCGGTCGCCCCTCATCCTGATTTCCTTGGACGGTTTTCGGGCGGATTATCTGAAAAATCATGGCAGCCACTTACCCGTCATCAACAAGTTACGTAAGTAGCCAAAAGGGGCAGTTCTATGGCAGGAAACATCTTGTGTTGTTAAAACACTGTTTTATAGGAGCTTTGGGGACATCTACTCCACATATGAGACCAATGTATCCTACAAAAACATTCCCCAACCACTACTCTATTGTCACGGTGAGTCATGGCTGCAGAGTTTCATTAAATGTTCCATTTATTTTTGAGTAATTATTGGGTAATTATGAATAGAAAAATCATATTTGGCTTAAATTGGAGATTAGCAGTAATGCTGACCTTTTTTTCACACCGCTACAGGGTCTTTACCCAGAGTCCCATGGGATAGTTGACAACAAGATGTATGACGTAACCCAGGATGCATTTTTCTCCTTAAAAACTCTAGAAAAATTCAACCCGAAATGGTACCAGGGAGAGCCGGTAAGTCAATGTGTGCAGACAACAGGCTTTGTACATTTTAGGGTATGTACAGAAGAAGGTTTCACATTTATTGTATTGTTAATTGTGAGAACCTTTTTAACGTGTGGGAAGTACACTGCATTTTGTAGTTTTGAATAAAGAATTTTGCCCTTGTTTGCAAATGGAGCAAAATAGCCTTGTCAACTGTAAAATGACTGCGATTGGCTGGCCACCAATAGAACATTTCACACAAACTGACTGATGAGATGTTTTATTCCAGGCGACTAAAGATGCAGTCAACATGCGTCAGTCCTTTTGATTTAATAGCCACACTCCCCATTCCTCGCCTTCTTTGTCTTCGATGTCCTCCATTTTCTCATCTCCTCAATTATCTTCAGGTCTGGATCACTGCCATGCGGCACAAATTAAAAACCGGAACCTCCTTCTGGCCTGGCTCGGACGTGGCCATCAATGGTAGCTACCCAGATTTCTACAAAGTTTACGATAGGTAAGAGCGGCATTGATCACACTACTACACACAACCACGTTATCATCCCAGGTCATACTGTAACAAATTTTTTCACGCCGCTGTCTCTGTGTAGGAGCATCAGTTTCGAAAGTAGAGTCTCGACGCTTTTTGAGTGGCTGGATTTGGGACAAGGAGAACGGTATCACGTTCTTCATAGTTTCCAACAAATCCACCTGACTGCAATGTTGTCAAAAAGCTGACTGTGTGATTTTCCAGACCTGACTTTTACACGTTGTACCTGGAGGAGCCCGACGCATCAGGACATCGTTATGGCCCAGAGAGCAGCCAGGTAAGGCAAGGTCTCAACACAAGCATAAAAACAGAGTAGAGTATTTTCCGCACAATAGGGCGCACCTATAAATGGCCTGTTTTAAAATTTCTTTCCTAAAAAAATTAAATCACACAGGATTATATGATGCAGTAGTAGGGATGGTGGTAGTGATAGTAGTAGTAGTAGTAGTACTATGGGATTGTGTTGTATATACAGTAACAGTAGTAGCGGTTAGGAGTTGTGTTATACAAATAGATAGCTGTACTAAAGGGAATTTCACATAAGGTTTAACCAATATATACATATATATATTTTAGTTGTGCCTTATAGTGGGAAAAATGTGGTACTCCGAAAGAGGTTCAGTGCCCCTCCCGAACTCTATCTTTGTCTTTATATTAGATTTTAGAACCTATTGTGTTCATAAATGCACCCTTCCTGCCCAAGACATTTTAACTTTCATGATTTGGTTTTAAAAGGGTGTTGCCAAAATGTTGGAATTTTGTTGTATAGTAATTGCTTAACCGCAATCCCTGAAATTTGAAAGGCTGTGTAAAAAAGTCTAATGTTAAACTTATAAGGACTTGCATACGTGTTAATGGTTTACTTTGTGAAGAATGGCATTTTCTTGAACCAGAATCCATTCACCTACAGAGAGACATAAAGTTCAAACTGCAGTGACCTCCCTGTTAACGTTTTACCCTGGTAAACATCCAATTTATGAAGGAGTGTTACGCCACTGCTAGTTTTGGCAGTTTAATGTTTATTGTTTTCTGAGGGTGTATTGCTGTGCCAATAAACATGCCCACAAAGGCACTACAAATTATTGGCACTTCTTAAATCACATCTGTCCTTTGGTGTCTTGGATATCAAATCAGAGGCCAATCAGACCAATCATGGAGATTGTATTATATTAGTTTTCATTTACTGTGATCAACTTATGAAGACTGTTTGCATCAACTATAGGTAATAATTTTTTCATTGAAAAACGAATATTCTTTCCATTTCACTCATATATAGATTAGGCATCAACCAAGTCAAGTTCATGAGGATCACTGATTACTCTTATTTTTTTATGAATAAATTTCATTCATGTTCACTTGTTTCTCCAGGTCGCCGAGGCCTTAAAAAATGTGGACCACATTATAAGCCTTTTAATGAATGGTCTGATGGACAGGGACTTGCATCGTTGTGTCAACCTACTCATTGTGTCGGATCACGGTGAGTTGCGAAGACTTTGCCCGCCTCTGTGGGAAAACATTACAGCAAAAATGAATAAATGACTAAAATCAACGAACTGCATACGAAAAGTGATCGAAAATGCGATGTTGCAACACTAGCATGGTGTCAATGGAGTTCCTCTGAAGTTTCAGTGGTTTTAGAGTTGAACAACATCCAGCAGGCCCAGATGGCCCTGAGGCTTCCATTTGCCAACCAAATGTTTAACTTGGTTGAGTCACTGTACTCGTCACAGAAGAACTAAAGATACGTGCCAAAGAGAGCTCCGGAAATGCGTGTGTGGACTAAGTGCTAGCAGATGTACGTTTAGTAAGATGATATACAAATTACTAGAGATGGGTATAATAAATATTGGTTGAGCAGCCCTTGCTAAAAGATAGCTTTGTTCTCCAAATTCATTAATGAATTTACAATATTTACAATGGAATGTTATTTGTTACAGAAATAATTGGAGCAATACAAAACATTCTCCATTTGAAATTGATCTTTTTCGTGTTGACTCCCACATCTGTTTCAAATGGGTATAACTAGTTTTGGCTTTTCGCAATGAAGCGCGCTGACACATCTACAATGACAAATGCATATATCAATATATAGGGCAATACTTTTCAAATACTTTTAAATAAAAGAGAACCGAAAACGATGTTACTTTAAACCAACAACTACAACAAAGAAAAAAATCTAGTAGTGGTCATTATTATTAACACACACAAAACGAAAACTAGCAAGTGATAAAAAACATCTATTATCGTCCATGGCAGCAATTCTCCTTTGTAGACCAAACGTGTTCCATTTAGGGTAACTTCCAAGAAAAAAAAAACAATGACATTTGATACATATTTTCACAGGTATGGAAGAAGCAACATGTGAAAGGGCAGAGTTTGTGTCTACGTACCAGAGCAACATTGAGAACTTCACTGTCATCCAAGGCCCGGCCGCTCGTATCAGGCCCAGCCGCTTGCCAGACGACTTCTTTTCCTGTGAGTTAGTTCCCCACACCCAACTTCCTGCCCTCCCAGTCGCCCTCAGAACCAGGCCCCTGACCTTTTCCTCACTGTGAACACCCTTTTGTTTCTCTTCCCTAGTCGACTACGAGGGATTGGTGAAGAACCTGTCGGTATGCAGAGAATTCCCAGCCTGACTCGTTGGATTTATACACATGCATGAAAGATTATGTGCCCGCTCCTCTCTTGTGTCAAACATCTCACCATGTGTTGCTGCCTGCTCTTGTCTGTTCTGAAGTGCAGGACCCCTGAGCAGCCAATGAAGGCGTACCTTAAAGAGAATCTCCCTAAACGCTTTCATTTTGCCAACAATGTAAGGATAGAGAGAGGACACCTCTACATGAAAGAAGGTTGGCAAGCAGCACTGTAAGTCCTTATTTTTCATTTTTTGAAAGTTATTTTTTTTAAATAAAAACAATACTGTCCCAGTTTTCACAAATCCACCATATGTATTCAACAACCATGCATTACCAGCAAGGCAACGTCAGGAATTCACGTAAAAGAGAAAGAAACAACCCCAGATTTTCTGGCGGAAAACCTCACTAAAAATCGAGACAGTAGCTTAAAGAAACAACACGGTTGTCTAGTAGTTAGTACGTCCGGTTTAGAAATTCCACTCATGCCCTCATGTGTTTAGTCTGTGGGGGGAAAAATGTGCATTATTAGATTCATTCAAGGGTTTCAAGTTTTCCGTGAATGCCGAGAAAGACTGCAGATAAGTACGACAGAAAAAGTGGTAAATGAAATTAAGTTTAATAAAACACTGCATGAAATAACCTAAAGTAAAAAAAGTTGTATTTTTTTTTAAAAGAATATATATAGTAATTGGTTAAAAGCTTGACAGTCATTCTAGGCAGATTTAAATGATCGGACTTTGAAAACAATACGGTCTTGAATTAAATATTATATAATAAAAGTGTGTTTTTGTTTTTTTAATGTGTGCAGAGAGCGCAAGGAAGTTAAGTACTGTGCAGGTGGTTTCCATGGCTCCGATAACGTTTTTACCAACATGCAGGTGAGACAATGGCCACATGTTAGTCAGTCTTATTTAAAGGAAGTGAACGACGCTTGTAAAGTTTACAGAAAATGTACTAATGTTGACAAATGAGCAGCCATCACTTAGCTAGGATTTAAGAAAGACATATTTACACATTCCTCATATTTTCCTTTTCTTTATTCTCTAATGAAGTAACGACCACATAGATTACATACAGTACTTATTTGTTATTAAGACTAAATTAGGATCTATGTTTTTTTTTTCCAGGCAATCTTCATCGGTTATGGTCCTGGATTTAAAAGTAACATGACTGTGTCCCCTTTTGAGAACATTGAATTATATAACCTCATGTGTGGTAAGTGATAGCTATGACTTCATCTGCTCATGTATAATAAGTAAGAATTTTTCTACAGTTAAATAGTACAAATGTTTTGGTCATAAATAGTGTTGAAATGCAGTTTTATTTTATATTGCAAAATACATGATACGGAAGATTAGCAAAGCAACAAGGGTCGTGAAAACGCTTAGATGAGGCCCAAAAATAAATATTGGCCTAACCATAATTAGAACCAACCAAGTAAAAAATATGATAATAATGAGAAAACTCTGTCTCAAAACTGTGTATCGGAAGGTGACCTAAATTTCAAACCCATATTTAGGCAATTGAACTACATTTACGTTTACAAAATGGACCAATAGAAGCAATACAGTGACTTTAATTTTCTTACTCTAGAATAAATCTTTGAATTACTAATCAGTTCCTCTTTTGAATTGGAATAATTCACATGTACATTTCAAGGGGAAGGCTTGACATGACCACAAAGAAAGCCTTTTCTCTGCATTATTTTGGATCATCACTGGACGGCATAACACTGTGTTGACTTTGTTTGGATATTTGGCCCAAGGCTCTTTTGACAAGGCTGCATAATAAAAATAAGGCAAACACATGAAGCTTTGTTAAGTCATTTGAAATGTCTTAACTTCAGATCTTCTTGGCATCCCTCCTGCTCCAAACAACGGTACACACGGGAGCCTGAACCACCTCCTGACTCATCCTGTCCACCTCCCTGTTCACCCTGCTCAGCTCTCCCACGACACCCCATGTGAGGCAGGTGACTCCCACGCTACTCTCGACCTAAACTGCACTTGCGGCGCAAAGGTAAACTTTCATTCCCTACGATCAACAGAGAATTGCAACTGTGATATCTATACATACCCCAAGTACAAAATCAATTACAGTATCATTTGCAGTATGCAATATTTCCTCCTTATAGGATAAAGACATGGACACGACAAGCTTGATTTCAAATGCCAGTGAGTGTCTTATTTTTCTGTTTTTACATTCATGCTGCTGTTTGGTGGGAGCCTTAAGGGGAACTCATTTATGTGGTTTCAGCGCTGTGAGTGTATTCGCAATCCGCAGTGCCAGAATGCGTTGTATTTTTAGACTTTTTTCTTCCAGCAGTTCAGCAGTGCGGTAGACGTTTGGTCCTTGTTTATTTTCCACAGGCTAAAGTTCCCTTGTACTCGATGAAGTCAGTATAATATCGCCTTTTTCCAAATGAATGAAAGCCAAACCTTGCTGTGTTTTTCTCTGTTTTGTGTAAATCAAATTCTATTCATTCTTGTATTATACAGTTCAAGATCCATGCGTGCGTGTGCCTGTTCGCTCACGCCTGTTGAATAACGTGTCCGGAAAATTCCACCACAAAATGTCGTAATAGAATTCTTGGAGTAATGTATGACTCCATGATCAAACACAATACAAAGAAATCCAAATTGGCTGCCATTCAAATAAAACTCGAAATTCTGAAAATCCCAATTGGTGGCGACTGACATAATTCTATGACCTGAAAAATAGTGTTATCTCTACTTACAACATGAGTTGGTTTCAGAAATGGTTTACCTAATTTTAATTTTCCGTAATGTGTTTGTACTAGTATAAGTAGAGTAATACAGGTTCCACTGTACATGTTCTTTTCTATTATAGACGTCAAATCTAGTTTACGTCGCCTCCACCATCCTTTCGGCGTTCCCATCGTCGTCCAGCCAGACGCAACCTTTTGCCTACTTCACCAGTCCAACTACATCACAGGTTACAGTCAAGATCGGCACATGGCTCTGTGGGTGTCGTATACCATCCCCAATCCGGTGAGTCTTTCACTCTTAAACATAGCCTTAAACTTGCAGTAAAGGATGGAGAGTCAATGAGGGTTTTACCTTTTAACATCCCTGCTAAAATGCTCTAAGTAATATTAATGATTGTATCTTTTCAACGGACCTGGTTATGGATGAGCCAATGAGATAAGAATGGTGATTTACCATTCATTCACTACATAGAATTTACAAGACCATCATAGTGAGTTAGAAACGTTGTTTTTGCAATTACAAAAGTTGTCTTAGGAACCCCATTGATTGGGACTCTTAATGAATACAGGAATCAGGTTTAAGACTGAGGACATTTTACACATACCGCCCATGTCATAGTAATGACAGTAAACTTTGGCCTCCTTCAATGTGTGTCCTCAGCTATGTTGTCACTCATTCCATGGGTTATTTTGAGCTACCTTCCTCTTGTTTATTTCCAAAGTCCAACGAAATGCCAACTTGCAGTTGATTCTATTCTGAGAGACAGACAATTTGAGTGCTTGGTAATGTTATACCTGCTGCCTAGGTCATGATGAATTGCCTTTTGACACCTCAAAGTCCAGTTGTGCTAAAATAAGATTGGAACCATTTTGAATGCATGCTAGAGCTCAGCAGGAAACAAATTCTGTCACTGTCTTAGTGACACACATTTTAATAGACCTTTTTCCCTCTTTCCAATTATCTGAAAGACACACTTATGTTGTTAAAATTAGTATAAAATCTTATAAGACTGTTTACAATCTTGGATCTGGTTCTTAAATTTCTCAGCTGTAAGAGAATGCACTTATGTGCACCTAGCAAGTAGAACGGGTTCGACCAGGTAAAGTTTTTGTCTACTACTCCCTTTTGAGATATCTATAAGGGACTAAATGTGCAAAACCTTGTTTTACTATGGATTGAAATGAGAAATAAAATAAATCTTAATGGAGCAAACAAAAACAGTGCAATGCCCTCACTGACACGTAGTCAGTGCCAATCCAAGCAACCTCACGCAACACCTGCAGGCTGGAGACTGTTTTCCCAACACTGCACCTTGACCTTTGACCAATGGACTCTTTCAGGCCATACCGGAACCCGTAGATCCATCTACTGGCTCGTGTCTTCGCGCTGATGCCCGCATACCACCGGCCACCAGCCAGATGTGCAGCAATGACAACACCCACGGCCTGCTGCATCCCCTCAGTGAGTGTTCGTGCACAGCTGCTCATCCACTAAATCAAAGCTGACATGCTTGAGAACAGCATTGTCATGCAAAAAAAGAGGAATACAGTAACTTTCAGAGCTGGAATGTCCTTGCTGAATTGCTATGTAGCTCCAAGTACAGTGCAAATTATTTTCTTGTGAACATATAACACTGTATTTACTGGACTATAAGTCACGGTTTTTCATAGTTTGCCTGGGCCCACATGGTATGTATTGTTATTTAACCTGTTGTTACCAAAAAGGTAACTTATACTCCAGTGCGATGTCTATTTTTTTACTCTTCATTGTGTATTCTTTGACTGGTGCGACTTTTTTCCAAGAAATGCAGTGCACAGCTCTCTAAAACTGTAGCATGTATAAGTAATACTAATTTGTTCTTTTTTTTTTCTTCCAAAAGACCTGAGCGGCAAAAAAGAGAGTGCAGACTCACTCATCACAAGCAACACGGTGCCAATGTTCTCTGCATTTAAAGGTGAGAGGGTTTCTACATCTGAAAAATTAGAAAATACGTTGTCGTTATAGTCATAAAAATATTAATTATACCCCAAAGTATACATTTATCCATAATACCACAGTACAACAGGCTAAAGAGTAATGTTATGAACCGATAGCTCTGGAAATACATCTGCATTTTTGTAAAAAAAAAAACCTCATACATTCATTCACTATCTGTCCCTATCCCAGCCAACAGTTGTTTTTTTTCCAATACTCATAGATGCTTTGGTTGAATACAGAAGAAAATGTTTTCACTGGGACCACCCAGAACAATGGAAACCAAACTCCTTTGCAATTGGTGTCTATACTTGGATGCTTATCCTTAAAATAGTTTGCAGATGCTTCTCCCTAGTGGCTAAAACAAAAACAGGCTTCTATGGCATGTCAATTCTGCACAAAGTTCAGCCCAAACAAAAACAAACAAAGAAGTGTTACCAGTCAAATAACTAGTGTTAGGTCCAAAAGTACCATACTTTATCTGCATCATTTTTTTCAGATATTTGGTGTTATGTGAGCATATCAAATGAATAGAAAATGTTTTTCCTCTTCGAAACAGCTTTTTGGCACCATTTCCATGGGTTCATCCTTCCAAAATACTCAGAGGAGCTGAATGGACTCAACGTCATGAGCGGTCCAATATTTGATGAGGATTACAATGGAAAAGTTGATGCCCTCAAGAACCTTGCGCCGTAAGACATTCACACATTATTTTTCATCTACCTGCTAAACTTGGATCACAAATTCTTTCTTGCATCGGGTTTTCTGTTGGTTATAAAATTCCTGTCTGAGTATAAGTTGCATTTTTTTCATAGTGGGCCCACGACTAATACTCAAGTTTGTTAGGGTATAGTTATCTTAAAATCTGCTGTTTTTATATTTAGCCTGTTGTTCTCCATTTTACTATTTCTACTTTTAATTATGTTTGTGCTTGGTTTCTTATCAAATAAAATTGCCCTCCCTAAAATCCGACTTATACTCCAGTGCAACTTATATCTACTTTTTTGTTCTTTGTTGCGCATTATTTGATTGGTGTGATATATAGTCTGAAAAATACGATAATAATCAATGTCCCTTCAAGTGGACATCTCGTTCATTTCAACGTTCTTTCAATTTTTCCAAGGAATAAATGTAGTGGGAAGAGTACACGTTCAAATGTGATGACAAGATTTCAAAAAATTCTCTCCCCAGGAATGAGGCTGCCACACCGACGCATTTTTTCATCATCCTGACCAGTTGTGAAAATCAGACTTTCGGACCGACAAACTGTCAGGGTCCTCTCCGGGTCAAGTCTTTCATTCTTCCACACAGAGCCGAGTACACAGAGCAATGCACGGTGAGTAACGCCACGCTGTACTACGAAACTTCTCTAGCTTCTCTAAATGTCTCTTTCCTCCGTAGAGTGACTCCGATTTCACGTGGACGCAAGACTGGATGAAGCTCCACAAAGCCCGCGTGCGTGACATCGAACTCCTGACCGGATTGAGTTTCTACCACGACAGGTTGTCAGTGGGTGAGACGATACAGCTCAAGACGTTTTTACATCGTGACTGAAAGTTGGAGCTTGAAAAAAAAGGACATTTTGGTAAATAATGGTATAATTGGTGCCTTATCTTTTTTACAATAAGCCGGCAAAGAAATCCCAATGTCCAGGTTTATATATTTTTACCGGGATGAAAAAAAAGGTTGTACATACAAACACCATACATTGGTTGTATATTTTGTTAATTGTGTCATTGAATGATTTAATTTCTTTTGAAGACCAAATGAACACAATGTTAACGAAATTGAGACTCGAAGGCTCAGAGGGAAAATTACCAGTGTATCTCATTGTATTAGAATATCATTAAAATATTCTAGTTATTGAGTTGAGCTGAGGAAAATGACTTACATTGCCTTTTATATCAATGTTTTTATTTTTGTTTTTCCTCCACTTGTGAATCTTTGTATGAGAGTTTGAGTGGGTAGACCTTGGAATGTAAAGCGCATGAGCGTGTACAGTATTTTTGGACTTGGAATTGAAGGATTTAATTTCCCTATTCATGAGACTGAGCATTTGGTCTATACAGTAAAAAACCAATACCATGAATAGTTTCTGGACTTTATTTAAAAATCATATCTCTTTGCAATTTCATGGAGGATCATTATTTTTTAAAACTGAAGAATGATCACCTTCCCTAAAAGGATTAATATTCATTTCTATAGAATATATGGCATATGTTAATTTTCCAGTTTTGGGGCGTGGTGGCGATTGCTACTACAATGAAACTGCACACACACTCATGCACAAATTATGATAACTTAAATCAAGGGTTTTTATAACTATATATATTCACATTCACTTAGCTGTATATTTAGTAACCAGTGTCCCAGAATGGGTTAAATTGGTTCAGAGAAAACACACCCAGGAAGCATCACAGATTGCAGTAGTTTGAGAAAAAAAAGGAAGGGAAACGTCACTTTCTTTATGTGAATGAAAACAGTAATAGTGGAGGTGCATTGAGCCAAAGGGTAAGCAATATTTTATTTTTCTATTCAGAGGGGATTTAAAAAGGATGCTTTGTGGTTTTGACTCGGTTTTTATATTCTTTTTCTGTGTTTGTGGTTGTTTTTCTGGCCTTTCATCCTGATATAATTTTCTTCACTTAGACATTTGGCACGACTGTCACTGTCTCTTTGCATTTATTATATTAAGCAATGTGGTGTTTTAAAGCATTTCATCATAAATCTCATGCTATTCTTCAGTGCAGCTGTACCTGAGAAGAAAACCGTGAGAATATTCTTTTATTTGGTTTGCGGTGGTCAATGTGGTTTCTTTTTAGAGCTGACAGGGGGGGGGGTTCAGGAAACTCAGCTGATACTGAGGAAATACATGTGCTATACCTCATTTCAAAAGTCCCTTTGTATTTTAACGTAAGTCATTTTTCTGTTATATCTGCAGTCGGAGAGTCTAACCGTCCACCACAGATGCAAGGACCCTGATAAGCACGAAGCATCTGATACATTAAAGTCCTTTTAATACAGTGACTGTTTAAATAGAAAAGATTTAATAACCAATTTTTCCCAAGGGAACATACTGTAGGCCTAGTTTAAATTGCATTTGGTATTTGTTATAGACACTAATTTTCCAGAACCATGTATCAAGATTAAAAACTCACAGTACACAACCAAACATAAATGACACAAAGTACCATACCAAAATAAACACTGCCTGTCACAACATTTAGATGACTGGCCTAGATGAAGTTATATTAATTTGTGTAAATAGAAATATCCAGAATGAAGTGGAAAATGTATCATCTCATGGAAATGAAAACTTGTACTCGTACTGTTCAATATGGAGCCTACACCATCATTTATGGTAAAAGATATTTTCCGTTAAAGAGGTGTACTCATTTACAGTAAAAAAAAAAGATGAGTAGGCACCCGCCTCTCTATTGTCATTGAACAAAATCTGAAAGTAGAGCTGGGTTTCAGCCCACACAAGCATGAGCATGCAAAGAACAGAAGTGGAAAACCAAGATAGGTGATCAGCTATCAATAATGCAAGGTTTGGGATTTGCTTTTGTCTGCAGACCTGTTCAATAGATGTCAATGTGAATTAAAGAAAAGTGAGTTTTATATTGAGAGGGGAATATGTTGTTTAATCATTTTAGTGCTCAAAATAGTTGCAGGTGGTGATATCTGTTCAGGAAGCCTGTCAATATAAAGTTCTGATGCCGTGTCTACCACATGAGATAACATTTATAGTTCGTTCGTGTTTTTTTCTTCTTTTTTTTCTCTTTCCGGATGATGAACAGGTTTTAGATGTGGTGAGGATCCAGTGCAGGGCAGTAAACGTAACACCAACAAATGAGCTGTTTCTTTTATTGAAGATGGACTTAGTTTTGCTGGAATCTCTGGAGAGGGAGAGGATCTTGGAAGTCCTTCGGAGAGACAAACAACTGCGTACTGTCGAAGAACACAGGATCAGGTGAATGACTTAAGTAATTGATATTTTTATTCTGTTTTGTCATCTTTTGTAACATAGTTAACCTTAATAACTCACTTACTAATAACTCACTTAATAACCCTCACTCTACCTCATTCATATAATCAGAATAATACATTTTTGTTATCATTTTTACATTTGATTTATATTTTATTACATAACTCAGTTGTTTTGGTCAGCAGTAACAGCTGCTAATCACACATATTTTTCATACTTAATGACCTATTTTTGATGAATCTCTCATAGCAATTCTGAGAAGCCTCAATGAGCCATATTCCTAAAACTGAATAAAAGTGCCAATCCTGTTTTGATCATCATATCGTGTTCCTCCTCACAATGAACAATCAATGCCAGTTCATTTATCCTAACGTATTTACCCTCACATCACAGGAGAATGAAATTCCAGCTCCAGGAACTTCGGAGGAGATGTGTCAAGAGTTGCTCCAAAGAGTATGGCAAGCGGACATGTGCTCGCTGCCAAAGACCACTCGGAAAGTTATGTAACACGGGCGCCGTTTGCCACGGATGCAGTCACCGAATCTGCAGCAAGTGCCGCGTATTTGTGGGAGACGCGGCATGGAAGTGCACGGTCTGCTACGCTTACAGGTAGACTTTCTGATGCATAAGTTGGTCAACTCATACATGAAAAAAATGACTTCAGTCAACAGTGAGGTCACCTGAATGATTTACTTTTCTAAATTTTTATTCCTGAAACCAACTAAAATGATGGATCCATTGGGACCTTGGATTGTAAAGAAATATCTTTATAATCAAGACATTTGTTTCGCAATAGTTCTAGGAACCCTGCATTTTAAATCACCTATTAATTCCTTATTTCTCAAAGTTCATTGTGTGTGCTTGTTCCGTATTCCTAGAGAAGTAAAGATCCAGTCTGGAGATTGGTTTTTAGATGAAAAAATGAAGAAATTCCATGCTCAAACAGGTTTGCAAATCAACATTTGAGTGCCATACATGGTTAAACATACAATAGAGTTAGTTTTTGATTGCCTATTGTTGTTTGCATTACAGATAAATATGAGCCAGTCGGGGAGGAGTTATTAAAGACCTACAATGTACACAGGTATTTTTCAAAATTGTTCTTATGTGAATGTATTCCCAATATTTTAATGTTATAATCTGGTACTATTTCTTTATTAAAATTTCAGTTTCATAGCAATTGTACCACCAACTCCACCTGCCAAATCAGAATTTGACTTTCTGAGCAGATCCGGGGTAACAATATCCTCAATAACTATTAAAATGATAAATATAGCAAGAGTGTCGCTAACTTTGTGTTCTTTTCCACAGGATGCCAAAAAATCCAATGATCTCCTCCAATCAGTGGGGGATCTTCTCTTCTCATTCACTAGTAAGTTATAAATTGACCACATTGATAAGTAGTCAAATCATTATTTCTGCTTGGTGAAAATTCAGTTTCAGATGTGTTACTTCCTCATGATACTAATCAGCTAAACACTTCTAACTGCTAAAAGAAATGTGTACCAGCATAGGATAAGAAGCCAAAATTGCATCAGGTTGTGCAAATTCCTGTGACACCACCGTTATGTTCTGATAGCTGATCTTCTCGTTTGTAGAAATGTCCTCATCTCAGAATGATGTGACAGCAACCTTGCTGGACGTTGACTGCAGTAAACATTTGTACTCCAGGACAGAGAAGAGTCTCTCTGATACAGACATTAGCAAATCTGGTAGAGTAAGTAGCAATGTAAAAATTTATGAGTACCGTATTTTCTGCATAATAAGTCACACTTTTTTCATAGTTTGGGTAGACCTCTGACTTATATATGTATTTTATTTTATTTTGCTCTATCAACATCTTATATTGTTTTTTAGTCTATAATTATCAAACAAACTTTATATGTTACACTAACAGGTGCATATTTTGTCTCTTTTTCTCTATTTTACTATTATACATTCATGTTCGTTCTTGGTTTCTGATAAATAAATAAAAAACTGCCTCCCCAAAAATGCAATTTATATATATTTATGAGAGCGATTTATATTTTTTCCCCTTTTTTTGTGCATTTTTTGGCTTGTGCGAGTATATTCATGCGCAACTATGGCAAGTATGAATGATGATAAACTAGGTAAAAATAGTTTAGTTCGTATCACATAGCTAGGAGAAATAATACAGTTATTATGAAAAACTGAGGGTGGAGTTGTCAATGTTTTAATGAATGTTTAATCTAACAAAGAATGGTCATGTTTGTCTTTCCACCCATTTGGTTTAAATGAACAATACTACATTTAAAATGTTTTTTTTTTTCAGCTCTACCAACGGAGCAGCCTCCCAAACATATTCAGGAAAACCAAAGACAGCGATCACGATGGATACTCCACCGGAGCCGAAGAGGACACCTCCAATAGTTCGGAAAACTCTGATAGAAGACGAGTACGCAATAGCACCTATTATATAACATCACATCTTGACTTGATATTTTGGGGTTTTAATCTTTAGGAGAATTTTTATTCCTCCCTCAGGGTAGTTTTAGCAGCATCAGCACCGAGTCCAGCCTGCTCGAGAGCATCAGTGCGAGTGGAGACATGGAGCTGGCTGTGGGTTACAACACCAAAAAATCCTGTCTGGAGATCACAGTGGGAACGTGTCGAAACCTCCCTCATGGCGACCCCAGGAAAAAGATGTGTCACCCGTGAGGATAAATCACGTGACCTGTGAATTTGTCCATTTTGGTCAAATTTTGAAAAAATTGTTCCAATGTTCACAAACAGGTACGTCACACTCCACATGATGCCACCCAAAAGCCACAAAAGGAAGACCACAGTCAAGAAAAACACCACCAATCCAGTTTATAATGAACTTTTTCAAGTAAGATACTGGCTGTAAATGTAGTTATCATGGTTATACAACCTTAACTTTTTCTTTTTTAAGTGGAAAAATCACAACTTTATTTTTGTTGGATAACCTCATTATGATTTTCAATAGTTTCACATAGTCCGCCACCTCCTGATTGGAAAGAGACTGCAAGCCTCTGTGTGGCATTCAAGATCTTTGCACAAGGAAGTTTTTTTGGGTGAGGTCCTGATCCCTTTGGATGGCTTCCAATATGAAGACAAAGACTTCCAGTGTTTCAACTGGTACCCGCTTTGTCCACAGGTAAATTAGTAATAGCACAATCCATGCATTAAAAACTGTGCGTTGACTTCTGTCTTCCTTTCTCATTAAGCATCCAGAAGGGGACGCTATGGAGCTGCATGGATGATAGCAGCTGATCAGATTTCAGTCTGGTTTCAACAGTCAGAGAAAATACACTGCCAGTATTGTTTTATTGTGTTTGCATACTTTACAAGCTGGTGTGCTTTAAAGTTCCACTCTCACCTTATGGTGTAATGCAATAATTTGATTGGATCTGAGCCACAACCTTAAGTCCTTTTTTAATTAAATTAAGAAATGCCACATGCAGTTTTAATTGACAAGATTCAATCAGTTAATTAATGTGGCGAAAATTGTAACTTTGATAACTTTTAATGAATAAAAAAACAAACAAAAAACACCCAGTATGTGTTCATATTTGTTTTTTTTATTGACATTGTCTGTTAAACATGTTGGTTGTTCATTGGCGACTGCCAAAGTCAAACCCCAAGTTCCTACTACATTCACCTCATTCTCAGAGGTTATGTACAAAATAGGAATTATGCTTTTTAAGAATTACATTCATATTTTCTCTACTATTTTGAGGCTTTATCCTGCTTGGGCATCAGCTTGCAAAGGCACACACACCAAAGATACCTAAAGACACACGAAGTGTCAACGCTGCTCTGAAGACAAAGATATCACGTCCTATTTTCAGCAGTATGGCAATGTAAACCAGAAAAGAACTGATTTAACGGCATGGCGCTGTAAATACATATCACATTAAAAAGACAAGATTTTACAATAATATCTCTGATCGACTGATCCGAAACTAAAAGCAGGGAACATCAGATAATAAAATTATTTTGGTCAATATATAAATGTTTCATTTCTATTGTTAGCAAAAATATACAAACCAAAATAAAACACCCTTTTTAATGTCCCATATACTTATAAATATTAACCTAGCATGAATTTAAACAAGCGTAGAGTCATCTAGTGAGAGAAGACATCACATAAACCTTCAACCCCTTTCTGAATTGTCACTGCAAGTTTTTTTTTACTTTCCATGATAACAAATGCATTTTGGAACAGCAGATGTCTGTTGCATTGATTAATTACAGCGATAGTACAAATACGATTAAAAACTGTGTGGTG
Organism: Stigmatopora argus; assembly: GCF_051989625.1. NCBI lineage: Eukaryota > Metazoa > Chordata > Actinopteri > Syngnathiformes > Syngnathidae > Stigmatopora > Stigmatopora argus. The sequence goes on along the minus strand of NC_135405.1, from coordinate 8,161,402 downwards.
CTGCGTATCTGCTGTGCTCACGACTCTCTACTTTGAATATCGAGTGACCACTCAGAAAGGGTTTTTCTCAACTAGCAGAGGCTCCTTCCTTATAAGGCCTCAAACTCGTCAATCCTCTGCTTTGTGTTCCCTTGTCTGATCTGTCGCAGAGTTTTGTATTTGTCTCGGCCTTCCCGCACGTTCGTCGAGTGCAGGATGTCATTCTTGGTGTTCTTGGACTCGTCACGTAAGTGGGCCAGCTCGGCCGTTAGATCCTGACGAAGAGAAACGGTATTAGTTTGGCTATGTTTACGCAAAAGCCCCAAGTGGCCCAATTCAAATCCGATTTATAAAATGAATGAATGCTTTTCTTATTAAGACAAATACAAAAAAATAATGCAACAAACTATCCCATGTCTCATTTTTATCAACAAGTAAAGCTCTTGGGCAGCAAAGTTTGCTGTGCGTACCTTGAGCTGCCTCTGTACTCGTTCGTTCTTCTCTGCCTCTGTCTGGCGATTCTCTTCCAGAGTGATGCCGTTGTACTGGAAGGAATGAAGTTCGGCGCTGTGTTGACTGTTGCTCTCGTCGTTGTCACTGTTGTCCTCGAGGTGATCGTACATGACGAAAGGGGGAGGCGGTGGAAGAGGCATCTCTGTTTGCACCGGCATTGGCCTCATGGTTGGCGGCGTTGGCGGTATGTGTGTCGGCATCCACGTCGGGGTCGACGTCGGCTTTGGGTACACAGGCGGGGCCGCCAGCATCACCATATGCAGTTCCTGCTTGGTCTTGATCAGATCATCCTGAGCCTCCTTAGCCTAGAATGTAACAAATGTTGAACAAAGAGCTTCTTAGAAATATATTGATTCTCTGGCAGTCCGTTAAATCTTTCATCTCAAGTCCAAGTTCTCACCCTGAGCTGCCATGTGTCTGCCTCGTTCTCCTTGGATCTCTTGGCCTCCTCCAGCAGACCGATCCTCGATGTGTGCTCCTTCAGCTCTAAAGCCTGACACAAAAATAACCGAGTAGATTTTAAAAAGGTGAACACAACAGTCTTTTGAAAAATACCAGACACAATTATTTTATCAAATGTAGAAGTGGTTTCAATGTCCAGAATGTGAACAGTAGCCTTCTTAAAAAATGCAATGTAACTTAATTACGTTGAAGTTGGTGGTTTTTCTTTTGAAAAAATAAAAAAATAAAACTTAAATAGAAGACTGACCAGCTGTTCATGACTAATCATTTGAGTCGCTGCTTGGCGAGCAAACGCTTCTTTAGCCAGCAGCGCAGCTTGACGCTCTGCCTCCAGACGAGCGGCTTCCGCCTCTGCTTTATAACGCTCTTGCTCCAAAATCATGGCCCTCTGCGTCTGTTCCTCCAAATCTAAAATATGCGATATGCGGTGAGGGTTAATAGGGATCCCAACCATATTCTTTTAACAAAAGGTTTCTCTTCTGCTTCTTAAATGACTCCAACATGAATTGCTAGATAATATGCAGTGGTAATTTTCATATATCAATGGCATGGCCAATTTTAAAAGAGGCACAAAGGTTTGGCGCGGCGGCCTCTTATTTAAAGTTTTACCGCAATATTATGCTTATCAGATGCTTGGCTACACAGATTGGTACAGATAAAAAGAGTTAGTTTAAGACTGAAACATTTTGTGCTAAAAATGGGTACATTCCCTTTTTGTTTGTTTATATTGTGTCGATTATTTGCTGGTTTCAAGCACCCTAACACCTCAACACATTCATCTAAGTCCTTTTTTTCCATGGCACCTTGTTCTGCCTTCCTGGTCTTCTCTTGGAACTGGTACAGCCGGGACATAATTTCTTTCTTATCCTGCTCCATCTGCTCCTTCTCCCTTTCAATGGTCTCTCTCTTCCTCTTCTCCTTTTCCAGTTGGGCCCTACCGATAAAAAATAGCTATTAGCTGAGATGGACGACAGGTTTCATGTCATGTTTAATGACGCCGAGTGAACACGTGCACAGAGGTGTGTATTCTGCAAAACACTTACAAAGCTGTTGATCACTGTAAATATCGGCAAATGCACACATCTGTCTCTCCATATTCGATTGAAACTAACATATATGTTTTTTAAGATTATGGGAGAAAGATGGTGTTTTCTCAGAATAATTCTTTTAAGGTAAACACAAGCAAAACCATTAAATATGGTCATGCATGGGCTGTGTAGAATAAAAGATTGTATTGACATTGAATAAAAGGCACTTTGGTACAATGCACGTTTGCTTTTGTGGCCTTAAATTGATGTGTTTAAACAGCTGAAATAGAGCGACGACCGCTGAATGACAGCCATACCTAGGAGTACAGTGTTGATTGTACAATGTGTGCATGTTGCTTTGCCTTTTGTACATTATGAAGTGTGCTGAGTTTGACATTAGGATCAGCTTGTGGTAAACCAGCTTAGCGGTCTCATGGCTTTAATCTGCTACATGGAAAGAATGCTTGGGAATTGCTGCTATATAATACCCAAGTACATTAAAAAATACCCCGTTGTTACGTTTGGGGTGATAATGGAAACTTATTCACCGTGCAATTATTATATTCAATAAGTGAGCAGATTCTAATCACCTAGTAGTATTGACTTTTTTTTTTTACAATTTGAAAATACAACAATACACTCATGAATGGATGTTTGCATTGATCTAGCATAATTTGCTATGGATGTTTGCTAAAGTCCCATGATTAAAAAACAACAAAAACTACTGTATAGGTATGCTATAGGGTATGCTTTTTTCCAAATGTCAACATACTTCTCCTTCTGTCTCTGTAGTTTCTCCTCCCTTGCCTGCATCTTCATTTGCTGCACCTCAATGGAATCCGGCCTGCGCCGGTTCATGTAAAGCTCGTGGTTGCCCATGCACAGCTGGAGAATACGCTTATTCAAACGCAGTCTCGGGGAAAAGAAGATAAAGTCCTGAAAGATTTGTGATCGGAAACAAATTCAAATTAGAAAATATTCGATCATCATGCCTTTTTTCCAAGGCGTTACAAATACTATGCAAAGGCAGTCTTGCATGGGTAAATTGGAGGGTAAATTAAAAATTGGGGATGAAATCATTTTGACTTTTTCACTGAATGCATTTCCACATGTGCATTAGTTCTAAAATGACCAGATAATGACCTGATTTTTTATTTATTTATTGATGATTATTTAAAGTGTCAAGTTGTCAAAAATCATTCCAAGAAAAGAGCAACTACTCACTGGTGATTTTTTGTCGATGGGCTTGATGGTGAACTTTTTGTCATTGAAGGAAATGTTTTTAATTTCACTCCAGGGGAAGCCGATTTTTGGGGAGAGTCTAATGGAATAAAACACATGATAAAAGAAAAGCCACTTAGTACCAGCTATCAATTCAGGACATAATGTTCTCTGCATGATTTTTTTTTTTTTTAAATTTGTGAATCATTGATTCACCCTTCAAAGAACCAAAAAATAGCTTATTTCAAGGTGTGACTCCTTCAAATGTTCTCTTGTCTCACTTGGCAGCACACAGAGGGGCCACAACAAACACTGTGATGTAAAAAGACCGCCTTGTGCCTTGTGCTGAAACTCACATTTGAAAGTGCACTGCCTAAACTGGAATTTCACTCAATTATACTGTCACTGACACACGCTTGTGGAATTGCAACAGCAATGTGGATGTTATTTCAGCGCACTGCGGCATATTTTTGAAGGGAATACTTGCAACAGGCAATAAATGAATAGATGTGCACGAACATATTTTCAATTGATTGGCATAATCACACCAAATGAGTGTATTTGCTAGCAATGCCAAGATTCAAGATAAACCCATGTATTTTCATCAACTCTAAACAACCGGTATGGTTAATCCAGCATTTCATTAGACGTGGGCCGTACCAACGCAAAGCTTGGCAAAGACTTCAAATAAGAATCAAATACCCTGCTTTGACTCTGTTTTGTATGGCAGCCCATCTCATTGGTAAGGCACAATCATAGCCTAGCCTCGTATCTCTAAGTGCTGCTCAGCTTGAAAAACCTGTTATCGACACAACCATGTTTATGGTAAAGGTCAGCGCAGAGGAGAAGCATGTCTTGAATATAAAATACATTCATGACTGCTTTGTCAATATTTGTTAGTGTCCATATGCAGATTGACTTATGTGAAGTAAATGAATTTGAAACTAAATGAAAAGAAATGTTTCAACGATACTGTACAAGATTAATATTGAATTGAAGAATGGGAGTGAAGTGTCCCTCCTATAAACAAACATGAGGACAGTTGACACAAAACATCTCTATTTGCCCTAACTTAGTCACCAAGAATACAAAGGAAACTGGTGCAGTGGCTAAACATGCTTACTTTATGGAAGCCCATATTAGAAATTTCTTCTTACTTGTCTTCTAGCTCATAAATGTTAAGTCCCAACGCATCCACTCCGAGCCACAGCAGCGTTCCCTTCTTATTCTTGATGTCAAAATAGTTGACGCCGTACATCTCCAAGTCTTGCGCGATCTTCAGGTACTCCATCATGGCATCCTCTCTGGAACATCCCTCTCGAGTTTAGCACATGTGGCAACGATATGATTGCTCACCAATCACCGTGGCAAGGACTCACTTAAGCATTCCGCGATGCTCCTCATGCCATACCTGGATCCGCTCCTCCCACTGTTCTTCTGATAACTTGTGCTGATCTAAGACTCTGTGAAAAGATAAAAATGAATGAAAGATGGTACTATTAAAACTAAAGGAGACTATTGGGGATAGTCTAATGGAATAAAACAACAAATAAAAAACTAAGGAGCTATATGACCACGACAATTGCATACCTGTCCCAATTGCATACCGATAACTGCCCTTATAAATGATTATTGATTCCCCTTACAAACCCCCAAAAAACCTTACAAACACCGTACGAGTCGTACAGTACATTTGCTACGTAAATTGTCTCCACGCACATAAAGACCGACGGACTCGAACAAGGAACTATGACAGGAATATTTGTTATAGTATACTTGAATTTGATTGTCTAAAATAGCACAAAATGAATTAAATATCTGTCCACACTAAAGCAGGCCAATTCCTGGAAAATCGACTTTTCTCTTGACTATTTTATTTAATATCAATTTCAATGTATTGAAAATTTATGATAACGTTCCATCTCTGTCCCTTTAAGGTCCCCTCACATTTTACCCCATTATCAAACATTAAAGTAATCCATAATGATCAAATTTTTCATGAGCTGAAATGCAGCAAAATGGAAAAATCTATTCATAAGCATGACTACTATCCGAGTGTTAATGTCTTGATGATTCAAACCCATCCAACATCCATATATATCACTCAGAAACCGAGATAACAGCATACCATGATGCATTCCTAACTTTCCTTCTCTTTTGTTATGGTTTGGTGTAATGACTTCCTCAAGGGCAGTTTCAACTCCACTTTTTATCAAGTATACAGTCTATAAATAACTGTCACATCACCTGGCAAAGCGAACGGCAAACCTCATCTCATCTCATTTTCTGAACTACTTTATCCTCATTAAGGTCGCGGGGGTGCTGGAGCCTATCCCAGCTGTGGAAACCTATTAACCGACTTTTTTTTATGACTCACCTGCGGGGCAGCAGGCGTTCAGAAAGGAGGTAACCCGGGTAGTGGGTTTCTTTGTCAAAGTCTCCATACTTGGCTTGAACAGAGTAGGACGCCAGTAGCACTGCGGTTTCTGGCGGGCAGTAAACCTGGTCGTTCAAGATGTTATCTTTCACCTGCAAGAAGAAGAGCTTCTGCGTAATGTCCTGGATGAGCTCCTCGTTTACATCCTCGGGGAAGTACTTGGCTCGAAACTTGAATTGCAGTGGGTTATTTTTCTTTACATCCTGTGATAACACCTGTGGAGAAAAAATAAACACATAAAACTGAACTTTTCCTTTCTAGAGTGAGCCGCTTATTTGTTATTTTTCCTGATTAAGTAAGTACCCTTAATATAGAGGTGGAAAATGTTTGGGAAAGGAACTCCAAAATGCAATATTATCACACAGTAAGATTTGGTGGAAGAAAAACACATGCTCTAATACTGTAAATAAAAATATATGCATAGTTTACAGGTAAAGGCATACAAATAGGTTTTCACACTTCAGATAATAAATCAATAAATAATAATGACTTTGAATTCTGGTACATATATCATTACCACACCCAAAGATATAATTATAGATAACAATATCAATACTTATTCTGCCAATAGCTTTCCAAACAATGACACATTTCCTTTTCCTGATTTTTTTCTCATATTCCAGAAATTGAATATGTTTGATAGAGGATTACTGTATCCTGCGTCAAGTTGTTGACAACTGAAGTATAGAATTAATTAACAAAAATAACTTGGGAGCAATTCTATCATATGCCTGACTTCATTCATCTGATTTACAGATTAGGATGGATTATTAGCATTTCAAGGAATCCAGTGGCATGGAATTTAACACTGTGGAGTTAATAGTCTATCTGACCACATCCTGACTATTACGCAAAACAAGCATACATAGAGGACAAATACATTCTCTAATAGAGCTTTGGACTTTTGTGAACACAGAGTATAAAAGGGAGGGGAGAAGATACAATAACTAAAGGAAACAATACATCATTACTATCATTAAGGAATGTACTGTATTCTTGCTTGACTGAATTTGACCCACTGTATTGCAAAATCATAACTGAGATACAAAGATAAAGTGGTACGTGCGCTAAATGTGTGTTAACATGTCATTGTTTGAAACCCATCTCACCTTTTTTTCCATTTTGAGCCATGTTAAATAGTCTTTCCCGTCGCTATATTGAAGTCCAAAGTACCACACCTCACGTAAACCAGTTGTTTTCACAACCTACGGATAGACAAGAAAAATGACTCAAAATAGGGTTCATATTTTCAACATAGCGATGCCATAATTTATTTTTTTCACATTGTGAAACAAATGCAGTGAAAAACCTCCTTGCTTTGGACCAAATCGAATGTGTTGTTCCTTAATTGCATTCCTTAATCCTCCACCTTTTTGTGGGACAAGCAGGTTAAGGAGTTTTTGCATAATCCTGCTGACAAACAAATAGTACTGACTAAAATCCTCATACCAGACTAATGACCATTGTGGAATTACACAACCTAGGGCAATTGGATAGCCACAAAGAAAATGCTATTTGATAAGATTCACATCAGTTTTAAATCTGATTCAGATTTTACACGGATTTGAAACACATTGGCCCAAAATACTGACAGATAGAAGGGGGGAATAAAGAAAAAAACACTCATTAATGGACTTAAAGGGAATCTTCTGGGAATTCATGTTTTGTTTGTTTCTGCATACTGGGAAATTGGTTCATTTCTGTGTTCGCTTATTTATTCTTAGAAATTTGACTTGATCCCCATCAGGATGTCAATTTGCAAATAATTGCACTGTGTTGTTATCCATGTTTAACTGAATCGTTAACCCAGAATCTGTTTGTCAGCCAATCGCAGGGTTCCTAGGCTTAGTTATTGCTGAATTTTATTTTATCTGCTGGAGTTGCGTACTTTCCCAATACATATTTGGGACACACCCTTCCAACTATTCCCACCCTCAAATGTTATGCCATCTCTATTAACCGCTAATATAAACTAAACAAACAGCATCCTCAAACTAAATTTGAGAATTTCCGCAGCTCGCATTGGACCGAGTATGATTTGATGGGGTTTGATTTAATTGAATCAAGATATTCTAAACTGAGTGGAGATAAAGGGCTGGTCTCCTGACATGAAACCACAACATATATAGAAATGTTCTACCCTAGTAGTAATTGAAAAACAAGTTTAACAGGAAGTGACTAAAACAATGTCTTTCTTCCCTCGATGCTGCCACAAAGCGCCAAACGAGTTCACGTTGATGACATGTCAGCTGGGTTCTAAACTTTAAAATGGCAGTCTTTGGGTGTGACAATTTGCCTTTCATATCTCTTTCAAATTATATTCAAGATGAAAATGAACCAATATTTTACGCCCACACAAGTCATATTTCTATTTAAGGTCCTAGCATATAATTACATACTTTTCCATTTAATACACGTCAATTGCGGCTTTGATTTTTACTTGAATTGGGAGTTCTCATTTGTTTTGTGGTTGACTCCACATATAAAAAGAATATTGCAATATTGTGCACTGCAGATTCATATCTGATGAGTTAATATTGAAAGATAAACAGTGTACAGGTGAAAATTTCTTACATAAATTCAGTATGATCTTTCACAGTAAATTCATTTAACACTAAGTAGAAATAGTAAACAGAACAGCACCTGGTCAAACACAACTTTCCCAGTAGCGTTTGGCATTACAGCAAACTCCAACTCTGAATCCAAGGCGCTGACATTAATATTCACCTGTGGGGACAAAAACATATGATGAGAAATCAGCTTTTTTAAAATTTGTGCTAAAATGGCAGCATATCTTAAATTGGAACCATAATTGACTAAACAAATATATTTCAGTTAATTAGACTTTTTTATAATAACAATTCAAGAAAAAATCCTAATTTGTTGATGAAAGAATGACAACAATGTGATCAGTAGAAATGGGCAAAACCAAAAATTGATTTAGAAAAAAAACAAATGAATAAATTAAGGGTCTCAATGGATTTCTAAATTACCATGGGCTATTATTATTTGTACTTTCTCCCATAGGTCACTTAAGAAAGTTGAATCAAATCCCCATCCTGAATGCCTAATGCAGAAAGAGGATGAAAATATTATTGACAAAGCTTATTACAACCTACTGAAATGGATACAAAAGCACGACAGCTTCTAACAGAACCTTTGGGAGGAACATTTCATCTCCAGTCCATTGTGGGAGGTGAAACTAGACAACTAGGCCAAAGCGATGACCCGCCTGCTGACAATCAACTAACTGGCTTACAGGACAGGCCAATCCAATCGCAGTGTCTCACTCCTCATGGTTTTATCCAGTCGGTTTAAGTGTGATGCCACCCGCGATAATTAGAGGGGACTTCGGATTGCACGATTCAACTCAAAGGAGTAGTAATTCAAACTACTTTCAATGCACACATTCCTTGGAAAACTTAGTGAGCCTGAACTTTTTATACTGGTTTTGAGTCATAGCTCAAAGGCACAAGGGTGGTGAAATACAGCTTTGACTCAACAGACAAAGAAGCCTTTGAGCTCCAGTCTGTTGCTGCAGCAAAGTACCAAAACTGCTCAAATTCGAGAAGCTGTCACGGGGAAAAATGGTTCATAAAGGGAGGCTTCACCTAACTGCTCTATTTTACAGGATTTAATAAGGGGAGCATTCATAAAAATACACCCACTGTGTCTAATTGAACATGTAAATGTGTGTACTACCCGCCAAGAGAGTGCAAACCACAGGGTGATAAGTGCTACCCGAGAAAATTTCTTCAAATGGTGAGGCCAGATGAATTGCGGCCATTCAGAAAAGAAAAGAATGACAGCTCAAAATATGTTTTCAAGTCCACATTTGGGAAAAGTTGGACATTTTAATAATTTGATATTCACTATCAGCCACCGAGGTCAGTAAATACTTTTTAGACTCATAGAATAGTTTGCAATTCAATATTTAAATTATTTAGTTGGACTTTCAAACTTGGCCAACATTCCTCAAAAAATTATAGTAAAAGGTAAATAAATATAGTAATAAATTGATGAATAATTTCCATGTATTTCTTCACCAATCATTATATTGGAAACCATGTTGTCTGCAGTTCTTAAACGTTAAATTGATTTAGTAGTAACAATACTAGTGAAATGCAATTCTTAAAACTCAACTTATAAAACAACGGATCACACAAACAACAAATATTGGATCCATGTCTCCTGTATTGACCAGTAATATAGGGACAGAAAACAATATAATATGTGTATCTATCCATCAAATATACACTGTACATTTGTTAAAATGTCTTTGTTTAATGTTGTGATTTTTCAAATGTAAATAAAATATGAACTTTAACCAAAGTCATTTGTTATTTCTAGTGTTTAGTCAATCACAATGCTTTATCTTGCGGCCCTGTATTGCCTTATTACTTCAGCCCTCAATAAGATTAGCATCACGGTATTGGCATTGCTTCAGCTTCCAAAGTAAACAATGTGAGTATCATAGTTGTGAATTCACTTCCACAGAAACACCCACACAAATCTGCAGGTCATATATATATATATATATATATATATATATATATATATATATATATATATATATATATATATATATATATATATATATATATAACAGTTTCATTGAGAAAGGAAATTGTCAATGTATGTCCTATATACGTAGATTTTCTCATGGAAATGCTACCTATGAATATCCCATTTTCCATGTAGAAATATAAACAAACTATTTGCCAGGAAGTTTCCGTTTCCAAACTGATGTTGGAGTGTGCAGAGCGTAATAGCAAGGCAGGGTGGGGCAAGCTAGTCGGGAGTAAAACCTGATTTGTGACAGAACATGGGAGAACTTTATCTACTTTTGCCTTGACTAGTTGAAAATTATACATTTGAAATGCAGCACTATGTGAGAAACTATGGATGTATGTATGGAAAGCAATACATTTGTACTTGTACAAACTGTCAAATACTTGAGAAAAATATATTTTCAAGCAGCTGCCCTGCATTTAAAAAATGGAGAGAAAAATGTCCTGTCAATTATTTTCTTTAATTGGTAATTGCACACAGATTTTGGTTGGCTAGACTATACCTTCATAGCTGTTAATTACTTTGACATAATTACTATTGAAGAAAACTTTTGTAATTAAAACAGACTGAGTATATGGTGAAAAGTTTTTAACCCTATTTGTCAAGCCTTTTTTCAGTATGCTGAAAATGTTGTGTTCTATATTCAGGTCAAAAGCCTGAGATTCAATAAATTTCTGAACTGCATAAAATCATACACTGCCATTGACGGCAATATGCGTCCAATTGTGCGATTCTTTTCATCATTTTGCTGTGGATTTAAATGCGTATATCACTAGCAGAGCTCGAAACCATTCGAACAACCTTCCCAATTCAAACAGATTGGACGTCCACCAAAGAGTTTATTTGATATTGTAAAAACATATTAAATTAGTTCTCATATATTGATTATATTTCCAAAAGCAGTAAAACTCAAAACTTTTTTTTGTATTCTTTACTCAAGTATAAGGGATGATACCTCAAATAAATGCCAGATCTTTTTCATCCATTATAAATACTATTTAAGTTACTACTTACCGGTTTCGGCATTTTGCGTCCTGTTTCAGCGTTTACACCAGAAGGAAATGCAAATCAGTCAGACCAGGTGTAGACAAAGAACCTTCGTGGGGATCGAACAGGGCAAGGAACAACTTTGAGTCACTTGGGTGTTACTTAAAAAGCTTTCTTGACAACCCACTTGGCACTCCTGCAGGTGACCGTCATCATAAGCGCTCAATAAGTTTCCCGACAGACAAGTTAGCAGGAGTCAAGCAAAAGAAGCGCAGGAAACGACAACCTTTGCCTTTCAAAGTAAAATAAACACGTTCACGTTATCTGGAAATATTGACTAAGTTTTCACAATACTAATTTAGAGAATTTATGTATTTTTAGTGATATCAATGTTGATTATCCAAATTATATGCATATTTTGGTCATCTTCAGGTGATTTTAGAAGGTTTTGAAGGCCCAACTCGAAGGAAAAAGGGTCATTCTTGAGTGTACATAGTTCAAATTGTCGTGAAAGTGCCTGTTGCCTCACCCATTGGGGAGGGTGAAAACAGCCAAGCCTTGGTTCCCTCCTTTCATTCTTCTTTTCACCTTTCTTACGAACAATACTTGGCAAAAGAACTCCCTTTACTCAAATTTCATTTTGTGTCAATTTATATAATCTTATTTCTATTGTTCATCTGCATAAATTGGGTATTGTTCACATCATCGGTATGTATCGAGATGTTTTTTTATATAACAAGGGTATTTAGTGAGATTGCGGTCCTAATTTGGGAATTTTTAGAGTATTCATAATGAAATGGGCACATTGTAAACAATGAATCAAACTATATTTGGAGTTGTTAAGGTGACAAAATATGCTGCGTGTCATCCACTCTTCACAGTTACAGGTTCAAACTTAGTTTCGCCTATCCTTGTCATGGCTTTAGAATTTTAATCATTGTATCTGTAGTATCTGGTAGTACTTACCAGATAAATATTAGCAGCGACGCAAGAATTTGAAATGAAACGAGCCTATGAATGAAAAACACTGAGAGTGAGATTTTGAGATTGAAGTGTCGGTACTGAAATAAGTGCAATGATGAGGGGGGAAATCAATGTATATTTGCATCAAAAACAGCCTGTATCACTGACACAAAATATTGTAAATGTCAAGTTTTTAATTTGTTTTGTTTGTTGTGTCTACTTGTCTGGCTTCAAATCAAAATCTGTGTAGAATGAGAGTTTTTTCTTAGCCACATCGTAGATGAGTCCTGAAAAAGACAAGAAAGGTCCCAATTCATCCCTCACATTTAAAAAAGATCCACTAGAGAGCAGTGTATCTCCTAACAGGTTTAGAGATGCTACTTTCAAATTTACCATCCAAAAGCTGCCTTGCTGCAGTTCTCTTTTCTAATTTGCTGTTCACCTCAGCCATCAGCCACGGGAAGAAGTTTGTTTCAATATCTGAAAGTTAAATGCAGACAGAAACCTTTGAGGAAGCTACCCTAAAGTACAACTTTATCCCAGACGGTGTTCTGCACCTTTTTCCACAGAGTCGAAGAAGAAGCCTTGGATCTTGAGAGATTTAAAGACTTTTGGTGCAAGGTCAGACAAGTACTGCTCGGTGTAGGCCCGTGCTCCTATTTTTTCCAGAGTCTCTTTTTCTTTCATAAGTGCCTCCCTCTGCTGGGCAATACGATGCTCCTGGAAGAAGTTTCACTTATAATACTACCATTCCTGGATTCAGATCCAAAAAATGACCCAAAAAATCTTCTTTCGTGTACTTTTTCCTCTCTGCGACGCCTCTCCTGCTCCTGCAAGCGCTGTAGCTCAGCCAGCTCGGCATTGCGGAGCTCCTGGAAGACCCTCTGCTGGGCTCTTAGGCTGGCCAGCTCTTCCTCCTCCATCACCTCCAGCAAAGACTGCTCGATAGTCTTCCCAACCAGGACCTCCAGCAAGGGCTGTACCTCTCTGTCAAAGTCAAACAACTCCAAAAGACAATTACAGAGAATGTCATTCATACAACATTGACAAATATTCATTCATCTTTCATACTGCATATCCACACAAAAGTGTGCTGGTGCCTATCCCAGGTGGTGTACTCCCTGATTGCCATCTGATTGAAGGGCACTTTAGGGCTGAGGTTTCTCTCCAAACTGGTTATTAAGGTTGGTTGTGGTTTTGTTCCAAACGACCCTTTACACACAATGAGACCCCTGATTTACAGTGTTCAATCAGCCTGATAGCAATGTTTGTGGGATGATGATTTCTGTATTTTCTGCACTATAAGGAGCAGTGGATTCTAAATCGCACACGGCCTATCTAAAAATGTGTTCCCTATATAAGGCGCACTGGATTATAAAACACAGCGATAGTAGTGGTGGTAGTAGTAGTGGTTGGGGATGGTGTTATAATCCACTGGATGGAGCTGTAATAGTAGTAGTAGTTAGAAAGTGTTTTTATACATCAACTAAATGGAGCTGTGTTATAGGGAAGTTCATACAATGATTAACCAATATTGATCCATATATAGTAAAGTGCATTGGGTTATATAGTGCATTGGGTTATATAGTGCACTGGCGGCTTTTGAGAACATTGAAGTCTTTTAGTTGTGCCCTATAGTGTGGAAAATATGGTAAATTGAACCCTCGATCTCAGAACTATGAGGCGGACATGCTCATCACTAAGCTACCTTGCCATCATCGACAAACTCTCACTGGATATCAAGGCTCTGACATCACCTGGCGCAGAATACTTTTAATTTGGAGTACAAGCAAGATGTGAAAAGGGTTATTATCAAAACTCTTAACAGAACTCTTTATATATTTTTGCAGAAACAATTTTCTGGAAAAAGAATATTTGTCCATCTTTATTTTTATCCCCAATTTCTATCTTGTTCATAGTATTAAATATAAGGTTGGAACCTAGAACATCTTTCTCAAATGGGGTGTTAACACCATTGGATGATTTTGGGTTTGTTCATGAGTGCTTTTGAAAATTGTGCAAAGGAGATTTCAGACCTTTAAAAGGTAAAGCAGACATTTGTCATTCCACTTCCCCCATTAAGTACTTTTCATCGCAATTTGAACACCAATGCAGGGTGTCATAAAGTGGTTTATGTACTAATGTTAGGTTATTTTAAGAGTAGAGATAATTGCATCACGTGTACAGAGACATTATAAATGCTAGGAGACATACCTCACCCTCCTCTATTTGTGTTGCAATATCCTTGCCTAACTTGGATGGTATGAAAAGCGGTGTTGCTGGTCTGTCCAAAAGAGGGTCGGTCTGACACTCAATATGTGAAACTTCTACATTGTAGCTCAACTCCTCCAGATAGATCTCTGAAAACAAAATAGAAATGCCTACTCATACAATAAACTGAATACTGACAAAAACATACCTAGAAGTTAAAAGAAAAATAATTTACCGGTTTGGACAACGTTATGTTTTCTGCCTTGTATAGCCTCCGGAGTAGAAGTTCTTGGCATTTCTTTGTTCTTTTTTTTATTAGCCAAGGCCCTTTTATGCATTTCTTGCTGTCTTTGTATTTCAGCAAAGTTTTCCTGCACCATCTGGTCATTTCAACATGTTTACATAAAATAGTAATGAATAAAAACAAAATAACCACATAATTCATATACCTACAGATGATAAAAAGCGTTGGGCATAAGTATTTCCTCTGATGACCCGGCGATCGTACATGATGTTTCCGTAAGTACTGTGTGCTCTGTAGACAAAAGAAAAAGCATGTAAATTAAATAGTGGCAGATGAAATTTTGTAAACTACGTTGATGTAACATCAGAAAATTAAAACATTGAAATATATAAGGCCATTTTTCTATTGATTAGCACAGATCCAAAGCTATATAGTTTTTAGTACTTCCATTAATGAACTACTATTACTATAAAATTATTATTCGAAGCACACAAAATGAAATGTGGAGAATAATAAGCTGTACCATTAAATGTCAGTTAGTCTATAGGGAGCGTGTTAACATAAAATTAACACTATTCATCAAGATTATCATTTATATTATTCTTGAATGAATGTGATGTATTTTTTTACCAGAAAAAAATTAAGAATCGACTTTGATGACAATATCTCTTTTTATACACCCGATATCAAAATGTAAAAGTTTTTTCCATCTTTTTTTTCTTTCTTTTTTTGAGACGAAACATACTTTTCTGTCTTTTCCGTCGGCTGTTCTCTGTATTTAGAGCGGTTTTCAACTGGCCTTGGGCGGCTGGAGAATGTGTACGTTCCGTTTGCGTTTCTCTGGCCGTGCGAAACAAAAGACATGGTTTAATTGTTGAAAAAAACTGGTAAAGTTCAATAAATGCGCTCGTTGTGCTACGTTTTGCTCGTGTGCGGTTTCGGGAGAAAGGCTGTAACGTTACCGTAGCAACCGTAACCAGGAAGTAAAACATAGCAACCGTAACCCTGAAGTAAAACATAGCAACCGTAACCAGAAAGTAATACAAGTGTCGCATTGGTAAATGTGTTAGAAACTATGGAAATCGGGAAGGCTATTCCATCAGAATTATTTTCTGCAAAAAATCTAGTCTGCCAGTCTTTCTACCTTCTCTTGTACATCACATATGTTCAAAATGAAGAAAAAAAAACACACATTCAAAATTTGAGCCTAAAACTAACTAACTTATTTGTTTGGCACCCACCTATTTGACTTTTTTTTTAACTGTATAGATATTTTTTTAAATATAACATATTTTTAATTACTATTTAAAAATAAAAACAATTCAACTCTGATTTTTTTTTAAACTGCCAAAACAATTCTCATTATCAAAAAAAAAAAGACAACCAAATAGGGAGGTCTCTTGGAACCATTGTTCAGGTAGAACCCTTACGAGGATGCCCGGTACGCAATATGAATGAATGATGAATGCTCAGTGCTAGTTTTATTTCTCCTTTGATTGATTGTTGTTTACCTCTTACATAAGTCGTTTCAAAAAGGCCAGTTGTTACACAACACGTCCGGCAAGGCTTGCACGATAATCACACAATTTGGAAAACACAAATAGTCAAACACTGAGGGTAATGTCCTTGTCCTTTCTATGGCCTGTGTTTTGATTAATTCAAAGAAATAATGCATTTCTGCTCAGATGATTGCATTCACTTCTGTCACCATTATTTATGCTTCACTTGTCATTTAGTGTGAGAGGCATTGAAAGCTAAATGGTACCAAGCCTGCTTTGGTCTCATCTCATTCAACTATTGAGGTTATGCAATAGCATTCATACCCACATCCCAAAAACAAGCATGCTAGGCTGGTTGAACACTAAATTTTGTCTTGGTATGAGTGTGAGCGTGCATGGTTGTTCGTCCCCTTGTGCTCTAAGAATTGTGGGTGTCCCCCGCCTAGTTAGCTGGGATAGGCTGCAGCACCCCCCGCGACCCTTGTGAGAATAGACAGTTCGAAAAATGAATGAATTAACACATTTTGATATGTATACATATGCATAAATGCAACATATTTTTGTGATAGAAGACTTCAAACTAAACTTTTAAGTACTTATTCACATAATTTGTTTCATTAGTTCCATTGCTCATTTTTTAAAGTTTGACTTATATCTGTGACTCTAATCTCCAGCCATAAAATCTGTTTTTGCATCAAAACCTAACAACTTCATGCGCTTATCTTGAATGAAAGCAACTTGTTAATATCAAACATGTAAGAAAGACTACTTCCTGTTACGAGAGGGAACAACAATTCAGAGAAAAACCATAACAGTCCATGTGATTGTATCTGGCTTCCGCTTTTTGAGTATGTGTCAGAACGTCACATTCTCTGAATAACGGTCACTTTATTGCATAACAAGCATATCAACTAAGATGATCTTAGCATTTTCTTTTCAGTTCGAAAATTAAGGAGTATTTTGATGTCTTGCTCCACTCATAGGTAACAAGTGAAAAAATCTTACCATCGCCAAAGTGATTTAATGTAGTGAAATAAGGTCACTCATTACAAAAAGCGATCAAAACACACAGTATGAGAATCAAATTACTTTTGTATTTCTATCTGTTGAAGTTGTGTGCAAAAGTCCAAGGCAATATTTATAGTGT
Organism: Stigmatopora argus; assembly: GCF_051989625.1. Classification (NCBI taxonomy): domain Eukaryota; kingdom Metazoa; phylum Chordata; class Actinopteri; order Syngnathiformes; family Syngnathidae; genus Stigmatopora; species Stigmatopora argus. The sequence continues at coordinate 8,144,139 of NC_135405.1, read as the reverse complement.
TCCTTAGCACTGTGAAAATGATCATACCATTAAGTTCCTATTAGACTTCACTACTACATTCAAGCAGATGATACAAACAATGAAGTGACCCCTGTGTAGTACCCTTATTTGTCAAAAACATGAAAATACTCAGATACCTTCAAAGAAGATGGCCTAACTGACAGCTATTTGCTAAAAGCATGCACATAATAAAGTGCTATAGTATTGCAATATAAAAATACCACTAATTCAAACACCACAGCTTGAGGTAGCCAAAAACCTTTTGTACTATCCTGCATTAAATACAACATACTCATATAGCTTGATTTGACAGTGTACACTAAATTTATCTACACATATACATGTACTCTATAATGGTACTACTCTGGAATGGTATGTAAGTATACATACTATACATACGTGATATACAGCACGGAAATCTGAGGGCAATCAAAATTGTATTATATGAACATCAATTTCTCCAACAGAGCTTAAGCGGAGGCACAATAACTTTTTTCAACATTTCAAAGTTAATTTTTAATGACTGCACCCTAGGAACACAGTCTTTTTGTGATGAGGCTTTCCAAGTTACGTCTCATTGTGAAGTGATTGAACCATGAGAGAATAATTAGGGGCAAATTATCCTTCTCCTGCACAATAATTGGAAGGAAATCGTAGTCCGGCCAAAAGTAGAACACACCGTGAGTGGTGGCCCTAAAACCATGTGGTATGAGGACATAGAATGATACTGTCATTCAAACATAGGATTCTTTAGCATAGGGAAATTCCTCAAATACAGGCTGGCTGCATCTCCGTGATCGCGCCTCCTGATAACCCGCCGTGAACGCGGACTCGGACGTGGCCCTGTGCCGGAAGTTGAGTGCCTCACGTTTGTTTTGCGCCTCTCGTGCCCAACTTTCAAGGCAATTGTCATCGGCGTGGCTCGGCGGTAAGGAGTAAATCAAAGATGAAGGGCGGGATTTTCTCTCGAGAGCTATGGCATCGTATACAGTCATAGAAGTGTAATGTGGGCCAAGAGGCACGGTGTGCACCGCTTGTTGGTACGGAGGCGGATTGCAGGGAAGCCTGCTGTCTACTTCCCGGAACACTTCAATGGCAGACAGCGGCCGTCGCTTGGGTTCAGCAGGAGAGAGCACTTGGCTTCGAGAGTCCTCCCGGAGCGTTTTGCAAGCCGATGAATTGCCATTTCGGCGCTCTTTCTTCAGGCTCGTCCGACCAAAGCCTCCTAAGCTCCGTGTACGCATTAGGACCTTACAAGCTGCCTTTAACGAGTGGGAACGCTTCATCTCATCCAAAATCAACACAAGTGAATCGTCGTGAGCTCTCGGAGGAGCAAAGATGTCATGGCCTGTTTTCTTGGAGCATTGTGGCGAGCCTGCCGGGGAGTTGGTAAAGACCGAGTCCTCGGATGGGTTGGAGGCGGTGCTCTCGATTGAAGAAGTAGAGCAGCCTGTGACTTCATTCGGGGTGTAGCTAAGACGGGGAATGTTAGAGCACAAACCAAAAGGCTGGACTTCCCGTCGCCTGGTCTGCCAGAAGGAATCTTCCGAGATCGGCTTTTTCAATGGTCGCGCTGCAAAGTTCTCAACGGAGCAGTCTTCGTGGCTTCTCGAATAGCCGCGGAGGTGGAACAAATCCACCGAGGGCAGGATGATGGGTTCGGAGCAGCGACGGTTGAAGGCGGGCTTGACGTTGAAGATGGCATCGGAGGAGCCTGTCGAAACGGTGAGGCTGAGATTGAGGGATGGAGACGACCCGCTTCCCCCGGCCTCGCCATCTCCTTCTGGATCGGTGCTGTCGTACGCTGAGTCGTGCAGATGAGAGGACACGGAATCTGTAAAGAGAGACTCCATTAACTTTATGTACAAAGTAACGGGCAAATTGCAGACTTCTCATTATTTTGTCAAAGCTGGCTCCTTAAAATCGGCTCCGCAGACAACAACAGAACGTAAAAAAAGACTGAAATTATTTGTTTGAGCTCTTGGGAACTAGTAAAGTTTGGATATAAACAAATCAAAAAGCAAAAATTGACTAGATTAGCATGTTATTCACAAGTTTACAAAATCTATGCTGGGATCTTCATCCAGAAATGATGATTAACACACCTTCATCTGTATCCAGAAGATGTGGGATATTCTCTCCAAGAATGTCGTAGTGTTCAATCAGGAATTGTGTAAGCTCGGTGACCTGGACCATTCAATATAGTATATTAGAAGATTCAAGGTTTTCAGTAACACGTGGCTCAATGTTACAAACATTATGTACCTACCCTTTTCATCGTTTCCCTCTGCTCGTCAAGTGGCGTGGCCTCCATCTGCAGCAAGGTTGGGGCGGTACACACCGCCAAGTTGTAGGAATCCATCTTGTTTTGGTGGGATTTCTTAAGTACATGATAGAGGACGCAGATAAAGTGTTGCAGGAGGAGTTTGTTGTGCCCAGGGAGCTTGTCCAGAACTCTAACAAGAGGAAAAAACAACAAATGTTTTGCCTTGGTACCTTTTTTGCAGAAAATGGTAAATTGAATTGAATGCTTTTTTTAAACCAGGAAATGTGAACTTAAGTAATACATTCACGGAAAAGAGTATAAGTATTGCGGACCTTCTGAGGTCATGTTCTCTCTGCTGGGTTTCTTCCCTCTTGAGGGCGATTATCCACTCGTTGTAAAGTTCATTAATCAGGAGACTCTCAGGAAGTTCTTTGAGAAAACTCTAAATAATAACAAGCAGAATTTAGACATGGGGGTTCATATGGTGTTCACAGCTAACAACAAGCTACTATGGAAAAGAGATTTCCAGTAAAGAAAAATAACTGTTATGAAGGTGGTGCTGGAGCCCATTGCAGCCAACTAGGGGCACCATTCACACCCACACCCATACCTAGGGGCAATTTAAAGTGTCCAACCCTGCATGTTTTCTGTATGTGAGAAGAAACCGTAGTGCACGGAGAAAAACTACAACCCTTGACCCCTTAAATGTGAGGCCAACGCGCTTACCACTGGGCTGCCAGGCCACTTATAATAGCCCAATTAGATTATTAAAACACATTGATGAGATAAAAACAGTATGAAATCGATTGTAATTGAACAAATAAACTCGTTTCACAGTGCATTACATCCACTTCACACGCACAGCAGCACATTGCCAACATGTCGACGGAATAAATATATTATATAGATGGAAATGCATGCTGCCAATTTCAAATCACCCAAAATTGAATTGACACCTTCTAAGTCTAACAACAAGACACTATCATTTCTCTTCTCTGCAGGTTCTCTAGGTGTTATATCTAGTTAAAGCACATGGGGTGTTTCATTACTTTTACAACATCACATTAATTTAGTGATATCAGAAGAGAGCCATACTTTGAGCAGTCCAACCAATAAAGAGACAGGCTGCGCCTCCAATTCCACTTCTAGGCCGCTGTTAAGCCGCTCCCTGACGTCCCTCATGTTCTTGTTGTTACAGGGCTTCCGAAACACTCCCTCTGTGGACGGCCCCCTTTTCCTCAGCAACACCAATATCTCCTGGCAAAAAGAATCAAAATTAGATTGTGTGAGTCTGTGTCCGAAACAATGTGTGTTCAGATGCTTCCTGTGCAAATCAAGAGACCCAGACAACAGATTAACATGATTAAAGTGATAGTCATCTGCTACTTCTGGCTACCACAAGATATTTGAAACCCTTTTCTGATATTACAATTATCTTAGAAACTGATCATTCTCTCAAGAATCCCACAGACTCAAATACCAAGAAAGTTCAAACCTAGAAACATCAATGTGAACAAAATAAAGCAGGTAATGCTCAAAAGAACAACTTACCATGATGGGTTTAGGGAGCGTTTTGTCATCTGGGCACACTTGGCAAAGGGGCCGTCCAAAAAGCTGAGTTTTTGCGTCGGATGAAGCTGCTTTGCTGATAAAACTCGAGCCCTTCTTCAGCTTCCTCACCAAGTTCCACTTACTTGCTGCCGGGATTGAAAATATTCCATCCATCAAGCGTGATAACATGCATTCAAACTAGTATAGGTAAAAGTCATTCTAAATGGCACCGTCTGCCATCTTATTCTAGTCTTTGCACTTAGTTTATTTCCTCGCTCAGTAAATGCGGTTTTAAACTTTGCTTTCAGGCCACCGCACATTTGGCGCATTTTGAGGGGCCCCTCCCTGATGCAAACTTGCCATTGAGGAACATCTGCAAAAAAGGAAGTTGCTTGTCAACTTACCCTGCATAAGCTTTTCCTCTTGGTTATATGACAAGTGGGACATAGCAGAACCATTCACGTCTCCCTGGTGGCAAAATGAAACGGTTATGAATATTAAAGAGCAATCACATTTTTTTAACTTCTCGCTTTTGTTCAATGTTAACTGTCTACCATTTCAGATAAAAAAGGGAAAAATCAAGATCTTATACAAAAATAGTTTTATCCCCAATAATCACACATCTTATTTACAAAAAGCAATTGCATACTTACATCAAGGTTAACAAAGACCTCCTCCATTCCACCTCCAAGGAGATTTTTAGACTAGAGGATGCAAAGACATGATTGGTTGGGGTCAAAGTGAAGCTTTCCTATTTTATTGCATTAAACTACTTACAGCAGTCATGCCACCTAACATCTTCATGAGGATGTCTGGACAAGAAGAAACACAACCAGCCCTGGCTCTTGCCTCTTGGGTTTTACTGGAAGGATAAAATGTCATTTTAAATGTCAAAATAAATAAAAAATAAAGAAAGAAATAAACATTTGTCAAATTTGGGAGTTGAATTCTGACAAGTAGTGGTTTTCTTGCAGTAAAAGGAAAGGAAAGTCATGTTCATTTTTTAAATGCTACTGCTGGGATATTATAATTTTATTCAAGTCAAGGTCGAATCTTAAAAATAAAAAGGCTATTTTGGAGGATTACAGAGAAGAGAATATTCACGTACCACAGTCCTGCTCTTTTGGTAAAAAATGGAGCTCAATTGGCCTCAAGGGTGTTTAATATTTGTGAAAACAATAACAATAAAGAACTAGGACGAGATATACATCAATGTTTTCACTAAGGACAGCACAACATCTAATAGTGTGACTGACACTTGAGAAAATATCATATATCCTGAAATTACTGTGGCTATGCGTGCATATGTGATAGTGTGAAATTTATGCAGATATATTTGAGAGATACAAATCATTACTATTTCAGTGTCGATGTCGATAATGTAATTTTGTCTAGTGATTTGCATGACCCTTATCTCTTTGAATGGAACTTTTGCACATTTTTCTTAATCTTACCAGCCATAGAGACAATTTAAGTACCATATTTTTTGGACTGACTATAAATACATTCAAGATACAATGCATAAGTCTTCTGATTTGCGACTAGTATATTTTCATTGCGTTACAATACAATTATGTGAATCAGGTTCTGCAGTGAAAGCATTGAAATACCATCAAAAATTCTCCTACCTGTGGAGTATTTCAAACCAGCGTGCCTTGACCTCAGGAGAACTGCAAGGCAAACGACAGCATGAGCTGACCTTCTAGTCCACACCGCAAAAATTGTATGAGGAATGAGACCACGCGAGCTGTCATGGGACTCTTAACTATAGATGGAAAGTGTAACTCAGTCATGGGAGCAGGAAGCTGCGTCACGGCGTCCCCCAACCAACCACAACTTCCCCCATTGTTACTCTTTGCAGTGGAAAGTGAGAGGGGCCTACACATTTGGCCCAAACAGGGCTTGAACCCACCTTGGTTTCAGAGTTAACTTACTTAAGCAGTATCTATAGTTTGAGTATAATGCTGAAAATGATCATAATATTGGTTTCATCATTCAAACGGCTACATTTAAACAGAACTCCAGTGTCAGTATGGATTAGTATGATTAAATTTAAAGTTTAACTACAGTTAGTTTCTGATAATTGGCACATACGTAAATGTTTAGCTGCTGTAAAAATGCATCATATTGGGGGTTGTATTCTTCCAATGCTAAAGCTTAAGCATAGCTTTAGGGTTAGGTGAATCAATTTATCAACATAGGTCTGTTGGTATGAATATTTTGTCAAATAATCCACCGAACATGAGTAGAATTCATTTTCAACGCGTTTTACCATTTCAGTGACGAATTGCCGAAAATGAGAGAAAGATGTGGTATGAGTTTTATGAATTTTACCAATTATGATTCGGAAAGTGTAACATTTAAAAACAGATATTGATCGAATGCTTTCATCTGATGAAATACTGTAATATGTTACAAAAGCCACTATTTTTTGTTTTGACCGACAAACATACTATTGTGCAACATCTTATCTTGTGATGCTGCCGAGTGAACTTTCTCTTTCAATTTCCCTTTTCCATGACATTTACTCTGCTCCTCTGCTTTAGATGCATATATGGCCTTCACGGACGCAGGGAAATGTTGTCAACGGTTTAGATGTCAATAGACGTGGTACTATAAAAGTACTTTATTAATGTCAAGAGATTTCTCCTCAGTACTCCTCAAGCAAGGACATCTATTCAAATAGAAAGAGAACAAATTAGATGCACTTACGTTTACATGTTGGAGGATATCTGCATTTGTATACATCAAAACAATGTGGCTGAATGAATAGATTAGTGGGTTGCTGGATGGAAGAATAGATGGAGCGATATATACTGGTGTGTGTTTTGGGTGGGTGGCAGGATAGTCATGTTGACTGTTGACTTACCAAAAACACACCAAGCAGAAAGTAAAGCCCCAGGCCAAGGCAAGGGTCAGATTAAGATCCTCGTCTATTGTTGTTCCATTGTTGTGCTGGTTCTCATCAGGGAAAACGTGAAGCCAAAGATCCTCCAGTTTCACTCGGTACTTCAGACGGTAGCTGAAAGATGACCTGTCAGAAAGCCGAACCATGAGCTCTTAAACGCAATGACAAACTATCTCAATATTATTATTCTGTTTACAATAATTACTGTACGTCTTGAGTCCCTACTGGAAGAGTGGGCGGGCTGTAGTAGAAAAATGAGTGTGACTTAAGTGCCTGTTATTGAGGAACTTCAAAACCTCCATCCACTCTGAAAAATACATGAAACTAATGTTGCTGAGTATCAGTCTATATTTATTTAGAAGTACAAGTTTTTGTCAAAATATAGAAGGCAGGATGTTTGAAAATTAACTCATGGAAGTCAGAAATCAGAAATTAATTCGAGAATGGATCATAAAACGATTACCATTTTTGGTTTTATAATTGTTACCTTGTTCTTTTAGTTATTATTCTTACTAAAAAGTTCCTCTAATGCAAGGAATTTTGCTTTGGCTGAATTCACGGTGACTAAGTAAAGGCAGTTGGTCTTTGGAGAATCCCCAGTCTGCATGTGGAGTCTAAAAATGTACTTCCCTATTTCGGTCATGAAAATTCCCAAGCCAATATTCTTATGCTATTATATTGTATATTCATTGAATTTGTGGCTACCCTTTTTGAGCGGTTTGCCCCATTTCTGTGGGATACAAATGTCCATAACCTGATTGACATATTACATAATGAAATGTGAGTAGTTTTTTTTTAAATATGAGGGATCTATATTCATTAACAATAATGGCAAATGTATTATTAAGCTTAATATAGCTATATATATATATATATATCATTTTTCTTAGAGATTTTGATGAAAAATATACATTATGATACATACTGATTTTTGTCTTTACTTTTTGAAATGATTGATTCCTGCTGATCCTATGAAATACATTTTGAGGAAATATCATTACAGAGTGGAAACCTCTATATGAATAGCCCACATTTAGTCAAACACAAGTTATGAAATTTTGATGTGAATGCATTCAGATTCAGAGAATGAATCACTTGGGAAAATATGTAGTGAGGATTAGTTTAATTTGGTGGTTTAAGTGGTTTAGTTCTACTTATGTAAGCTCCCCTGTCAGTGCCAAGCAGAATTTCCTTTCCTGGTTTTTGGAGTGTATTTGAGTGAAGGGAACAATAAACATGATGTGAGTTGTTACTAAGGCCCAATTTAGACAACAAATTGACAGCGTTTTGGTTTAAATTATGCATTACTGTACCATAAAGAGACAAAAGAAGCATTGAAACCTCTTGCAAATGTGGATTCAATTGTGATTCATATTGAATTTGAGCCAGCACCATCAAGACACAATTGTGATATATACATCATAGGTATACTACTGAAACCTGATCGGTCATAATTGTATATTGTGTCGCAGTCATAATGATATAGGCATTCAATTTGGACTGTGCTTGCATGTGTTCTGTAGTGGATTCAGGGGGTGGAAAAAAAGGCTCACTTCTGGCCTCGCAGTGTTGAAGGGGAGCCTTGAGAGCCTTTTGAGTTTTAATAGTGCATTGTTGTACTTTGCATTCACTGCTTGTCAAGTAGTTTGTGTAAGCAGAACAACAATGGGAATTTCCCTTTCAGCAGAAAGTATTTTGTTCATATGTGCGCCTCTCACTTGAGTTTAGCAAAGACGACGATGTCCCTGAAGAGAAACAGGTGTCGGTTTTTCGTTTTCGAGCCCTCGATCACATGAACGCTTTCGTCCAGTAGCAGTTGTCCATTTTCGCTGGTGAGTCCATGAACGAATGGACTGTGTTCCACTGAAACCCAGCAGGAAGTCTCCTCCCTGAGAGAGATCACATGTGCAATAATAATACATTATAATCTTCTGTAGGGCTTGTAGTCAAATGCCTTGTTTGCCCTGATACTCCCAAAAAGATTTGGCAAAAATCTTCCATAAGATTCTATGAGTAACTTAAACTGCAGCTGTTCTTTCATGTTTACACACAGTTGACACCAGTTTTTCTCTAAAATGGTCATTTGTAACTTGCGCGAAGGGACATGCCATGGCTGTAAGGTACAATGTTAAAAATTACTGGTATTTTTCACTTAATTCATTTCTAATCAGCCGCAGCATGGTGACAAAATAATTATAACTATGCATTAACCTTGAAAGAATTTATATGTGTAAATAAACAGAGCTGCCTTAACATATACTATTGAATTCCACTAATGAAGTAGAGTAGAGCTCAGCTTGGACACACTTTTAATATCAAAAGGACTATCGTTGTTATCTTTTACATCCTTTGACATTTTATCCAGATTATTTATGGAATAAATGTTTTCCTAACCTTTAGAGAAATGTTGTTATCGAAGACAATAATCAATATGAAAATCCCCCACAAAAAGGAACCCATCTTTAACTATGTCACGATGACGCAGAACTTTGGTTGTCACTTCCTTTGTGTCATATTGGCAGAACTAATGTTTAATAGTGATTGGTTTGATACAAAATTGCCATCTGTTTTCTATCATACTTAATTTTCATGATGGTCCCAAACACTTCTGGTAAGAAAGGTATGATAATAAAAATGCCAATGGTTCTATATGGAATTTAATGAGAACAGCGTCATTAAAAATATTCAAATAGGCTTGTATAAAAATGGTTCCTAATAACTAGTATGCTTTATGTGAATAATTGGCCTCTTTCAATATATTTTTTTTTAACTCTGAGTAACATCACTTGGCATTGCTAATGCATTGTCTGTGTCCATCAAAATGTAATGAACATTTACAATAATCATGCGTTTCCATTGAAGATACATTATCTTGCGTGGTAAGAGCCACTTATGAAATGACATGCTATGTTAACTAATGTCTGGGGAAAAATTTCTTTTCATAAAGAATGGCCTTTTAAATATCAATTCATTCTCCGTCAGAATCGCTTATCCTCACAAGGGCCGCGGGGGTGCTGGTGCCTCTCTCAGTTTATTACAGGCAAAAGGCAGCATACACACCCCGAGTTGGTTCCAGCCAATCGCAAGGCAGATGGAGACTAACAACTCAGAGCTGGAATGGGAAGCTCAAACCACAAAATTTTAGAATAGCGAGAATTCAATCTTTTGAGCCTTTTGAGTGTAGGAGGATTGGAATTGAAAGATGTTTAAAAGGAATAGCAAACCTTTGTGCTCAAGGTCTGCAAGTATTATATTTTTAATGGGCAGGAAAGTTAAAGTGCTGTTTTAGATCATTAAATAATAAAACTATTCCTCTGAATATTGTCCATTCAACATAATTTCACTTTTCTATTTTTTGAAATGATTGAATATAAAATAATTCTTATATCAGTTAAATCATTTCAGGTTGACATGATATATACAGTACATCGCAATATTAGAATATCTTTAGTTGGCAAACTTAAGGAGACTACATACTTACTCTCACATTTAAGTATTATTTCTGGATTTTGATTTTGTTTTCATTACCTGATTGGAGACCAAGGGATGCCTAAAGCCTTCCCCAAAACCAAAGACGGGGCAGAGCGACGTCTTTGGGCCATATTTCGTATGTTCTGCAAGAAAATCAAGAATTTTTAAAACACTATTAGTAGTTTTTGGCACATCTTTGTTCTATAACATCAGCTCTGAACACTACTCACAGGTCGCAGTGAGGCTGCAGCATCATCATAGCTTCCTCTCCTCATTGTGTTTCCTCCAAAAAGTAAAGAGTCCATGTTGGCAATTTGTGAGGGGCTCCCACCTCGTAGTGTGCCGTGTGGTTGCAAGTAAAAGGCAAAAAAGAGTGTTATCATCAAGGTGTGGATTGAAAGTGGGGAATCACAGAACAGATTCCCAAACTACCCCTGAACAGTGCTAATGAGGGTCAGGACAGTAACAATGGAGGTTCGACTGGCACAAAAAAAGAGGGCAGTGGGGGGCTGTGCTTGGCCCGCTGCCATGTTGTCAGTCTGTCTCCCCTCTCACCATCCATTCATTTCTCCCAACTAGTACCCTTCCCCATTGATATACGGATGTACATTTCTGTACTAATAGTGCAACTTCCTCAGAATGAATAAAATCTAACAAGGTCAGGACTGTATATAGATTTTCTAGGCTGTACATTTTATTGAGAGCTTCGTAAATGATGAGGACGATCTTGTAGTGGATGCTGCTTTATTGGGGGGTGAAGTAAAGGTATCGGCGGATAGGTGTAAATTGAGCAACTGATTTTTAAACTTTTTAAATGCCTTCCTTCTTTAAAGACACCTCTCTGCTATTTACCACATGCATACAGACACAGTAGCATTCCGCACGCACACATGAGATTCACAAAATACTTATAGACATAATAAACCTCCAACATGATGTTCAAAAATTAAGTCCGCAGGCAGCTCAAGTCAGGAATTTCTGTCACCTGGGCAACCAAATTAGCAGACTGGCTTCCAAAACCTGGCCAATGACGGCCTGATTGACTGACATGGGGACATAAACTGCAGAACCAATCAATGTGTGTGTGAAGTCCACAAAGGGTTCAGAGTTAGTGGCCGTTTTCCTGTGGTCTTCATACAAAAGAACTGATTCTACACAGTTTCAGAAGAAAAGGGAACGAAAACTATGCTTCATTCTGTCTCTCGTTACATATGTGGTCACGTTGTGGTCAATTGTTTCTCAAGTACAAGAAAATGTGTGTAAACTATCAAACTGTAATAGATATATAAAATATATTGAAATATCTGCACTTTTTCACTCACAGCAAAGCAGTAACACACATGAAGGGAAATCCAAAACTCAACAAAGATACATGCGGGATATTTTCCCTTTCAGGATTGATGTTGAGCAATACGTACATTTATTGAATTCACAGTTAAATGCATCATCCATACAAATAATGGCAGCATATATATTCGGATGAGTAGAAGAAATAATAGCACATTTACCACATCATTACTGCTAGTTATCTTTTAATGCTACAAAGCAGCTATTCAGTTAAATAAATGACTCAAGTATAGATTGCAAAACAGCAGCATTCTTGAGTCCACAATCACAACAGTTGAATCGTGATTTTTATTGGTTTAAATTCAAAACAACAAGGCTGTAGCTTTTGTCTAAACAGACGTGACAGACAGAGGCAAAGAATTATTGACCGCTTTCTTTTCTAAAAAAACTGGGCCTTTTTTTGGCGTGGACCCCCAACAGATTTTTACTGCTCTTTTGCGGCCGTGGTTACTGCTGGTATTTTTAGCATCAGTGTCTGTTGTCTTGCTTTTGCTCCGAGGTTGACTCCTAGTAGATAAAGACTTGTGGTCTCTGGGCCTCTCCTGGAGTTGGATGAAGATGGGGTCGGGAGCCTGCTCCATCAAAGCGTTGTCAGCTCCGACACGATTCCTTCCCATATTTGGACAGAAAATGCCCAACAGGGATCGGAGGTCCTTCTGGAAGGTTTTGTTGAAGTAGAAATAAATAAATGGGTTGTAGACATGGGAACTTTTGGCAAAGAGAGCAGGGAAAACAAAACCCTCGGGGGACATATAATGGTTTTCCTTGTGGAATATGAAGAGAAACGACACAATGGTGTACGGCATCCAGGCGATGACAAAGCCGAGACTAATGCAGAAAAACATCTGAGGGAAGAAATGGCAGACAATTTGACCTTAGGGGGGAAACAACATGTAGCTGTAAATGAGGACTATTATAGAAATACAACATGGCGAATTTCTTTTTAACAATAACCTGCACCTCACCATGGAAAGTCGTTTCTCAGAACATCGCAGGTTGTTGTGGATGCCTCGTGCAGATAGCGAAGAAGAAAAGTGGGAGATCTTGTAGAGTATCTGACAATGTGACATTACGATGAACAGGATGGGGATCAGAATAAAGCACACAAAGGAGCAAATGACGTAGAAGGCATCCTTGGCTGAGGTGTGGTAGCCTCGCCAGGCAATGGTGCAGGACAGTCCGTAGGGCTCGGGGACATATTCGCCCCAGCCAAAGAGGGGGAAGCTGGACCACACTGTAGCCACCAGCCAGATGACACAGCACAGGAGCCTGATGTTGGCCTTGTCCAGCCAAAATTCTGCAGGAGGAAACATGACTCCTGTTAAAAGCATTTTCTAGGGTTGTTAAAAATTAGGGTCTACCTGGACATGGTGGGCCAGGAAAATCACATTAATTATAGCTTCTTCAAATTTCACCTTTGCGTGTTCAGTAGTCTCCGTGATAGGAAGTTAAATAAGCAATAAAGAAGAACTCACACACAGATTGCAATTTCTTTCTAATATTTTAGATTGATATTGAAAGTCCAATAGAGGATTCCGGCTGGTATTACCAGTGTGAAGTGCAGGTACAGTAAAATATCACAACTGTCACTCAGCCAGGCTAAGATATATTGCAAAGGTGTTGCATCTGTGTCAAAGTCCGAAGTCAGCTGGGATAGGCTCCAGCACCCCCCGCAACTCTACTGAGGTTTAGAAAAGGAATGAATGAATGAATGAATGAACAAGCCCTTAATATTTTGCTTATAGTATTTAACTCAACTATTCGTTCATACATTCATTCATTTTCCGCACCATTTATTCTCACAAGTGTCGCAGGGGGTTGCTGGAGCCTATCGGAGGGAAATATGGGGCGATACCCCAGATTGCTGGCCAGCCAATTGCAGGGCACAAGGACACAAACAACCAGTGACTCTCAAACTCATTCCTAGAGGTAATTTAGAAATTTCAACCAGTCTAGCATGCATGTTTATGGGATGTGGGAGGAAGCCAGAGTACCCGAAGAAAACATGAAAACTCCACACAGGAAGGTCCAAACCTGGGATTGAACCCGTGATCTCACATATGTGATATTACCTTTAAAGATTTAAATTACCAGATGAAAGACCGTGTATAACAGTGAAGGTATTTAATTCGACCGTTGCCAAAACTCACCCGAAACCAAGCTGCAGCATACTTTAAGGTAGCGGATGATGCTGATTGCGGCGATGGTGAACATGCCGCACAGGCCAAAGATGTAGCAGCCAAGGCCATAGTAGATGCAGGTGACCTTTTCCCCTAGCCACGCATGGTGGAAGGATGAAATGATGGAGAGTGGGTAGAAACAGATGCAGGACAGGAAATCAACCACAGCCAGGTTGACGCACAGTAGCTCAGATCCCACCATCTTTTTGCGGCGGTGGTAACATATGACCAGAACAATTCCATTGCCCATGACTGAAAGAAGCACTAGGAAAAAGAAAAGAAAAAAGACAATAACGTTTTTTTTATTTTACAGGAACAATCTGTCCCCCCATTTTCTTAACAGCAGGATTAAAATATCCCAAGATTTGACAATAGAAAAATGAAACTGTCATTGAGTTACTCAGTGGGAGCACTGCACCTGCTTCTTTTCAATAAAGCAACTTCTGTTTAGCATTCCATTCATGTTTGTTTTTTAACTGTACTGGAACATTGAATTTCGCAGAAAATAAAACAGCCACCTGATGGTGTAGTGGTTCATTCTCCTGAATTTGGTGCATACAAGTGATTACCGAGTATGATGAATACCCAATGGAATTAAGACAGAGTGCTGAAATTAATTATTGTCTTTGTCACATTCAATCAAATATTCATTAATTCATTTTCACGAACCACTTGTCGCGGGGATCATAGGATATCCTTAGCCTTACAACAAAAATGTGTATAGTTATTACGAAAGGTTTAATTTAAAGGTGTAAAATTGCTTGGGGACTGTGGTTGCAATAATCTCTCCTAGAAGGCGAATGATGGATATTTATGTCCAACCAATTTATTGTGTTTAGTTGTCATTTTTAGGAGCTGTGGTTGTGGGAAAAAATATATGTCAGAATGTGAATTGTACAATTTGAGCATGCCATTTGAGAAAAAAAAGAAAGTAATTAGGTAACATTTGTTCTGTATAATTACTGTCAGATGAGACATTTAAGTCTCTCATTATAGAAAGGACTAACTTTATTTAGCAATAATAATACAAGTAATATACCATTGTTAGTAAGATGATAAAAAACAACTTTTAAAATGTTGGGTTTAGTCATATTTGAGATCATAATTAGCTTAAAAAAGTAACTTTTTAGGTGTGATTGCATTCAGGAACATTTAATTTGAAATAGTACTACTAGTAATATTGAAAACAACCAAATAAAGAAGTGGTGCACATACCCACTAAAAGGATGGCAAGTCCCACACAAATGTCAGCAGAAAAGCTCAGCTTGGAGATGAACAAAGACCTTGTCTGGTTATCCTTTGTGGAATTCTGGCCAATGTGCTCCAACATCGCTTATCAGTAGATGAATGGCAAGAGAAGAAAAAAATCCATATGTCACCTTTTTTTTCCCCTCATTGCAGTAACACTATATTTCGTCTGGAGCGCAAGATTTATTACTATGGCAACGAGACTGCTAAGTAATTGACAATTGTAAAGGTAACAACCCATGTGATACTTCTGAAGGTAAACATCTGTGAACAATGCAAAAATAAACAAATTGTACACTGCACTCTAACGGAAGGAAATATGCACACAGATAGAAAGCACAAATTATTTTTTTCAAATAAAATTGTAGAAAAATAATAAAGTAGGGACAAATACTGCAAAGTAGAAGCTGTTATCATATCACCATCGTGTGGCCACCAACGTGTACTGCTTGGGGGTAGGGGGGTATAGTATTGGTTTATAAAAAAAACAAGTTTTCTCTATGCTTGGAGTACAAAGAGAGAGTGGACTTTATTTAATGAAACTATATGAGATAGTGAGATTACAAATCAGGTTTCATCCGTTCCCCCCATGAAAGTTACTTTAAACATGACTGATGTTGGAATGCTGTGATGACAGAAAGGCATCTGAGAACCCAGAAATATGTGAGGTTTAAAAGAAACACCAGGTGAAGAAAATCCATTAAAAACAACAACAACAAAAAAGAGCATCCCGGGTGTGGTTCCTATGTTGTAGGTGTGTACGCTTAATGATTATTGCCCAACATCAAAAAAATCTACTTAAGGAGATAGGCATGAGCAAAACCTGGTGGTAAAATTGGCTTCTCAAAACAACAAAGTGTTTATTTTCTTGCTTGACTACTTCATAACATCTCAATGCGAGGAGATCTGGATAACTTTTTTTTTTGTTTCAGGGGACCCTTTCATGTTCCTCTGCACAATGACAGCACGACAGTGAAGATTTCACAATGCCAGCAGTTTGGTACTATTGAAATCGTACAGCTTGATTTTATAGCTCATCTGGACGTGACAGTAGAAAGGCAAGCCCAATATTTTGTTATGCTACTGTACAATTACATCAATACTTTGAAACTACATTTAGAACTGAATTAACAATGTCATAATCTGTAGGTCCCCTTTCAACAGAGTGGCGTTTTCCTTTATATCCTCTATACGATATCATACAAATTAGGGATGCACCATTACAGGACTAATGAACTTAAAACAGGTAAAAATGTTCTGATACCAAGAAATCCATAGCTCTTAACCAGCCCGAAAAACCTTCAAGGTAGGTAAAGCAAGGCCCATTACAGGTGCACTAATGCTAATAATAATAATTTTAAAAAAACCGTACATTTCCTGAAAGTACAGAATACCTGGAGCCCGACTTTCACACCATATTGCTCGGGTCCGGCCGAGCTCGCCGGGCTCCCGCCACAGAATTTCTTGCATTTGGCATGCAATATGTCAGCCCTTCTTAAAATATAAACCACTGAGAATACACAGTAAGGGTTACTAAAATGTTTTGTTTCAAATCTACCTGTATGTATTTGCATTGGTGCATCCCTAAAACAAATATAATCACTTGACAAATATATTGTACAATCAAGCCTGCCTGGCATCCAAGCTTAGTCCATTTGTAAAACAGCCAAAACAAAAACTTTGGAAAAATATAGTACTATATGTCTTATATTTGCTTCTCTTATTTTTACAGACAAAATTCAAAATGAAAACAAAAAAAAATACTTTGCTTACCTGCCCAGAGTTAGACATGACAGATATACATCCCATTACTATGCTGTCTTTACATAAAGACTGGAAACATGGAAAAACATCTACTAGGGCACAGACAATAGGGTTCCAAACAAAACCGATGCATTGTGGATTTTGTATTGGTTTCCAGGCTTTAGACAAAAGACGGCAGCTATTTGAAGAATATTATATTTAACTGAAATACATGACAGCAGCATGACGCTATTTCCTAGCAAAATCAAGCAAATATCACTTGAATTCTTAACCCAGGCTACAACGTGTAAATTGAAATCCCTGTGTCAATACTTCAGTGTTAATACTCAAAAGCTGCTGTGCTGCTCGGTTTTCTCCCAGATTAAAAAACAAAAACAAAAAAATAAAACATTTGCCGGAAATGTAAAACAGTGAAGAGCAATATTTAACTCGAAACACCCCCACTAAACCAAGTCACAGACATACCAGATTGGCAAATGGATCAGGAGTATTCCATTTACTACTAATAGAGGCTCTTTAGTATAGATTTCAGCATGTCTCAGAGTCGGTGCGGTCCCATCTGCCTCCATTTTCCCATAATACACTTCCCTGTACCACTAAGGTAATCACAAGTGTTGGCAGCGAAGACAGTACAAAATAGACATCTTTGTTGAGCGATTCAGTTGGTCGTGGAAACAATTCGATTTGCTGAGTTCAAGTCAGCATTTTTTCTTTCCCTCCCCAACCAAAGAACATGTACACCAAATACATACGACAAGAGCAGACAAGTCAACAAGATACTGCCGTGAACATCAACTCTTCTGCGAGGCGTTTTTAGTCTCTCAAGCAGTTTTATCAAACACTGAGGTGTTGTTTGTCCTTTTTCCGTCTTTGTTTAGCCTTTCTCGACGGATGCAGAGATGACGCCAATCCATTTGAGCCGAGTGTAATTTGGCACGTGGGTCGCTCTCGCTGGATGCCATGGCCCAGTCTGCGGCACGCTAATTATTATTATTGCTATTCTTGTTGTTGTTTTGGACACTTATGAGCTTGTGGCTATTGTTGTGTTCTAGCATGCTGTTGCTGATTTTCAGCTCATCCAACTTCTTCCAAAGCTCATCACGCTCCTGCTCCTTTTTCTTCTCCCTGAAAACAACATTTATCAAAATTACATCTCTAGAACTTGACACAGTCCATTTTGGGGTTAAGGTTAATAAAAAAAAAATTCTTCACTTTCAAAAATTGTAATATGTTTTCATACGAAAGCATATAGGGTTACTCCTGGATTCACGGTAAGTGTAATCAGCCCAGATAAAATGATGCAAATTGTCATTTCCGTGTGTGGTGGAGTATAACAGTCCACTGCTTTTGCCATCATTACATACAAACTACTACAACCCCATTTCAATTAAAGTTGGAACATTGTGTTCAACATAAAAAGAGAATGTAATCGGGAATGATTTGCAAATGATGTTCAAATTATATTTATTAGAGTACATGACAAAGACAAATATATTGAATGGTCAAACTGATATACACTGTACTTTGTTTTTAGCACATAATCATGTTGTGTTCACTGACAATAGTTTCTGGAAATAATGCTGAGTTTATTCTGTGATTTTCTTTGCTGTAGCATTCCTGTTTTAGTGCGGCACCATTTAAGGATGCAAAGATCACGAGAATCCAGTCTGTTCTGCCTTGCATCTTACATGCAACGGTTTCTTCAGATTCTCTGAACCACACGCACGTGTTCACAAAGAAGTAAACCTTATGCTTTAGTTGTATGTCACTGACTGAGCAATTCATCTTTTTGTTCCCAATCATGGCAACCCCTGTTCCCTATTATCCTGTTCACAGGTAGGAAGTTCCTAACAGGTGTTTGATGAGCAATTTTAATTTCAATAGACCAAAATTCCTTAGTTTCAGCTTTAGCTCACCTTTGCCGGTCTGATTTATAGGAAGAGGTCAACTCGTCAAAGAGTGTACAGTTCATCTCCATAAGTGTCTTCAGCACATTGTAGACCAGAGCTACGATGGTCCTAAAACATGACAATTGTCAGTTCAGTCAAGGCCAGAATCCCATCTTGACTGTAGTTATATTCAGAAGGATTTGTACATAAGAGCAAAAATCACATGCATTGTGAAACCAAATTTCCAAAGGTAGGAAGTAGGAAGGATTCAATATCAAGAATTTTACAGACACTGCAGGCATTGTTTGCATGCTTCATTTCAAGATAATGCCTCACATTGCCTCATTGTAGAGGCTGATTTTGAAATTTCCTTAGCACATATATGTTACGAGATACGTACGGATTCCAGTGCTCTTTGGAGATTTTATAGAGGCTACAGAACATGATGGGCAGGACCTTGTCGATGTTCTCTTCAATGAGACTGAGAATGTACTCGTTATTCCAAAAGTACAGTGCTCGCTCTGCTACCTATCAAGGTCAACAACAAAAAACATCAGCAACTAGTCACATAGACATAATAGAATCTATTAATTATCGTCTATATTTTTTTTTTAAAATGACCACCCAAAAAGTAATTCATTGGATCAAAATGCACCTGAAAGTGAGGATTGGCCACACATTTGGAGATCTGCTTAAACAACGGCTCCTGGATTTTCTTGAACTGGGTAGGTTCAATGACATCCAAAATCTCCTCAATTTCACCCAGGAACATCACCTAGTAAGAAACAAAATGACCAAACAAAAGTGTCAAAGGGAAACCAAGCAGATGGACAGTAATTGGGCACCATGTTTTTTTTTTGTTTTACCTCTTTCTGGCTGCAGGTCTTGGGCCAAAACTTCAGCAAACCTCGGATTACCTAAATATGAAAACCAAACAATTGACTAGTGCCTCCTTTAATGTGAATAATGTATCACTCTCTCTGTTAAGTGGGTGGTTTGCAGCAACAGATTTTTATGCAGCTTGACTAATTTTAAGACCCCAGGATAGTGTGTAGAGTGGGAGGAATGTCTTATTTTAATTATTTTCTTACCGGTTCAGTTAGTGTTGGATCCTTTTCTAGAAACTGGACCACACAATACGCCAGCTGAAAAACAAGATAAGTGGCTCAGCATGATGCCTTATTCTCTAATTTATCTGGGATTTATTTGTTTTTTTCTGAACGCGTTTTGATAACCACCAGATGGCGCGGTAGAAATATTCCTACCTGTGCGTGAAAGAGGGCCAGTCCCTTTGCTGTATGTAATGGGATTAGCACCTTCATCAGGAACTGTTTGTGTTCCGACTTTAAAGGCAGTGCAAAGCCGTTTATGATACTGAAACACATACAGTACAGTCCTCATCATAATGACTGAATACAGGTCAGGAGCATGATAAATTAGTACACTGTAAAGGAAATATTACTTAGCTGAGAACACTTGCATAACTATAAGTAAAATTCAAACCAAAATAAATGTGTGAAATTAATTTCTAAAAAAAAAACGACTTGAAGGATAATATATAGATTGTTCCTATCTTTCACTGACCTTCCCAAAATTTCTAGGAGCTCAGCAACTCCATTGAAATGCTCAGTCTCATAGATGAACCTAGAAATGCAAAAAGAAAAATTACCTACACAGCTAATAACACACAAACATGATAATTTTACTCAAATTTGTGGGTAAAATAAAGGTGCATGGCCTTTGGTTGAAACAAAACGGCGTTTAACAAATATAGCCACTTCCAGAAGGGCACACAGAATAAAATGTTTCGCCTCATGTGTTCAGTAACCCACGTCAATGCACTTTTGGTATGTACATACAGCACCTTACAACGACGGCACTATTTTTATCCTCCATGGCAGATGGTCAAAGTGGGTGCATCCCTTTTCCCACCCTTGCCTGTTGGAAATGACATCAAGGGCCCCCTGTTTCAATCGTCTAAATCCCACTGTCACTCGGCAACAAGAGCTGTAAAGAATCAACACTTTGTCGGGAATGTTTGTTGCCACCATGTGCACTTTGTACTCCTCAGTGTTGGAAAAGCAAGATTACTGGATTCAGATGCTATGTTGCAAAGACAGTGACAAAAACATGTATTTTGTCCTTTACACAAAACGCTACTGTCACGACATACTTTGAACTTGCTCGCTTTCCCACGTTTCAGCGTTATTTTTACAGTTTGAGTTTCTTTTAGAGTCGCCAATAGGAAACCCATAACAAAATAAGGTTCGTCACCGCAAAAAGATGTTGTTAATCTGCTTCCTGATGAAGGCTCGTAACCCAAGGAACTTTCCATAAATGCGATGCAGGATGGTCTTGAGGAAGTCTCTTTCTCTTGGATCTTCACTGTCAAACAGTTCCAGAAGCTTAGAAAAAAAATAGACATATTCAGTGTTTTAATTTTGTAAGGCTGCACGTTTGTATGTTTTCAGCGTAAGTGACATTCTCCTAGTTGGACAGAAGTAATTTTTTTTTTTTTTTTAAGAACCGAAGTTCAATTGACCAAACTGCTGGACGGGTGCATTTTTCTAAATTCCACTTGCCACCCAAAACCTCCATGTATCCATTCTGTCAAATCACTCCCAACCACAGCCCTCTCATCTCATCCTAAAGAGCAAAACAACAGGCAGCTATTTAAAGCTCCCCACGACACGCTCACATCATGGAAAATCAGTCTCGGCACCTCTGATGCATCCAAGCCAACATTCCAGGCCTTTTGGTTCTTCTGGAGTGAGGGACTCCTGTGCAATAACTAAAAGTTCAGATAGGGTGGGACACTATTTATGTGTACTTTGCCCTCTACTCAGAACACAATTGCTTCATTCCAAATTGTTTCACGCTAAATATAATACACAAAATCGTGATTAGTACAAATCCAATCATAGAGAATTAAAAAAAAATGTATAGATATAAAAAAGGACACAGAATTTACCACATTCTTAATGATGAAAAAAATATATATTATGAATGTTTTCTAAATTAACTGATGGAAGAAAAAAAAGCTTACCTGCAGTACAAATTTCTGATCGATGTATCGTTTCGCAATACTGGGTTGGAAGTCTGGATTCTCAAGAAAACGCAGCAGAAACTCATAGACAAGCTACAAGACACACAAGAGAGAACGAATGAAGACAATATTATATTTTGGCTGATTTCTGCAGCTGTTCCACTTATTACAACACAATGTCAGGGAAGAGAAATGGCATGCTAAAGATTTTTTGGTGAATGCCAGAATGTCTCTCTCTAACTCCAGCTCAGCCTCTCTCAACAGGATTGAACTCTATAAGGAACATGCAAGCAGCAAAATCACATCCTTACTTGGATATGAGGCCATGCAGCTTCGAGTGTGGGTTCATCCTCCTCTGGGTCAAAATCTGGGTTGTCACTTGGTGCAAGTGTACGGAATATGTTTGTGCAAATCTGTGGGGAAAAAAATGAATGTTACTTTAACATACTACACTATCTAGCACCTTGAACGTCAATGTATCACTTGGATTTTTTTGTAGCTGTAGTAACTTATTTGGGTGACTGCCTGCAATTTGCAAACTTTACCAAATATGGCTAATATATGCTTTTCTTGATGCCCGTGTTGAGGGAGTTTTCTTTTTAGAGTCACGGCAATGTACAGTAACCCATATACAGCTGACACAGCAGAATCTGTCTAGACAGTAGCGATGATCAGCCTCTATTTTGTAATCTTCTTGAGTGCATAGGATGTTTCACGGAGCATATGGAGAGGATATCTCTCTGCTAGATCAAAATGCATACATACCTGAAACATAAATGTAAATCTTGGGGCATAAATTAGTTTGACTTATTTTTTTACTATTGCTATTTCAAAGTGGACAATGCATGATGCAATTGGCATGAATTACTCTCTGACCAACTATTGTGCCACATCGATTTGTTTTATATTTTAAATGTACATCTCTACTGACCATTGTGGTGATCTCGGGGTATGCCGATTCAACCAGTACGCCTCTGTTAGTGGAGACATAGTCAACCAACTCATTCAGTGTGGCCCTTTTTATCTCCTTGCTCTTCAGATCAGTCACAGAATCAAGGAAGTCAAAGAGCATGCAGCACTGCTGGAGTTTCTGGGTGAAAAGTTCTTGCTGCTCTGTGGAGGGGGCATCTGGAATCAGACAAGGGGAAAATACAGAAATTGAGAGCGTGCATGCCACCACCAAAACTCAAGTATATATTGGTGGAATGCTGTTCTACAGACAAAGCCAATATATGAATGCATAAAAGTATAACAGCAAAGTACTGATTTTGCCTGGAATGTTCACATCCATGGCAAAACATATATACCAAGCATAGTAATGTTAAGACATTAAGCTACAAAGAGGGCAGTCTAGTCATTCCCAGCTTTGACTGTAAAGCCTTTTGTGGATTAGACTGTAAGGATGTCCATGGTTATTAAAGCTGTCCCACCCAGTCATTCTATCAACAGCATTTGGAAGCTACCCAGGCTGGCGCACTGATGTTATGTTTGAGCACAGAATAGGTAATCACTGTGGCCACAAAACAGCATCCTTGCTGAGACCAGCAGGGTTCAGTCACTTTGTGCTGGGTCAAAGTCAAACACTTGTAAGATGTATTTTGTCACAATTATTGTGCATGCAGGCTACAACAGCTGGAAACAATGGTCAATATTCAAGAATGCGTCCTATAACAGGTCTTATTTAAGAACAAGATAAAATGGGCAAAGGTGAATATTCACATTCTGCAGTTTTCCCCAAAAGAGAAATGCTATTCCTCTTTGGGGCGAGTATAGTTTGTTTCCACAACAACATGCTAGAACTATTCCATCTAGCCCAAGTCTATGCCCTGAAAATCAATAGTTCAAGTTGGAAAAACCTAATTAGCCCTTGGGCAAAAATCATGGGTTAAGTTATTTTGGTAAATAATGGAAATAATGCAAACTAGTGCAGAAGATATTCAACTTTGGATGGCAAAAAATACATTTAAAAATACTATCTTATGTATCAAGCTACAACATGTATTCTGGTACAGAGTGATGCAACTAAACAAGCATTACATAGTGTTTCAGGCCACAAAGCAGTAAGAGACTTGCTTAAATTTAAAAAAAACATCAGCGGATGGTTTTGACATCCGACAAAGCACTTACGAAACTGTAAGGGTCACAGTGTTGATGACACCTTGACATGAAGTCAATGCGAGAAGTAGAGCTAACATGGGGGAAAAGACAAGTTGGCATTCAGTAAATATAAAAATTTCATTTGATGAACATGTCCTCTATAATCTTAGGTCAATGTCACCATTTATTTCTAGTTTTAATATAATTTGCTGTTTACTATGCTCTCAAATACGCAGCATGATCATTTACAATTATTAGATGACATGGTTATGAATGAGATGACATTTTCAGCCTGCTGTTTTTCTGCACACAATTGCCACATCCTATCTTGGATTAGACATACTGTAGACCACCAGTGTTTGAAATCCATGTGTTTGAAATGCATGTGATGCTATTTTTGCCTTTCTGATAAAGATACATAGGTAAAAAAAACTCAGTGGTGGACCAGAAAGAAAAGCGATTTCCATTGAAATTATATAGCTGTACGTGTAATGAGAAAAGCCAAAATAGCCGAATTAATCCAGCTGGAATGTGTCTGGAAGTTATTTACACAGACAATAAACCAAGGATACAATATAATAAAATCACATGGCCTTTAACCTAAAATAATCCAGTCACACAAACAAAATAAGGCAGTGGTATGTCCTAACCATTTGGTTGCACATCTAAATTGCAAAACCGAGTCTTTAAAACACAGACAACTTTACACTATATCATAGGCACAAAGTTTACTGTCTAGATGTTAAAAATATATATTTATATTGTATAGGGCAAACATCAGTCATGTACAATGTAAAAGTTGAAAATGTATAGTATACTCTAAGGTGAGTTATAAGAATATTGCAAAAAAAAATTCAGTCAAGTTGTCAAGATCCCACAGGCCCAATGATGTGTTGTGTGACGCCCCACTGTCACCCTCTTACCAGTGTATCACTGTTTTGTGTACAATGGTGAATTCTCTGAATATGTATGCAATTTACAAGAGAAAAAAAATCTTGCAAAAAAGTTTTACCACTTACCTGTGACAATATTACTGTAGAAACACATTGCATGTTAGCAGAAGTACTGCATTAGACTACAGCTGTGTTATGCAACAATTTTCCATTTTAGCACCCCATGTTTCAGTTACCCGGTGCAGCAGAGGTCAACAACCCCCACGGAAACAGATATTCAATACTCAGATGGTGGGTGCATTTGTATGCTGCTGCAGTTACAACATCTATAGTGCAAAAGCTAAATGGCAATTTTTCAATTGAGTATTATTTTATGGCGGCAAAAGTTATCTATCCTCTTACGTCAGTGATTCTAAATGTGTGATACATAGGGTCTCTCTTGTAGTACGAGAAGACTGTATTAAATGTTCAAACTGTTAATATTAAAGTGGTGTTCAACTTTTTCAGTGCTTTGTGGGAACATTGTATAAAGGCTTTTCTGGGATGTATTTGAAACTATAATAACCATAGTTTGTACTGAGGACACAGAATAAGTAGTCAGCATTTTTGGAAAAACAGTATTCACAGTTAACATACAACAAACATCCGTTATCTTCATGAGGGTCTTGGACGAGCTGGAGCCTGTATGAGGCAAGGTCCACCCTTAAATGGTTGCCAGCCAACATATTTACCAGTGCATCACACAAAATAAAAATGCTATAAAAATTATTTGACAGTAATGGCTTCCCCATTATTTATCTGAGTAAAACCAAAACAAAGTGAATATGCTGGTGACCGCTGAACTAACAGTTTTGGTCTTGCACTAAGACTGTAATGCCACAATATGATGTTCCGTGTTTTTGGTATGTAACTTGCTCTACGGTTACAAACTACTGAATGCATGTCAGTCCACAATCAGCTTTCACACGTGAATTTGGAAAGCTATACGATACTGGTAGACATCAAAGCGTTGCCATAAAAGTCCAGCAAGATGTTTGCAGTTGATAACTTTTTTTTCACGTGCACATTATACACCTTGTAAGTAAGACCACTCAGTGAATACAAAATTGTTAACAACTGAGTGAGACAAAAAGCATGAAAAAATGAATAGCTTTCTCGATAGAATATGCAATTTCAGATGCTTTCACATCATCTACCAAGGAAATCCAAAATACAATAATCACTGGCAATGCTGTCAGGCTGTTTGTAGGTCAATAAAATATATTAAAGTATGCATATCTTAAAATATTGTAATCCTACAAGTATAGCATGACCCCCCCCCCCCCCCCCCCCCCCCCCCCCCCCCCCCCGGAATTTTCTGTTGCACCAAGTAGATATGTGTGCCAGGTTCAATAGGTAGGGTGCTCAGGTGTGACTCGCTAACAGTTGTGGGTGGAATTTTCTGTTCTTTGCAGTGGTAAACGCAAACATGAGCAAATCCAAACCAATCAGATTGTTTATTCAAAGCAAATCTATCAGTGGGTGTGTGAGAGGAAGGAAAGCTTCACAAATGCATCCATTTACATCTTCCCACTACACATATTCTACCAACACAGTTAAAGCTGCAATTCTATTCAAAAAAATGGTTGTGAGCACAGCTAAGCCTGCCAAAAGTCATCATTATGACTTTCATTATAGAACATTCATTCTGTTGCTCAGCAATGGAGTTTGCGTGATAGCATTTATTGACTTATCATCTGCTGACAGACATGATATAAATAGAATAATTGATACAGACTTGCACAACACAGTAAAATATGTTTATTGAAATGTTAGAACAAATGTATTTTCACTGTTATCTGCCAACCTCATGGTAAATAGTATTTCCCCATTTCAAGTATTGATTCACGTTATTACACGATGTTATAGAATTAATATTATAACACTGCCAGGGTGTTAGTCACCGCATTCTGTTGTAAGATGCAGTTGAGTTTGAAATCACAGCTTGGCTAAAAACGGCCCAGCGACAGAAATATCAACCTAGATTGAGATAGCTGTATTTAGAATATAAACCTTTCCTTAGTCTGCATTCAAGGCTTCAGGTTACCACGGCAACTATGATGGTCTCTAAGTGACTCATCTTTTTGGTGTCTATCACACAGCGGGAGTCCAACGAACCCTAAGCGCAGGGCGTTTAAGCATCTTTACATCATAACAGCCCCAAACATGAAGAAATATTCTTGTCATGTAGTGAAACGACAAAGACAAGACAGCAAACTACATCCAGTGGGATTCCACAAAAATAGCATTTTGGTTATTCAAGCTGAAAAGTAATGCAGGACTTTATTGACAGATCCTCACCATCAAGTGAGTAACTAAAGTGTAAAAAAAAAAGTGTGATCGGGCCATTCTTAGTCAATGACACCTCTTTGCTGCTCACGGCTGGAGGGTTTAGCTTGTCTCCTCTACATTTAATTTCTCGTTAATTCCAGTTATTTATATAGAAGATTTTTTTAATATTATACTGCAATATTTAATAATAAAAATACAATATAATATTATTATAGTATAATAACAAAAATTGTCTCATCCTTTTAAGAGTTAAACGTTATGCTCTGCTGACTGACCCGTATTGTCACTGATCAGTCAGGACTTGCTTACTGCCAACTACTTTTAGAGGACTGGAAAACTACAAAACATACAGTATGAGGGCCTTTCCTGGGAAAAAAAATCCACAATTGAAGTCAGCATGTACATAACACAGAAGAGTAATAAGCAATATAGAATTGGAATATTTGGTTCCATATAAACCCAGTTAACGACAGTGAATTGGAACTATTGTTTCAAGTAAATTTGTCCAAATCCGATTTCAGCCTCTCAACAGTAAATATGTTATAATTGCTAAATTTTCTTATTGAAAGCAGTCTGATTATCTTTTTTTAATATTTTTTTTTTTTAATTGCAAACATCTGCTTCTATACTACGAAAAAAAATGATCACAATTTTCCTCTCTTTCACTCTCGAGCAATATAAAGTGACGACAGCAATTAAATCCTCATCCATCCTATGGGAGAAGATGACATTTTTGTTATGCATGAGGATTTTTCCAACATTAATGCTGTTGTCTCTGGTCATTAAAGGTTAGGAAAAAAACACAAGAACCCATATATCCAAGGCACCAACCTGGTGGTCAGTGGTCATTGTTTTCATTACAAGGATTACCATCTAAATACAGTATTTGGCCAAAATGCACTTTTGAAATGACAAGTTCAAGTTTTATACACTTGATTTGAATAAATACGGGAAGTCAGATCTCAAAGTGAAATTCTCAGCAGTGGACAGAACAGAAGTAAGTGTCAGAGTGATGGCCTATTTAAAACTGCCTGCTGAGTGCAGACCCCCATCATGATTCCCTTACCCTTGAGCTGAGGCAGCGTCGAAAGCTCCACTGGGGCGATCTGAGTTCTGTATTGAGACGAGCTGGGGGATTTTCTCTGTTTCTGGGCCTTCCTCACAGACTTTCTCGTAAATCCGTCCACTTTCTCGGAAGCAGAGATGGCCGACATTTTGATGAGCCCGAGGACGATCGGCTGTAGCCCTCCTCGTCAGAATCACAAAAACAAGGTCTCCTCGGTGTGTTCCCACCCCCCCGAGCTTTCGCATCCGCGCAAAAATGTGGAGCAACCTGCGCAACTTGACGCTCGCCTCCTTGACAAAAAAAATTGCGACGTTACTCAGCGTGATCCGACATTGTTTGTCGGTGTTAGGCTATTTGAAGACGTTGCATTTTATTTACGGCTAGTTGTTTTAAGGCAATGATCTTCGATAAGGATATTAAATTAGCCAAACTAGAATTCGACATAGCCTTTTGAATACAACAACCAACAAGTCAGGCGAGTACCGGGAAAAAATAGGAGTAGACTTTCTGACAGCCCGATCTTGGTTAAAATATGATAAAATGTTAAAATGTTCACTGATAATCTAATTCGGTTTGCGCGATAAAGTTGTCGAGATGTATGAATATACGAACTACCGTACTGTTCTCTGTCAGCTAACATGCAACTAGCTTGTTAGCATACCTGACTTGCTGATCATGGATTGGGATCTACACATTGCTCCACCGTCGTGAACAGAGGCAAAAAAAGTAGTATTTTCACGTAAAGCTATTTGATCCTAAGCATTAGCACATCAATAATAAATAAGATCAAAACAAATCCAAATTCACAGGCCGCTGGTTTGACGGCCGATGAGTATTTTCACTCGCGGTCGATGAAGTTCAAATTCCCTCTACGCCTTGAACGCCTAAAAGTTAGCTGCAAACCCAGTCGTCTCACGAGGTATTCGTTAAGTCTCCAACCAAAAGGACGATCGTCGCTACCTTCCTGCACCCCCGTTGATGAAAATGTTATTTTCGATGTGTCACATTACCAAACATGCGCAGCAAGACGGCAGCCATAAACAAACCCAACAGCACCGATGTGTCGTTGTGCTTCGAGTCGACCTACAGTACAGTTAGGTAGACTGCATTGCCTGTGACGGCTTCACAACTGACGTCTACAGAAACCAATCACGGAAGAGATTTTACTAAACAGGAAACTTTTGAACCAATAGGATAGCAGGGACAAGCAGGCCTTTACACGTGACACGCGAAAACAAATACAGGATGCACTAGTTTTTGCTGGGCGGGTCGGTGACGCAAGTGGTTAGCGCGACGGCCTCACAGCTCTGGGGTCCTGGGTTCGAATCCAGGTCACGTCCACCTGTGTGGAGTTTGCATGTTCTCCCAGGGGTGGATTTCATCTGGGTACTACAGTTTCCTCCTACATTCCAAAAACATCCATAGTAGGGTGATTGGACACTAAATTGCCCCTAGGTATGGGTATGAGTGTGCTTGATGTTCCGTCTCCTTGTGCCCTGCGATTGGCTGGCCACCGATACAGGGTGTCCCCCACCTCTGGCCCGGAGTCAGCTGGGATAGGCCCCAGTAACCCCCGTGACCCTAATGAGGTGTGTGAAGCGGTTCAGAAAATGAGATGAGACTAGTTTTTGCTAGAGTAGCACCAAGACAAATAATTCAAACCATCTTAAAATGTGTGCTGTACGATTACCGTCATATTTACATTAAAATGTTATACTAAAATAAATTCTCAAATGTTTTTGACCTGTTACGCAGCCTGCATTGCCTGACAGATTATTGATGGGCGACTTTAGTAACCAATCGTGGAAGAGAAAGTCGATCCAGGGAAACTTTTTAAAATTAATCGAACTAGTTGACCTTACACGTGAATAGGAATAAAGTAGCAATTAGTCTGTTCATTTACTGTAGTTATACTGTTGCTATGGTCTTGAATTTGTTGTGGTACTGCATTATAAGTCTATTTTTTAAAATTAATCGTGCACATTCAATGCTTGAACTAGTCGCATTTAATACATTTTTAATGATCAATTTAACCTCATTAAAATATTTCCCACAATAGATTTATTTAAAATTATGATTCATTGAACAGTGATTGTACTTAACATGAGGAAGAAAAAATGTCAGCAACTGTCATTAGAAGTTGGAATCTAAAACCCATTGAAAACACAGCAAACACTTTTTAAAATATTTTCATTTTGATAATAAAAAAATCTGCCCAGTTAGCTGCGTTGCAAAGACAGTAAAATCACACAACAATTGCTCGTTATTTTCTACATATTAACAAATGGAGCATTGAATTAAGAAGAAAAACCGATACACAAAAAGAATTTGGTGAAGAGAAGAACAACATGAATTAATTACAAGTGTTCATAAATGGGCTCCAAGATAGAAAAAAATATCAATTTACTGCAATGTTTATGCTTCGGGGGACTAGAGACAGTGTTACAGTAGCACAACATTGCACAGCACTTTGCGCAGAATTCTAAATGTTTAGGAGACAAAATATGCCTCAATAAATATGAAACAGTTAAAGGTGGTGTATTTGTTTGCGTGTGCGTCAAAGTTTAAATGAATTTGTTTTTAAATATTCATTTCAGTTTTAATACTCAGTAAAAAATAATAATAATAAACTATGCATTTCAAATAAAATCAAATAGGGGGAAATCTGTAGGTCACTCAGTACATCTTCTAATGAAGTAAGAGAAAATTTTCTTCATCTTCGGTGGTGAGTTTAAAGTCTGAAATAACAAAGATTAGAGAAATGGTCAAACAACACTTTTTAGTAGGGATATTCTTTCAGTATATGGTTTGCAAATTTCCTTTTAGTAAATGATGGTGTCTTTGAATGAAGTGGCAAGATACATAACTGAGCATGATTTTCTTGACTGGCAACATATTCAGAATACCTGTGATGACCTGTGTTAATAGGAGGAAATACCGAAAATGAGTGGTTCTCTTTTGTCTCTTATACAGTGTAATGTCCAAGGTAAGCTACTGTGTCAATTTGTAGGTTTTCAATGGGCGGTATCCAGTCCGGACCATGGAGTTTCTATACAAACTCCAATTTAGAATCAGCTTATTCAGACAAATGCTTAAAATGTAGTCAATGAAACTTGGCAGGAAATTACAGTATGAATTGCTAAGATTCAGGAAATGCACATATGCCTTTCAACTCCTCCCTTGTGCAGCGACCAATCAGTTTATCAAGTTCAAAATGAAACCCTAGAAATAAATATTCCAGCATGTTACAATATTATGTAACTGTATTTTGCCCCTCAGGAAGTAATGAGAACATAGAGGTGTCAAATTCCTCCTATGCTGACAATGAGCGGAAGCAGTATAGAAAAAGGACGGCTGCTATATTATTATTTTCTAGGCAAAACCTTTTGCTTAACTGGATCTCTTTAGAATTTAATGAGAACACTCCAGTGTGGCCTTTGGGAATGAGCAGAATTTAAAAAGCACATTTTCACGAGTGTGCTTACCGGTGACGATGGTCCTTTGCCAGCTTGTTTCTTTGGCGCACTAGGGCTTCGTGGACGACTTGGGCTACCTCTCATCTTTTGGCCCATCACTGAGAGCCAGTCTGTCACACCAGGGCTGCAGTTCTCCTTGCCATTCTGTCTCGATTTTGCTGGCCCTTCCTCATTATTATTGTCTGCTTGGAGCAGACCCTCCTGAGCTTGGCAACACATACCATACTGCACGCGGCTTCTTTTAGCAACCAAGTAGAGTTTTGAGACACAATCACACTGCTTTGCGTTATCACTTTCATCAGATAAGCCATCGTCAGTCTCCAGCCTGCGTTTAGCCCGTGGTGCCTTAGAAGACTCATTGCCCGGTGGGCTCTGAGGACACGGACTCAGAACTTGATGCAGGTGTGGGCTCTCCTGGCTTGGAGATCCTTGTCTTGGGGATAACCATGATTTGATAGAACCTGGGGTTCTCTGGCTATTTGTAGATTTGGCTTGCTGTGACTGAACAGAGGACGTGGTGCTGGAGGGTAGAGGCAAGGCGGCCCCACTTGGAGCACAGGCAGCAAGACGCGGCGAGGAAAGCACTCCGATGCTCTCAGCCCTCTGGTCCTTAGCAGGGGTTGTTTCAGTGGGGTTTGATGGTTCTAAGAATATGGTAAAAATATTTGTTATAAATGTTACAAATATTTGTAACCAATAATCACTTTTTTTCAGTTTTTGATGGACAAAACTGACACCATGGAACATTTTTATATCAGTTAGACCAATATATAAACGAAAATATGGCGTATTATGATGTTACTGGACTTGTTTACAATGCTTGTCCTTACTGCATGGACTCTTTGCAGATGCCCATCCAACAAGATTGGCCTCTCCTACTGATGCCCCATCAATTTCACGATGAAGGCGCCAGATACGTATAGTGTGGTCATCAGAGCAGGAAGCAATCTGCCAAAAGAGAGAATTTTGAATAAGAACAATGTACGTCACATGTATGTACTTCACTGTAAATGCATGTACACGTAAACCTAAAATCGCACTTTTGTGAAGTCTGCTGGGCTCCATGCAACAGATGTCACTTCTTCACTATGGCCTTGAAGTGTCATTGGTGGATGCATGGGATCAGAAATCTGGAATAGAGTTATTTATGAAGATATGTGTTGCTTAAAATCATGGCAAAAAATGAGTGAAATGATCACTTACCTTCCAGATATATGTGTGGTTATCACTTGAACCACTGGCCAAGAACTGGTCATCTGGGCTAATTGTGGACTTGATGTAAAATGATGAGTTTTGGTGGCCACTGAACACTGCCTCTGTGGAAAAAAACATAGTATCATAAACAATATTTTATTATTTCAAAGCGCCATTTAGTGATACCTACTGGGTAAAAATATTCACTTACATCCTTGTGACCATCATCTACACAATACGTAAACAGTGTGAGTTAAATTGAGCGTTTACCTGGTGTAGTTTTTATTCCACTGATATTAAACATGTAAATGTTGTCATCAGTACAGTTGCACATGATATTAGACCTTGTGGAGTCCAGGACAAGTCCAGAATAACCTGTAACATAAGTAAAATAATATTTATAACATGCACTGCTTGTTTGTAATGTGCTTTCATTTCAGCATATATTTGCATGTGCTGTAGTCAAAGATTCAAGACTAACCAAGTCGCATCCGCATGGAAGAACCGGGATAGGGGTACGTCTGCAGGGCAATGGGATCGTGATGGTGTGCAGTGTAGTTCTTCCTCAAGTCCCAAATTTTAATTACCCTTGAAGGATTAATAAAAAAATCTATGAATAAATAGTTTGCAATGTAAATGTCATGGAAGCATATGAGGGGCTGTGTCTCACCCATCAACTGCCCCTGAGGAGATGAGAGTGTGCTGATCTTGGAATAAAACCACTGTTACACTCTGCTGAGTGTCCTGTAAAACACAGGAAGCTCAGATTTCCCACCGTACAAGCCTGTATTTGCTTGGATGGAGCCTTTTCAATTACACCCACCACACTCGGAGCCATGCCACGGGTGCTGAGTCGTCTCTTCTTTGTTTTAGATGGGTGGTTTGACTCTGCTTTGTTATGAGCACCCTGAATTTGTTTGACTGGTTTGTAGCAACCATCTGGGAAAATAAGCAAGCGATGCCACATTCTGATTACTCAGATCTTGTTTTTTTTTTAAATAGAATAAGAAAATAAATGATGCACGTTGTACCTTTTTTGCTGCACCTGATATCCCACACCAAAATATTTCCATCTCTTGCACCAGTACAGAATACAGCTGTAAGATGACAAACACTCCCATTAATAGGTTAATAAATCTAAATAGCAATGGGCAAATAAGTGAATTTGCAAACATTTTCAACAATAAAAATGCTGTCAATTGAAGTTTGTTTACGTAACAATGGAGATCAAAATATTGCATGTATCCAACCTGGCATGAATGATTTTGGATTGTCAGAAACGCGTACTGTACACAATACATAAGCTAACAATAAAACAGAACTTCAAAACAAAGCACCTTTTTCTTCAGGAGCAAATGAAACTGATTTGAGGCTACAGAGGTGGCCCTTGAAGCTTCCCAAAAGTTCACTTGACTTAACATCCCACAACCTGGCCGTCTGGTCACCTGCAGCTGTTACCTAAAGTGGATACATTTGTTGATTTTGACAAAAAGGGTAAAAAAACTGTATAATAACACATTCTGAGTATCAATGAGGTACACCATCCCATTAATTATTACTAAGGATAATGCCTTACCAATTGAGACTCCCCTGGCACCCATGCCAAGTCAAAGACAGCATTCTCATGTGCCAGCCATTCTGCAAGAATACATATTTAGACCCTTTTGAAGTTAAAAAAAACCACAAGGCTGCAAAAAAGATGTCAATGGATACCTTTCAGAAGTCGGCTTCCTCGCCCCTCTGTGTTGTAAATCCTAACAATGCCTTCTTCATTTGTCACTGCCAGAACATCTCGAAACTCTTGTACTGTTAGATATGGATACAAAATTATGGATCAAACCTTTTGTCACGTGATGGAAAATTGCTCTACCTGAGGAGAACGATAATCCAAATGGAGGCACAGAATCACCGAGGTTCCCATAGGAGATGTGTTCATCATGGCGAACACACTGGTAGCCTTCCAGAAGCGAACTCAAAGGGTACTTGGCCCAAGGTGCAGGTAATGCTGGAAACATTAATGCATTTAATATACAGTAAATATTATAATTTGAGCAACTTTGGTATCATCTTGACAACTGCTACATTGTCATTTTCTGTGGTAAATTCTTAAATGCTCTGTATCTGATATCTCAGTTTACTGTTCTACAGTTAAAACCCAATCATTTAGGTGTTGTGTAATTTTAACCAAATGTTATACACAAGTAAGCAATTCTAAAGATAATTTAAAACGGCTCAGCGATCCTGGATTCAGTTGCAAATCAACTGAAGATAAAATGCTTATTATGATAAATCAAAATAGAACAATTTAGAAATACCAAAAAAACAAGCACAAGATCAAAGAACTAAAGAACGTGAATTTTTTGAATGGTAACCTTCTACTGAGTGGTACTCTTATTGAAAGATAGAAATAGTATTGTCTTACCATTTTGCCGTTGTCTACCGAGACGATTGCCAACAATTGAACGGAAAAGCATCCCTATGCCTCTGTGGTGGTTACCTCTAAAATATGGCTATGTATATTTATTGTAGCAAATTGGAATAGCACTTTATTTGCTGGTTATTCTCTGCGTTAGGGCGCCTGTTCTTTCCCGCGAACAGACGTCTGAACACAGCGACTAAATTACGCGCTAGATCAACGTTATGGGCTACGATTGGTCCAAAGTTCAACTTCCGATCTTTGTCGTCTTCCTTTTCCGATCTCTTTGCGCCGCTTGACGTTAAATATAAATTAAATAAATTACACTTTAAAATACAAATTACTTTTTTGTTTTTTTCAATAGAGTTAAACACCGACTTTATTTACAGTCGACGATTAAAACCGTATAATACAGGGTTGGGAACAGTCATGTATACCTTATTGTGAAAACCTGTCAGTATAAAAAAACAGTCACTTCCATGTCCGGTTTGAATGTAACAATGTCAGAAAACATGAGAGAGTATTTCTTGTAATGTAAATAATCAATAAACGTTCGGAAATGTCTCTTTCAACTGCGCGTTCCTTCTTATCGGAGGCGTGTTATGGCGAGCAAGAACTTGATGCCAATTCCGCACTGTTGGAGCTCGACAAAGGTACCCATATGCTAGCCTGCTTACTCGTTAGCATTGTTTCAGATGCAAATTGAGTGTAGCCAATTAAACAGAACATGTCTTAAGGACACTAATGTGTCTTATTTTACCTTTAAAGGAATGTGTGTGTATGTTTTTGTTCCCAGGACTGCGATCGGGAAAGCCTGGAGAGCAGTGTGAAGCTGTGGTCCTCTTCCCCAAACTCTTCCTGAAATACCCCTTTCCCATCCTCATTAACTCAGCCTTTCTAAAACTTGCTGATATATTCAGACTTGGGTATGTCTCAGTTGGCATTATATTGTACTAAACAACATAAAATGAATGTACCCTCCTAACGAATGTATTTTTTAATTTATTGCAGGAATAACTTCCTTCGCTTCTGTGTGCTAAAAGTAACGCAACAGAGTGAAAAACATCTAGAAAAAATCCTCAATGT
Organism: Stigmatopora argus; assembly: GCF_051989625.1. Taxonomy (NCBI): domain Eukaryota; kingdom Metazoa; phylum Chordata; class Actinopteri; order Syngnathiformes; family Syngnathidae; genus Stigmatopora; species Stigmatopora argus. The sequence goes on along the minus strand of NC_135405.1, from coordinate 8,107,910 downwards.
GGACGAATTTGTCAAAAGGGTGTTTTCTGTCATTCACAGCAACGATCCTGTGGCCCGAGCCATTACCCTCAGGTAATCTATTGAAAGTTTGTTCCCATGGAATAATCTACACAGTTTCCAATTTACATACTCACTATATAAAATGCATAACATGGAAGTGAAACACAGTTTTAAATTAGTCAATGAAAATTTCATTTCCTAGTGAAAAGAAATCAATGACAAAGTTTTACAACTTATTTATGTTCTGTAGTTAGTTCAAAATGAACATTTGATTTGCATGACTTGGTTCAGCTGGGCATCATGTCTATTGTAACGTGTTTGTGACACTTGACTTCATAATTTTGAGGTTTATCAAGGAACAAAACAAAAACAGAATCATAGAAATATCTTCCATTCAGAACTACTTGTTCAGTGTGCCTGACTCAATTGACTTAGAAACACTTAGTTTATTAATTGTTTTTCCATTTTCATCAGGATGCTTGGCAGTTTGGCCTCCATCATCCCAGAGAGGAAGAACGCACACCACAACATTCGCCAAAGTCTAGACTCTCATGACAATGTGGAAGTAGAAGCTGCAATATTTGCTGCAGCCAGCTTTTCCGCCCAATCAAAGTAAATATATGTTGTAAACAGTATATATTTCATAATGTTTCCACATTTTATTAAGAGACTACTGTGTAGATTGAAATACAGTAATGCAACCATCTAATTTCTTCCGTTTTATCTATGGTTGGTACAAAAAGGGAGTAGTTAGTACTTTTCAATGTTTATGCAGATTACATACTGAAAAACATCCCAAATTCTTCAAATATTTTGTATAAATTAAGAAATTCTGCATCAATTGCTCGAATTAAAAAAAGATTTGTTGTGATGATTTCTCTTTCTTATTTAACTGTTGTGTATGCTTTTAGGGTCTTTGCTGCTGGGATTTGTAACAAAGTCAGTGAAATGATTCAAGGTAATACCTTAAATTATTTTTGCATTTTTTTCTTAGCTTCTCCAATACTTTTATTTCTTAAAAAAACAGAAGGATCTGTGATGCACAATTTACACACTGTTGTTTATAAACATGTCTCCTGTTTTAACTTTGCCCCAGGTTTGGAGACTCCCGTTGACCTGAAGCTGAAATTGATCCCCATGCTGCAGCATATGCACCACGACGCTAGTTTGGCATCCAGTAGTCGAGAACTTTTGCAAAACTTAGTCACGTCTTATCCCTCGACGCCCATGGTCATTGTGACCCTGCATACCTTCACCCAGCTTGCTGCCTCTTCCCTGATTGACATACCCAAGCAGGTAGTTCCTTTTGGATAAATAATACCACTTCTATTGTAAGGGTCCTTTTGATAATATTTTATTTGTGTATTTAATAGTTGCAGCTTCTCCTCCAATACCTGAAGGATGACCCACGCAAAGCAGTCAAGAGGCTGGCGATAAATGACCTAAAGCTCCTTGCAAAAAAGGCTCCTCATCTTTGGATAAGGGAGAACACACAGGTCAGGGTCAGCTGTCGATGAGGTTCTTCATTTCGTTATGAGCTGTTAAAAGGGAAAACTTTATGTATTTATCTCACAAGAAGATTTAGTAATACACGTGTACACTTTGCCAAAAGTATTGTTTCCCCTGATTTGGTGAGATCCAATGAATATGCAAAATTATTGTTTAAACTGCTAGGATTGAAACTGGATGGAATAAATCCATCACATAGTCTTAACATTAGACCCATTTTCTTCTTTACTTGCAGACCCTTTGTGAGTGTGCACTGAGTAGTCCTAATGTTAGTTTGAAGCTGGGCATGTTGGCTGTTCTCTCCACTCTGTCTGAAACAATTGCAATTAAGCAGTACTTCAGTCAAACAACAGGTGAGGTTCATATTCTGTAATTTATTTGGACATAATTTCGAGGCTTTGTCATTTGCATTTAAATTGCTAATTTCATTTAAAACATTTTCTTCAGTCTCTTCCCCCCTTCAGATCACTGACCTGGTGAAATTGGCACAGGAGTGCTGTTACCATAGCAACTTGGCTGTTGCTGCCCATGGGGTTGTAGTGCTGTCGAATATTGTAATTTCCTGTCCAGAAAAGGGTACTTTAACTCTCCACTGATATATTATCTAATGCCACCTTTTCCTACAGCTCAGTATAAGCAATTGCTTCTGAAATTACACTAATTCATATTTGTCTCCATGTGTATATCCACAGATATTACCCATCTAGAGCAGGATACAGTATTAGGGTTGGAGTCGCTGCTGATGCTTTGCAGTCAAGATAGCAGCCCAGGGGCCCAGTCTACTCTTAAAGTGAGACAATATGTTCTCTGCCTTCATTTCTCTAGATAAAAATAACTATCCACAGTTTCTTAATTATAGCTGAGCAATTTTTCTGACATGCCTGAATTAGTTTTTGCTCACTCACAAATTTCAAATCTTCTGAATTTCAGACCACTCTTACCTCATTAGTAAAGCTGCTGAAGAATCGACCGCACCTCAGCCAATCTGCAGTGGAATTCTTGCTAGGTCAACTCCACTTGTCCTGTGATTCCTCTCGCGTTCTCATGTGCAACACACTCTCAGCCATTGCCTCTCATCTGCCGGTGCTGGGAGAGAGCATGCTGGGAGATCTGGTGGACCTCTACCAAGTGGCCAGTCAGTCGTCCACTGAAAAACAGCAAGAGCATCTGGTGAGAAAAGTGCACTGTGCCCATCGTTAACATTTAATCATTCTGTAATTCCTCGAGTATAGCAAATCATCACAAATTTTCCCTTGGGATTGACCATTCAAATAATCCTAGCTACTCTTCACTAGCATCTTGCTTTAGGAATACTGTATTTTTCCGACTATAAGTCGCACCATCCAAAGAAAATAAAATAAAGAGGAGGAAATGTATAAGTATAATGCATTTTTGGAGGGCAAGTTATTCAGCAACAAAGAACAAACATACGTTAAAGTAACAACAGTCCAATGGAGAAAAGGTTAAATAAACATCTGTAAACCTAAGAACAAAAATAAATATAGCTTTAAAAAAAACATAACGGGCACATACTCAGAGAAAAAAAACACAAGTCGCACTTGAGTATTAGTCGTAGGCCCAGCCAAACTCTGAAAAAAGTGTGATTTATAATCCGGAAAAGACAGTGGTAAAATTGTAGAATCAACAGAGCTACTTTTTAACTATAGCTTCACTGTTTTTCCTCCTCTCTTTTCCCCTTTACATCTTTATAATCTCTCTCAGGTTTCTTTGGCGACTGTAATTTTTGTTGCTAGCCAGTCATCACTGTCAGCAGAAGTAAAGACAGTCATCAAACAGCAACTGGAGAATGTCGCCAATGGCTGGACCGTCTACCGGATTGCACGCCAGGCGTCTCGCATGGTAATCATATGCCTTGTTAATGGTTAAAGGTGTAGAAATAAGTGCAGTTTTATCTTAGGAAACTGAGAAGAGTCACTGAATATTCTACTACAATTGGGATACTAACGTTTTTGGGTTTTTTTTAAGTCTGAAAATTATATTTGTACCTGCTTGTAAAGGAAATAATGGTCATCACTATGGGTACATTGTTGAAGTAGAACTTTTTTTACTGCTACGTAGAGCTTTGTGTGGTTGCAGTAAACTGTTCCTGAATTAACAGGGGTGCCACGAGCTCTCCAGTGAGCTCTACCAGAGTCTGCGAACCCGCGTGGCATCAGAGCATTTCTACTTCTGGCTCAACAGCCTGAAGGAATTCTCCCAGGCCGAGCAGTGCCTGACAGACATGGAGGACGGCAACTACAGCGGAGCCATGAGTGCCATTGCCGAGGCCCTACGCTCCTACCAAAAGGGCATCGCCTCCCTCACAGTAAGTTAACTGCCAGGCATCTGGCTGCCATTAAACATTTCAATAACTCCATCACTAGTGACAGATGCTCCTAGTTGATGAACCTCTTGATAGTCTTGGTGTTGGATCAGATCCCTCGCTGCCTCTTAGCGAATTAATGTGCATAATACCTGCCTGTATCTTTTCAATTTATCTTGAGACGTGCACAACTGTGACATTAATGTAAGGTTATGTGATTAATCCTTCCCTCCAGGCAGCAAGCACTCCTCTAAATCCACTTACTTTCCAGTGCGAGTTCATTAAACTGCGCATCGACAACTTGCAAGCTCTGTCCCAGCTTATTTGCACCTGCAACAGTCTCAAGACAAGCCCTCCTCCCGCTGTGGCCACCTCTCTTGCCTTGAGCACAGGTCACGACCTTCAGAGCTGTGGCCGCATCTCACAACAGGTAAAAAAAAAACTTTGTGTACAATTGAACAAATGATCAATTGATTCCTCTCTTTTGATTCCCTTATTTTTTTTTACTTCAGGGCGTTTGGATTTTAAGGCACACCATCGAGTATATTTCCACACATAAGCATCACCAGATTATTATGAGACACATAAGTGCATCAGTGCATTTGTTCTTTATCTTTTAATATTGTTACTTATTGTTTTGTTTATTTGTGGGTTTTGTTTGTTTAAAAACAAATATCTCCAACCATACATAAAATCCACAAAATTTAAAGTGTATTGTTAGGTTTTGGGGAAAATATAATATTGTAAGTAAGGATGTCCCCCCTGATCCCCGTAGTTGGCTGGGATAGGCTCCAGCACCCCTGCAAACCTTGTTCTGATAAGCGGTATGGAAAACGAATGAATACTTGATATTTTAACTAAAACCGATCTACTCTTTTCTTTTTCAGATGAAAGTATGCAAGGAAGAGTTCACAAGTCTCGCTGCCCGCTATGCTGAATTACACCAATCATCTTTTGATGCCGACTACGCTACCTTGCGGAATGTAGAGTTGTATCCTATTTCTAGTAATGCACTAAAGTATTTTTCCTTCTGAAAAAAGTGCATGTCTTCTCGACCACGATCTCTACATTGCAACTGACACGTTCTGCTACATTTGTATTATCTTAATGACCTGACTAGACAACAGCAGAGCTGTCTGCTCGTCTCTCACGTGATTGAGGCTCTGATATTGGACCCGCAAGCTGTCAGGTATGCCTAGCCTACGAGAGGTATAGACTACATTGGTATACATTTTTGACAGAATCCACATTGGAATCAAAAACAGCATATTACCAAATGCTGGTTAGTCATACATCTTTTGCTTTCATTATGTTCTGACCTACACTACTCTGGCATTTGAGTGGATTAGTCATTTCCATGTGGTGCCTTGTTGGAGATCTATCAGGGAAATGTCAACTTAGTTAAACGCATGCTAATGAGTTCACTGTGGACAGTTTCTGTGTTCGGCCTGGCACGGTCACACTAAAGCATTGCGTGCATTGCATTGCATTTAAATTAGAACTGATCCATTTTTGTGTATGCATCATGCAGCTATCAGGAGTATGCTCCCCTTGGCTCAGTTCAGTCAGAGAGCGAATATGAACGGAGGATGATGTCAGTCTTTACCCGTGTCCTTGAGGAAGTGGAGACCCTCGGCAAGAAGCATCCGCCGGTGTCTTACCTGGTAAGATATGAATATATGTCTACTGTAATTCAGATTTTCTGACATTATTTTTGTTTTTATGTTGGTCAGCATACGGGCTGTCTTTGTGATGCCATTATAGCCCTGCTGAAGGTCCCGCTGTCTTTCCAGAGGTACTTCTTCCAAAAGCTTCAATCGACAAGCATCAAGGTAACAGAATGAGTTTACCCTGCTAAATCCTAAAATCCTGACATATGAAGTTGCACAGCATTACATGAAATTGATCTAATTGGTCTTCAAGAGTCTTAAATGTCACTTGACCAAACACATACAAACCTTGATTAAAAACAGAAGGCCAATCCTTCCCAAATTTCTTTTATTAAAGTAATCTTATTTATTTTCTTATGTAATATTTTAATTTCCTGCAATATATTATTTTATTATGATGTATCATCAAAAGGAATGCAATGCTGTTTAGCAAATCTATGGTGTTTTGAATGAAGATATGCTCTCATCACTGACATGTTTTTGTGCTCATTTATCCAGCTTGCACTCTCGCCCTCCCCACGAACACCCAACGAACCCATCCCAGTACAACATAACCAGCAGTTGACTCTCAAGGTTGAGGGAGTTGTTCAACACGGATCCAGCCCAGGTCTCTTCAGGAAGATCCAGTCGGTGTGTCTCAATGTCACGTCCACTCTCCAGAGCAAGGGTCCAGGGGCGGACTTCAAGGTATTCATCCAGTGCAAATGTACTGAATTTCCCACTAAGAAGCCTCTGCTCTGACAGACAGCGATAGGATGTCGACTGCTTTTTCAGTTTAAATAATTGCCACACTATAAATGAATGGCCCTCTTCCTCTTCAGGAAACATGTGATGAATAATGTCATGGTCATATTATATTTATGGACTATTTCAAAATGTATCATTTGTTGACCTTTCAGATCATGCTGGACAGTACAACCAATGAGATTGAGCAACGGGTAGAACCCCACAATGATTACTTCAGCACCCAGTTCCTACTCAATTTTTCCATTTTGGGCACTCACGCTGTCACAGTTGAGGCCTCTGTGGTGGACGAGTGTGGCATCGGGTGGAAGACTGGTCCCAAAACCACCTTGGCGGTCAAGTCCATGGAGGATCCGTACTCCCAGCAGCTCCGCCACCAAATGCAGCAAAGTGCCGCTCAGCCTGCCCCTCAGAGGAGTGCTTACAGTCGCTTCTAGTCAGTATTTTTAGTTACAAATACTCGCTTGTCCCAATGTATATAATTGTTCCAGGGATTAAAAGACTAGATTTTATTTCTGATGATCTTTTTGACTCACAGTAAAAGACACTGGGTGAATTCTACACAGTCTTGTATGCCGTACAGGTAAAGATTTTCTCCATGGAAGCCATTTAACAGATCATGCAAAATTTCAGTGAAATCCAAGACTTTTTCATAATGCACTAATCTCTTGGACATTTAAATGGATGCCTTTGGATGACCGAATTGTTTTTCACAAAATGTGCCCTTAGGGGGCAGACTAATCATGATCATCCTCTGCACGAGACTACAATTTTTTTTACTAAACAATACTATTGCATTAATTGTCTCACATTTAGCAATTATATATTTTTTCATTTTGATGCAAATTTTGAAACCCACTGTCCATATCTTTTTCAAGATGGAAATATGAATTTGTACTTACCTTTCAACATTAAGATCGCATCCCTTCGCTGTGATCTCTGTAGAGTGGGATGTAATTACGATCGATTTGGTAATAAGATAATAAAATCATCATTTTGCATCAGAGTGCGCACTTGGGGGTGGAAGAGACACTGGTGCCAGGTGAGCGCAGTAGGAAGAGTAAAATAAGTGACTTCTGCTATTGGCTTTCAGAATAAAGGCATTTTTATAACCAGCTTGGAACATCAGCCCAGTGTAATTGAGAAGAAAACTATTTAATTTGGGATTGATGCAACTTTAAAATGTATGAAATGAAAATGTTACGATTTAATCTTGAAACATTATGGTGGGTATTTATTTGTTGTTTATTGTGAAGGCGATTCATTTCCGTCTCCATCTACATATACACAGTAAACTCACAGCTGTGAGAATCCTGATTAAAAGCAGATAACGGGTCCGGCCAACCTGCAAGCATCGCTGTTTAGTCTATTTACATTCTCTTGTCTTTATCAATTGATGCTTGCCGTCGCGGCGCCGACGTCACGATTGGGGGTCCTCATGTTCTCAGAAGTGCAATTTTAACCCCGACAACCATGATGGGAATGATGCATCAATGGAATTATCCCGGTGTCTGACTGCGATGGAACCGACCGCGCTCAAGTGGAGCTCCTTGCTCGCAAGCTAGCGAGCTAGCTGGCTAACGTTGCCCGCCGGGATTCACTCGAGCAGCCCCGGATAACGACGCATGGATGGGTGTGATTTATCTTACTACACCGGGATTGTTGCGACGACACAAGGCAAATTGAGCCATGTCCCTCATTTTGATCCAAAACCGGACCGTATCTGCTCGAAAATGTGCTAACTTATTGGGTTAGGTTGTTCCTGCACATGACTGCGTTCGCCTGGCTTCAATACATTGTTTTTTTCTCCATCTTTAATGCTCCTTGGATGCTTCCGTGACATTAATTTGGTAAGTAACGAGATAAAGCACAATTATTTCAAATAGGGTCGATCTATATTTTTGGAAGTGATGTACAGATATAGTATATAGCGCATTGGATTTGCCTAGGCGCGTACGTTTTCATGACCAGTCAAGTACATGCGCGTTCCCTGATAAGCTTACAAGGCGAGTATTCGCATGCATTTTACACGATCGTAAGTAAGGCGTTTTGCTAGAAAATGCATGCTTAAATCAGACCACGTTGTGCTTTTCATACATTACAGTGCCGCCAAGGCAAGCTAGCTTGAAGAAACAAGCGGACGCAGTTTTCAGTCATTCTCAGCCAGAATGGCTTCACTCCCAATTGGTCATTACTACGGAAGTTTATCCATCACTGTCACGGAAAAAGTGTTACAGTTTCACGCAATTGCCCTAAAATAGTCTAAATTACGTTAAATGTTTATCATTAAAATTTCATCCGATTATTTGATGAATCAAAAAAAAATGATTCATAGATTCTCCAGAGTGCCAGTGTCAGATATGATTCGGTGTAAATGTGCCGGCTTGAGACATGGTTAAATAGTACGTTTTAGAGCACCTCCCACCTGGGTTGGCAACTGTTATCAGTTTATGACTATGCATTCTTTAGAAAAATGATTTTGAATTTTATTGGGTCCACTCGACTCCTGAAGAAAGGACGCATTCTCATATTGTGGCAGTTTCAAACTTCCATGCTATTTATCAAATTGAATCTACCGAAATTGCCTGTTGGATGTGGGTGGCCTGCTAACCCGGAGTTTGGCACGTAAGATCTTCAGGTAGCCTTGTTTCTTGTTCATCAACTGGAGTGGCTAAAAAAAACTGTATTATAATGTGATAGGTCTTTAAGACCAAATAGAAAAATAAAAATAATTTGGCGGCAATATGATTGTAGGTTAGGTTAGAACTTTATTTCATCCCGTATTCAGATTTACAGTTCCTGTACTTTTGACTTCTCGTGTAAGTAGTGCTTTGTACTTGTGCAAACTTATAAAGATATCACACATCTCTTCTGTTTCCAGACGGTGTGGATCACGATGGCCCAGCTGTTGGACGGGGCCGGCAAACTGGGCTGGACTCTGCTCAAAGCTGTGTTCCGTTTCGTGTTTATGTTCATCAACAACTGTGTAGCCATCCCGTCCTACTGCCTATACCTGCTCGTGCTGCAGCCCTTGAGAATATGGCACAGCTCAACATTCTGGCACCTTGAGGGAGTCATGTTTAAATGGCTGCTGGCCATGGTGTCGTCGTGGGGCTGGCTTGCAGGCTACACAGGTAAATTGCTTAGATTCTCATTCAAATGTTACTACCATGCCAATAAGCTTCCCGGCCATAGGAACTCTTCATTTCATCAATCCTTTTCTACTGTGAGAGGAAATCACAAGGGTCAGTCTGTATTATTTCCCACATTTACTGGGTCGACGGTAAGTGATTCATGCAGTCAGTGGTGTTTGGTTGCACGGTGGTGGTGGTGGTGGGCAAAATGCTTACTAATTGTAACTGTTGTTCATAGGGTGTAACAAGGTGTACTAATCAATAATGCAAACGTGTTATCCAGTAGAACATTGAGCATTGTCTTATGTAACATTTGTAGTACATGCAATTTGTCAAGCAGTGGATGATAAACAGCAGAAGGTCACAGTCCACATTTGGAGGGCACACCTAGTGTATTTAAAAAAAAAAGTGATATATGTACACCATTGTAATTTGAAGACAAATTTACTATTGGTATTAATTACTACACAGTATAGTACAATGCCACCTCCAATGTCAAACACAATGAAGTAGAACATGAGTGAAACTCTCAATTTCTTTAGGTCTGAATTTATAAGGGGCTATGCTCCAAATTCATTTTGTAGATCTTTTAACAATATAAAACAAAACTACTTAACTTATGGTTGCCGCTGTTTAAGTGGAGACGATTTGACACAACTGCATACATTTTGACGTTCAAACGGTCTCAAAAGTACAGATTAAAGTCGAAACACAAAAAGGCAACTTCTCTATCGTTAATCTTGCACAATAAATTGTGTACTATCTTATCTCTCACTATAGGTGAAGAAAGTACATGTGATTTGCACATCTTTCACTATAGGTGAAGTAAGTACATGTGATCTGCACAGGGAAGATTACTGCGTTTGTCCTGGTGTTGAGTCTCTTTATACAATGCCATTATATATTTCATGGAAATTATTGAGGTTTGCTCAATAAAATTGAAATGTAGTCATAGTGTAATAAGGACCTTCACCAGCGATATGTAATAATGCCATACATTACAATAGGAAATGTGTGGTTTCACAAAAAAAGAACAAAAACTGCTAGTCATTTAGGTCTGTTACATACTTGAAGTTCAACGTGATTGGTACACCATAAAATCCTCATGCAGTTTGACTGTCAAACCTACATCTTTTGTGTGACATTTTGGGAATATTTTGCTAAAATGATCTAGGCATGTTTACCTTATTAAGTCACCAGTAATCCCTATAGTATAAAGTACAGTGCATCACATTAGACACATTTCAATAAAGGAGGGAATTGTTTTCCAGACATTTGCAGGGTTGTGAATTAGACTGTTTAGTTTTGCACTGTAGAAATTAGGTTAGATTCAGATGGGTGTTGATTTCAGTCATCAAATATCATGTCTATGTCTGGTCAGTGGAAAGGTTTAGTCTTTTGCAAACAGTGTTACTTATAAAGATCCGTTCGAAAAAATGTTGATTCTACGTTTGTGCAAGGAGCAGCCAAAGAGGTAAACATTGCTCTTCACGCCCTGCAAACATAGTTGTCAGAGAAGTGGATGTCCTAGTTGGTAAAAACATTCAAATGAAATGAATGTTTAGTCAGGGCCCAGAAACTACATTTTGACTTATTCTACAGACTTTTTTAAAAACTGTTTGTAGTAGGCTTAATTGCCTCTATCTGAGTCATTAGCCCTATTATTGATAAAGCAGAAAAGCCTCTTTAGTCTTACTGGGGTGCCCCACGCGTGCGATGAGTTTAGTCACAGTACATATTACAGTATAATACAATTATTGAGCAAAAGTACACATTTTACCTATACGTTTGAAAAATCTCCCAATAATTACATATACATGTACTCTATGAACATAAATGCCCCAAAAAATGATGTTTATTGAATTATTGATGACCTCTCAATTTTCTCTGTATTAATTACACTGACATGATTTCCCACAGCAAATGAACATGGTGTAGCACTGCAGTGGTTGGGAATAACTGTAGTAAAGGACATCATCTGTACCCTCAATCTGACCATTATGATAGATCACACTTCTACTGTGTGTCATATTCTATATACTTGCAGGGAGGCAAAGACAAACCTCTTCAAGCATGCTATGTTTGGCACGCACGATGATACGGATAATAGAGTTCACACTTAACCATATCAAAACACATAAGACTTTGCCAAATGTATCGTATTTGATGCATGAATTTTGAGCAATGTTATTATTTTTTTTCACCTGATGAAAATGGATGTATTATAAAAATATGCTACAAATTATATTTGAAATTGTATAGCCTTTGTTCCGGGGGACCATTAAAGGCACAAAGTTGAAAGAATTTATTTTTTTTCTCTAATATTTTGTAATTTGGGCTCTAAATGGGTTAAGTTACCACTCCACCATAGTTAGAGATGAGCTGGTCTGTACAGATTTGTTTTGTGATAGAATTCAAAGTATAGTTGTGTCACCTTTATAGTCTTCAAAAAAATAGTAACCATGAATAGGATCATCAACAGGGACATTGCACTTGGCCTGGCAAAAATGTGCGTGTGAACAAAACAACGTGGGTAAACTCGACCACTCGTCATTTGTTAATGCCTCTGTGCAGTCATGCAACACCCACACGCGTGTTGTCAGTTACTTGGCTCAGACCTATTCTTTGGACTGTGTGGGTGCATGCAGAACGTACTTGATTGATGCCGTTTTGCTCAGCTGATTGATAGATAAACACAATACTGGTAGTGTAGTATACTGTACCTGTGTATAGAGGACTGTTTAGGAACTCTATTTTTAACACCCTTTTATGAACTCATGGGTTGGCACATGAAAACCATCAATATGAACACTTTTAAAGTGATGTCGGTAGTGGTCCCTAAGAAAAAAAACAGCCAGTGCACCATTTAAGTTTCTGTAAAAGGGAAGGTTGATTTTATTACTACTAGATTTGAGGCTCCAATGATTTGAATATCAATGACAGTTCGGTCCTCTTTTCCTGGCTAGCCCAGATGTGTTACAATTAGGGTGGCAAAGGATTAATTATAAGGGTCAGTGGCCAAATTCTTATTTGCCTCTAGAGAGGGAGGAATGACAGCATGTGTAGGTTTAACTGACCACCACTACTGGATTTGAAATTGTGCCTGTAGCATGGTTGTCACCCTGCTACACTAACTGTGTCATCTCTCAAAGACAATTTCCCTAATGTATTCTATCTGACAGATGACCCATCTCTGTGATATCGTTAATGCTCGTCTCCGGCGACAATGGGGACATCAGCGAGCGGGGGGAGCACGCTCCTTATGAATTGACGTCCCCTTCACGCCATACACACACATCCTAACGCCGGGTGTCACAAGTGTGTCCTTTATTTCCTCAAGGGAGAGCTCAATTTCATTTTCTCAGAAGAATTCAAAAAGCACAAAATGGAAACTGTTCCCCATCCCATTTTTAAATTACGTGTTAACCACGCAGTCACTTGAACCCCCAAGACACAATTTCCATGTTTCTTTGACTGGTATCTATAAATTGTTATGGTTAGAACAGCATTTTTCCTATTCATAATATATATATAGTCACTACTCACTGTTTTTACGAGCAAATGGTTTGCAAAAGCCTGGCTGCTGCAACTCTTGCATCACACAACTTGAGTTGACCCTCCCATGACTGGGGATTCCCTGCACATGACTGCAGCTCAGCTGAATCATTTCACTCTGTGCTTTTAGTAGATCTTTGTGTTTCTCCTTTAATATGCAGACCTGCTGAAGTGTACTTTAAATTTCAAATGCCTTCTCGTGGTCTTCGTCAGACACGAACCCAACTCCCTTTTGATTAAGCTCCTTTGTGTATGTTAACAATCACACACTGGCAATTTGCTTGTAAAAAGCTGTATGTTTTGAATAGATGCTGGACAATTTGAATCAGGAAAAGAGTACCAAAGCCCACTTCAGATTTACTCCCATACTGCTGATTTGTGCTAGTTATTGTCATGTTGAAAGAGCAGTGTCTGTCACAAGAAAGCACTGTTGCAAGTTAATGATGGTTGCGTTTTGTTCTTTTGGTAGCTAAGGCTCTGTGTAGTGTATCATTTGGCCTAAAGGAAAGAACCTTGCAACGATATTTTTCTTATTATTATTTTTATGACTCTGAAAACAAGATGAGGTGCTGATTCTGTATTCTGCTTTAATTGAGTATCCAGTGTGGTAAAGTCTTAATACATTGTTTTACACTTTTGGACCACACTTTGTAGTTGTTGTAAATTTTTAATAAATAGAAACTTAATTTTACATTTTCAATTAATGAAAACCAGTAGATTAACCTTAACTAAATAGAGCACATCCAATACAACTTTGGTAAACGTCTCGGCAATGTTAAAAAAAAGAAAAAACAACTTTCAGTCAAATGATTTGTTTCCTCACTTTAATCTGTGATTGCGTCATGTCCTCAAACATTTCCTTGTTGACATGAACATTTCAATTGCATTATGCAAGCTTAAGCAATATTACAGTAAAAGAATGATACATCATTTCTTGGAACATGAATCTAGAAATGTGGTTAAGATCTTTGGAACAATGATACACATTTAAAAATTGCAGCTGAAAACATAAATAGAAAAATGCGTTTCCAAGATGTTTGTGGGCAAAAAGAAGTAGAATTGCCTCAAGACCATGAATATAATTCAGTAATTACCAGCAAGCTAATGGATTGCGATCAATATAAAGAGTTGCATTTTATATTTGAAACAGAGTCCATTTGTCACATAAAAAGAAAATCAAATAAACAGTTTGTATCTCATTTGTTTTGCAGTAACGGAGTGGGGTGATGATGTGCGGCCCATCTCTGAAGATGAAGCCATGGTCATTGTCAATCATCAATCCACGGGAGACGTGTGCACCCTCATGATGTGCCTGCAAGACAAGGGCATGGTAAATAGACGCGCACTCAAATATAACCCTAAAAATATTATCTTTATAGCCTAAATACACAGTTTTTCCTAAGAACACTGTTTTATCATGACGTTCATGGTTTCATTTAATGTCAAAGAAAATCACATCAAAAATTGTGACAAAATATTTTTTCCTGTTCCCTTTCACTGATTTCTTTTTTTTTTCCAGGTGGTACAAAAAATGATGTGGCTGATGGACCATGTGTTCAAATATACAAACTTTGGACTAGTGTCTCTTATACACGGTGACTTCTTCATAAGACAGGTAAGTTCTAATAGCACTGTGTTATACATTAGGTAGGTTTGTTATAATCAGTCCTCGTTGTTTACCCTACGAACACCGATTAACACCCTTGTCGTTGCTTTTCGTTCCTCTTATTAAGGATTTAACTCTCCTCCAGCGAAGACTTTTTCTCACCTGCCTACAGGCCAATTGTCCCAGAAGGCCTGAAGATTAAAAACATAGCCCATAAAACCATTACCAAACTTCTTTTAACCTCCCGTCTGCTGTGAGTTAGTATTTTTTTATCACACTCCACAAAAGTATAGTCACCACCCATCTGCTAGCCCCAGCTGGAATGTTTGCACGGATAGGCTTCTGAGGTCTGTGGCGTCCTCTGCGAAGGTCAGCCACTGTCGACAGTAATGCGTGGAGTCTACAGTAGTGGGTTGCTCAGCCCTGCTAGGTCAGACTAACCCTTTGTTGTGGTGGCATTGAAACCGAGCAGGTCACTTTGACCAGCTAACACGCAGGCACCCACTGGAAATATACAGCAATGTAGTACACCATCTGCACTGAATTCTTTGGAGTATCACACGTCTTTTAAGGCTTTGTTGATTGATTTTCTGGCTACATCAGGTTTTATTTATTCATTTGACCGTTAGAGCAGTGACTTGCAAAAATCCCCTGCAAAGCCCTGTGACAAGGCTGAAGCACCCTGTGCCCACTACTACAGGAAAGCCTGACTGGGCTTGCTCATTTCAGCAATCGCTTATGGCATCCTGGTGTGCATTGTTGACATCTTTCCTCAAATACCTCACACAGCAAGGCAGGCATCTGCTGCCCATGGGGTATGACTGACTTGTCTCTCCACCATGTGCAGAGCAGCAATGGCTGCATACTTGCACATGGGATAGGATCCTATTTTAAACACTTGCATAGTGGTAATGAATGTCACATACTGGACACTGGGTTTGCTTTGATATCCCAGTGCTTAAAACTTTTTAAATATCATTAACCTTCTTTCTGAAAATAGCTTTCATTTTGAGATAAAAACTGAACTTCTGCTAAGAATCACAAAGTATTCTTTATTTTGAAATGTACATTTAGGTATAACTTATTCACTGATACATTGTTATAAGCAAGCAAGTCAATTTTCAAAATTTAAATTGTAAAATGTTGTATAACATATAAGCCGCACGCCCACTGGGTTTTTGTCAGTGTCACCTAATGCTGAACAGTTTGTGGACTTTGTAGTTGCCCTAGCCTTGACACGTAAATGATGCAGTGATATCCTCCGTGAATGGTGTGCCAAGCAAGTTGATAAACCGACCGAAAGACTGTATGCTGATGCATTTATATTGGCCTTTGACCAAGTGAACTTTGCCGAAGAGCAATCCTTCTTCCTCTTCTCACTGCTAATGTCCTTAATGTCATTTTTCACATTAACGGTTTGACATTATTGCTGATGAAAGTGTTACACGGTAGTGCTGTCACTCTTTAGTAGTGTTTGCCTATTGGTATGCGCACAAAAATCTGTTTCATATGCGTGCATTCACTAACAAGCTTAATTCTGTCAATTACTCATAGTTTTTCCACTATTCACTGTGCAACTAAAGTGAAATTGATCATGATATATACTACTTTTAACTTTAGAAGGCCAATTTTTGTATGAATTCAAACCTGGGGAAAATACAGTTTAGGCCCATGAAATCAAACTATACACTCAATGGCCATTTTATTAGGTACACTTAACTCGTACTAGGTTGGAGCCCACTTTGCCTTTAAAACTTTAATCATTCAACAAGGTTCTAGAGAGTTTGGTCCATATTCACTTAAAATCTTTATACAGTTTTAGTACATTTGTTAGCTGTTCATCTGTGATGCAAATCTCCCTCTCACTCGCAACCCAAAGATGCTCTGTTGGATTGATATCTGGTTACCGTGAAGGCCATTTGAGTACAGTCCATGAAACCAGTTTTTTTTTTTCAACTCAATTGGTACAAAAGGGCAAAAGGGCCCCAAAACCTGTTGGAGCTGATTTTCTTAACTTTAGGTGCAAAATTCATTGTCAAATGGTGATGATTTGAGTAGCTTCAGATATCTGTCCATCAATGTCAACACAATTCTGGATCTATCCACTTGCCTTTGTCCATTGGTAAGTTTAATGGGGAAGCCAAATACTGTAAATATATGTATTTATGAACATAGATGAAATGACTACAGAAATCATTCTTGCATGTCAAGCCATATGTTTGTTGTTTTTAGGGTAAAGCCCACCGAGACAAGCAGCTGGTCTATCTGAAGGATCACCTTGACAAATATTACCATAGCCGCGACAGGAAATGGATAGTGCTGTTCCCCGAAGGAGGCTTTCTCCGCAAACGGAGGGAGACCAGCCAGACATTTGCCAAAAAGCATTCTTTACCCCACTTGACCCATGTCACGCTGCCTCGCCTTGGTGCCACTCAAGTCATCCTGAAAACTCTATCAGGCCAACACGAGAATGGAAGTGTGGGGAATGACAGCGGAACCCCCAACCAGACAGGTAACTGACACGGATACGTGCAGATAAAATACCACGCTGGAGATAAAATACCATGCTGGTTTTTATTTAGGATTGAGTTTGTGTAAACAGTTTTATTTGTTGGTTGTGCATGACGTTTTATCCGTCCTGTGAGAAGTATAGTGACACATACAGCAGTGCCAGAAATTACATCAAGGTCTCCGAAACCTTTGTGGTGATTTGCTATTCATTCTTTCTGTCAAGAAATCAGCCCAGGCAGCGGGAAAAATGACATGGAAGGTCGCTTCTGCAGTTAATCGTATTTTCTTTGGGTGGGGTGGGGTAGGTTGCATTTGTAGTTGAAAAGCATTTGCATTCTTGTGTTTTAATGTTATTTTAAAGGTGTGTTGTGTGGACATCAAAATGGGCAACCTTTAGTAAGTCTACCTCACAGTAGAGGCTCTGGATAAGCATTGTCCACCTTTCAACGAACATGCATGTCAGGGTCATTCAAGACTCACAATTAGAGGTCTCTCAATCAGTTAATTGTTAATGTGTCAATTTGATATCACCAAAAAAAAGAACTGTATACTCTTACGGGACTACATCTCAAGTGTCCCATATAAACAGTTCTTTCCAGCAGCACTTGGATCCAACATTGAAAACCCATGTAATCATAGTAGCCATGCATGAATTTAATATAAAACAGCCAAGAATAACTTTTACTAGAGATAAACCAATATATAGTAAATATTGTGACAGGCTCAGATATGTCTTCTACATGGAACAAGTTTGAAAATAAAAACATGTCCACAAAAATATCGTTGAACCGCAGTGACCCAAAAAAAGATGTATTTAATTATTGAGTTTCTTTGGGCCAGCATTGTTGAAACTGTGGCTCAGCTGTTAGCCCTTTAGGCCTGGCTGTTGATACAAACCACTGTCAGTTCATCTCTCTTTAGAAAGTAAGTGTCAAAACAAAGCCGATGTAGCGTTTAATTGGCTGCATGTGCTGTATGTGCACATCCTTGTTTTAGCTGATTTCTATGGAAAAGGCCAGCATGGTGGCCGTAGAAGCTTTGTCCTTCCACTTGAATCTAGCTAATGGCATTTAAACAAGCAATAAAAATATGCACATGCCCTGAAGAGTACTATGTCCCTATGTCCTCTGTGTCTCTCAGTTTGTGCAACCATCGTCTCACCCTGACCCTCCTTGATACTCTGAGAGGTGCCCACATTTTGCTGACTCACTTGGAGACAAATGGGCCACTGGCAGAAAATAGGATTTCATGTACATATGTGTGCCGCTGTGTAACAGCCATTCACTGACTCGTGTGCTTTAACACTGATAAGGCTGCTGTGTTGGAAAAAAGATAATGTGCACTCAGGCAAAGTTCATGGCATGCATCAGGTCTCGATAAACCAGATGACTCACGTGCATGCTTATGGCGAGTGTCATCTTCTGGCGTAGTGTAAATCCTACCAAGGTACCTTCCACTGCGTTAGTCTCCCTAGCAGTGTTTGCTGAAGGGCACACCTTTGTCGTTTATTACGTTCTGGCTTGTCACAGTAGCGACTCTTTGGCATAGAGCCTCATACTTTGGCTCGTTGCACACAGAAGACCGTGGCTGTCTCTTCAAGCACTAGGACAGAACTCGGAATCCAATTACCCATACTGTGATGTCTGTGGCCTTTCCAATCAATACAAAGAATGCCCGTCAAGTTACTTTATCTCTAACATAAATGAGCCTGCAACAATTGCCCTGGAGCTAAGTGAACAGAGGTTTGTATACAGCAAGTCCATAAATACCAGGTGTTTCAAAAAGAATTGACCATTTCCAGTTGTTGTTTTCTTCTTCTTTTTTAATACTACGCTGCTGTAATCGGACTCAATGAAATATTTCACACAACAAAATCAAAGTTACTGATAATGTTTTAACATTCGTATCTGTTGCAATGGTTAAACTATTTCACCAGTGTCTTATTTGTTCTCATTATTATTTTAACACCACACATTCCTTTGAACAAGTGAATAAACAGAAAGGAAAACGGCGACCAGACACTAGTACTATTCATGTTTCATTCCTTTGCGTCAACTGTCAAGACAGCTCTGCAACATGTTTTGGAATGCTTCTGTTTAGTCTGTGACATCAGAGGGGAACCTTGTTGCCACTGCCAAAAGTAAAGGAATATGCCCTGAAACAAAACCACCTGAACTCTGCCTAGTGAGATGCTGTTTTCTGTTTTTATCTCAATTATTTTTATTTACATTCGAACAGTTTGTGATGAATGGTGTTACACTCTTGAACAAACAGTGACATATTTTCTCTTTCAAACAGGTCATTCAGTATTCTTGGTGTGGTTTGTTTCTCTTACGTATTTGGACAGCCATTCAAACTTTCAAGCTTTTTTTTTCAAAACTAATATGGCATTTCCTTCTCAATCATACCGCATCTACACTGGATTCTCATCATAAAACAGATTTTACACAATCTAGTTATATATAATATTTATAGATTTATATATAAATAGAAATGAATGATAATGTTTTAATTAGGAGCACAAGTTAAGTTTAAGTGAGGACCTTACTACCATTTCATGTTATGTTGGCAGTTTCACAGCCAAACACTTTTTAAATGACCTCATAATCATCTTCAGATTCTTTGTGTCTTTCTCTATTCCAGGTAAAAAGCGCAAAGGCCTGCAGTGGGTGATAGACGTGACAATTGCTTATCCCAAAGCACGGCCCATGGACATCCAGACCTGGATTTTTGGATATAGGTCGGCGACAGTCACACACGTTCACTACAGGTAAGGCAAAAAGAAAAAATGAAACTTTGATACTCGTGGCACTGTCCTTTGTTTTTAACTTTTAATGAATAAGAAATTGAGAGTCTAACTACCAAAAGTTGGGGATTACAAAAAGGAAGATCACATCAACTTCCTTTCACATTTAGTAGGCTACCAATAAGTCATCAGACCACTTAATGCATTACTGTCTTCAGTCCTGTCACTTTGATGACCTTGTTTTCCATCCTGTAAAATCCATCCTGTTTATGTGGAAAGGAGTCGAGGGAACGTGTTGAATTTCAAGTTAACTGTAGCACCTCTTATGCTTTTGCCTTGTGTGTGTAGGGGGTATGTGTTTTAAACGTTGTTTTCCAGCAAATATGTTGTCGTTTGTAGCGAAAAAAAGAAAGAAAATATGTATTCTTTGTTGTTGGAAAAAGATACAAATGCTGCTATATTTTTACTTCACACTATGGAGTTAAGTGTAGATTGAGTGTGTGTAAAAAGGTGAGTGTTATTGTCCTCAAGGTCTCATTCTATAGTATCAATTCAATTAAGAATATGAACAAAGTGTACCATATTTAGCTGTATTGCATTGTATCCATGTGGTAGATTGAAGGAGATGCATTCAGGGTCAGGGGGCAGCTGGTAAGAGTCGGGTGGACCCACAGAATCCTGTGAACACATTAATGTGCCAGAGTATTATTGGACAAAGCAAAAAATGATTTCTGGACCTTGGCAATCTTATCCTTATCTAAAGTTTTTTTTCCACCAACTTCAACTAAAACTAAGGGAATAAGTGGCTCAGAGTCTGAGATTTTAGAAGTCCCACCACTATACACGAGACCCTCTCTCTAATCAGTCCACTTCCATTGCATGGTCAGCGGCTCCACAGACAGACAGAGTCACTCTACCAAGTAAGCGCCACAGCTGTTAAACCTGCATTAACACACACAGACACACACACACAGACACACACAATTCCAGCCATAGCAGTGATCATAAACTATTTAGACCCATGCTGGTACAGTTGCAGTGACAAGAGGATTAATGTGCCTGCTGATCAACTGAAGACAGTGGGGGAGTAAGTAGTATGATGCCCTTTACAGCACTATAAAAGTCTATATCATATCAAGTGTAAATACGTATTCACATTTGTCCAATAGTCAACAGCGCAGGTGAAAATAACATAGATAACTTCGATAAAATATTTAATACAGGAATTAATTAGGTCGTGCCACTGGCTGGATTGTTTTGCTGGTAAATATATATTTTTATATTTGAGAAGTCTGTTAACTTTTTTTTTGATGGGAGGATGGTATTAAGCTTTTATCATCAATAAAATGTAATGCAATCCTTTTCTTAAGGTTTAACAAAAAAAGGTCAAATATTAGATTTAAAGCAAAAGTAATGAATATTACAATTTGATGTGAACCATGTTTCATATTTTAGTGGTTCATTAAAATATAACATTTTTGAGTGGAGAAAAACTTGTTGCAATCATAAAACGCCTTAGGAAAGACCTCACTCACTGTCTGTTCTTAGTGTTTGCCCTGCCAAGTAAATCACCCACTTGCTGTGGGGGCTCCTTATTTTATGTATCCGAGCATGTGGGTTTAAACACATTTAGAGTAGGATTTGTCTTCCCATCATAAACATTGCACTCCTGTTAGAAGTGGGTGGAACATTTGTTCGTTTTTGACAAGCCTCCATTTTACAGCTTCCCTTATTACATTGTTACATCAACACTCTTTCGCCACAATTACAGAGTGCTTTAGTATATCAGTTACCTTCATGACTGGCAAGCATCAATGGATCATAATTAATGTTGTCTAGTGTAATCATTCAAGCATGGTTGTGGTGAGTCAAGGGCCTCGAATCCACCTGACCCAGCCTGATTCTTTCTACGTGAGAGGTTTTTCTCAGATATCAGATTACTCTGGCTGAGTCTCAAAACAGGCAGCTGAGCATTGTGTAATATTCTAAATGAATCTGTGCGCCGCACTTTTTTTTAATCCCTCTCGCTCCCTTTTCCTGTCTCTGATGCCAGGCATCACCCTTCTTTTGTCTTGTGCCCTTTCGCCATATAATCTCAGTTTCAAAGATACCTCAACCTTATGAATGTCACCAGGGAGAGTTGGGTGGGTGGACAGAGGCATAGCAAGGGCAGTGGTAGGTGTTGAAGAAGCTGGATTTTATGTAAAGGCTCCTTCTGTGTTCAATGCGTGCTGATTTTCTGAAAGCTGTTCTTTGAAAATAGCTGCAAGGTGATGTGATTTATAGACTTTGTCTTGCTGGGTCATCATATAGCTTAAAGCTGCTCACCTGGCTGTCTGTTTATGACGAGGCCCTGGTCGCACAAAAAATTGTTGAGGTTGCATTCAGAGTGCTTTTGAAGCGTCTTAATAAACACCACCACCGTGCTAGAGACTGAGCTGCTCTCTGTGGGGTTTATACCGTATGTTGAATACTACATTTCCCACGCGGATTGGCTTGTCTTTATTTCTCCTCCGATCAATACATTACCTATGAGTATGGTGAAGTCTTTTGTTGTTTGTTTTTCCCCTTTTCTATCCAAGCACAAAAGCATTCACTTTGTCTCTACCAAGTATAAAGATGGTCATGAGTCTAATGCCTAGAAGCAAATCATCAGAACTAAACACTGTAGGGAAAAGCACTTGATTTTTTTATCTCACCGCCATTAGAACACCTCATTAGCTATATGTTTCTGTCCTGGCACCTTGGTATATACTATGGTTTAGTTGGCAACGATTGAAGTGATGTAATCTGTGAGCTGAATATAACCTTTGAGTGACACGGCCTTACATTTGTATAGCAGCAGTTTTAGTTGCAAGGGTGCAGCCTACTCTAATTTGTGTGTTTGTAAAAGTATCTTGGTCAAAAACTTTTGCATTAATATCCTGCAACTTATATTTACAGCTCGTCCAACAAGTGTTTACGTAGCAAAAAGTTCATGACCACCTATGACAATGACTTTAAAGTTCTTTCCTCATGACCTCTCCATTGATAAGAGGCACCCAGCCTAGGTAGTCATTAACCTCATCCCCAGCATCACGTCAGAGACCACGGTACATTTGGTCCCAGTGACAAAGTGCTCTTGTTCCCTAGTTAAACACATTGGAGTACCTTAAGTTCGGTGTCAATGTGCTCTTGTGGCCAGAAAAAGGATCCGAATATGAACTTTGTCCCCATGATTGCTGCTCTGGTGGGATTTTGGCCTTTAATTGCAAACATAAGGGAGTGAGAAACTAATCTCTGTTCATCTTTATTTATTTCATTTTTACATTGTACCCCAAAACTTATCGTACAGGACAGCCCCTTTTCCTCTCAATTTCTCCACCATAGAGACTTGATACGAAACAGAGTCGATAAATAATGATTGCCTCTTTCCTGTAAAAGTTGGATAATTTGCTCAACATAGTGCAAATTGAATTAGCTTCCTAACCTAGTTGGGAAGGAAAGCAATATTTTGAGAGTAAGAAATATAAAGAAGCAGAATGGCAAAAAAAAAAATGATGACGAGTTACCGCTTATGATGATGGATGGTTCAGAAAATGAGATGAGATGAGACACAATCTTTGCTGTTTTATAAAGTGAAAACAATATTTCGTTTTCAAAAAATATTTCTTGAGAATAATGTTTAACGCTACATGTACAATTGTGACATGTCTAATAGGAATAAGATTGTTACATCTGGTTTATCTGCATTCAACAATAATTTTGCAGTAATTCCAGATGGCAATATTTTGAGTCAACAATTATAATTTACTCTTGACTCGACACAGGGCATAAATGGTTTGACCAATCAATAAATAATAACAAGGATCAATACCGTATCACCCATTGCCTTCGTCTTTCAGATCCTCAACACGGATGTCCTTTTTAGAGTGGCAGGTAAATGGAAAGGAATATTAAAGTAACGCTGAGTGCAAAGCAAAAGCTCTCTGAAGGGGGAGACTGTAACCTCTATTTGAAGGTGACCAGAGGGTTGTGTGTGTGTGTCTGTGTGTGCAGCCTACTGAGGACCCCGTGTGGCTAGATTTTCAATGCAAACGCATATTTAAATGTTTTTGACCTTTTTCATTTGTTGCTTATGCCCTAGTTCTAAACCAGATCTACACATAGTTTTTTATGTGTTTCTTTTGTCAGGATGTATCCTATCAAAGAGGTTCCTGTAGAGGAGCAGGCTCTGACGGACTGGCTATATCAGAGGTTTGTGGAGAAAGAAGACTTGCTGGCCCACTTCTATGACACAGGTTTGTTTAGTTTGTTGCACTCCGACTTCAGTAAGAAAATAAACATTAGGTACACTTACAGTCTTAAAAACACTGCACACAGAGCAAAACGGCCAAACACAACTTAACTGGACGTTGGCTTGAAGAAAATACAGGCAAAAACTCACATATACACTATTTGTAAGGCTTTGTGGCTGAAAATTAAGTGTTGGTTTATTAAATGTAATGTAATTAAACATAGCATTCTGCGACTGTGCGTTTTGGCAGTTTTGTGTGATTTTAGAAGTATATTTAGCCAACAAATGTTAAATGCAGAAGTAAAAATACTGTAGCAGAGAAAGAGAAACTAACTTCATCTTTTAGCTTTAGCAATTTTTTTCAAAGTTATTGAAAGCAGTTTATCCTCTTACCAATGTTAGACTGCATAAGTCATTGTCACATCACCTTGCATCCTTCTCAACAGGGGCGTTCCCACCTCCCGAAGGCCAGAAGGAAGCAGTTTCGCGGCAAATGACGCTGGATCCCGTGTGGCTGTGCATCATCCAGTTGATCGCTTTCGTCTCCGGCTACATGTGGTACAGCCTTTTGCGGCACCTCTACTGCGTTATGTTTTGAGTACGCGTCAACGCAAGCAGGAAAGAAGCCCCTCGGGATCCGCCGGTGTCGTGCGTTGGATGAATGTACATTTTCGAATAGTGCGGCGAGATTAGAGATGGGGGGCGAGGGACACAAAAAATAATGTATACGACGTGTAGAAAAACAGAAGTACAGCCCTGACACTACACATGATCTCTCACATCACAACTCTCATGTTGATGTTTACACATAGGCCGTCACGCAGTCATGCATTCAAGAGGCTCAGGACTAAGGACTGCTATAGTTTCACGGTGTGTGTATGGACATGTGAGAGAGTAGAAGCATCGAGTCCACCCGTTAGCCTTTTTCGGACGCACAGTGGACGTTTGGAGGCAGCTGTGTGGATGCTCTCTTCCCTTTTCCCCTAGGCCCACATTGCACTAAGGATCCAAACTGCTCCCTGTCCCAGGATTTATTCCTGAACGGTAGCTGCCTAAATATGTTTTTTGTTGTTGTTTTTTTTGTTGTTTTTTCCCCCTTTCAGCCTGCGCATCTCCACAACGACAGCCAGCACATTTGCTATTTTTTCATTGTCGTCCGGACCGTTTACACTAGCGAACCTGCGCTATGTCCTATGCCGTCATACTTGTGCATTCAAAAAGAAAATAAGACCGTTCACTTTGGCTTTAAAAAGTGTAGGCTTTGATAGAGTAAGATGAAGTGATAAAATGTGGGTGCCCCAGATCCCAACTCCTTTTTTTTAAATGAACCCCCGTCCTCCCCAGATTAATGTGCTTTGTGTTGTTACTGTGTGACGTCAAATGGTGGAGACAATTCATGAAACATAATTTCATTTTTAATGACAGAATATCCTCTGTACATAACAAACCTCAAAAAGCAATTGTCCGTCACCTACCTGTGAATAATTCAGATGTATTTTCTTTCTTTTTAAGAAGAAAATCATATTTTGTTTACTTCTTGCTGATACACTGTTGTTGTTTTTATTTTTATTTTCCGAAGCAGGAAATTCTTTGTAATGCCGCCCAAGCTTAGTATCATGCCAAACATGTTGCGTTGTGACGATGCACCGTTTTTGTTCAAAGCTTTGGTTGATACCTAAGGACAGGGTTTATTTAATCATTGTCAGCTCAACTCCTGAATTCAGTTTGTTGGGTACTACATGGACTACAAATCGATCCTACATTGTCATATTATGCACATAACACACATGATTTTTTATTTTTCATAGTGTGACACTCAACTACCCAAACAAAATAAACATCGACACAATTTTTGGAAAACCCTGCCAGATAAGATCACATTTACTTGTGATTCTGTTTTCCTAAGGAAAAAAAAGCATTTGGAATTGGAATAAATAGCTAGGAAGGGGTTGAGTTAAAATTAGGACAGGAGGCACACAAAGCAGGTATTTGCGTTTTGTTTTGAAATTAAGTGCTTCATTTATTTTTTGTTTTTGGCTTTTGGTTTTTAAAAAAATTCTGCTTAGATGTGCAGCATTTATCATTGCAATTTAAAAAAAAAATCTGCATTTTTCTTTTCGCCAGCCCCTCTTTCTGTTGTTTTCGGCAGAAATTGTACAAAAAAAATCAAGAAAATAAATTGCAAAAGAAGAAGCACTAACTTAGATGGTAAAACATTTAAAATCTGTGTCATTCTCTTGGTTTTATCAGCCTCTACCCCAGCACCAACTGTGTTTCCAAAGAAGGCAGAGAAAGTGATGTTTTCCTAAATGTGGTTTTAGGAGATACTAAACACAATAGGGTTGAAAACAAATGATACTAGAACTGTCTGTAAATTCCCATTTTGTACTTCTCCTTTAAATTCCTAGTTACACAGCCATTTTACAACACAAACTTGTGCTGGAATAAAACATCAAAGATCGTAAACCCTTTGTTTTGATTCTCCTTAATTAACTTCAACCAAGTCGAGCAATTTAAAACCAAGGAAAATTAATACTGTTCATTTTCCATACAAGTTACATAACATAGTGGTGTGGGTGAATGGTGGGATAATGAACATCAACTTTAATTTCAATTTCACTCCATTTTTTCTATTCTTTTTGATGGCGAGTAGGAATAACAAATTCTCTCAAGAGCATCCCAGGAGCTGGTGACATTTACAGACGCTCGATTGCAAGAAGCTTCATGCCTCAAGCAGTCATTGCAATTCAAAGGCTCATTCTGTAGAAATGACGCTGCCCAATGGACAATGTATTGGCACCAAAAAAAAATATATATATATAGTATATATTGCAGACTAAGTTGTCACCAGAGGAAAAAGGTCCACTCTGTGTTCTGCAGTTTGACTACTGAACCATTTCGTGGCCAAGGGCACCCAAGGTGCTCAATATCACGGTTTGGTGGATCCTCCAACTATGACGGAGAGCACTAAAACCTCATTTAACGTTCTCACAGGATTAACAAAGTAACCATCTATCTAGCCACTGTGTCAAAATGCCGCAGTGAAGAAGACGAGCAGAAAGAATGCTGCAGACACGCCAGCCTGCCTCCAGCCTTTATAGTGTCGGGAGAAGAGAATGGCTCGGTGTCATTAAAAACCTTAGGGTTGTTTTGGGTCTCATGTCGTTCCATTTTTTCTTATGTTCCACAGGTTTAGAAAAAAGGATAAACACCATTTGTTTCACGTGAAATGGCCATAGAACTGTGTTTAAAAAAAAACGATTATTGAGGGGGAAAATGAACTCAAGCACTTGTATTGATACAGTTCTGGAGTTTTTAGTTTGCATGTTTTTCCTATGGTGTTGTTTGTTTTGAGGGTGCGGTGGAACTCCTTTTACTTAATAACCAGCAGCAATTTGGCTGATGGATAACAATTCTTAAAAGAAAAGACTGTTTCATGTCAAACTACTGTTATTCCGCAAACAAAGACAAAGTGCTGTTCTGTCTATTTCGCACGATCTCCTCTCCTCCGTCAGTGTGACGTCTCAGTTTGATGTTATTTTTTTTAGCTGCTTGTTTTCTTGACCTGTAAATCTGTATTCACTCAGCTCCAACTATGGAATAAGATCCAATAGTCCTCCAGCTGTCTGCAGGAGTGACCTTTCCAGAGCCAGACTGTCAGATGAGGCCCTCAATGGTTTCCTCCCTGCTGTGTGAGGAGTGTCAGTTTTGGGCTGTTGCAATTCGCCACGGGGGGAGACTGGTGAATCATTTCTGTGTAAGTTTAGCGACAAAGTGATCTGACTGGGTGACTGTCACTCAAATGGGGATTAGAGAAAAAGTGATTTGGATAATTGTTTATTTTAAGATTACTCATGTACAGAAAGTACTTGATTAGAGTAGCAGGGTATCAGCTATAAACAAATATATACATATTTTTACATATAACTTTTTCATTCTTACACCAACAAAAATTTTAAACAAAATGTATCTATATATTGCACTACAATTCAGCAAAAAGTGCTATGCGTTTAATAACTTTTATTTTGAACAACATAAATGTAACTGTTGGTTACATTTCCCTATATGTATTAAAATGACATTGATGCAGTCTAAATTTGGTTGGCTTTGTCGCCCTCTAGCGGAGAGATACAGCGTTTAGCGCCTTCTTTCGCGGTGTCTCCGGTGCTTGGCAACGTTACCACGCCCATCTAAAGTCTGACCATTTAGGACCGTTCATGCTAGTGCATCTACCAATAACAATGGAGAAGGATTTACGGCAGTCAATTTAAACGGAAAACTGTCTTTTTTGTTGCACAACAAATGAATGCGCTCGAAAACCGGCGAACCACAGGCATTTGTTCAAAGGGCAACCAGAAAGATGTGGTAATGTGAGCGTTTAGTAAGGTAATATTTTAAAAGAACGTTTTCTAGCACAGTTTGTTAGTAGATAATAGACAAAAACAAGATGCCTTCACATGCTGGTGACTACGAGGTTCTGCACACTATTGGGTCCGGTTCTTTCGGAAGATGTCAGAAAATACGGAGGAAATGGGACGGCAAAGTGAGTAAACATTTTATTTTTGTATGCTTTAACTACACTGAAACAACGATAGCGAGTCATTACCGGGTCCTTTTATGTCACTTCAAGGCCATGCCACCCAAGTCAACACTTCCGTGTCCATTTGACATTGAAAAGTTTTGTTACAACAAATAAACATGAGGAGATAATATTTTGGTTGCGGTAAGCCCATTTTGTGCCACTCTTAGTCTTACTACTGAC
The DNA here is from genome assembly GCF_051989625.1 of Stigmatopora argus. Lineage (NCBI taxonomy): Eukaryota > Metazoa > Chordata > Actinopteri > Syngnathiformes > Syngnathidae > Stigmatopora > Stigmatopora argus. Next base: position 8,079,074 of record NC_135405.1, on the reverse strand, counting down.
TTTACTTGTTTTGACAAAGGTTCTGGTGTGGAAGGAGCTGGATTATGGCATGATGGCTGAGAGTGAAAAACAAATGCTGGTGTCTGAGGTGAACCTCCTCAGGGAGCTCAGGCATCCCAACATAGTGCGATACTATGACCGCATCATCGACCGCTCCAAGACCACCCTGTACATCGTCATGGAGTATTGCGAAGGTGGCGACCTGGCCAGCCTCATCGCTCGATGCATAAAGGAAAGGTGGGTGGCCCATTATTCTTTTAAATTTTGCTTGGTAACAATGTCTACGAATGTTATTACAATACCTATTTTTGACTGATTTTGTTTGCTCAGGCGCTTTTTGGATGAGGATTTCATCCTGCGCGTCACCGCACAGCTCACGTTGGCACTGAAGGAGTGCCACAGGCGGAGTGACGGCAGGCCCACCGTCCTTCATCGGGACTTGAAACCGGCCAATATTTTCCTTGATGTCAAGCAGAATGTGAAACTGGGAGACTTCGGCCTGGCTCGGATCCTCAACCATGACACCAGCTTTGCCAAGACATTTGTTGGGACGCCATACTACATGTCGCCCGTGGGTCCTCATAAATCTTGAGTGGGATTTGTTTCCAAAGGTTCCAATTGATGGTATATTTTTCTTTCAGGAGCAAATGAACCAGATGTCATACAATGAAAAGTCTGATATCTGGTCACTGGGCTGTTTGCTGTACGAACTGTGTGCCCTAGTGTAAGTTAGTACTACCTTGAACACATTCCTGCACGGGCTGTTTTGTATACTTTAAAGCACATTCTTTCACAGGCCACCCTTTACTGCCTACAACCAGAAAGAGTTAACCGTCAAAATCCGGGAGGGAAAATTCAACAGAATCCCGTATCGCTATTCAGAAGAGCTAAACAGCTTGCTGAAAAAAATGCTCAACTTGAAGGTTTGAAACATTAGCATTCTGCCTCCATTTTATAATTCTAGAATAAAGGGATCTTTTTCCTGCTGTATAGTTTAATGGTGTTTTGGGTTCTTGCCGCCATTAGGACTATATGAGGCCATCTGTGGAAGCCATCCTCCAGAGCAGCCTTTTAGCCGAAGCAGTCCTCGAAGAGACCAGGAAGGTGCAGCAGCTTCGGAGGCGGTCAGCAGGATCTGACGTCGTTCCCGAAAAGCCAATGGAGACTTCACCTTCTCTAGCAGAGCTCAGGCTCCGAGAGCAGGCACTCAAGGAGCGGGAAAAGGCGCTACGAGAACGTGAGGAGATGCTGGAGAGTGAGTTAGGTTTTCACTTGCAGGTTCGGTGGGGTTTCGGCCATTATAAAAATGCCAGAATCAAGGTAGATTTGCGAGGGCTGAATTATAAATATGCTGGCAATACAGCAGAGTTCTGTGTGGTACATTGTTTGTGAGTCATCGCATGTATTTTATGGATCTTCTTAGATGAGCATTACTTGTGAATGCAAATTTGATTTGAGATTTTGACAACAATTTTTCCATGTTTTTGTTTTTTAGAACGGGAGCGTGAGATGTGTGTTCGTGAACGGCTGGCAACTGCGAAACTATTTAGGTACTTTATTGGATAGGACCAATAGCATTGATTTGTGTTGTGATGGTACATTTATAGATGGATGGATTTAAGTGATCTACCCTTTTTTCAGAGTGGAGAATTTAATGAAGAATTTCCATGTGGACCACCAGAAAGAGCAGACCCCCCTCTGTGATGACGATATAGGTATGCGTGTCCGTTGAACACCTCTGGACACCCACAACCAGGCTTTGAAATTTCTAAATTATATTATGTTAATTTTAATAAAGTTTTAAATCATTTTTTTAAAGCTGCCAGTCCCACTTACTGTGTGTACCTGCTTGTTTTGTCAAGTTAAAATATAAATGGTGTTTTTTTTGTGCCTTAGATTTCTGGCAGAACCCAAAGTGGGTCCAATTTTTCAGCGCCAACAAGGAGAACCATCGGATAAATGACTCTGGGACAGTGACGCCGCGAGACGATGTCATCTGTCAATGCACTCAAAGTATGAACGATGTAGAGAAAGCATGTCAGATCCTCGGTATCCGCATCTGATAGCTGTGTTGTGATGCAGTGTAAATATTTGAAGTGTTGAGACTACTGAATTTAATTTAAACTTGTGGGTGGGTTATTTATTAAGATGGATGTTTATCATAATATAATGATCACATCAGACAGCTGAAATGGCTGGATGTCTGAAAGAGACTCAAAACTATAAAACATGGCTGTTACGTTACTATTACGTTAACCCTGCAACTCTTCTTATCTTTTGATTTCGGTATTATCCACCCAACACGTCACAGTGTTATATTACATACATTTTGTATGTGCAAAACCATTATCTGCCACAAGAGGGCATTCGTTTTCCACAATTGTCTGTAAGGCAAGTGCCTAAATGTGCCGCAAAGTGCCGCCAGTTGACCACTCGAGTCAACAATTCACACAACCATCATTTGTGATTTAATTAAAAAAAACCTTTAAATGATAGTAGTGCATCAGAATTCGAGCTGGGCTGAGATATGAGTTGTAATGAAAGTTAGTCCAAGTTACCGTTTGACCTGTCAATGAATCATTCTGTAGTTGTGTTGAATGAAAAATAAATACAAATAAGTCGTATATAGATGGTAATACAGGATGTTGCAAACGAGACAATTTGTGCGTGTCCGTCATCATGAAACCAAGAACTCACGTTGCCCACGTCAGAGTGACATACATTCATTTACGTATTCTAATGAACAGGGTAGGAGGGGGCGTATTTACGTTTTATCTTTTTTTTTCTTGGGGGAATGTTTATTCAAGTTTTCATTAGTCATATCACAGCTACTAAATATAAATATACTGAATGACAATAGTATTTTAAAAGAAAAAGCGGCGTTTATGAGTTTGCATGTCAATCATCGCGAGACTATGCTCGTAGGCGTGCGTAGCAACCATCGTTGTCTGGGTTCTTTGTCCCGCCTGCTTACGAGCGTAACGACATTCAACCAATCGACTTTGACTTTTTGTTCGTTCATCCAATAGGAACCCTTGACAGGGCGTGTATTTTTCCCCGTCCTTGTGTGTTCCGTGTGGAAAGTTTACCGGCTCGGGTGCAAAGTTTCAGCCCGTCTGCAAACTGGAGCTCGGGCGAGCGTTGGAACATGGTGTCGGCCTAATTCCTTTATTAATTGTCTTTTGATCGGCGTGCAGATACCATTACTTGTTAACCGTAGTGTCTTTTTATTGTGGGTGGGGGATCGCATCGTCTCTCGGGGAGTTATTTGGCGCGCGTCGTTAGCTCGGAATTCGGTCAAGCTAGCTAGCTCGGGCACGCCAATTTTTTTTTTTTTCGTCTCTTCATTAAGATCGAGAGCAAAATGGCTTGCGAGCCGAATCGAGCCCGGTTGCTATGCATGCTCTCGCTGACGTTTATCTTCTTCATCGTGGAGGTGGTGGTCAGCCGTCTCACCGCATCCCTCTCGATGCTGTCGGACTCGTTTCACATGTTGTCGGACGTCATCGCCTTGATCGTGGCGTTAGTCGCGGTGCGCTTCGCCGAGAAGACCCAAGCGACCGACAAGAACACGTTCGGCTGGATCCGGGCCGAGGTGATGGGGGCGCTGGTCAACGCCGTCTTCCTCACGGCGCTTTGCTGCACCATCGTGCTGGAGGCGATCGAGCGCTACACCGTGCCCCACCAGATCGAGCGACCCCAGATGCTGGCCGCCGTCGGCTTCCTGGGACTGCTCGTCAACCTGCTCGGCTTGTGCTTGTTCCACGGCCACGCCGGTGGGGGACACGGGCACTCCCACGGGGGGAAGAGGGGGAAAGGCTCCAGGTCTCACCGGGCCGGCAACGGAACTTCGGCGGAGACCAACAATTTGGTGGGCAACCACAGCGGCTGCGGGGATTCGTCTCAAACCACTGGTGAGCAAAATTCCTTTGCCCAAATAAAATACATTTTATAAATCGTTACCTAAGCGCTTATTAACTGATTGTCTCTTTTTGACGGCGATAGACGTCCCATAAAAAACGCTCACTTAAAAAAATCAATGAAGCATTTTATTTTCTGTCTATTAATGTTACTAAAATATTTTACTACATTTCATTGTTTAAATGCTTTTCCAATCAGTATTTCAAAAATAAATTGCAATGCTGTGCAGAAATGAATGGTGGCATAAGGCAAGTTAAGTAATTATTTTTTTCTTCACCATTTCATAAGATTTAAAAGTGGTTATTTATAATATTAAATTGTATATTTAATTACAGTAGTGCATGTCTTGATAATTTTTTATTTCATTTTTTTCCAATTGAATCCTATTCCCTAAATTAAATGATTCAAATTCAGTTAACAGTTAGGCAATCAAATAAATGTTTTAATTCATTTATGAACTTTTTGAATTTCCCGATTATAGTGGAAAAATGGCCCAATGCTGTTCAAATAAATAACTTGTTTGATGATCTCCTGAGCGACTTTATAAACCGCACATAAATTCCTTGTGTTTCTACCTTACTATAAATTAAGATGATTTTATTCTGATTCTGAAAACAATGTTGCAATCAACACTTAAGTACTTCTCATTAGAATTACTTGTCTTTGATGTAAAAAAAAATGCATAAAATATGATTTAATTATATTTTCAGGCTTAATGTTTCATTGCTATCTTTAATATGTTTTGTAGAGTTTTAGAATTTCTTGCTCGTCCGGATCCGGTGAGCCATATTTCACCCACGAGCCTTATGTTCCCCAGCCCTGCTAAAGAGCATACTGGACAGTCAAGTAGGCTGTGCCTCCTCTCCCCTGTGGCAGCCAGCTCCACACAATCTTCTTAGTCAGCAGTCAACATTGCACAATAGTGGAACCATTTCCTATTAGCCTATTTAGTAACAAGTGGTCATGTGAATATTAGACATCTAGTTTCTTTTAAGCATGCCTTTTTTTCTACCATAATGGGTTAAGCCTTTCCAAAAGCCCGGGTTTCTTACTCTCACACTGTTTGGGCTTGACAGCGTTGATAAACTGAAATCGGCCACACCCCTCCTTTATACCCTCTGTAATAGTTAGCGGACCATCCATCAGGGTGATAGTGGCGTCAATGGCCAAAAGCACATCATTAGCCGTTGATGAACGAGCTGCATTGTCTCAGCGTTTGAATTAAATAGCTTTTTGCCCTTAAATACATACCCATGATTATTGATTGGGTGCTGCCCAAAATAAATTGAGAGATGGTGAGATTAATTAAAACACACTGATTCACTACAATCGCAAGTCCAAAAAAATTGTTTGGGAACTAAAATTAACTAAATCGTGACTGTTTTCGCTGATTTCTGTTCTGTGCCAAGGTCAGGAGAGCTCAGATTCCTGTGTCCAAGTTCAGAATGAGGAGAATCTGATGGTGCTCAGCAGTGGGGAAGGTCTGTCCTATGGCCTCGCCAAATCACTGAAAAAAAATCTCGACTTTTTTTGTTTGTTCTGTGGCCCCCGAGAGAAAAACGTTTCCCAGCCTTGAACTATTGACCTAAATGATAATCCCGTTTTTGTCCGCAGACATCAGCCCGAAGGAAAGCTCGGAGGTTCAGATCAACGGCGGCACCAGCTTTGAGGAAATGGAGCACGAGCACCAGTCGTCCGCACAGCTCAACATGCGCGGCGTCTTCCTCCACGTGCTGGGCGACGCACTGGGCTCCGTCATCGTGGTCATCAACGCGCTAATCTTCATCTTCGTCTGGAAGCCCTGCGACCAAGACACGGAGTGCATCAACCCCTGTATAAAAGACCACGGCTCGGACCACTATCACAGGAACCACACTCTGCTAGATCTGGCAGACCCCGCAGTGGCCAGCATCAAGATGGCCGGCCCCTGCTGGGCACTTTATCTGGACCCCACGCTTTGCCTCATCATGGTCTGCATCATGCTGTACACCACATATCCGTTGCTGAAGGAGTCGGCCCTCATCCTTCTCCAGAGGGTCCCCAAGCAGATCAATATACACCGGCTGAACGAGCGTCTGCTGAAGCTGGACGGGGTCCTGGCCATCCACGAGCTGCACGTGTGGCAACTGGCGGGCAGCCGCATCATCGCCACGGCACACATCAAGTGTCACGACCCCACGTCCTACATGGAGGTGGCCAAGGGCATCAAGGACTTTTTCCACAACGAAGGCATCCACGCAACAACTATCCAGCCCGAGTTTGTCACCTTCAGTTCCGCGTCCCAGGACAGCCTGTGCGAGCTCTCCTGCCGAACTCAGTGCGCTCCCAAGCTGTGCTGCGGCTCCGGCGACAAGTCCGCCAGCGAAAGGAAAACGGGCAGCGAGTCCAGGTCCACCGACGACAGCCCGGAGATCCTCGCTTTGTCTCAGATTCAGCCCCAGGCGATCGTCACTTCGGAGGTGGAGTCGTCTCTGTGAGAAAAGTGACAAGTGCTGTTGGTCCTTATTGACAAAATGGTTCAGGCGTTGCTCCCCAGTAAGCAATTGTTCAACCTCAGTCGCTCTCAGTAAAAAGTGACTCATTGTTTAGTTTTAAATCGCCCGATTTGCCATATTTCATTTTCTCCCCGATCCACAAGACGACATGAGGTCTGAGTGTGATTTTATTATTAAACGTTCCTCTTCAGATGACCAATGAGCTTGGTAGCAAACCTCCGTAATAATAATTAGTCACAAACCAGACCTCTCTCCATCGAATGTACTAATAACAAAATAATAATTAACAGATGTGCATTACAATTTGCTTGTAGCAGTGTTTTCCAACCTTCTTTAAGCTAAGGCAACTTAGAAAAAAAATTAAAATATCGAAACCACCTGCTTGGTAAACATTGCTTGAGAGGCGGTGTTCACACTAATTTGAAAAACATATAAATTATGGCATCGCCTTGTATTAATGTATAGAATCTGTCCGATGGCCATAACCAAATTTCCAGGTCATGTAAACAGTCAATTTAAAAAAAAAAATTGGGATCTAAACCAAATATAGTAGTGAGTCACTTTATAGTTGCCAATTAAAAATGGAAAGAATGAACAGTAAGCAACGCGGATTCTCCACAGATTCTTATTGACGATGACTGCCTTCGTAACTTTTTTCCACGGTGTTCCTCAGCCAAAGCTTATGTTGATAACGACAAAAATGTCCTCCCTCACGGCAGCTTCACTTCAGCCTGTGGACCTTTTTGTGTGTATCCTCTTCCTCCTGAGCCCTAAAAATTGAGTATTGTATTGCTTAATTAAATATTTAAGTTATTAGAAATAATCTATTTCTGTAGATGCTGCTTCTTTTTTCTCTTTAGCCCACCATCTATGCGGGTAGGTAGATTTTTGGGCTTTTTGAATTAAGACGCTGGATAAACAACGTCCCTTAGCCTGCCTTGCGCTCACTGACAATAGCACCGTGTGTGATCAACGTAAACTGTGCAATGACTTGGCCACATTCGTTAAAGATTGAATGCATCCTGTTGCTGAGAAATACATCCTGCAATGTTGTTAGAAGGCTCCATTTTTGGGGGGCATTCTGCTGTCAAATGAGACCCGGTGCTTCGTTTCAACAATTCCGAGGTGCATTGTGCCAGAACTCTCTTCCACACATACAAACCACTGTCAGAGTCACACATTGTACAGTTTGTCTGTCCACTGTTTTGGACAAACGAGTACTGAAGTCCTTTATAGTGGCCTTGAATTTTGTCTTTCCATGCGTTCTTCAGTTGTCACTTAAAAAGTGTGCAATTAAGAATTCCACTCCTGATTGATGTTTATGCAATGTTGGCAAATGTGTTCCTTCATTTTTATAATGTTTAGTCACTTCTACACGGTGTCGTTGGGCACGTTTACGTGGCTTTATGTGAAAAATAAAGGTGTTTATTCTTTTAGATATGACATGTCAGCTGATGTTTTTTTATTCTGTTATCTACAGTTGCTGTCTGCTATGCCATCGTGAAATAAAAAATATATATGGCTGTTTGGTACAGTTGATGACTACAAACGTGTGCTTTTTTTTGCATTTTCAACATGTATGTAGATGAGAAAATGTTGAAAATAGACTTTTCTATCCACTGTACCCCTACACAAGTTCAGATGAAACTTGCTAGACATACTAACTACCAGTTTTCACCAGACAGACAACCATTCACGCTCACACTCATACCTAGGGGCACTTCAGAGTGTTCAACCATCCTACCATGCACGTTTTAGGGATGTGGGAGGAAACCGGAATACCCGGAGAGCATACAAAATCCACACAGTGAAGTCCGTCCTGGGATCGAACCCTCGACCGCAGAACTGTGAGGCACTAGGCCTCCATTCACATCTCTAAAAAATCTAAAGTCACTTTCAGGGTGTCCCCCGCCTGGTGCTTCTAGTTATCCGTTTATAGAAATAAAGATATATCAAATCACTTAAATCAGCTGGAATAGGCTCCAGTGCCCCCCACGACCTTTGTGAAGATAAGCGGTTCATAAAATGAATCTTTTGGGGAAAATGGGAGGGAGCTTGAATACCCCGAGAAACCCACACACAAAAAGCAACTTGTGATGTCACTGTACTAAATTCAGCTAACTCCCCTGATATTTATGTGCTTGAATAGGAACACAACACCCGTTAGAGATGAGGCCCATGCCAGAAACAGCCGTGATTCCAGCTCTCGTTTATCATCTGCTATGGTATGCATAGCTTCTGAACATACGACGGACAGCTAAGGGGGTCTTACATAACAGACCGTTGCAGAGGGAGGGCCTTGTAAAGCCAACATGCACACAGGGCTTTACCCTGCATTCCTGTGTACTGCTGGGATGCAGTTGTTGGAGCACAGTTCGCTGATTTCTGTGAACTCATGTTCATGCCAGGTGTTCTTTGAATGGATTTAACCTCAGAGCTAAAAGTCAGCAACAGACAAATGAGTTCATGGTGAATTTAGTGAACCCTCATTTAGGCCATGTTAACAGAAAATGTAAAACTGAAATTCTTGTTGATGTTTCAAATATTTCATCATCTGTCCATTCTCAACACTATAATAATCAAAAAAGTTATGAATAGCCTGACGCTGACATAAATTAGTTAAGGTAATTTGAAAAAAAACTTTTAACAGGATGGTTTGGCTGACAGCGTAATAAAATGTAACCAAAAGTTTTAACTGCAACAAAATTGCAAATGATTCACCCCAAAATATTTACAATAGATATATATTTTTTCTTTTCTAATGAGTGGATTCAACCGAAAATGTAACAGTTATTCTTCTACAGACAAAATGTGTTCATTATATTTTTTTAAGGTTTTCAAATGGAAGCCGACCGATCCATTTGATGTTTAAATGTAAAGATGAATGAATCCTGACTGACAAACTGTAAGAGCAGTAACCCTAAATGTTTCTGCGAACTTCGAGACTCTACTGGTTGCCGAGCAACGCCACAAGGCTTCCAATGAATAATTAACCATTTAGATAATAATGTATGTCATTTTGCCACCTTGATATCAATGAAGGCAATTGCCTTTTTTGTTTCCAGTACTACTGTACAAATTAGACCCATCAATTTACCACCAGGAATGATCTTTGAGTGATGACATTTGGTTTTGTTTTAGGTTTTTTTCAGTTTTTAATTGTATTTTTAAAAAAACTTAATTTCCTCTTTGATTATGTCTCTTGAGGGCAGTCTGGAATGGATGTATTTAAAGTGAAAACCTTTGGAAAGTAGGATTATGGATTAAAAACTCCGGAGACGACAACCCTGTCCTCTCCCACAGTCAAGGAGTTTTTTATTTATTTAATTTTATTATTTTTTTAATCTGACCTTATAGCAGCTCAGCGGCCTCCAACAAAGAGTTATCAGGTAATGGGGATTTTAAGCCGGTTGGAATGTTAACTCCACCAGCGCCATCATTACAATTATGATGATGGAGATGACTAATCATTTAATGAACAGAAAGTGTGAGATGCTTTATACACTCATTGTCTAATTTGTAATATCAAACCAGTTTGGTTGGAAACAGAAAATATGGCAAAAGATTTGGAGATTCTCAGACTAAATAGTGTATTTTAAGCATAAGACAACGCTTAGTTTAAATCACATTCATAAAAAGACAGTTGCTTAAAGTATTTAAATATGGATATAGCACATTTTTCACAGTTTATGCACGCAGCCTTTATGTCAATTATACTACCAGCATGCACGCACAGCCTTTAGCCTGTAGTATACTATAGCACACTCCAGTTTGTTAATATATATACTATATTTATTATAAATGATGAATTCAACATCAGATAATGCAGCTGGGAGTTGCTAAGCTAAAACGTGTTAGTTCAGTATTAATTACGAAAGCACCTTCCATATCTGGTTTCAATTCCTCTCCCAAAAATCTAATGTTTAAACAACAAAAGAGCCATCTAATTTCAATCTGAATGGGCTAAAAATCAGATTTTGTCCCATAGAAGGTCTAGTTTCCAGATGCACTGCCTATCACTGTGTAAAAATCCAATAACAAGCTTTGCGTGTGGAACTTGACCCCTGTACACAAACGAAAACATTTTAAAAGCCCATGAAAGGGGAAAAAAAAGATAAAACGCCGATGTGTCACAGCATGCATAGATATACTAAGACCGACGACCTAAGCAAAGTTTGAACCAAGGGGTGCCATGACCATATCTGCAACTGCCCCTCACAATATCTACAGTGTATGAATAAAGTATCAAATATTTGAGACTTTACTTTTAAAAGTGATAAAGTAAAATGTGATAAAACTTTGTGCATGTTGGAAAAGTGACTATCACTATGATGAGAATGTATCATTTTATTTAGAATTAGTTTTTGCTGAGAGTAGGATTATAGAGACAAGCAACAGTGTATAAACTGTAGGAGATGCATTCAATTAAAATTGATTTTGTAAAACTAATGAATTACCCACCATTGATGCCAATTAAGCAAACGTATGTATACATATACACACGTAACCTGTCATAATTTTGAATAAAATAGGGTGTGGGTTAATGTATCACTTTTTATGCTTAGACTTTGATCACAAGGGTATGTGTGTGCAACCAGCAATAATTAATACCCCAATCGCCATAAAAGCCTCGTCAAAGACAACAGATGGTCAAAAACGATGGTAGACACAAACCGCACCTCCCTTTGACCACTCGGGATATTATCTGCATTCAGAGAAGATAAAAAGTTGTCTTTTTGTGCACATGGAAACACCGTGGGAGTTGTTATCAGGCAGCTACGAAGCAGCAGCACAAAGGATAAGTTAAATATTGTCAGCGTTGATCACATTAAAAAGTGATATACCTGTCTGCGCCTACCTGATGACAATTGTTGGATGTGATTGTGATGCTTATCTATGTATTTTTACATACAGTTACATGGTTACACTGCCAATGAGTGTTAAACCTAGAATGGATTATACGTATGATAAAAATTTGCGCAATATTCTAAATGAAAACAGATTTTATCATTGGAAAAAAAATAAATGTGGTAAGGGTTGGACACAAAATTAGCCGGACCACCTCTCATTACAAGTATAAATTCAAAATGATCTACGACTGCCCAGAGCCCCCTTCTAATTAACTCGGAACGCACAGCCAGCAAAAAAATCCTGAATTAATAAATACAATTAATCAGCCCTGAGACAAAAACATCCAAAATTTCATCCACAAATAATGGGGGATAATCAATTTCAGTTAGCGTCCTCCCTGAGAATGAAAAACAACGAGAAAGTAAGTTTGAGAACTCCCTCTGGGCGGCCTATAAATACATGCTCAGGCATTCGGTGGTAGTCACATTATGTTTATGTACATACAGTTAGAGGATATGGCCTCAAGGCTTTCTGACACGTGGTCATCATCTGTATTCACCCCAAAATCTTTCCTTTTCTTCTTCAAAAACAGACTGTATAATTTTACGGGTGAGATTATTAAGACGTGCCATCTCATTTTTAAGGGTGCTGGAACATTTAAGTCAGTTGATGCAAGGGTTGTTGTGTATTGGATAACAAAGGGCTGATACACAACAAGTAGCTGACTGACATTGCAACAGGATTGAAACATAGAATCTAATCTACTCCATGAGTATTGCCATTGATTGAAATCAATCACACAGACACATTGGAGCTATTTAGATTTAGATTAACTCCCTCTCAAATCTCCCAATTCGAATTGGACACATGATCTCATCGTTTTTTAATGATGTGAAACAAAGAAATTGTTACACGTGTAAACAGCATCTGAGCATTTTTGCTATTCTGAAGTGACAATTGAGTTGTGGCTTGAGTACACATTGCTTATAGGGCTTTTCTATTGTCGGGGCAAAACTGGACAAAGGCCAATGAAAAGTGGATGTCAGCAGATCAGGGATTTTTCCCCCCCTCGCTCTGTCTTTCTGTGCTCATGTGATCAGCCAGAATTTCATTCTGCATCAGCCCAGGCATGTTCTGCAAAATGTACCGTGTCATGAAAATTGCGGAGGAGATTATGCAATAACATGTGAGCAGCGTTGAATTGAAGTTTGGAATCTTTTGATGCAGTCAGACCTAATTTCACATTTTACTGTTGATCTATTTTTATTTCTTTTCATGTTACTACAATACAGTAGGAAATTAACTTGTGTGTATATTTGTCCATGTATAGTGCCATTAAAAATAATGTAGACACAGATTTTTGTATATACTATTATGTATTTTTCCTTTTCTTGCCCTGCCCAATGAACCTCAGTGAAGAATGTGTGTTTCTGAGAATACCATTTGGTTTCTTAGGTGAGGACCAATGTTTATTTGAGGAAACAAGCAATGTTTGTTTTCAAATGTTGACTTCCTCCCCGAGAAAACTCCTTTGTTCTCCACTTGTGTCCATAAAAACAACCTCAGGTTGTTCTAAAAATTCTAAAAATAAATAATGAATAAAACAACCAATACCATGTCATGGATAGTACCTCTTAACAAAGATGAGGAAACACTACTCTCTAGTGGAAGTCTTGAGTTATTATACACTTAAGTGTCTTAACAAAGTAGTAAAAATCTACAGGGAGCTCATTAATAATATCTGAATGCTTTCTCATTTATTTATGAACATTTTGTTTAATTTATGGGGTCCATGAACGGGTAATTTGTTCCTCTTTATTCAACTCTTTATATATTCAAAGTTTGACAAGTGAATATTTTGCAAATTTAAATGAATAATCCTGTGAGGGTGAGCAGCCCAGATGAAGCAAATCATAATCACTATGGTTAATTTAACTATTATTTATTTATTTTTACAACAAAAAAAAACATTAAGCATTAGTTATGAATAAAAAACACTTGACTGTTGATTGACTCTGGAAAAGAAAAAAAGAAACAGATACCTGAGATGGCACAATATATTTTTGAGACATTTATGGATCTAGTTGAACCAAATAAGTAATTAAACAAAACAAAAGCAAAACATTACCAGCCATATTTTCTGGAGGCAAAATGGAATGGTTTCGTTTAATATCTCGTAGATACAGAAATGACTATTTCTGTACGATTTTAATGACCTTGACTCTCCACCTGGTTAGCTTCTCTTCTTTTAATAAAATCTGGTACAAGTACGTCCATAATAACTGCTGATCATACCAAGTGGCGCATATTCTAAATGACTGGGGAAGGGAATCACTTTAAAGGATTATGGCTGCTCAATTGAGGTTTCCAGTGAACAGCTTACCTTCCCATCTGTTACCTCCAAATGCAACCAAACATCCTCTCAGGCTGTGAGAATTGGTCTTAAACTTCAAGATGGCCACCTCAGCAACCATCAAATTCAAATTTTAATATGCTTGTCCCAATTTACCATATTGTCCAGACTATCAGTCACCCACCTGTTATGTTGTTCTCCATTTCACTACATTGACATATGTCTGTTCTTGATTTCTGATAAAATATAAAATTACCATCCTAAAAACAAGACTTACACTCCAGTACAATATATATATAGTATTTTTTCCCTCTTCATTGGGCATTGGTTGGCTGGTCAGAAAAATGTGGTACTTAAATACTTATACAAGGCATAGAATTGATTGAATGGTGTGTACAATATCTGATTTTGAAGAAAAAAAGACCTTGCCTAAGCATGGATAACCATTTCCAGTTATAGCCTGTTTTTTCAACCGTCTACTGCAGAATCCGATGTGATTCACCCGAGTTCACAGTTCATGCTGCAATGATGGGCTTCCAGCTCACACCTACACACCAATCTAGTAAATCTTAATGTTCCTCCACATCGTGGCATTTCATAACACAGGAGTCTGAAACTGATTAGCTGCAGGAAATTCATTTGCATACATGCACGTGACCTCGTCATGCATGATCAAGCCCTACAGCTTCCTTTGAATTTGATTCCCCTCTTTTTAAATCTGTCCCTTTTATCTGCCTCTTCATCACCCCCCTCTCATCGGATGAAGCTTATTGTGGACAAACAGGCTTAGGCTGGTCACTATAGCAACAGCAGATGGCAAACACAAAAATATAAAAGGACATAAGCACTTGTTCGACCTCCCGCTGGAGATGATGGAGCCCCCAACCTGACGCAACAAGTAAAGGCAGGCCAGGGGGGCTCAAGGGAAGAGGAGGCGGGGGAGGCGGAGGAAAGAAGCAGAAAGGTCGAGATAATGGAGAGAGATAGCTGGCTTGTCACAACCGCATCGGACTAAAGACTTGATCTTTTTGTTGTTGTGTGTGGAACAGGCTCGAAACTTTTCAAGGAAATATAAAGGTAAGGAAATGTTGTCTTTTTTATTTAGCATTCAAGGAAATACAAATTCAAACCAATTGTGAAGCTGTAAATAATGCTTTAGGATGTCATCATTTACATCGTGGGAATAACTCACAATCAGTTAAATCAGAATTTGGCACTTATATTTCAACATTAAAAGAAAAGAAAATGTAACCTCTTCAACAAATGGAGTGTATTAGATAAACAAATACAACATTGTATGAGGTATGCGATTGGGCTATATTCATCGGATGAAAGGATTAAATCCAGATTAATGCAAGGACAGTTACAAAACAATATATGTGTGTGCGTGGACAGATGCAGTAACCAAAAATTAGGAGCACTACCTGTTATGTGATTATGACAGAAAGTAAAGCTCCATCAATTCTACAAGAAATCTACACAGTACCATTTTCAATAGCAACATGTATAATAGTCTCAATGTGTGCTGGTATATTCCTAATATTTTGGGAAAGAACGCTTGATGTGTGCAGTGAGAAATTATAATGAACAAAATAATAAAAAGATATAGAAGTATTCAATGTAATTTTGACAGACCAGTTCACATGCCTAAGTTTCAAGATGAACCTAAAATGAACAATAAGTGCAGTTTTCTAATAAGGAGCTCAATGTCCTGTCACATAATGTATTTCCAAGGACATCCACTTCCTTTTCTGTAAGTCTTCCTGACTCACGGTATCTCTGTGGCAACAACTAATGAGCTCAGTAAGCTCAGTAGCCACTTCTCTTTGAAAACAACCTGTTTGAAACCTGGCAATGCTAAAGTACTGTGGATCATTTGTTGGATGTCACATCTGGACCACATGTGGTTAAAATGTGAAAAGAATGATGAAGAGGGATGTTTGAAATTTTTTAATTGAATTAGGAAATGTATTGGTTGCGATATACAAACCGTTTTTTTAAGTACTACAAGGTAGCAATCACATTAGTTTACTTCACAGTAAGCAACAATTTTTTTCTTTAAAAAAAACTGTGTTTAATACCATTCCCAGTTAATGTCAATGGTCAAATGAATGAAAGACAAAAGCATGTGTATTTGAGACAAATGTAAATAGAGCTCGCTGATGAACCAAATCAGTGTCATGGTCTTATTGCACTTCAAGCAGTAACAAAATAATAGTACTCAGGGGCATATATTCTTTATCCTCTGTTAAAAACATAGAATTGCTGCAGATGGCAGTCACTTTCTTTTTCGTCTGTCTGGATGACTGTAATGTACTGCTGCCCTAAATTGTATTCGCAATATGTTTTAATGAACTATCATACAATATAAATCTATCTTAAAAAGAAAAAAAAAGCACATTAGAATCGCTGTTAGTTTTTTGGATGCAACAAATACTGCCATTTGTATTCAGGGTTAGATAATTTGAGGTGCGTACTAGTGATTTGCATTAAGATCATTGTCATACAAATTAAGCTTGTATCTTAACTTTGAAGGACAACTACAGCCATAATTTTATGTGTATCGCATCATAAATTGAATTTTATTGCATATTTGTCCCCTAATAGACAAGTGTGCACTTGCATTTAGTATTGTAATTTGTTGCAAGTGATATCCTTTTCTGACTCTCTTTCTGTCAGTAAGGTGGCAGGGGCCACGGCATGGCGTCCTGGTTCGGCTGGAGCGAGCCTCACCAGCGCATCCCACACAGGGAGCCGGCCGACGTGGTCACCGACACGCTGATGGTAGAGCTGAGCTGGCAAATGAAGGAGGCGGAGAGGTTGCAGAGAGAGCGGGAGAGCGAGTACCGGCGCCTCAAGACAGGGGCGGACTACAGCTGGCTCGCCAGCGTGCCTCGTTCGTCCTACAGTATCAGCACAGGGGAGAGGCTTGGCCTGGAGGACCTCTGCGCAAAGGTGCCGCCGTCCTGCTGTGGGCTGGTCATACTCAAGTAAGAGTAGCCCAAAAATGCAAACTTGTAATAAAAAAAAAATCTATTAAAAAAATTGTATGCATTATTATTTGGTCATCCATGATGTCAGGTTGTTGTCCATTATTTTCATGACAAGCGACGGTACCTTGACCACTGAGATTAGTGATTAGAAACCAAAATCTCATCAGACTTGCTCAATAAAGAACAGCAAAATGGATGTTAAATCTCATGAAATGTTATTGAACACACTGATCTTGTTTTAGATCAAGTCTCAGGTGGCTTGTTAGCACCAGTGAGAGCAAGGTGCTAAAAATGGTACTACTTATTTTTGCAGAACATGGTTATAAAAAATAAAAAAAATCACCCATCTTCTGGAATAACACTTGGATTTTGCGCAGGTTCCGCGATGCAATCCGAGCCAGCGAGCCGGAAGTTCATGAGGTATCGGGCCTCTTCCGTTCCATCCTCGTGGAGACTGCGGAGCAACTGAAGGAGGAGGAAGAGGCCCAGCGTCTCGCTCGCCAGTGGAGCAACAAACGTGCCAAAAGCGTGTCCCTGGTGAACTTCAGATCCCGTATTAAGATCAACCCTTTCGGGAGCGCGGTTGGCCTGGTGTCCACCGACGGCGAGCGCCTGAGCGACCTGAAGACAGTGTCCGAAGATGTGGAAAGAGGGACAGACAGAGAAGAGAGAGTGTGGAGCATGCCGGACTTTAGATACAAAGGAACTAGTAGTGATAAACTTGTGTGATGTATGTACACTCAAGTACAGGGAATTTACATTGAATTGACTGGGAGTTGCTAAGCTAAAACATATAAAATACTTGATATTCATGTGACTTGACTCTTTGTAGTATTAAACGGAACAAGAGTTTGAGTGGTTATTTAGGAAAAAAGTTGTTTTTGAATTATTTTAGATCAAAAACTCAAGCGAGCATAAGCATGATTGTATTACACACTTGAATTGCTTGAAATTTAGGGGGCACTTGATTTTGTGATTTGCTTGTAATCAAGTTTTCTCTGGAACTAATCTGCAGTGAGATCAAAGATTAATGTCCACCAAACTGGTTATTTACATGATGCAGTTTTTATTTATCAGGACATGTAAGTATTGGATGAAATATTGTGTACTTCAATTAAGTGTGTCTAAGTCGTCCACTATTTTCCGGTTATTTTACTGCAATATTTCTGGCAATTGCCCCACATCATTAGAGAAATGTGGGGTTTGATTACTGCAATTTACAGTATAAAAATGACAACTACAATCTGTTCAGTCATAGGCTTTATTATCATCATCGAATCATCAAAAAAGCCAATGATGACAATAGGCTTTTTTGATGATGTTGATAAAGCGTACGTATTTCTGAACAGATTGTAGTTGTCATTTTTATACTGTAAATTAAGGAATTATGTATGCATTTAGTTTTGAACTGCACTTAACAAATTGAAACCGTGCAACCCTTCCACAACATTCAAGTTTACTGAGACGAACCCATTTGGAAATTCACGAAGATGAAATTTGAATAGCTTATAATGGTTTTCAGTGATTAAACTTCATTGGAGAAATGACTCCACTTTACTAAAATCTCTTCAATGTTCAGTTTGAATATTCATAATCTATCACTAAATGTAATACACAAGCGAACGACACCAAAACCTTTTCCCAAATAAGAGCCGAATGCCTAAGCATTTCAAACTCGGCACATCATTATGTAGTACTAGTTTTCATGTTCAAGTATGAAATGATTTCCCACCCCCATCACTTTGACCATGAGTCACCCTTTGCATTTGCTCTCACAGCACACAATAAGCCTACACAAAGTTCCTGCATTCAAGGTCATCCCACTTAAAGCTTTACATCCACTTTTCTACAGTTTATATACAAGATCACATCTGCTGCAAATGAATACTAATAAAGTATTGACAAAACCATTAAACATTGGATTGGTTTATTTTCATTTTGTCCCACAGCTCCATAAACGCGTTGACATAAGAAGCAGCTATTTTGTTTTACAGACATTAACGGACCACTGCTGAAATTGAGAGGGTGTTACAAAGGGGCTTTCAAGTATAAGTAAAATATTGATGGTCACATTAATTATATAACATAAACTGTTCAACTGGTCAATACACACAGATGACAATTCTCAACTTGAGTCCAAAAGTAGTGATACGAGAATAAACTTGCTACAGAAATGTACATATGAACACTCAACATTTCTTTAGGTGCAATCGCACTGAAAAGAAATGCGATTTTGAACATGAATGGTGCATTTTTTCTATATTGGACCTTATGGTGTTATTATCAGTTTGCGTAATGGCCATAAGTAGCAACATTAAGGCTACCTCTCAATGTCTGGCACATTTATTCTCTAAAACCAGGGTATAAATATATATACTGATAATTGGGAGAAATGGAACCAATTTGACTTTCTGCATATGGGGGATGAGAATCAAGATTGTCGTTGGAGATCGGGTTATATGTGTGCAGTGTTGACCATTTGGAGTACACCACACACAATTCACATTTAAATAAAAATACATGTTTAAAAAAATGGTTACGATGTTAAAACTTGGCATGCGAGTCCAGGTGTGCCACGCCTTGATTCAACATCGAACTCTATTTACATTTCTTCTCTCGGGCAGCCCGCTTGCAGTTTCCTGAGGTTGTCTCCCGTGTCCATTCGGGGAATCACAAGGTAGAATTAAGGAACTCCAAAAGTTCGGCTCGATTTTTGTCCCGCTGTGGTAAAAACACATCTGTGTGAGCCAAGGTGAATGACAATAATTAAATAATAAAGTTGCTTCTAAAAGAGACTGAAATGACCTGTTTATCTTTCTTGGACTTCTTTACTTTCATCTTTATTTTCTTGCCTGAAATCATGCTGTACTTGCTCCCTTTCGTCTTTTCCTTCAAGTACTGCGTAGAAAAAAGAAAGTAATCTGTTACCATGAGCAAGGATACTAAAAATGTCAGGGATTCACCCACAAAAAAGCGGGTACAATTTCCAGGTGAACCTTAAATACATGGTTTGACTATGGTAAAATGGAATATTTCTAATAGTCACAATTTTAAGTCAATATTCCTAAACTTAACTTAACAAGGGTTTAACAATCACAAGCAAAAAGTGCATTGCCAACCTTGGATATCTGAACAGGCCCAGCATTTTCTTCCCCGCCTTTGGATTTCTTCTCCTTTTTCCGTTTATGTCTCTTCTCTTTCTTCACCTTTTGCTGGGCATGGAAAATGACAATGATAGTGGACTTTTGGAATAGATGTGATCGAGGCATCCCTAACAAATACCTTTTTAGCTTTGTCCCTCTTCCCTTTCTTAGACCGCTTTCTGGACTTACTTCGGGAGTCTAGGGGGAAAAAATAATCAGTGAATGTGATTAATAACAGAGAGAACAATCAAAAACAAGCTTTTATTTTCACTCACCGCTACTCCTGGAGCTACTTCGACTGCTGCTGGATGAGTGCGACGAGCCCGATGAAGAAGACGACGACGACGACGAGGATGAAGCAGACGATGAACTGGAGGACGAGGAGGAGGACGAAGAGGAGGAGGAAGAAGATCTGCTGCGGCTGCGTTTACGCTTCTTTTTTTCTCTACCTCCTTAAGCACAATTTTGGGGTCATTTTGTCAACAGATGGGGTGACATATTTAGATAATATTTTTGCATGCAACTTAGTGCAACTTCTACAAGATAAAATGGACTGAACAAAAATCACTATCAAAGACAGTGCTTTTGTTTTGGCTAATTCATGTATTCCTTTTAGTTAGAAAAAGAAAAAAAGCATCACCTCTGCTTTTGTCATCTGTCCGAGAGCTGGAACTGGACACTCTGCACTCCGCTTTTGTTGACTGGAAAGAATGACGATGGACATTATTTTGAAAAAGCTAACAAAATAACCTGATAAAGAGATGTTATTTTGAAGTATCATGTTTTTCTTATATACTCTATTTTCTGAGTGGGAACGTCTTTGAGATAGGGAAAAAATTGCTGATTTTTGTAACATTGTATGTTATTATTTAGGGACCAGCCAAGTATTAATACAAAAGTCACAACAATAACGATTTTAATTAGTTTAATGCATGCATACAACTTAATTTCTACCAGATCAGCATTGCTAATGAGAAACAGTTGTCGATGACATTTTTTGAAGCAATGAAGTTTAAACACCCCCAACATTAAACATGAAAATAAATCATAAATAGCATTTCATTATTTGTAGTCATCAAGTTACGTAGTCTAAACTTAACGGGGGAGATCCGTACAAAAACATACTGATCATACCAATTTCTGTAAATTATTGGACTAGGTATGATCTCGGATGGCACGCAAAATAACAAATTAATATGAAAACCATAAACTATTACGATTAGCTGCTTCTATTTCAATGGTGTGAGCCAGACTGCATATCTAGGCTAACACAACACTCCTTTTACAAACACTACGTGCGTCTTGATCTTGAGAAATCAAAAGTGATCAGTACTTACCATGGCAACAGTGCAGTATGGTTATTATAAAACAATGCTTGACAACAACGAGACGTGCATATGTCTACATTAAATAGTAGGGATGATCCGAAAATTAGCATTGACTGGCAACCACAGGCGACATGTTGTATCCCAGAATGCATTGGTGCTAGCTTCCCGTGCAAAGAGGAAATGGATTTTTTTTTAATCCACTGATCATGTTGGCGTTTATTCCTTTTCGATCTCGTACCCACAACGCCATCTGCGCTTTTTTTCTCCTGGAGGATTTATTTTAATAAACACACGGAAAATACACAGATATGGGATCCCAGGTCAGTGCTTAATATATTGTTCATTTGCAAGAGAAAGGACAATTTATAATTTGTAACTTTTTCCAGCAGATCAAAATTGGCGTTAATTCGAATCTTAGTGGGTGTGTTTCAGTACCAATTTGATCCACCGGAGGGCAGCGATGAACAATAATCTGTTTCGAGAGAAGTGTGGAGCGTGTAACAAAAGACTTGATAATATACTATAAACAAAGTGATAATATAAACAAAATATATGATTACTTTGAATAATGTCAATAGGGTTATAGGAAGGTGAGAATATACTTTGAGTATAGAACAATTACAAACTTTGAAAACTAAAACAGGGCAATAAAAATGAAAACAATTATTGAGTACTAATAAGAAACTGTGATAAGAAAGGAAATGTTTGTTTTATTTTATTTTTTTTACACCTCCTAGGTTCTCTCATTAATGTATTTTGGGGTGGGCGAGAACTAGGATCATTTATATAAAAGTAGTGCCAAATCTGTCATGCAGGATTGTGTTGCTGTGGCGACTGTGATAAAATAAGACAAAAACTCAATCTACTAAACTCAAATTTCAATATTTTGGAACTCCTGTTTATTTAATTCTGAATTATTTGGATTAATGTAGGTGACAAAATTGTTGCCTGTTTTATTGTGTTTTTTATAGTGTTGATAGTTTCTATAATTGCCACAGATTTGCAGTGATAATAAAGTGGATTAAATATTCACAAAAGGCAAATTTGTGTAAATAATGTACAAAACATATTTATTATGGCAGTGTTAGTTCATTATACAAATACATGTTGCACTGTATAAAAATACAAAATGTTGATGCTTTTCAATGATTTCGCATCACTCATAAATTGATAAACAAAATGATTACTAACTGAAGTAGTCAGTTTGAGCTCACCCGCAGTCTTTTTTTAGGTATGCAACATTTTAGACACATATGGCATTATTTGTGTCAATTAATGGTGGCAGGATACTATTAAAAAACGTCTTTAGTAATGTAACGATTTCCTGATTTTTGTAAAAATCAAAGTTGTGTACCGGTTTCTTTTTACACTACAGGGCTACGACCAAACTGACCATGTCGATCCACTTGTGAACTTGTATGTACATCGAAGAATACATTTGACATAATATAAAATAGTTTTAAAAAATGTGCCCTACTGTGGACACACACACACACACACACATGCACTCACTTTTTCCAGCAGATCAAAATTGGCCTTAATTCGAATATTAGTGGGTGTGTTTCAGTACCTATTTGAACCACCGGAGGGCAGCGATGAACAATAATCTGTTTCGAGAGAAGTGTGGAGCGTGTAACAAAAGACTTGATAATATTCTATAAACAAAGTGATAATATAAACAAAATATATGATTACTTTGAATAATGTCAATAGGGTTATAGGATGGTGAGAATATACTTTGAGTATAGAACAATTACAAACTTTGAAAACTAAAACAGGGCAATAAAAATGAAAACAAAATTATTAAGTACTAATAAGAAATTGTGATATGAAAGGAAATGTTTGTTATATTTTTTTACACCTCCAAGGTTCTCTCATTAATGTATTTTGGGGTGGACGAGAACTAGGATCA
The DNA here is from genome assembly GCF_051989625.1 of Stigmatopora argus. Classification (NCBI taxonomy): domain Eukaryota; kingdom Metazoa; phylum Chordata; class Actinopteri; order Syngnathiformes; family Syngnathidae; genus Stigmatopora; species Stigmatopora argus. Next base: position 8,056,078 of record NC_135405.1, on the reverse strand, counting down.
TTTATATAAAACTAGTGCCAAATCTGTCATGCAGGATTGTTTTGCTGTGGCGACTCTGATAAAATAAGACAAAAACTCAATCTACTAAACTCAAATTTCAATATTTTGTAACTCCTGTTTATTTAATTCTGAATTATTTGAATTAATGTGGGTGACAAAGTTGTTGCCTGTTTTCTTGTGTTTTTTATAGTGTTGATGGTTTCTACGACAGGGCCTATGTCCGATTATTATTATTATTATTAATTGCCACAGATTTGCAGTGATAATAAAGTGGATTAAATATTCACAAAAGGCAAATTTGTGTAAATAATGTACAAAACATATTTATTATGGCAGTGTTAGTTCATTATACAAATACATGTTGCACTGTATAAAAATACAAAGGGTTGATGCTTTTCAATGATTTCGCATCACTCATAAGTTGATAAACAAAATGATTACTAACTGAAGTAGTCAGTTTGATCTCACCCGCAGTCTTTTTTTTTAGGTATGCAACATTACAGACACATATGGCATTATTTCTGTCAATTAATGGTGGCAGGATGCACTATATATATTAAAAAAACGTCTTTAGTAATGTAACGATATCCTGATTTTTGTAAAAATCAAAGTTGTGTACCGGTTTCTTTTTACACTACAGGGCTACGACCAAACTGACCATGTCGATCCACTTGTGAACTTGTATGTACATCGAAGAATACATTTGACATAATATAAAATAGTAAAAAAAAATTTGCCTTACTGTGGACACACACGCCCACATGCACTCACTTATACACACACGTTGGTTCATCAAAGGAACATTTTTCGTTGAAAATAAGGGTGAGGTCACTTAAAGCCTTGATCCGTCCCTGTCTTTCACCAAGGTGTTATTCATATATAGGTGGATAAAATAATGATTGGGAGCAAAAATAAAAAAACACAAAAACACACTGTACTAATATGTTCAAAGGTAAATAAAGAAAAAGCTTACAAGTGTTGCTGTTTTCCAGCATTGAGTGTGAACTGTTGATTTCAGTGTAAATAGTAACTATGAGGGTAACGTGATAAAACCAAACAAAAAATGTCACTTACTGTCACTCCTTTAAAAAAAAATTGAATCAAAATCTGAATAAATTTTCTGTCTTAATACTCCATTCTGAATCAATATTATAATTGTCTCCATGTATGTTGCTAGATTTTTTTTCTGGGCATTTTTGACTGTAAACTACTGTGATTAAAAATCAATCAGTAGTGCCATCACAATATTCTTTCGTTTTAATATTCAATTACCAAACTGATTAAGCCTCTCCTCGGTTTTTAAAATGACAACCTTGTGCTATGCAGGGAGCTGTACTGCTTTTTAATGTCTCAATTCAAACTAAACTGTCATGCAGAGCATCGTAGAGCAATATTCTCAGCTGCCTTTTTTCCATTTTTCCATATTCTTAGACATCTGCTTTGTTCTTTGAATGATCAGCATGGGCCAAGCTCTCTTCATTCTCCTCTTCCTCTGCAGGGACCTAATACAACAGGAAAAAAAGTCCATTTATAACCGTCTTTGCCAACGCAAAGTATGTATTAGAAAGAATCCACAGACTGTGATATTAATATTCAGCCATTGCCTGGGAAATATGATCCTGAATTTCAAGTTTAATAATGTGGAATATTACTTTCTTACATCTACCGCCTCGGAGATAAGGTAGGATTTCTTACCTCCCAGTAAATAGAGTCATCAAAGCAGTTTTGGTCAGGAGGTTGTCCCCAGATAGGCAGCTTCATTATTAAACCTGGGAAATGAGCAAAGCACATTTTTTAGTCATGCTGCATTGTATTCTTTTCATTTGGCTTATAATATAAATTTACCACACCAAACCATGTAGTGTAGCTAAATACTATGAAAACTGCTGATACTTTCCAAGTTGTGTTATAGTATTGTAGCGTATGAAGTATTGCATCAAATGCAATTTTTAAGTTTGTAAATATAACACAGTATTGTCTACACAAACACAACCCCACTTATAGTACTGTTGCAATAGGTTTTTTTTTCAATATTATTGGCATATATATTTTTTCAACCGCTGTGCAGGTGTTTATTTCACAAAGTGTGGATTAATTTGCCACCTATTGATTATTAGCGCAACATTATTTGAGATCTACACATCTTCAATTTTGACAATTTTAGACAAAGTTTTTTTTCCAGGTTTTATTTGTGTTAACCCTGAGTGCAAATTCATATATTTATCCATTCCAATGCTTGAGAAATATTCCTGCAGATGGATCTGTTGTGTTTGTGAGTGAATGTTTGTTTGGATCATATTATTATATTTTATTTATTATTATCATTTCTCCACCCACCTGTGATGAGCCCTCCGACCAAAGCGAATCCAAGGGATGAAGCTAAGGCAGCGGCTTGCATGGTAGCTGTACCACTAAAGATAAACAATAGGGATTTAAAAAACTACCAAAGAAACAGATTTTTTTAAAATACCAGATGAAGCTTATTCTTACCTCTTTTTCCCTAAAGCCACAGCCACGATACCAGCCAAACCACCCAATATTCCCGGCATGCCGTGCAGATTGTGTACACCGCAGGTATCCTGGATGCCCAGATTAGATGCCAGAACAGGCTGCAGAAAACATAGTATTTCGAATTTAATATTCTAATAGAATAGAACACTTGTTTTACATGAATCTATTGTAATCTGCGAACCCACAGTCAGGAATTTGAAGCCCAGCGTGGAAATGATACCCGCCACTAATCCAATCAGCATCGCTCCAAAGGGCCCGATGTTCATGTCGGCGCACGTTCCCACAGCAACGCCGCCGGCCAAGGTGGCGTTCTGAATGTGCACCTTCACGTGAAAGTGCAATGTGATAGAACAGGTGAAATAGATGCCCTGTTCATGTTGAAGTCATATTTCAGAAGCGTAAATGTAGTCAGACCATGTCGAGTTTTCCTTTATGCTCCACCAAGCTAGAAATAGCGTAGGCTGAGAGAACGCAGGCGGCCAGGGAGAGATAGGTGTTGATTACTGCGGTGAGCTGGGTCAAACCTGGCTCTGCAATGGCTGAGTTAAAACTGGGCCAGAACATCCAGAGGAACACAGTCCCTGTTGAAGACAAGTGATTTCAGTTCATGTACTTTCTCATATTTCAAAGCAAATTCCAAATGTAAAGAGGCAGCAGAAACTAATGTAGCAAAATGATGCCTTAGTTTGAAGAAAAGAGAAAAAAAAGAAAACTGATTTGACACTATCAGTCAAGTTTTCAAATAGAAAGGCTATAACAAATGTATGTCCTCATTTCATTTTTTCATACTTAGTTAGCCCCCCAAAAATGTCTACCTCATGCTCAGAATAAGACACAAAGTTTTTTTTCCCTCTTAATCAGCTTCTACTTCTGTGATTAAGCTAACAGTATTGGAAACACTAAATAATTAAAATGATGCAAAATATGTAGCAGAAAATTCTGAAGCGTGGGTTTGTATTTAAAATATTTGGATGCCCAAATATGTTCTAATTCTGGTATGACCTATTTATTGTGCTGAAACTGCAATCCCATTTTTGTCCGCAAGACGGCGATATTTAACAATAAGTGAACTTTACCAATCATCGCAAATAGATCCGAGTGGTAAACGGATCCATCATTCTCGTGACCGGTCCTCAATCCAGGTCTGTAAAGAACTCGAGCTACAGCCAGACCAAAATAGGCTCCGAAGGCATGAATAATCATGGAAGCTCCCACATCATTAGCCTGAAAAGAAAAGTCAATTGTTACCCCAATATTTCCAATTTCTTGCACTGGGTCACACATTAAAGTGGGAGTGATATTCCTCTGGTGATTGTTTGCGGAATGTGAGCTTGCTTGAAAAACTCACCCCCATAATTTCTGCCACCAGATGCTCATTGATGGAAAAGATGGTGATCTCCAGGATGGTCATGATGAGCAACTGCACAGGGCTGGTCTTCCCAAGAACTGCGCCGAAGGAAATGAGGACTGTCGCTGTGCTGAAATCTGCGTTGATGATTCTACAAAAGCCACGTGAGTTGGGTTTCAAGGTCAAGAACATGATGTTGCCTTAAGTTTCCATTCATTTCTTTTTGAGACTTACTTAAAGATGTTGATCTTAATCTTGCCATCATCCAGGTGCCAGATGCCCTGCATGAGAAGGCCCCACTGCAGGCCAAAGGCGGCCAATAACAGGTTGACGCCCACGCTGCTGAAGCCGTATCTTTTCAGGAAGGTCATCAAGAATCCAAAGCCGATGAAGATCATCACGTGGACATCCTGGAACACTGGAGACACGCAGGAAGGGAGGCGGGTAAGTGCTTTGTCTGGCAATTCCCCATGTAGTCGCAGAGAACCGCACAACGGTAGATTAGATGCGAAGACTTTAGCATGCGATGCGTTCAATTTAAAAGAGATATTACAATATGAATTTCCTCCACGCTCGTTTGAGCTAATGGAATAATTTATTGCCCACTGGTAGGGTTCCCAGGAGTCATTTCCTTACACAGGAGCTGTTTTGTCGGCCGTGACGTGACCTGTTGGCTTGAAAAGCAATTCAATCACACTCTCAATGAGATACAAGAGGAAAAATATATTGCTGTTCCAGTTGAGTTAACGGCCTTGTTCAGCTTTTATGAAGAGCATATGACCTTAATAGGTTTAGATAGAGTTTGGGAGGGTGAGGAGAGTGAGGAGAGGGTGTTTTTGGATATGCCAATCATCTCCTTAAGCATGTGTGCTAACATTTTTTTTTCACTCTTGGAGAAAAACAATAACTACTTCAAACTTAAATAGGAAAGGTCATTGTTGATGGTGGCGATGACCTGTGCTCCTTCAAAGACAGGAAATTGGAACCTCCAACTTAATGTGATGAGCTCCATCCAAGGAAATAACATCAGAACACAAAGACAATGGGAGTAATTTCCTTATCCTTATACTATAACAAATTTAATGGCAGACAGAATTGTTTAAGGAGGACCCCAGCAGTGAAAGATTTAAACGATGATTACTTGTTCAAAGGCTGTTGAAAGGCGGCGATTATTTTAGACCTACGTGAATTATTATCATAACATTCATGCATATTTGCCTTAAGTTATATACTATGTATATAGTACTAAAAAAGTTTAACAATTTTACTCTGGAGGTTTAAGTTAGTGCTTTATTTTTGGCAGCCTTGGTTATGTACAGTATAAATATAATTTGTATACAATATATAGCTCCTGTACTGCTTATTATCAAAGTTGTTTACGTGCACTGTAACAAATCCAAGTAGATTTAGACTCTACAAAGTGGTCGATGGCATATTTGCGAACAACCAAGGCCAAATGTCGCCATTTTCAAACTATAAATATGAAATAGCAGCATATTTTACTACATATTTGTACCAATTATCACTGAAGATAAATGCATTCATTTGCAGAAACCACACTATATGTTGGTGTCAAATATATGCTTAGAAATTAAGTAATGCACCCAATGGCTCAGTTAGTTACAAAAATTGAAGTTTAAAAACATTTGATTACATAAAACAATGATAATTTCCACCTCTATTTGGTGACATGGTTCTTTAGAGCAGCTCACTGAATAGAAGGGACTAAATTTGGGAGGGAGCCACGGTGCCTGGCATCACGCCCAGAACTTGGCTAACACTCACCAGTTGAGATTCACCCCTCTGAAGATGAATATAGTGAAATATGAATTTTAGGGAGGATGCTTGAAATCATTTTTCATCATGAATGTCTCATTCATTTCCCTCATTTGAGTCTTATTTTTATTAGACTTGCGCAGAAATGTTAGTTAGCTCTTTATACAAATCATAGACACACATTTAAAATGTATCTTTTTTACGGTTGCAGTATTTACACAACGTCATGCACAATCTAAAGGCACTTAAATGTGGAAACCTGCCAATGATAATGGTGAGCTACTTGCTTATCATGTTATTACTTATTTCAACAGACATCCAATCCTTTTTGACTGACAGATAAAATGGATTGGACATCTAAGCATAGTCAATTACAGCCAATACGTTAAATAGGGAATTAAAAAAAATATTTGTGTCCCATTAAATATCCTAGTCTCAAAAATATCTTTAAAACTATCAAAAATAATATACTATATTTTCCTCCAGAGCCATAGCCACCAGTTTGAAGTAGGACATCTTATCTGTATGGGTCACACTTGCCACACCCAACTGTGATCATGCAGTCACTCCAACGTAAAGTTATGCAAGTAATGAACATGTGATGTGTGGCCTCATCATCAATTTTTATCTATTCTTTTCATAAAAAAAGCATTCTTCAACATTTCTCCATGACACCAATGACATTTAACCCTGCTCAAGTTGCATGGGAGTGACAGGACGACAGACAGTAAATGAAGCAGAGTGTGACCTTGTGACTTCTCTTATTGCACTCAGCAGATCTGTGCTGCAACAAACCGTAACTATTTCTGTTTTCATGTCATTGGTCAGTTACGCTAATTAATAGAATTCACATTACTCCAATTGAAACCCGACATTTAATTTGACAAACTGGATAATAATATCCAGATCTTGAACAGTTGGAAAGTGAGTGAATGACACAAAGGATCAAATTGTAATTCCAAACGTATTTTTAAGGTCACTTTTCTATGTTAAATACTAATTTAGTTAAGAAAAATCTGGAAAATATCGGGGATTTATTGCTTTGCAGCTAGTTTGATGTCATCCAATTCATCTTCAGCGTCAATATGATTCAAGCCACATGCTCAGAATGGAAAGCAATTTACTCCCCCCCTCACTTTGTTCACTTCTTGGCCCTCATCCGTCAAAGTGACACATACATCGCATTCGATCATCTCCCGGCGAACCAGTAACGCCAGTAAAACTTACTGGGATAGAGCTGCATAGGCGGGTCTTGGTGGTCCGTGCCGTTGCCGTGTGCATCGTGGCCGTGACCTTTGCCGTCATCGTAAACCACAAAGACTGCAAACAGGATGATGGTGATAACTTCCAAAGCCAAGGCTACGATGGGGAACTTGATTCTCATATTGGTGGCGTATGCAGGCATCCCGTATTGCTGTCTCTTTGTGAAGCTCACGCACACATAAACACACACAGGAAGACTTTCTCTCACACACGCGGGCGCAACGGGCCTCACTGTCAGACTGAGTGAAGGGAGGGAAGAAAGTGGCGTCTGCTTTTTAACTGATGCTAGAATTTGGTGGGACCAATAACGGAGCTGGCCTCCAGGCCTCCTGGATGATGAACAGCCCACCCTGATTCTTTACATCCCGCCTTGTTCATTTACTGGGATGGGTTTCCTCTCTAGATGACTGACACGGCAAAGCCCAGAAAACAAAGTGCAATCACTTCTGGTTTTGTAGTAGTTTGACTTTGAATTCAGTAGTTTTTTAACTTATAAAGTAATTCAGGAGGCAGTTATATGCTGTAGATTTGTAGCATTTGTAAAAAAGGGACTGTAGCACTACCGTATTTTCTGGAGTATAAGTCACAACTTTATTGTTTTGACTTAGTCTGCGATTTATACTGTAGTGTGACTTCTGTTTTTTGAGTTGAGGGAGTTGTTCAGAAATGATAATAAAGATTTGGAGTAAGATTGAGAGTTTGGTAAACAAGTGTTGTGTTATTTATGATTTAGTTGTCTGAATGACTGTTACATGTTATTTTAACAGATGCCTATTTACTAATGTATGTTTGTTATTAATGTGTGTCGAATATGTGACATACTCTAGTGACTAAGATATGTTTTTTTCCTCCTTATAGCTTTTTTTTGGCTGATGCAAGTTAAAATGTGCAAAATATAGTACCTTTGTCATTTTCTGCCTTTACTAAGAATGCAATCATTTATTGGGTCGGGTAGGAACATTGATACGTTAGAAGATTAATAAAGAAAATGTACATATTACGATGGCAGATTGAATTTACCGAAATACTAAGTGGATTTAAATACAAATATATATACAGTACACTCTTAGCAATGCTCCTCTCGGTGAATGTACATCTGAAGGTTTTGCAACCAAATAAACATGATAGGACTCTGTCACTATTGACCTTTTGCGCTCACTGATTAACCATTTCCCAAACAGACACTGATGAAAAGGTCATTAGTCCGCAATCCAACATCAACGTAAATCAATTGACAATAGACGACACATGGCATTCAATCATTGCAAGGCACGGTAACGGCAAACCGTGCCTTTTTTTGCACAATTACCTAAAAAAGGAGCCTAAATAGACATTGTTTTGTTTTTGAGTTATGTGGAATGGAATATATGTTAGCTGTGGCTGCTCTGATTGGGAGACCTTCATAGGCGCAGTTTTTTTTCTCATTACATGGCTGTGTTTACACTTTCCCAGGCTGACATTTGTGTTTGGACCCTCAGTTCCTGATCCACAGTGGGAAATAGTTAGCCAAATTAGCCCAAGTGCAAAAGTGTCTCTGTTTTTAAGGCTTAAAAACATTCATGTATGGGCAGGGTAGTTAATCAATGCCAATGACACATTTCTGTTTGTTTTGGAGCGATTTTCCAAGCGTATTTGGGAAATGACTTCCAAATGTTGAGAGATAGCAGAAACGCTTATTACGCCTTGAATGCACATTCAAAAGTTTTTCTCTTGAATTTGGCAGGGGTTGCATGCATTGTTTTGAAGACACGCTTGAACTGCAGGATTTATGGTCCACTTAATCGCAATCATTCATCCTTGGCGGTCCCACTTTCGTTTTTCAACACTTTTAATATGATCAAACTCTATTAAAGACTAAGTAAACAGTGCCCCTTCCTTATCTCATTTTAATGGCTATTATTCTTGGCCTTGTAAAACCTTTGAAGCTTTCATTGTGGAATTCTTTGACTAGTATTGTTAAACATTCTGTTTTCATGGTGGATTGGCGATGTTTTAGTTAACATTGAACAATGATGGTAGTATTATTTATTTGAAATAGTGTTTGCTATTTACATTGTGATTATTAGTTTTAACAATGATTTTTTTTAGGATTGTAGTTATTTAAAAAAGAGAATACATTTCAGGCGGTTGATGATTTTATCCTGTTAGCTGCCCGTTGTCTCTTCAGTTTTTTTTCTCCTCAAAATTGGTCCAATGCTTTCTTTTTAAGTTTTGTAAATTTGCTTGTTTCAAAGAGATTTCACCACTGTCAAAACGCAATCAAAAATAATAAAGACAGCAAAGGCTTTCCTCTGAATACAAATGAAAATTTACCACTCAGTTCTCTCAGGATCAAAACATTTGGACAATTATGTGCTATTTTCTCCCCGGCATTTTACATCAGCAGTGAAAGCTTGTTTGGATGAATTAAGATGATCCCAGCCTCTGCAGATCGCACCGTGTCAAAAATGTAATAATTTAAAGTGTGAGTCAGACTCATCGACCAAGTATCAGATCGGCTGGCAAATTAAACCAGAATGGAGTTTTTTTAACAACAATTATCAAAGCACTCTGTCGGTTTACCAAGAAAGGGACTTTTAACTGGATTCAGCAGATATTTGGTCACGTGTCGCCTTGTTGTTTATTCCTAAACACGCTGTCTTGCCAGCTGCTCAAACAGTCGCAGTGACGACCATTTCAGCTGCAGACTCAGTACTATTTCCCAGCAACGACAATACACCTAACATTGAACCGTACATGCCATTTAAAAAGGCCTCCAGCCCAAATTTGAAACATACAACCGATTAAAAACAGAAGTAAAAATGCATACAATTCCCACATTGGACTTCAAAAGAACTCTATACTGTCTAAGTCGGTGAAAAAAATGGTCTTCCGTTCAGCCATTCATCAAACTCCCGTACATAGTAGCGAAAACAGTTTGAGTACCGACTCAAGATGGCTTTATGTCGCTGATTAATGGTGAGTTTCCCTGGAATGTGCTTGCAACATGTATGTCACAACACCAGTCTCTGGATCGTATCCTAAACGTGCATACATATCCATATGTAGAAATCCCCCTAAGCGAGGAATGTTTTGTTGACCCCAAGAGGATCAATGTACACTGCTTCACATGCACACAGGGCAGCCTTATCTGGAGGAGGAACCCTCACGGGGTCGTGTGCTCCTCAGTGAGATCCCAACTAAGTACTTTACGGTTTGCAGAGAATGTTTTATGACTTATGACCACATCAAAGTGCCTTTTTTATTTTCCTGTTCCTAATCAAGAAGCAATTACTAAAGGCAAATAATGCAACCAACCTGTATTTGACCTGTACATCTGGTTGGTTAAAGCCATTCTGAGAATGTCCGCTTCAAGTGATAATTCATCTAAGGCAGGGATGGCCAAACCGGTCCTCGAGGGCCGCTGTGGGTGCAGGTTTTTGTTCCAACCGATCCAGCACAGACATTTTGACCAATGAGATTTCTGAAGAAAACAAGAAGCACCTGACTGCAATCCACTGATTGCACTTGTAGGACACCCGATTGGTGAAAAGGTGTCATCTTGATGGGTTGGAATGAAAACCCGCACCCACTGCGGCCCTTTGTGGAATAGTTTGGACACCCCTGATCTAAGGACTGCCACGCTGTTGAACCCTCGGAGTATCGGATACCGTACAGGAAGATTCATGTTTGCACCAGATGGTGTGAAGATCGTGCATGTTGCATAATGGCACACTGAGAGTAGAGACAATGGATCTGAATAGAATTGAGGAATGATTGATTAGTTGATGAGTTGTTTTGTACCTGTTTTTAATGAACGACAAAAATATGGAGCGTTGGCATGTCAGAAGATGGAAAGAGGGAAAAGTGAGATGAGAGTACTGTTAAAAAAAATCGAATTCACGGTTATATACTGGCAGGTATGGTTGTTAGAATACCATTAAAATAATGGGAAGACTATAAAATACACAATTTTTTACAATGTGGGAAACTTAATAGCAAGCTCCAATCTGGTTTACATAAGTGCAATAAACCGTTCTTACGGATTCCACCAAAATATCATTCAAGGCTACTTGCTACACGTAAAGTATACATTTTGGGATTCATTATCAACAATTACACACATTTGGAACCTGGATTTAAACATGTGTTTGTAATCATGTTTTTTTTGCCAGAAGATTTGGTTTACAATTGTCCTAAATATTTGGAGAAGGGAAGATAAACAATTAACATTCAAGACAAAATAAGTATTCTAATCCACACTAAAGTGTAAATTATTTAAGAGCTGTGTTCTTTCACTTAAATCTCTCTCACAACTTTGCCGTTAAGGTAGTAGGATATCTTATCAGACGTGCCATGACTCCACTTTTCGAATTCAAAGTAATGGAGCTTGTTGTAACCAGCCGTACAAGCAACTTCCTTCAATAACAGTCGATTGTTTTCTTTAGGGTCTAAACTTTAGTGTTGGAAATGTTGTCAGGAGTCATATCAGATATGGAAGCAGTCCAAGTTGCACGTTAGAGAAAACTAGAATTTGACATGCAGAAGTGAAATAATTCAAAACATACTACAAGATCTGATGTCTTGGTGATCACCTCCATCTTCTAAATAGCTATTTAAAATATACTCCATCCTATCACTTCCATCTGTCAATTGCCACTATAAAGCAGAAAATAAATCAGGGTCTAATTTTTAGCATTGTTGCAAAGTTGTCTAAAAAGGCTATAATATACAAGGGGGTCCTCATGAAAGTAGCGATGCATGACATTTTGAGGTTATGGTTGGTATGCAATTCCCTAGTTTTTCCAGTGGTCTAAGTATAGGATGCCATGTGTGCAAGTTGTTATTGCTATAATTAATGTGTTGTTTGGAGCTTTAAAGTGTTTTTCACACTATAATTATAACTCCACAGTTCTATATTGTGCATTGGAACTTGGACCAAGGAATCAGAGACCCCTATGTACATACCAGGGAGGTAGTTGCCAATATCACCTAGTTTAAAAAAATACAGCAAGCACATAAGACTGATAACCATTATACTGGACATGCAAACATCACCGGGGTCAACAGAACCGGTGTTCTATGTCCTGTTTTGGGTTTGATGTCAGGCCTGTTTGCAAATAACAGCAATGTATTGTTTTCCAAAACTTAATCTGAAGGCACCTTTGCTCTGTAGACTACTTAAGTATAGATACTTGTGAGTGATTGAAGTCATGTGAGTCAAATTATAGACTTAAAGATTTGTACTATTATTGAATACCAGAGCAATATGTTGTTTGTATGTGTGTGTGTTAACTGAAATGCAGAGGATGACTTTCCGGACCTCGTCCGACTGTGATCATGCTCCATACTATGTTTCCTGTGTCTGGAGCTGAGGGAACAGTTGTCCATTCTGATAAGCAAACTTGGAAGTTTAGAGGAAAGCCATCACTAGTGGCTAATCAGCATGTCAGTAATCAGGAACAATCACAAGGTCTCTTTATGTTGTATTTGCGATGGGCTCTTATGTCTTGTTTGATCATCGAACATAGTAGTTTGTTGCCTTGCGTCTCTTTTTTATTTTTATTTTTTTAAATACTACTTTACTACAAATACAACATAGAATGAGAACGGATAAAGCTGCAATGCTGCATTCCAGGAAACTCGCCAATTTCATCACTTGGACAATGCTGCACTTAAATTCAAAGGGTTACTACATTAGGTTTTGACTTCAAAGTGTTTCACATCAGAAACGTGTGTGAGAGTCCATTAGAGGAAACGCTACTCTTTTTTTGTGGCTGCCTTGAACAATTCCTTTGACATTTTTCCCAAAACGTAATAATAGAGAGGTCAGAGTGATGTAGCTGTGCAATTGTAAAAAGCATAACAGCAAAAGTAGCCTTAACTGCTCACATGTTGCGTGTTTCTCACATGCCTTTAGACTGCTGCTCGCTTTGAGAATTCAAAGCTTTGCACACATGTCCAGATGGAGTTTGAAGACCAGTAAGAGCACTGGGATGGTTAACAGGTGCGTGGGGAGAGATTGAGCGGCATGCCTCTCGTGTTGCCGTGGAACGTATAGAAAACATAAGTCAAAGCAGAGTTGACAGGACTCTGCATTTGCAAAAGATCATGCGGAGAAATTACAGCTATGTAGAACTTTCCGCAAAGTTGAAAGGAATCATATTCATCGGCACAGAAAATGGATAAATGGGTGTGCAGCATTTACTGGCCTTCGCTGTGTTCCAAAGAAATGGATGTCTTTCACCGTCAATGGCAAAGAATGAGTTAAAAAACATCCGTCTAATAGACCAAACTATTCTGAAAAAAGGCAGCGATTTTAGTTAATGAGCCTTGCACTTAAATTTGAGACCAAACTTAAATTACTTAAGAATACCGTTCCATGGTAGGACAACTACAAGTTGTTCCAAATTATTTAAAAAGAAATCTTGAAGATTAAATGTAAATATGTTAAAATAGTAAAACTGAAGTCAATCTTTTGCATACCACAAGAGGGAGCCTACAAAAAGAATTATCACCTCCATGTTATCTCATACACACAACAAATGATAGCTGATAATAAAGCATAAACTATAATGTTGGCACACATGATTTTTGTCTTCCTGAGTCGCGTAAATTGATTTGATGGGCCGGACAGCAGATATTATTGAACATATTTATAGTCATGTTAATGAACATGTATGTAAATATGCAATTGCTTATGCATTTTTGAAGGGAACTACACAGTCACCTCTAGAGCCAGCTCTTTTTGATGTGTTGGATTTTTTTTGTACAAAATCTTGTAGTGGAGGAGGAGCTTTGTGTTGGAAAATTTTGTCAACTAACACTATTGTTCCAGTTCAGGCGTTTGTGTTTTTTTAATATCTGACAGTGGTGTTGCATTTTTGGCTTTCTGTCCAATACTTTCAAAGCTTGCTTATAAATGGTTTCAGTGGGTTTTAGTGTTGTTTTGTAGGCCGATGACCAACTTGTTAGGCAGTAAATCATGTGATATGATCATTTTTGACAACTGGACATTGCATTTTTTTTAAATTTCACTTTCTTTTTTGCCAGTGAGTCTATTTGATGGCAACAGTTTCATCCATTCAAATGAATAGCGTTAGGAAAAATTCTGGACAAACTAACTGGCGGTGGTCCACAATCCAAACCCTTTCAAGTTCCTCCCTACTATGCTCTGATTAGAATTACATAATACCTTGATTGCAAGAGTCGGTTCCTGCCCGTTGGGTCATTGCAACCCTTACTTACTGTTTGTGGCCCATTTTGGGGTGTGTGTGTGCTTGTTTGTGTGTGCCAGCTGTGGAGGAGGCGGGCAGGATGAGGAGGTCTTAATTTGCACCGACGTGGGATTTCATCTGTTTGCTCACGCAGGCAGATAAGTCGCTGCTTTACTTTCTAGTTTCCTCAATTAGGAAGATAAAACAAGCCGAGCACTGGTCTCAGGCCATTGCAAGCCTGAAATGTACGATAAGATCCTCTCGTGTTTTAAATTTATTCGTTTGTAAGCCAAGACGAGGGGGGTGGTCATGAGCTTGTCATGCGTAAATGGCATTTTGATTGTTTTGAATGTTACAGTATCTAGAATTGTACTAGAAAAGCCTTGAAAGGACAGCATTTTTAGTTTCTATTCGCACAAGCGGTTCATCCTGACATTTAATACAGAGCTTCCTAGTCACAGCGACATGTAATTGCTTTATATCGCGTAACATTCTTTAGACGGCCCCTAATTGAGGCCCCCTTCGCCGCACCCTTTCCTCATTTGGCTCCATGTGGCAATCAACCTGCCATGTTATCACTGCATCCTATTAAAAACTAAAATGATTGGGCCCCAACCCTTCCCATAGAATAGTGACATGAAGAGGAGGGTTCTGTGGATGCGGGGGTAAAAAAAAACAAAAAAAAACATCCTGACTCCATTGGCGTGGGGAGCGCGCTTTCAATGCACAGGATGTGAAAAGATTGGTGGGCTGAGCGTTTTCTTGTCACGCAAACGTCAAGATACGCCATACCATTGGGAGAAGCTTTGTATATATGTTGTGATTAATGGCTCTTGTCAAACATACTGTAAAGCAATAGGAATGGTCTGTCCAAACATCGGGTCATGCAACTTTTGGCTTCTTGGGAAGATTTTGATGAATGTGGTTGACTAATTATGTGAACAAAAAGTGGATTATGTTGCTATTGGCTGTCAACACTTTTTTTTACGTGTTTGTTATTCATAGGGATTTCCATATTTTTGTGCAAGATTGTAGAGAAGTTCTCATGTGGGAAGCTTCTTGTTTTTTTTCCCCATCTTTTAGTTGAGCCAAATATATTTAGAAAGACAGTTTCTTTTAAACATAAAATTACTAATATACTAAGAGTTTCAAATTTTTTGCATCTTTTTTGTTGGTATTGAGTTTCATTGTGACTGTTACATAGCTGATATTGCAGTATGCACTATTGTCAACCATAGGAAAATGGCCATTGAAAAGTAATTAAAAGGTAGGCAGGGTTTCCTTCTTTTGCTTTTTATAAACTCCTATTGTTGTTTTTATTGCATGTTTATTGAATCAAGGACTAAACAATCATTTTCCTTGTTCAAAGTATAAGAAAGGCTAAATTCCCAATTGAAATTATTGTAGCAAAACCAAACTTTTCAAAGCAAAGAATTCTTTCTTCTCCATACAAGTTAGTAAAGTTGCCCCAAAATGAAACTTACTGTGCTACAGCCCACTTAAATGACCTGACTAGCAATCCAAGCACCACTTAGAGAGCTCAGAATCCCATTATGAATTAGATTATTTGAAACATTTCCAGATAATCCTCGCCAAGCATGTTATTTATGGTGAGACAATATCACAATACCTACATGATCCATTAATGTTTCAAACAACAGCAATGTTTACAATTCATTTCAGTGGGAAAAGATGATTTGCGATGTGTTTTTTGTGATGAGCATGTTTATGGAACATAACTTGTCAGTCAACTTGTGGATAGTATTTAAACCTTTAATCAACTTCCAACTCATTTTCTCACATCGTATATCTACAAACAAAGAATGTCTCTGAAATAATGAACCCTGAAAGATTGACCCTCCCGTGACCAATTTTGGAGTAGGGCTAATAGATTGGGTCCCGTCATGTGGCTGACACCAGCTAATGGCTACCAGATTCACCAGGATGAGAAGAAGGAATGCTATCCCTCCTCCACCACTCATAACAGCAGCAACCGCCCCCCTCGTGCGTGTGTGAATGTCAAACGTCCATCTCGGATTACTCTGCGGCAGCCGCGATAAGCAAATGTAAAGACCCGTGGGGGGTTATTTATTATTAAGTCAAGAGGTGCATAAAGTGTGGCAAGAAGATAGAATAAAAGAACAACAAGCTCGTACAATAGTTAAGAAAATGTTTGAAGACCTCCCAGGATCTTAGAATTTGGCCATTTATGAATTTAAAACACGAGACCTGGCATAGCAAAATGAATCAGATGTCGTTTGGAATTCACTTTTCTGTAAAAACCTCTTTTTTTGATTCAAAGTTCAAATTTCATGAAATAAATCGCAAAGCTTTCAAAAATCACCTTTTGTAAAAAGTACTCAAACTGGTTGTCAGAAATCTAATAATGTAAGATTAATATAATGTATTGTAGTGCAGTAATATCCATTGTAATAGGAAAACATGACAAGTAAAACAGTTTTATTTAATATTTTTTTACAAAATGAAATATGTACATAATTATTCTATCTCCATAACAGCACATCATATTTTACTATATTTATTTCACACAAGCATTACACTACAATTTCTGCAAGTTCTGAGAAAGTTATACAGTGGATATAAAAATTATACACATTGATATTGAAAAAAGTAGACCAAGGTAATCAATTAAAAAATTGTAATCCCCATCCATTAATGTTAATGAAATATTTCTTGATCTCTTTCAAGAAAGTAAAACCATTCAACTGCACCCCGTAATGTGGTTTTACAAGTATGCACACCCATTTCTACCTGCAACAGGATAACAAATTCATATTTATTTCCATTAAATTCTAGGGAGATCTGTTTCGTGTCAGCTTTATTGCTTCGTACCGTGAGCGGTGTTTGGGAGTTGTGATGTTTTAACACTCAACTTAAATCTTTTTGCCTCCCATTTGTGCCTTGAGTGGTCTAATCAGAGATAACATATGGTATGCCCAATTCCCTATACATCATTTCTTTTATGGGCGAAAATAAATCATACATAATCATTATTCTTTGCATTTTAAACTTTGACATCTACATTGTGTTTGCCCTTCACCCCCTTAAACCTCTTCCTGCGCTTTAGGCTCTGGGCCCTTTTGTACACGTTGTTTGTTTAAATGTACATTTGGCGTGGGGATAACACTGGCACGCAGAAAAAACAACACAGGCCAGGCCCAATGTTTGACATGAAGCAGGCGCTGAGCATGCTGGGAGAACGCCGCTCATAAAACAATAACATGACGTGGATTTAAGGAAGTACTCGGCGTACATATGGACTATGCAGCAACCCGAAGCCATCGCTTAAATGAATGTTAGGACAATATATGGAAGTATGTCTACCTTTCCATATGGGAGCGTGATGTGGTTACAGTGGTGTTTTTCGCCTTATCCATGAACTTGATCTGTCAATAGTGTGGCATGCTAAAGTGTTTGTCTAAGACTTTTGCCTTACATATGCCGTCCCAACATGTGATGAAAGCTGAAAAGATTGTCAGCGTGGAAGCCCCGCACCCGTCACGTTTTGCTTTCATCAGAATGTGCTAGAACGTGATGTAGTTGAGGATGCCAACAAACAGGTGGCTCCTGTTGCAAGAGCCCACTTATGGCCCAGGGACCAATTGACAGAATTTTATGGCCTCATATTTGACAACTACTGTATTTTTCGGACTACAATTAACACCTGAGTGTAAGTCGCACCAGGCAAACAATGCACAATGAAAAAGGGAAAAAAATGCAGTATAAGTCACATTTTTAAGTCGGCAAGTTTTTATGTTATGTCAGAAATCAAGAACAAAGTAACAATTGGCAAAACAATAACAATAGTAAAATAAAGAACAAGCTAAATAGGCATCAGTTAACATAACATTTTTTCAGCGAGAAAAAAACACATAAGTTGCACTTAAGTATTAGTCGCAGACTTATACATAAGTGCAAAAATACTGAATTACTTGTACTTTTTTCTTCAGTTAAAACATTTTTTGCAGGGAATAGTGGGTCTGTCCACACTCACTCTGACTTTATTTCCAATGGATTGTGGATAAATTGACTTTTTGACCTTTGCTAAAGGCCAAAGTTAGTTCAACTGGGGGCCTCTTCTTGGCAGCCCACTTGTTCCTTTCCAATATGCATTTTTATAGCCTATAGGGGAAGAAATATGGACGCCGTGAGGAAAGACATGAAAATAGCTGGGGTAGGGGAGGATGAAACAAAGGACAGGGTGAAATGGAAAAAGTTCAGCCCCTGTGGCGACCCCTCATGGGACAAGCTAAAACTATAATTGTAGCAGTAGTACATTTTATAGTCCAAATCGTGATAGTTAAATTGGTAAATGCATGGATAACAAGGCCTCAAATCCTTAATGTTTTTTTAATTAGGCTCAGATCTGCAATGCATTCATTTTTCTATATAGTAGATGTCTTTGCACTTGGATTGTTCTTTCAATTGAGGCTTCCCAATGGTATGGGAAATAACGGGTCTGCCTAATTAAGTGCTCTTTCTGACTGATTCTTGTGACCTCAAGAAGACGTATGTACTAGTTGGTTTTATATAATTCAGTAGAGATTGAATATTCTGTTAAATTAAGCATTCTTCTGCTCTGAGAATCACACTCTCTTTAACTGGAGTAAACTGTCATTTTTTTCCCCCACACCCGACATCCTGTTTCTGATCTAGAGGGAGATAAAGCGGCAGACTAAATGAACATGTCTTCAGTCTGGACGCACTGATGGTAAGAACTGATTTGCATCCGTTTTAGCAAATGTCATGTTTTTAGGAATAACAACTTTTTAAGATTCTTTTGTCTCAAAATGTCTTGAAGTCCAACAAATTTTATTACGTTTGACAATGCTCGGGTGTACTTTTTATACCAGATAGAAAAGATGGAGACTAGTACCAGAAGGACAGAGTGATGCCATAAAGTCCTGAACATCCTGTGGCCTTGGCACCAACAGTCATAGCTCACTGTTGAAGGCGATAAGGCACACAGAGTGGCACGATGGGCCTTATCGCACTCCGCCAAGCGGGAGGACATCCGCTATCACTGGACGCACTGGTAGAGGAAAGACTCACCCCCTTATCTCTCTTTCTGACTCCACCCATTTCAGGTAGGCTTCTCTTTTTTTAACTCCGCTGACCCAATGGGGATGTAATAGAAGTAAAACATCTCATATATTCTTTGTTTTCAGCAGAACTGACAAAAGTGTATAAATATACAGATTCACTTTTGTTTGAGGAAAAGATCCATGTTATGTGCTAAAAAGGGTTTTATTTTAGACAGAAGAAGTGAATGCAATAGGAAGTCTTAGACACTCAGGTTGATTCATGTTGACTAATGAAAGTGAAGTGCTTGAGGAAAAAAAATGACCAGCAGAACATGGTCATAAAAAGAAGCAAAGGATTAAGAACAATGATGGGACATGCAAGTTGTCAGATTTTCATTTATTCATTGCATATTTTTGGTATTTAGGAAATCTGAGAGCCACACTTGCAGGAAGCTGGGCACCAGGCGCCCACACTACTGTGGTTGCAGCCCCACTGCTCCTTCAGTTCAGGACAGTTGCTGTACTGGTCCGTGTAAGGACACGGGTTAGCTATGGAGGGAAGATATCATAAAGTGTTAATAGAGAGCACTGAAGGGCAAAAAGTTTATTTTATGGCATTCGATAACCTCCATTGGTTGGCTCAACACAAGACAATATTTCTCAAAATGGATACACTATTTGTACTCACATAAATACACTTGGACATTTTCAGAGAAATTTAGTAAAATGGGATCATGTTCCACAGCGCCCGTGATCTTTCACATCCTGGTTGTATTGACAATTATTGCAGATGATGATGCTACTTACTGCACAGTTTGTTCTCACAGTCGTTGGGGCAGTCACCACAGCTAGGTCCCGACTTGTAGGGGTGAGTGTACTGGTAATTTCCACTGAAGGGTATTTCACAAAATCACGTTTTACATAAACCTCTCAATCACTGGCAGGCTCCCCCAAAATGTAATGAATAAGCTGAAGTTGCTATTTGTGCAACTAAAGTGAAAATGTTTCATGTATACTTACGGTGAGCAGTATTGGCAGACGTAGAAGTACTTGAATCGAGAGTTGGGACAGTAGGCCATAGCACAGCCAATCTGGTTGGAGCTGTACCAAACAACCTGGGAAGGGACAATTTATTTATTTAGTTCATAATGCGCATCCTCGTACAGGTTGCGGGGGTTGCAGGTGCCTATCCCCGCTGACCTCAGGCGAAAGGCAGGACAAATTGTTTCTATGTATGTTAGTATAAATACACATACGTACAGTACATTAGTAAAAATATTCAACATGTACTGAATATTTCTCAATACAAATTCAACTATTCCATTTAAAAATAAAAAATGAACAAAACATCTACTAATGTGCTACTACGGGCTGAATGCTGCCTTCTACTATTTAGACTTTGGACTTAACAATACTTAAAAATTGACCAGCACTTTGGCCATTCAAACACACCCGCACGTTCTAGTGTCCCTCCCTGTTGTTCCTTATATAGATACAGTATACTTTACCTGTGTGAAATGTCCAACAACTCCTCCATTGACAGAGCCTACTCCGTAGCGCCAGTCCTTCACCTCATCGTACCACGCCTGGATGGCGTTACTCCAGCTGTTTTTGAAGCTTGACATGTACAAGTTCTCTCCACAGCCGCTAGCTGCAAAAAGAGGAGAGAGCCCGTTCTATTGGACAGTGCTCACACTTCAAAAAAGAACTCAAAAAGAATGGAATCTATTGTTTGGTGAGTCTGATGATGATGATGAATCAAACTTTGAACATTTTTAAATATTATGATGATGAATTAGACTTTAAGGATTTAAAATTGTTAATTCCATTTGAGAATTGTGTTCATACTGGTAGTTTGTTTTACCAGGATTCCATACCATATGTTGTGAAGAAATGTTTTGTCATGGCGACATGTGTTCAACATTTGCCAGTTATCAGTATTCTTTGTGTGAGGTGAGAAAAAGTGAAAAAAAATGTATGCCAATTTTTAGACACAAATTATGGGTGCGCGTCATACACGTGTGTGGGTTATAATCGAATAAATATGGTAAGTAAGGGTTGCTTAAAGGAACAATTCTGACATTATGGACCACAATTTCAATACATTCTATGTGATTAGGAAAAAGTATAAACCAATCAGCCTTCTTGTGGAAAATACAAGCATTTTGTAAGATGGAAAAATGCCAGTTCAGTTATAAATGGTTTCCTGATTGTCCAATTTTTACTCTGGCCTTTTCATTTTTGTCATTTTAGAAAATTCACTGTCCCGAAGCAACTTACTACTGATGACCCTATCGCTGCTGGGGCTGTGGCTCATGGAGCAGCGGTTGGCCCATCTTTGAGCATTGGCTGCAGCTTCTTTGTTCCAATTCTGAGGAGGAACAACACATACACGTAAGATCATTCCACTTGATTTCATTCACTCACATAACAGTTTGTCAAGACTTTGCCTCTGCGACATTTACCATTTTCAGCATGTTCCTAGCGCTCGGCCGCACGTTTCTTCTTAGATTGTTGTGCTTATTCACAATCTCATTCTGTTCCGAAGACGTAGCCAAGACGCTGACTAAGAGTCAAGCAACAAGAAAACAATCTTACTAAATGTCTGAAAATGAGCTTACTGGGCCGTCACATCATCAACTCACCATTTTTCTGGTTGGTCGATCAGAAATGGGAAAAGAGATATTTTAGAATGAAATTACACAAAATGACAATGCCAACTTTTAAGGGACTTACAGCCTCGGGGTCCACGTCATCCTCTGGGCTGGTTGACACTTCAAGGGAAGCGCAGAGGCACAAGGTGCACAGGAAAGTCAGAAGGAATAGCTTCATGGTGAAATCCTGGGCTGGTACCCACTAGGCACCACCGTTTGATTTTTATACACTTGGGAACATGCTGCCACGTCATCTTTAACACATGACCTTCAAGAACATGGCCATTCCAGTTGTTCCTGTTGTGTGTTCTTTGTAAAATGATCTGATTAATTTATTTTTTAAAGGTTTTATTGTTATTTCCTGGCACGTGATTTATGAATTACACTTTTTATTTTTCTATTTTTGTTTTCATTTTCCGCCACAGCCTTTCCCGGATTTAATTTTAGACAGTTGACCGGCTAACCGAATTGTAAGCTCACATATTTAGAATCTCATTTCTATTTCCACTAATGGTTGCGGCACTTCAAAAGAAATCAGGCTAATTATATACTTAATTAGTGGAATGGGTATTTCCATATTTGCAAAACACGAATAGCATTGTCCTCAGTTCGAACTTTCCCCAATATGCTAGTTTGTATAGCTTATCAGTAACTAATTCTGATAATGCTTCTAGCAGATGCTGATCTGTAAAAACTCTCACTGTTACATCACAAGGCAATTAAATTTAGGTTGGTTCTCAACCACATGTCCCGAATCGCCTATTGGCACCTTATTCTAAGTTGTGCCCTCAAAATGAAGTTTTATTCAGCAATCTTTTTCCAAACCCTAACCCCCTTGAATTCCATGGGTTTATTTTCACCTGCCCTCTGAAAACCACCTGGAGCATGAGCCAAAAGCTGCAGGTAGGGCTTCCTTCATCCATTGTTCCCCAAAGCAGGATGTCCTCAATATACTCCATCTGGGATGGGAAGCCTCGGTTCCTTTTCCTCATCCTTGACATCCCCATTAATCGATGTTGGTGTCACGTATATACTATAGAGATTTTTTAATGCCTTGCACACTATTGTAACTCACACTGTCCAAACAATACAGTGCAACAGTACAATATAGTATCCAAATTACCACAAAGCTGATTTTTGAAGGCTGCCAGTTTGGATCCTTAGAAATGTGTCACTCTTTGGATGCAATACATTATGATATGGTAATAAAAGTATAAAAAGATACTCTAGGTAATGTGTTCATCTAAAAATAAAATGTCAATTATTCGCTAGTACTTCAAAGTATATGAAACTAACATGGAAAGCTACAAACATGGTAAAAAATACATATGCATGTTAAACAAAACTATCTTTGTGAAGTAAAACTACAATTAAGATTTAAATAGTGCTTTTTAAGCATTCCAAAAAATAGGGAATTGCCATTATTAATGGGCAGGGCCTAGTTCATGCACTTAAAAAAAAGATAATTGTCACATTTGAATTATGCAAAACGATATCTTTATTACTGTCGGTCATTCTTACATATAGTTCAGGGTTCTTTTTGTATCTTCAGATTGTTTCTCATATTGCACATATTGAATACAAGGTCATTTTATGGTTTGTAGTTACCAGTGTTACCATATATGGATTTGCAGTGTTCAAAATATAATTCTATACAGCATTTGTGCAACAGATTATATATGCAAATGTAGCAGTACTTGCAGCCAAGTATGTTTTGCAATTTGTAAATGTCAAAAGTTTGCCACACCTGTGGGGTGTAGAAATAATGCAATGTTGTTATTGTACCTGGTGTGATTGTGAAACGATCCTTCCCCACATCACCATAATGATGCATGGAAGGTGAAAACCTGAATCTATTTGGAATGGAAAACATTGAGGACCTTGGAGTGATTTTATTTTAGTATTGCACTATTTAAAATCACAGTTGCAAATCAATGCTAATGTTGTTGCTGAAGAGTAATGTTGACCATGGTAGATTCTAGCCAATTGAAAAATGAGTATTCACAGCCTGTCTTTTCAGATCAAATTGTCTAGGGGGGGGTCATTTCAATCATGTAATTTTCAGTAACATTGCATTAAATCAAAGTTATTTTTTTATCAGGCCATAAAATAACAATAAGTAAAAAATACAAAAAAAATGTTTATATATATTTTTAAAGACAATTAAAATAGTGACTTGCCCTATTAAGAAAAATAACAACAACTTGAATTGCTGTCCACTGTAGTGATTGCTGTTTTTGTGAAAAAAAATCTGAAGGGTCACTTTATGGAATTAAACGTTTCTAAGAGTTAACTTTATTTCCCCAATTTTATAATAATAATAAATAAAACAGATCTGACACCCGTCGTGTTTCGAATAGGAGCTTTTTAGTCCTTGACTTAAACAATGCGCGCTGGCTTCTCACTGCGCATGCGCGCGGCCACTGACTGGTACCCCTATTTTCGTTCCCAGACATCAGGACCACCAGCACCCCCCATCACCAGCAGCATCCTCATCCTCGCCGTCATCGTCATCATACCAGGTTGAAGTGAAATCTCCTCCGAAAACGAGCCTTCCTCCTCTTCTTCGTCGCCCGTCGCGGTGGAAGACAAAGGGGCGGCGGGGAGAGGAAGAAAAGAAGACACCATGAAGAAACGTTACGTGGACGCGAGCAGGCTCCGAAAGATGAAGAAATTGAAAATAAGCGAAAGGCTATCTGAAAGGTAGACAGAGAGTCAGCCATGCTTTTGTTGTGCTGATGCCCGTCCGCGTCTTTGTGTGCATGCCAGACCCAGCCCTACTCACCTGTCTGCATCACGTCACCTCCACATTGCCTTGTTGTTGTTTTTATGCGCGCGGGCGCGCGTCTGTGTCCGTGTGTGTGTGTGTGCGTGTTCACATCATTTCCCCCCCACACGCGGACACACTAAAGACAAAAAAAAGATGCAATAAGTTACCATCGGCCTGCTTCTGTTGCTATTTTAATTTTTACTAGCAATTGAACACATCTTTTTCCGTGTGTGTGTGTGTGTGTGTCTGTGTCATTTATGTTGCAGTTATGCAAAGCTGTAGTGGGCTAATTATTTTCTTCTTTGTTTGAAACCTGCTGGAAATGTTGACTCATTTTGTTTTTAAATTTAAAAATACAATATAATGGAAAATAGTCATATGTTATCATATTTTAAACATTATCATAATGTTCAAAATGTGATAACGTATCCATAATTTATGGATATATATGTAATTAAGAACAAAAATACTATACATCGACATTTCTCGCCTGAATCAACAGAAATATTTATTTTTTATATTTAAGGTCCTCTATAGGAGTGTAAATTCCAATATTTTATCCACTCTTTCCACATTATTTTTTATAGTTTGAAAAAAAAATACTTTTTAAAAATCTATTAGTTACAAAAAAAATCGTATTTTGAACGTGGCAGTGTAATTGTTGCGATTGATTCTCACATGAATGACCAATTTAAACAAGAAAAATGAAGCGGTCGCATTCGAGAAGAATTGGGATTGAAAGTATGTGTCGGAGGATGCTGTTAAGACCGCCAACCCCCCCTCCCTCGCTGTCTCGCTCTCCTCCAGATGAAATATTGCCATGGTTACCAAACAAAGAAGGGCCGATGTGGCAACAGCAGCCTATGGATGAGCAGAACAAAGGAAGCAAACCACGACTCTTCTTGTGGGCCTTGTGGTGGTCTCGTTAAAAAAATGAAGACACTTATTGTCCATGAATTGGCTGTAATTAAAAGGATGTTGACGTGTTTCAGATGGAGTTCAACACTTTTCTGCGCTTTATTGTCCGCCCTGTATAGGCATGGAGCAGAATTGAAACAACTCGAGTATAGAATTAGACGGTTGTTTGTTCTTTTACATATTGATGTATTCATTTGGATCATTTTGTGCAGTGCATACACATTCCTGAAGTGTATGGCCATGTGGATGTTGGTGCTCCTGGCAGATTTTCTTCTGGAATTTCGACTGGAATACCTGTGGCCATGCTGGCTCTTTTTTGGGAGTGTCTACACAACGTTCCATTGCCATGGGCTGGTGAGCTCCCCTCAATTTTGACATATTATTTGGTGCACACTTTTTATAAAATGCAAAATTTGTTTGTATTTTAGGTTTATTTTATTGTGAAAATGCATCCTGTGTCTAGTATGCATGTTTTGTGCATTATAATTGATGATAACAATGGCATCCTAAGAACAACTTTGTGTGTTTGCAGGTCATTTGTGTGGTTTTTGTGTGTGCTGCCTTCACACTGGACATCTTTTGTTTGATTTTTGTTCCTTTGCACTGGCTTTTCTTTGTGGCCAGCACCTATGTGGTATTCAATTACATTTGGCACACAGGTAGGCATGTTGACTTTGTCCAAAATCTTGTGTGATGGACAAGCGTGTGAAAAATCTTTGATATAATATTCCTTTTTTTGTCTCTTCTTCTCAGAGAAGGGTATCTGTATCTCCACGGTTTCCCTGTGGATTCTTCTTGTGTACACAGAGGCTTCACTTCGTCTCAAAGACCTCAAGAGCTCCCATGCCAACCTTTCTCATCTTTTTGCAGCTCACTGGTAGGTTTAATTCCCACCAAATTGAATAAACTGTGTTGCATTTGTCTCACTGTGCTTCCTCGATTCAGCATCGGATACCCGGTGGTATATCTGGGCTTTGACGCCACCTGCTACTTTACCAACATCTTCAAGCTGCGCATCCAGAAAGCTGTACAGAGTGACAATGACTTCCACATGCACCTGCTGCAACATTCGCTTCCACCGGGTTTGTCACTTTACCCCAAGATGGCGCCTGACAATGGCCGTAAGTCATATCGGATATTAGTCGGTGGACATCATTTGAATGCATCTGACAGGGAAAATAGACAATAGTTTGCAAATGGCATGACTAAGAACAAATTGGTTGATTAGGATGTTAACTCGACAATATCATGTGAGGTTTTCAGCCCCCCTAAAATTCTAAAAAATCACCTATGGGACATCAAAAAGATGAGTTTCAACTTAATACTTGTGGCACGTGACAAATTGCTCTGATTTTTCCAGCCTCCAAATGGAAGTCAAAGACTGACTTGACTCAGTACCAGTGTCAAAACGGCACCGTACTCCCCCAAGACGAGTCCCACCCCGTAGACTGCCTCCAGATCCGTAGCGAGGAGCGAGCGCCCGAGAAGGCGACGCAAGAAGTCCGCTCGACCGAACCGAGCCGTAAGCCATTGTTGTCCAAAGGCAGCTCAAGTGACTCCAGAGTGTCCATCCACAACTGCTCTACGGAGCCGGAATCCTCCACGACCTCCGAAAAACTACCTCAAGAAGAGCAGGCCAGCAAGGCCGCACGTGTAGTGAAGAACTCCTCACCCAGAGTCCGGGTCACGAACGGCGCCACACCTTCGCCCCCTGCGAGCAGGACGGAGAAGAAACAACGATCCAGCGGAAAAACAGTCAGCCCGAACCGGGACGGTGCGGACAAAAGTTTGACAGTGGCTCAGAATCAGCACGCTGATCAGCTCAACAGGTAAAAAAAAATATATATATATATGTATAAATGCAATGATTATTCAAATTCAAAACCCTTGGTCTTCACATATACATACTTGCTTTACTTTATGACTATAATTAATTTGATCTTGATTCAGTTCAAAGGCCTCTGATTGTTTTTTTTAATTCATTAAACATGATCAGTAACATTTCAGCTAAAGCAAGAAAAATATAAAACAATTTTGAGGATTTTGACAGTTTTTCAGCTGAAAAAATTCAGACCTTTTACATGAAAAAACAACTTTATTCTACCAAAACGGCATATCCCAAAAGATGACATTATTTTCAATGTTTTGCATTTTGAATTAATTGATTGTCACTTTAAAAACATGGTAATGGTGCTTTCGTAAACTACTATGAAGCTTTAATTTCAAACCAGGTACTTGTGTCGTTGGATAGTTATAAAAAAAATATTATTTGAACAACAGCTTTTTTTTCAAGAATCAGGCAAAAAAACATATTATTTTGTCACTGTTCCAATATAATCACTCGTGACATGTCATATTTGGCTGTCTTCACATTTCCTCTTCTTTCTTACATTGACTTTTGGTCCTTATCGCGCAGCCCTCAACCGAACACCCCTAATATAGATAGTATTGAATTCTCCATACTTATATTTATAGAATTCTGGTGGTCTGATATTCTCCCTTTTCTGGCCCTGCTCTTGTTTCCGCGGCCAGGCTGGAGCAGGAGCTGCGGAAGCTGAGAGGTGATCTGCAGGTGAGCCGACACAGCGAGCAGGAGCTGAGGAGTCACATCTGCAACCTGACCAACAGCGAGAGGAGCATAAGGCCCGAAGTGGCCCTTCTGCGACACTCCAACATGCTGCTGCAGGGCAAGTGAGTGGGCTGCCAAATCAATGGCATTTTCTACAGCGCTGATGCTCACCGTTTGCCAGCCAATGAATATCTCATGCAGACTTACAATGCTCATTTATAAATGAGACTCGTGCCAGCTTAATCTATGCCAGCACGAAACGCATGAATTTTTTATTGTTATTTTTTGGAGTCATTTATGTCTTCCCATTCAAAGTAGAAAGATACTAATCATGCTTCATACTCTTCGGGAAAATCTGTTAAAATGCTACACAGCAGAAAAACAATAAGTTCCCAATGCTTTAGGTGTGGTGAACCATAATCTGCAGTCATTTTTTTCTATCTTGTCTGGAAATGTAGATATCTGCATATTATTCCACTTCAATTTCAGCACCTACTTTAAAACCCTTGCAACAATGACATTTTATTACAAACAATTGGAACTTATTAATTCACACTACTTTGTGGGTGCCCTGGCAGATGAGTGGTTACACAGTTCTAGGGGTCCTGACTTTGATCTCAGGTTGGTCCTCCTGTGTGGAATTTGCATGGTCTTCCCGGCTTGCGTGGGTTTTCTCCAGGTACCCTGGTTCCCTCCCACATTGCAAAAACGTGCATGGTAGCCTAGTTGAACACTCTAAATTGCTCCTAGGTATGCGTGTGAGCGTGAATGAATGTCTGTCTTCTCGTGCCTTGCCATTGGCTGGCCGCCAATTCAGGCCCGAAGTCAGCTGTGACCTATCCCATCCTCTCCAGCACCCCCCGCAACCCTTATGAAGATAAGCGGTTCAGAAGATGAAGGAATGAATAATGCCAGTGGTTCATTCTCTCAAATATTCCCTAGTATGACCTCCTTTTTTTCTCCTCATAGGATCATGTGCTTGAGCAAAACCAAACAGCGGGACAAGCAGACCAGCGCCATGTTGGAGAAGAAGACGCGAGCAGAGACTGAGGCGAGGCTCTCGCTGGAAAGGCAGGTGGTGGAGCTCCAAGCTCACAGACCCGATGAGGCGGCCAGCGTGGCG
Source organism: Stigmatopora argus (assembly GCF_051989625.1). NCBI lineage: Eukaryota > Metazoa > Chordata > Actinopteri > Syngnathiformes > Syngnathidae > Stigmatopora > Stigmatopora argus. The sequence continues at coordinate 8,026,905 of NC_135405.1, read as the reverse complement.
AGGACCATCAGTGCCAGGTACAGGACGCATCTACTGCCCTCTACCTTGTATAATAAACACACTCAATGTACTATTGTGGTACCCCCACTTACTATTTAACATTACAACGAATTGTGTTATCGTGTTTTCTGCACTATAAGACGCATTGAATATAAACCGGACCTTCGTTAAATGTCCGATTTTAACCCAGTTTTCATATATAGGACACGGTAGACGTAGTAGTTAGTACTAGTCGTAGTTGGGGGTTTGCGTTTAGCATCCACTAGATGGAAGTGTGGTAAAGGGAATGTCTTACCATGATTATTTCATGTACTGCATCGGATTGTAAGGCGCACCATGAGATTTCTGGTCTGCCTTGTACTGTGGAAATATGATTATTTAAAATACTGTGATTTGAATTATAACCCTGGCCACGAAACAAAGGGGATTCTTAAATCAAGACGTAACTGGCTGTACAACTAAGGTGAGATGGACCACTAAATATCATGCGCAATGTTTTTCTGTCTCACAGCAGGCAAGAAAACAGCGAAAGCCAAATGCTAAGGAAACGGGTTAAAGATCTTGAAGCGGACTACAAACATCTACAGCTGCAGAATCAAGTGAAAGAAAGCCATGTTCTCGATCTACAAAGTGAAGTAGAGGTAGTTATTGGTATATTCTTATATGTTCTACTAAAACAGTCGAGAAAGGCATTTTTTTCTTACCACTGGCACGGTAAGTCAAGCTCTGTGCTCAAAGGTTCGAACAACATCATTTTGTTAGGTCACATAATAGAGCAGGAACATTTGCAAAGAAGGATTATTAAGGAAATTGTATACCTAGATATTTAAATAAGATCAATAATATCATCCTAATGCTGCCTATATCAGTGCGCTCTTTTAAAAAAAAAAAAGATAATGTATTCTAATTTGTTTTTTTTCCCCTTTTCAGGGTCTAGGAAAGTACCGCGGAGTGGAAAAGGACACGGAAATGTTACTGTCCACTCTGTCGGTCCTTCAGGACAAGGCTCAGCATCTGGAGTACAACCTGAGCGCCGAGACACGCATCAAGCTCGACCTCTTCTCAGCGCTAGGTGACGCCCGAAGACAGCTGGAGATCGCTCAAGGTGCAACATTTTTGCTTTTTTTCTGCACATATCCATGCATGGCGTAAATCCTCATTAGGGTGGCTGCAAAGCAGGAACCTTTATCAAGCTGATTTGGGCTGAGACAAATTTGAACTCGATAGCAAGATTTAAATAAGCCTTAAGAGGTTAAAAAAAACAAATCCAGGACAGTAAAGTGGAGGAAATTGTAATGACTTCATTTATTTTCTTTCTTTATTAGCGACATGGGAGTTTTTCAAAGTATTGTAAAGGTAAATATAATTGTAGCAGTAAAATAACTATTCAATTAAATATCTTGCGGTTACTACAAGTGTAATAAATGAGTTCATGCTTAAGGAAACTTAACAGTGAAAAAAAATATTTGGGAAAATATTAATGTTAAATCAGCGCTCTCTTATCTATATGATGAATTGGTTATTGAAATAGCTGTTCATTAATGTGTTTATTAGTTGCCAATCAATCAAATGTTCCCTCTTAACTGCAGTTTTTCCACATTACCATTGCTCTTAAACATGAAAATATTAATGCATTCAACCATTTTTGCACACTTTAAAATCATTGAATTCATGACAGAAGCAACAATACGTATATATGAAAAAGCATGTTTTAGTTTATTAAACTATTTATTAAATGGGAATCAATATATTTTGGGAAAAAAACAGTATGTATCATATCTAAATAAAGTAATATTGAACTTAAATAGTTTTATATTTAACCTGTAAAAGTGTCCTTTCACTTAACAGAGCTATGATTTTCATTTTAATGTGTTCAATTTCATTTCATAATAATACTGTATTCACTGTGTTCATGTGAATCTTGAGCTGAGGAAGCCTATTTTTTCAGCAATTGGTCAAGAGATTGCCTAAGACTCAATAACTTATAGAAATCCGACATAAAAAAATAATTTCCCATCTCAACATTGCCAAGGAAACCGACCACTGAATGAAAATTCTATATTTTCCATCACCGTCGAGTTAAAATTAAATTATTGTTGGTATTTATTGGAGCAATTCATTTTTTTCCCACAAGAGGGAGCCTTTTAAATCAGTTTTCGAATAACTGACCTCAATGACATTATATGATGCATATTGATGGTGCTTTCCCATCTTGTTTGTCAGATAAGCTTCTGAGGCAGGACAAAGAAATCAGCGGCATGAAGCAGAAGATCGCCGAGGTCATGGCGGTCAGCCCCACCGTGTCCTACGTGGCCCCCCGGCCTCCCGTGCCTCAGTACCTCACCAAACTGCTCGGCTCGGAGCGCTACATGCTTAACCCGCGGGCCCTCATGTACCAGTGTCTGAAGAAATAGACTTCCATGGTGGGCTCGACATGAAGGAATGTTCTGCTGTTGTCTGTTTCGGGACACAAATCACTGGACGACCTTTGGACCCCGCTACCGGTAATAACTTAATCGACTACGATGATGCCATTTCCATAAGGTGGGATCTTGATTTTTAATTATTCCATGCATTTTTTTTAAATAACTAAAGTCATGTTTTGAATAATTTACTACTTTAATATTGTGGACATATAATACGAGAACAGCGATATTATCTGCTGTTTTTAGGAGCGGTAACTTTTGGCTTTTTCTTTTAAAAAAAAGAAGAAATTGGGCAAAAACTATTTTTAAAATAAGATAGAAATGTGAACTGGTTGTGGTGATGTGGGCTTTGTCGCCGTCTAGCGGCGAATTTTGTGAAGCGCACCCATAGGTCACATTTTGCTTGCATCACTAATTTGAGGGGAAAAAAGTTTAAGTAAAGGTGAGAAATTAACACACAAGTTTACAGAAAGAAAAGCACAACAATTTTTGCAAATGTTAAAATCATTCCAATTTATGATATGAAACAATACGTATATGAAGATTTTTAACAGATATAAAAAAAAATCCTTATTACATACAATACTATACAAACTAAGCACAGTGTGTATCTGGATTATTTTACAAATTTTATGGCTAAAGTTTTGAGTAATTTGGAAGTGTTTATTATAATAAAAGAAAAACTAAACTACTTTTTAAACAAAACAATTCAACTCCAAAATGTTTTATATCGCAATTCCTCCAAATCTAGTCATTTATTTATTTCCTAGAAATGAAAAAAATCTAATCTGTTTGCTTATTTTATATCTCCAAATTGTCCTTCTCATGAAAGCTTTTGAAAAATTAACATACATTATTGAGATTTATAAAATGGAAGTATTCATGGAGTTTTCGTAGTACTATTCAAGAATATAAAAGCTCTTGGAGATATGTTTTTTGAAATGAAAGGGCAGCTGAGATCACAAGCACATTTATTTTATATCGTGCTCTAATAAATAGGGGAATAATCACTATCTTTTCTGCACAAAATTTGAATGTTGCCAGAATACATATCAAATTTAAATGCATTTTCCATTCAAATTCATTTTTCTGCTGGAAAATACCTCACCCAACTTCATATTCAACAATTCCAGCTCAAACAATGTCTTATCACATATTTGCCCAATGCAAAAGCATGTCGTCAAAATTTTCATGAGCCTTTTATATTTAATGATAATGCTTTACTATCTCAATGCAGCTCTTAAGTGTTTTAAAATGAACTAAAGTATACTGTATATTGAGGGTTTCCAAAAGTCACAATACACTTTCTTCCTTAATTTCGACCATTTCAGTGTTGCAATTTTGCAAATCTAAGGCTGTCAAACTGCTGAAACAAAATGCAGTAAACAGGATGTTCCAATATGTTTGACCCCATTTTTTTGACTTTTTTTTTTTTTGAATGACCTCATATTTTCACAGTGTGTGTAGAAACGTTTCAAGTTTTTGTGTGTAACGTTTCACATTTCTCTTTTCAGGTTAAGAAATGCCATTCACTTCAAAAGAAAAGGCATTTTGTGTGTTAGAGTTTGCTCGGACTCAGTCACCCAAGACAGTGCAGCGTACCTACTTTACAAGTTTTGCAAAGAAGGACTACGCAGGTAGGCTTCATGAACTTGTTCCACTGTTTCTGCTGTCTCAAAATGATTGGCCTACGAAATGGGGTCAAACATTTTGGAACACCTTGTGTTTGCGGGCCAAACTCAATGAAAAATGTGCACTAAACAGGTAAACATTTCCTTTTGCTAAAATTATAGGTGTTACTCAAAATATCAGATCTTGTGTCCTAGTTGGGCTTATGGTGCACTACCCTGAAAACATGATCTTGGTTGTTAAGCAGGGTCAGGTGTGGTTAGTATTTGGGTGAGAGACAGACTGGGAATACCATGTGCTGTAAGATCCTATGTTACAAAGGAGAACTAGCTCAGTAGTTAGTGCATCAGCCTCACATTTCTGGTGTTCTGGGTTCAAATCCTGGTCAGTACACCACGAAATTAGGTTTTATCTGGTCCTATTTATTAGAGCACGAAATAAAATAAATGTACTCGTGATCTCAGCTGCCCTCTCATGTAAAAAAACATATCTCCAAAAGTTGGGAGCTTTTCTATTCTTGTATAGTACTAAGAAAACTCCATGAATAATTCCATTTTATAAATCTCAATAATGTATGTTAATTTTTCAAAAGCTTTTATGAAAAGGACAATTTTTAGATATAAAATAAGCAAAAAGATTAGATTTTTTTCATTTCTAGGAAATAAACAAATGACTAGATTTGGAGGAATGCGATATAAAACATTTTGGAGTTGGATTGTTTTGTTTAAACAATAGTTTAGTTTTTCTTTTAGTAGAAACACTTCCAATTTACTCAAAACTTTAGCCATAAAATTTGTAAAATAATCCAGATATACGCTGCGCTTAGTTTGTATAGTATTGTATGTAAAAAGGTTTTTTTATATCTTAAAAATCTTCATATACTTATTGTTGTTTCATATCATAAATTGGAAGGATTTTAACATTTGCAAAAATTTTTGTGCTCTTCTTTGTGTAAACTTGTGTTAATTTTTCACCTTTACTTTTTTTCCCCCTCAAATTAGTGATGCAAGCAAAATGTGACCTATGGGTGCGCTTCACACAATTCGCCGCTAGACGGCGACAAAGCCCACAACACCACAACCAGTTCACATTTCTATCTTATTTTACAATAGTTTTTGCCAAATTTCTTCTTTTTTTAAGAAAAAGCCAAAAGTGACCGCTCCTAAAAACAGCAGATAATATCGCTGTTCTCGTATTATATGTCCACAATATTAAAGTAGTAGATTATTCAAAACATGACTTTAGTTATTTAAAAAAAAGTATATTTTTAAATACAATATTTTGAGTAACACCTATAATTTTAGCAAAAGAAAATGTTTACCTGTTTAGTGCACATTTTTCAATGAGTTTGGCTTGCAAACACAAGGTGTTCCAAAATGTTTGACCCCATTTCGTAGGCCAATCATTTTGAGACAGCAGAAACAGTGGAGCAAGTTCATGAAGCCTTCCTGCGCAGTCCTTGGAAGAGTGTTAGAAGCAAACGTGTGGAGACCCACATTCCAACCCTTTTCTTGAAATTTTTGGTGCTGAGTTTTATAGTTGGTGCCTTCTTTGCAAAATTTGCAAAGTAGGCACGCTGCACTGTCTTGTCAAAAATGATTGACCTGTGAAATGGGGTCAAACATTTTGGAACACCCTGTAGATTAAAGAAATTATCTAGTGACTTTGGAATAGCCACCCAACAAGATTTAAATATTCTACCTTTATAATGCAATTTTTATCTGTGAACGTGTTCTCAACTTGAATTTGTATACTTATTTGACACATCATTGATTGAGCAGTTCAACTGTACTTTAAAGTCTTCTGGATTTGATGACAGTGTGTTTGGACTTTGCAGTAAGGCAAGACTTGTCCAGGACTGAAATCCACTGACCTATCATGGATCACAAAATGAATTACTGTGCCTATAAACGCTACCAATGTGACTTTAAAACCGGGAAGACAAAAGTTAATGTGAACGAGTGCTGTGTTTGAACTTAAGTGCTATGTACTGTTTTTAGTAGGTTCGCTTCTTTTCTTTTTTACTCGCACATAATTGTACAGAATGGATATTGAACCCAACGGCTGGGTGACACTCCAACATTTCTGGGGTAGCTTTTTATTTAGAGCGTCTTTCTAGGGTGTTTTATATCAAAACTATTTTTTTGTCTGGCTTTCCTTTTATTATTTATACCTTTGTCAATTTGTACGGCAACGTGTTTTGTCAGCATGAAAGTGTATTGAGCACACATTGTGACGTCGAATACGTACAAGCGTATACAGTACTTGTACAAGGGCTACCCTTTCTTAAAACAAAGAGAATTCAAACCATGTTTTTTTGTATAAATTATTGAATTTTGTCTCATGTATATCTGTCATTTCACTGTTTCTAAACTAAGGCCCGTGAGATATTTTTACGAAACTATTATCGAATATGACCCGCACAAAAAGTTTGATTACAGTCTACATTCTGTTACATTTCTCGGTTTCAACATTAGATGGAGCTAGTCACTCATAGTACCTCTCTATTAGCTATTAGATGTTGAAATTAATGGATGAAACTCGAATTTTAGTTGACCCTGACTTCGAGATCATGTGTGCCCCCAAATAGATAGCGCCCTGGGCGGTCGCCCGAATTGCCCATAGCAAAAACCAGCCCTGCCGGTATACATTGTTCTGTTAACAAGTTAAAGTAGGATTTCAAGTTATTTTTCCAAGTAGAACTTGTAGAAAAAAAAGTTAAGCAACACCCTCTGTGGTTTGTCTGCATTTAAAAACACTAAAATTGCTGATTAGTGATTTTTTTTTTCAGGGAGTGAAAAAAAATGGGGCAAACCAATCAGCGACGGTCTGTGAATTTCCTAGCGACGCCTTCAGCGAATCAATCCAACCCTGCGAGAAGGCCCAAATCAAATTCTGAGTGGTTAAAGCAACAGTCTTATCGACGCTTGTTTAATGCAGCAGAGCCTGCAGAACTGATTGTGAAGATCTTGAGGCACATTTCTGACCCTGGCAACAAATAATGGCTGAAATGTGATTGGTTAGATGCTTAAATATGAAAACACACATCTGGAAGCAGTGCAACCAGGAAAGCAATGAACGTAAGCTAACAGAAAATTTAGAATTATTTAATAAGTATTCATCGACAAAATATAATTAACATCAGTCTGTGATTCAGATATTTCTTAGGCCAGCAGAGAAGGCCTTGAAGGCCCTGACGGCACACCACTGCCAAGTATCATTTAAATGTCTAGAAGTAAAAAACAAACACTAAAGTGCATGTCATCACAATGTTCATAATGTGCAATACTGTATTTTAAAGGATTAAAGCCCAACCAAAAAGTATTTATAGCTCCCCCCACTGACTAATGCACGTTATGATGAAAACAATGTATTTTTTTTAAGTATGAAAGCCCAATCAACACGTATTTACAGCCCCGCCCACGCCCCACCCACTGACAAATGCATGTTATTATGAAAACAATGTATTTGTTTTTTCAAGTATTAAAGTCCAACCAAAAAGCATTTACAGCCCCACCCCTCCAAACACACACTTACTAATGCACGTTATTATGAAAACAATTTATACTTTTTGTGTGTCTATTTTGAATAGGCGTGGCCGAGGGCAGAGTTCAAATAGCCGACGTCAAACCCCAAAATGGCTGATGAGACAGGAGGCAGCACGGACGTGCACTGCAGAGCAGCTCAAAAGTGACGATTTGCCGAAGAAAGCCTGACAAACTTCTCACAGGACGATGCAGCACATTCGGTACGTTGTCATTTGGGGATTTCGAAGCCCCAGTTCTCGTCTTAAGAGTGATAAGAGCATGATTCGTTGGCGTGATGTAGCCCCGCGTGTGTGCAGACAGCAAAATGTTTGCAAACAAATTGGCTACATTGCGTTACCGATCGCTCTTTGTTTGAAAAGAAATCATTCCATTGTGTGTTTCAGTCCCTCAACGAGCACAGACTGCTTGGAAACATCAAGAATGTGGCCAAAACGACCAGAAAGGAGCAGCTTGTCGACGCCATAACAAAGTGAGTCATTTTTAAATAGTTCCGATTTTCTCTATCCGTGTAATATTTAAACGTCAGCGTTCAGTATTCATGGCTTTGCGCAATTGGCTCGTTTTTTATCATGATACATTAAAATGTTGATTGAAAACGAAGTAGCTTGGTGTTTTTTAATAGCAAAATCTTGTGGGTAAGTCACCCACACTAATGCCATTAATGGATATGTAAGGAATAAACAGTAATCCCTCGGTTATCGCGGGTAATGTAGACCAGACATGGCTGATAAATTAAAAACCGTAAAGTAAGGTCATCACTATTATATTTAATAAAAAAAAAATACTATAGTACCAAGTGAAGGAGTAGCTTCTGCTTGTAAGTTTCAATGTGCTTTTCACATCTTTCTGAACTTACCAAAAAATCTGCCATGTAGTTCAACTGTGCACTTAAATTAATTATATACTTTTACCCCGTTAACTTTCTTAAAGACCTCAGGGCTTGAGCCTTTTCATTTTTAGTTTTAAATGTGGTTTTGACAAAACCTAAGTGAGATATTTATTCAACAATATTGCGGGTGTTTTTTAATAGCAAAATCTTGTGGGTAAGTCACCCACACTAATGTCATTAGTGGATATGTAAGGAATAAACGGTAATCCCTCGATTATTGTGGGTAATGTAGACCAGACATGGCTGTGATAAATGAAAAACCGTAAATTAAGGTCATCACTATTATATTTAATTTAAAAAAATACTATAGTAGCTTCTGCTTGTAAGTTTCAATGTGCTTTTCACATCTTTCTGAACTTACCAAAAAATCTGCCATGTAGTTGAACTGTGCACTTAAATTAATTACATACTTTTACCCCGTTAACTTTCTTAAAGACCTCAGGGCTTGAGCCTTTTCATTTTTAGTTTTAAATGTGGTTTTGACAAAACCTCAGTGAGATTTATTCAACAATAGTGTGGGTGTCATTTTTGACTCATTTAAACATAAGAGAAAAACAAAAGCTTTTTGGATATTTAATTGATTGACTGAAAAACTCAAGGCAGAAGTAGGATTTATTATTTTTATGTAATTTGTACCTTGTGGGTCCCTTTCCATATTTACCACCACATGATCCTGATTATTTGTTTGTGGAGGAAAATATACTGGATAGGGGCCCTTAAAGACTCTGCAGTAGACAAAGAATACCAGAACATCAGGAGTATGTCTAATAGAAAAAAGCTAAAGTGTTTATTTGGACCCTCATTTCTCGGTGACATACCAGAACCCATCTCCAAAATAAAAGATGGCACCTTGGGTATGGTGTTTTAACCCCTTTTTCTGTTTTCCAGAATTCCACAAGGGGGACAAGGTTTCCTGCCTATGTACAGATAGCCTGAGGCACCCCCCTTTTCGTGGTGCTGGTGGTTACGCGAAAACCTATCAGTGAAGTTTTTCAAAATAAAAGGTGAGACCTTGTGAATGGTTTTTTACTTAACTCTGTGTATTGACCCTTTTTTTTGTTTTCCAGAATTCCACAGGGGGGACAAGGTTTCCTGCCTATGTACAGATAGCCTGAGGCACCCCCCTTTTCGCGGTGCTGGTGGTTACGCGAAAACCTATCAGTGAAGTTTTTCAAAATAAAAGGTGAGACCTTCCAAATGGTTTTTTACTTAACTCTGTGTATTGACCCTTTTTTTTGTTTTCCAGAATTCCACAGGGGGGACAAGGTTTCCTGCCTATGTACAGATAGCCTGAGGCACCCCCCTTTTCGCGGTGCTGGTGGTTACGCGAAAACCTATCAGTGAAGTTTTTCAAAATAAAAGGTGAGCCCTTGTGAATGGTTTTTCACTTAACTTTGTGTATTGACCCCTTTTTTTTTTGTTTTCCCAGAATTCCACAAGGGGGACCAGGTTTCCTGCCTATGTACAGATAGGCTGCGGCAGCACCATTTTTCGCGGTGCTGGTGGTCACGCGAAAACCTATCAGTGGAGTTTTTCAAAATAAAAGGTGAGACCTTGTGAATGGTGTTTTACTTTGTATTGACCCCCTTTTTTTCCAGATTTCCACCTGGTGCCAAGGGGAGTTTCTTCATCCATTCTCCAAAGTTTTTCAAAATAAAAGTTTTTCAATGTATACATGTGTTGTCTTTATCTAACAAAAAATGCAAGTTACATTCAAAGTCAAAACATTTTATTAACATATACACATTTCAACTTTAGCATACTTAGGAGTTGGCATTACATTGAAATGTTGATTGGTGTGGTCAGTCTTTTCTCCACCTGCAGATGAAGACAACATGGTTATATATTAACAAAAAAAACACTTAGAAAATAAAAAAGGGAATAAACAGGAGAAAAAATGGGGGGAATAACTACTTAGAAAATAAAATTAGAAAAACTGGGGGGAATAGACTTAGGAAAAAAGGGGGAATAAACACACAGAAAAAACTGGGGATAAACACTTAGAAAAAAATGAACCAGGGTGACTAAACTAAGGAAAATAAAACTGGGAGGATAAACACTTAGGAAAAAACTGGGAGGATAAACTAAATTGAAAATTAGAAAAACTGGAGGAATAAACACTTAGAAAATTAAATTAGAAAAAAAATCAGGGGGAACACTTAGAAAGAACTGGGGATAAACACTTGTAAAAACCTGAAGACATAATTAAACCAGGGGAGTACACAGGAAAAATACACTTAGAAAATAAAATTAGAAAAAAATGAACCAGGGTGACTAAACTAAGGAAAATAAAAACTGGGAGGATAAACTAAATTGAAAATAAAATTAGAAAAACTGGGGATAAACACTTAGAAAAAAATGAACCAGGGTGACTAAACTAAGGAAAATAAAAACTGGGAGGATAAACACTTAATTGAAAATAAAATTAGAAAAACTGGGGGGAATAGACTCCGAGAATAACCATTTAGAAACACTTGGAAAAAAACTAAACCAGGGGGAGTACAATAGGGAACATAAAAACCAGGGTGACTAAACTAAGGGAAAAAACTGGGAGGATCAACACTTAATTGAAAATAAAATTAGAAAAACAACTGGGGGAATAAATACTTAGAATTCCTGCTCCAACATTAAATGAGAACCTTACCTTAAAAATCCAGTCACAGAGCTGTGGAAATGAATGGCCAGTGAAACATTACCATGATGATTTAGGCTTTTATTTAATTTGGATTTTCAGAAGTAGAGACATCCTCAAGTGAGCAATCTGTGAGGAAGATCTCTTGAGCCTGTTGCATGCAAAAAAAAATAGCAAAGGTTAGAATATATAGCGACTGGAGATTCAACAGATAGGCTGAGTTTTTTTTTTTTGGGGGGGGGGGAGTAGTTTTATGTTGATGCTTAACGGGGAAAACTTGATTTAATCAAGGTATTTGGGGGTTGCCAAACAATTACAGGATAGAGAAATCTTACAAGAAATTTAATAAACGAACAAGATAAAAGAAAATAAGTTAGCAAGTGCCAAGTGCTATTTTTCCTTTTCCAGACAAGGCAATTAAATATACAGACTGACGTTAACAGCTAGGACAAAGTTGGCTTAACAGTTTTGAGAAAGTTGGCTTAACAGTTTTGTACAAGTGTTTTTTTTTGTAAGAACAGAAAAATTACAAATCGGAAACGGGTGTTTAGCACTCCCAATGAAAACTATCATTACATACATATGGATGTCATTCTAGAGTGAGCATTTATTTACCCAACAAACAGTCGGTTGATGTCTCGGCGTTGTTTGATTAAATTTAAAGTATTACTACACGACTCAATAATGAAGAGAAAACGGACAACATACTTTTTAAGTCAAATCGTGACGCTAACGCTAATGCTAACTAGTTACATACAGCACATAGCCGGTCGGGAAAAGAAGCCCAAAATTAAATTTTAGACGGTGTGTTAAACCTGGCATTAAACTAAGAGCTTAGTTGGCGTTTTGGGCTCAATTGATTGCTGAAAAATCTCCCGATAGCGTGATAAAAACACATTTAAGACAGTGAATTGCTCTACTCCTTACCTCGTTGGTGTAGTCGTCGACGGTCAGCGTGGAAAAGGCTTGCAAAAGGAAAAGTTACTGCGCATGCGCTTAATTAACTCAGCTGCGTCAACAATGGGCGTAACCACATTGAAAGTGGAAAAGATGGTGGCTTGCTTACCGCGCTCCAAGAGGTGGTTTGTCCTCCCAACTCCGTCTGTGTTTTGAAGATAGAATAGTCGTGAGTTTTTTGGTCTTGATGCTATAAAACAGTACGTATTAGTAACCAATTTCACCAAATATTGAGTAACATTTGACTTAGTATTTTACATCAACTCACCATTATTCCAAACCACCTGACTCCATTAAAAGTTTAAACTTTGACACGCAAAGACATGGTGACCACCATGTAGAATAAGGCTTTTTTGACACATACATATAACATTGGCCAAATTTACTGTAATTGAAAAAGCCTAACCAAGTATCAGCGGTGGTCCGTGAATTTCCTAGCGACGCCTTCAGCTAATCAATCCAACCCTCAAAAATTATTTTATGACTATAAAACCTCTACTGCAGGTACAGCTTGAGACCCATAAAAAATCATCAATAATAACCTCATATAATTGAAATATTATTTAGGAGCATAGCCATATCTTACTCACCAAAAATCCTTTTTACCTGTAAACAATATCCATCCTCCTTTTTTTCCTCCTTTTCTATCGCCATCGAAGCTAATGCTGAAAGTCGAGCCTATCCTGTCATATTTCTGGCAAACGTTTTTATTCAATTTAGTGCTGAAAATGTTTGTTCCCAGTTGTGACAGGCTTGCTTGCTTTGGAGTTGACCAACCTTTCTTAATGACGTCCAGCTTTTTTTTCTTGAAAAGTCCATCTTGAAAATGGCTTTGACAGTAAATCTGCAAACAAAACAATTTCTCCTCCTCCTTCAGCCATTGCAGATTGACAAAACCGCTATTAAATCAACACAACAATATATTTGCTTGTGCAGCTCGCTCCAGATACAGTTTGGTAGGACTGGCTTGTCCACTATCACTAGCCAATTAGAGTTTGCGAAAGCGATGACGTATCCCTACGCATGCGAGAAGGCCTTGGTCTCACCAAATCAAATTCTGTTTGGTTCAAGCAACAGTCTTGTCGACACTTGTTTAATGCAGCAGCCTGCAGAACTGATTGTGAAAGCCTTGAGGCAGATTTCTGACCCTGGCAACAAATAATGGTTGAAATGTGATTGGTTAAATGCTTCAGTATGAAAACACACATCTGGAAGCAGTGCAACCAGGGGGAAAGCAATGAACGGAAGCTAACAGACAATTTGGAATTATTTAATAAGTATTCATGGACAAAATATAATTAACATCAGTCCGTGATTCCAATATTTCTTAGGCCAGCAGAGAAGGCCTTGAAGGCCCTGACGGCACACCACTGAAACCAATAGATAGCAGAGAAAGAGCGTTGAGTGTCAAGCACACTCCAAGTTTTTATACACCCTGTGAGACAGTCGCAGCAAAGGCAACACACGTTCCCCGATGGCCTGTTGGCTAATTTTGGATTATTTTTTGGGGGGGGCGGGATGAGACTGCGAGACATTTTCACTCAAAGTAACGAAGCAAGTGAAGAGAAAAGTGCAAACTGTGCTGCTTTTGAACAAGCCAACTATTCACAGCCACATACATTTGAAATAGTTTTAGACTTTGCTCATGTTGTTATTCCCGTTGACTAGCAAAGCACATACAGAGCAGACGTGAGTATAAAAAAAATAATAATACCTTTTCACATTGATGGAAAGCAGCCTGTCATGTAAAATGCCACCTTCACAGACTTGACCAAGAGTCAATGAGCATGTGCACAAAGTAACAGCGTGATTCAAACAGCAGCAATGGGGCCAATCTACATTTGTAAAGAACGATAACACCAGTATTTTATAGATTATAACCATGGGTGTAATATTTGTTAGCTTGTTTTCCTGATTGGTTTTGGGGCTAAGTGGAATTTGACATTCAGAACAAGCAGCCGCCACAATAGTGCTGAGTGAATTACACACAAATAAATAGTTTGGACATTTTCTCAGATTCAAGTGTGACGGGAAAGCAGTCTGCCCAGGGTTTTAAAAAGGAGCCGATAAGCAGACGTGACGACACTTCAGTAGGCTTTGGGCAGAAGATTGCTATAGTACAGTAAAAATGTTAAAAATATTATTTTAATACTGACTTCAGGAAAAACACAGCTTTTTCGCATTTGAACTTTATGAGAGAAACAAACCCGTGAGTGATTTTTTTCTTCCTTTTTGATTGAGGCCGATGGTCAAACTGGTTGGAGAGAAGAACAAAATAAAACAAATAAAGAGAGAAAGAACCACTTAGTGGCAGCTTTGTCCCACTAGAACATATAAAGACCGCGAGAGAGGGAACGCAAGGCTTTCCTCCTAGGGGCGACGGGAGGAGGGGGCGGGCGGAGTCCCCGCTGGGGGTCCCTTGGCTACGAGGACACCGTCACGGGATTGAGGGAACCGTTGCGGCTGTAGAACTTGGAAAAGGCCTCTTCGAGAACGCACGCGAGACGAGGCTGATCGCCCTACGCGTGGAAAATGACGTTTTTTGAATCAGGCTGGATATTTTTTTTCTTTGTCGTTTAGAAGAAATAAAAGTGAGCATGGAATAGTTTACCTCGCTGATGAAGCCGAGTTGAACGAGCTCCACGGCCAGCTCTTGCACGTTCTCGTCTAAGGCAAAGTCCCATAATGAGCTTCACAACTAGACCAAACAAAGTCGCCGAGCTCCGTAACTTACTTGGTAACAGATCGCAGCTCAGGTGTCGGTTGAGTTTATCCTCGAGTTTGAGGAGTAAAGTGAGCTGGAGGGAGAGAATGGTTTAGTCAAGGGTTGAAAAAAAAACGCTTGTCATGTGACTCACGTGATGCTTGGCGCCTTCGTCCACCGGTTCGATGTTGCACTGCATCTGAAGCACCTGGGGACAGTCGGACGTTTTCGTCAGCTTTTGGCCGGCGTTTGCCGGTTTGTGACTTCTCACCTTTCTGGTCTCGAGTTCCGCGGGTTCCGGAGTGGGCGTCTTAACGGAGGGCGGAACGATGGGCGACTTGACCGCCTCCTGCTGAGGTTGATGCGGACACGGAATCCCGAAGGCGGTCAAAGGGTAGATCCCGTTCCTGAAAGGCACAAGTGGTACACCTTGGAATTACTTCACAGGGCTGCGATTAATGAACGCCGAAAAAAGTAGGCCTCCCGCAATCAATGGGCAATTATTTTCATAATCGATTAATCATGTAGACATTTTTCTTTGACAAATTGTCTAGTTTTAACCTAGTTGACTATTTTTTTTTCTTTAGACCTCGATAAAAGTAGACTGATATTCTGCTTGTATATTTCTGCTTTTGTTTTGGAAATTATCTCTTCAAGGATAATACTCTTAATAGTACTTCAATTTTTAATTGACTTGTTTTGTGGTATAATTGAATTGTTGTTTTTTCTAATTATTATTAGTCTTATTTTGTAAATGTTTTAACAACTAATGGGGGAAACAAAAATTACCTGACATCCTCCAGGAATTTATCCAGCTCGAGAGCAGGAAATTGGGAAAGCCTGAGAAGGAGAACCAAATAAAGTCAGTCTTGTTGACTTTGTCATCAAGTGCCGATACACTGCACTCACTTCATCTGCAGGCCCTCCTTGCCCTCCACAATCACCAGGTTGGGGTCCATGTTCTTTGTCATCTCCTCTAAAGCGTTCTCCGGAATCATATCTGTGGAAAAATTACGCAGATGTGAAGACACCGGGCGTAGGCAAATGATCTAGGGAGCCATTTTGTGGTGGCGCGTCCACTCACGCTGGTGGCTGACGATGCAATGTGCTGCCAACAGCTTGAGCAGGGGCACCTCGAACAAGGCCTGGTGAAACAGGAGCTCCCTGGCTGTGGGACGCTTGTCCGGGTCTACCTCCAGACACTTTTGGATGAATTCCTGACAGGATATTGGGGGGCAAAAAATTATGACAACTTATGGTCCGTGTCCAATCACCAGCGCGGGAGACTTCTTACTCGTTGCAAGGGGTCTTCAAGGGACTGAATGGCACTGTTTATGGCTTCTTGGGAAACATATGAGGAATCTCCATTACTCTGGATTTCTAACACTGCCATCTGGGAGAGGGGAGGAAAACCACATGATAATTTATATTTGAAAATTGATCCTTGGTATCAATAAAGCTACACCAAAAAGAAAGGTCTCACCTCTAAGGCGCACATTCCAAAGGAATAGATATCCACGGCAGTGGTAACATTGGCAACAGCTGTAAAAGAAATAATTAAAAACTGTTGTCAACTCCCAATTTTGCGACAAAACAAAAGGTGAGTTCATACCTCCGTATTCCGGAGCAAAAAAATGAAGGCTTTTCTGCTCTTCTCGACACGTTTTCACATGGTTGTTAATAGTGTCTGGCGCCACTGGAATGAAGGAAAGAAGGAAAAGATGAGGTTCGTTAACCGTATTTTCCCTGATAGTCTGCGTAATTTTTCTACCTGAGCCAATCTTGATGAGGCCGTTGTGCTGGATGAAGATGGTGTCGCACGTCAGGTTCCCGTGAATGATGGCGGGTTCGCACGAGTGCAAGTAGCTGCGGCGGATAAGAAGGTGCACGTTAACGCAAAACCGCACGTAATTGTTTCTAATTAGAAGGGAAAACTGAAGGCCCACCTGAGAGCAGACAGTATTTGTGTGCACCAGCGCTTCCAAGCCTGACACACAAGTTCAATAAAAGCAAACATAAAATAACATAGAAAGGGAAGAAAATAAAGAATCCTATCATTCTTGACCCTCAAAATGAAATTACCATGATGAAAGTATGTCACAGAAACATTATTAAAACAGTCATTGCCAGCTTCACCGGTAAACTTGCCACCGTCGACGGCGATAAACTTCCAACCCATTTTGACTGGGAGCGGCTGGCAGCGAATGGTCGCTGCCAGCCGCCCCAGTCAAAATGAGTTGGACGTCTATCGCCATCGATCGTTCTGGAAATGGATGGTTATAAAATGGAAGTGGATGGTAACCCACTGACAGGTAACCTAATCTCCCAAACCTTTTCATTCATGGTCTTGTGGTTTTTCTTGGTCTTTTTCAGAAACTGTTTGAGGCTCCCCGAGGACATGTACTCAGTGATGAAAATGACCTGAGGCAGGAAAAGTGATTTAACTTAACGATCGCTGCAATCGGAACGCGAGCGAGTGGCGTGTTGCCGTCTGCCTACCCGGGCTCTGTTCTCTTTGACGTCAGCCCAGTACTTGTGGAACTTGACGATGTTCAAGTGCTCCAACTGGATCAAATTGTCGAACACTGCCTTAACCTTTTCCTGTGAAGAGCAAGGAGAGGTCAGGATTAAGCAAACAATTTTGTGTGAACACCAAGCAACGAGTACCTAACACGAAACGGTGAAAAAAAATGAGGTCGATTACTTGGGCGAACTGTGGACTGTAAGTCACAGGCAAAAGAATGCACAATGAAAGGGGGGTGAAATTAAATCACACTGGAGTATAAGTGGTATTTTTTGTGGACATTTTTTTAATTTATCATCAACTATGAACATTCACCGTGATATTCAAGGGATTACTGTAGTCCAGAAAATACGGTGATAATTTATAAAACAGTTGAAGATCACACTGAGTATTTAATGTTTCTTTCTTTCTTCACTTGCAGTTGATTTCATCCCTCAATTGATACAAATGTCAAAAACACATGTTGAAAAGTGACATCCACTTCACTTATGTTACTCAACTGGCACCCCAACAGAAAAGGAACAGTATGTTCTGTCCTTTTGTGCTGCAGGCAACAGATCGCACCGCTTGTTTGAAGCTGAAAATCTACAGTTTGTTGTTAATGAAGTCATTTAAGGAACAACACAGGCTTTGACAAAATACTGCTAGAAGGGAATTGTCTTCAGAAAGCACAAGTCGACATCAAAGTGATAACTGAGAATGATTTCAAATACGCAAACAGGACCAGAGCAATTGCGTTTGTGATTCGTGCAGAGATTGTTGCGATTCATGAAATATTTTGTTACAGTAGGCTCTTAGCCCCACCCATTATTTTATGAGGTTTTATTTTATGAAACGAGCCATAAAAGTGACAACTGTAGTGGAAATTATGTGATATGATGGGGAAGTTGAATCCACAAAGAACATATTTGGTCCAAAAACAAATGGAGCAACGCAATAACAAATGGCACGGAAGCATAACTTTTCGGCCTTGCAATAACTAAGACTATCAATTTAAGTGTTTTGACATGGGGACAAAAACGTGTGGGGAACTAGAGATGGGTTCCCTGTCTTTTGGAACACATTGTTTAGAAATCACATGCTACAGACAGTTTCCAACGTGGCTCAATGTGAACCAACCTCTTGTAACTTGAAGTTTTTCCTTTCAGAGAACATGACTTCATTCCAGACCACCTCAACTCCCTCCTCGGTGTCCATAGCCAAGTAGGCGTTATCGATGCCGGGTACATTTCGTTGATTCACCTTCATGATGGACAATAAAAACTTGTTAACACTGTCATGCAATGGTTAAGAAGTAACTAAGTACATATGCTTAATTACATTATTCACCATTTTCATGTATATTCAACTGCTGTATGTTTATGAAGCTTAACTTTGTATGTCATAACATAATTTGTATTTGTATTCATTATTAGATATATTTTTATTAAGAAGTAGATAGTACTTTGGTGGTATTTACTTGTACACCCTACATTTGAAAATAGTTATATTTACTTCTAATTACATCTTGCAAATCAGTTCGCTACTTTTTCTCTATAACCAAATATTATTTTAAACTGGCTATATTTTGGGGGGGTTTCATAGTTGGGGCTCTGTCGAGGTTAATATTCATGCATCTGCACTTTGATGCATCGTTCTTACTGCAGGCAAAAAATGCTTTTGGGCGGTTGAAGTAGCATAATAACCTCTTCTCGGCGCTTCTGCCAACGTCCACAGGGACTCTCCTCCAAAATCTCCGACTCGTCCTCGCTTTCCTCCTCCTCGTCCTCCGTAGCTGCCGCGGCGGGGGGCTGGCTGACCACGGACACGGGGGGAGACACCGACGACACGCCTTGACCCACGGCCGCAGCGGCCATCGCCTCGGACTTCGTTTCCTGGACCGCGTCCGGGGCCTGCTTGCTCTCGGAGCCCTCAGACATGTTTCTTGGTCACGCCGAGCAGCCTGCCAGAAACAAGCGTCTTTTATTTAGCCATTTTTTGCACGCATGGCAACCCTATTCCACCAATTAACAACAACCAGGGTGCAGAATTACAAGGAAAAAAGACGTCGCTTTGCAAAAATGCTACACTATCGCAGTGTTTCCCAATCACGTGTGCCCTGAGCAACGGTCAGGTGTGACATGGGGAAATTGAAAGAAGTCATACAATGAAATTTTAAGAGAAAAAAAAATATAGATATAAAGAAATTAAAATTGGGCTATTAAAAGGTAAAAACCAAAATGTGAACGTTAAATTATGGATTATACTATCTCAAGATTGAAATTGTGAAACAGTGATTTTGTTGCTTAAAAGGAATTAAAATTGAGCCATTACAAGGTCAAAACCAAAATGTGAACGTTAAATTATGGATTATACTATCTCAAGATTGAAATTGTGAAACAGTCATTTTGTTGCTTATTTTTCCTCTAACTCTAGGTTGTTTGATTTCTAGGGCATCAACTTTTGGCGACGTAAAGTCTGTGAGCACATTTTAATTTGTGTAATATTAGGAGATTTAAGTAATATTTGGAGAAAAGTCATAAAATCAGGCGATTAAAAACATTACATTACTTATTGTTACATCACTCGAACCGGAAGTTGTTCAGGATCAACTTTTGGTGACATGAAGTCAGTAGTATAAAAAAACCTCGATTTTGGAATAATTTGAGGCTTAAGTGATTCCTGCTGATAAAACTTTGATGAGAATGACTATGATTAATATAGGCGTCATAGTTTTAAATTGAAAGATTTTACGATGGTAGTATCCGTTTAGATTTTTTTCAATGCAAAATGTGTGCCGCAGCTCAAAAAAGGTTGGGAAACACTGCACCATCGCGTCATAGAGGAAAAGGCCACAAGATAAAAGAATAAAAATACGTGTAACCACACGTAAATGTGCAATACATACGTGTTAAAGTAGGGAACGTGAAGGTATCTGCTCCAGTTTTAACAGACTGTCCGCCACTCCTGAGTTTTGTAGCTTCGTAAGAAGAAAACCTTGTAGTTTCCTCGACGAAGTTGCGGCTAGCTTTCTTAGCTAGAGAGCATCGGCAAAGCTCAAGTAACAGGATCAGAATTTCATAAGTCGAACGAAATGCTGATCAAAATTGCAAGTCGACTCCAGAGTCGAACTCGGAAGCAGCCAAGCGCTCCTTGGGTTAACCTTGCTGCTACTCCCAAGATTATTCAGCCTGGACAACGTCTACGATGAAAATGAACCACAGTGGACACAAATACAACATTACCATACCAATACACGCATTTACTGACAGTTAACAAAGCAAAGTTTCATTGGATAACTACGAAAAACACGTAAAAGATAGCATTAACGTGACATTTTTAAACCGAGTGTTCACACACTGCCAAACATAATGGCGACAAGTTCCAGATGATGCACACTGCACTACTCGAGCCACCACGTCAGAGGAGACGCTGGTTGCCAGATAATGTATGATGCATTCTCCTTACTACGTAGCTCCAAAATACTGAAATAAACGTGCACACTGTCGATAGACTTTATATCCGTATACTGTTCAAAGTATTCTCATGAAATTTGACCCCAATAACAATATTCTGATTCAAATATTCCTGTATATTGTTAATTTGTTTTGAATTGAAATATCCTGAACGGACTTAACATTTTTTTTAAAACGGCAACCGTTTTTTTCTTCATAGAAATGTTTTTTTAAGAACTAGATACGAGAAGCGTGCTGTGAGCCAACTGGTGCAACCATAATCCCCTTTTAAGACATTTTGTGTCAGTGCCTTTCGATAAACAACAACTATAGTCTATGGAGCGTGTAATTTGAAATAGCTATAAATTGGTCAGTTTTCCATCCACTTTGAAACTGCTTGGTCTTTTATCAACATCTGAAATGCAGTTAACTAATTAATTACTTACAAAAATAATACACACAATTATTTCTTTAGAATTGTATTTTGAATTGTGTAATTGCAAAATTAAAACATAAATAAATGCCAGCATTTTTCACTAATATGGTGGCCGTGTTTTTATCATGCCAATACTATTATAGCCAATCAAAAGCAAGTTTAAAAATATCATCTCATTTTCTGAACCGCTTTATCCTCATTAGGGTTGCAGGGGGTGCTGGAGCCAATCCCAGCTGTCTCAGGGCCAGAGGCGGGGGACACCCTGAATCGGTGGCCAGCCAATCCCAGGGCACGAGACGGACAACCATTATTTTGTTCATTATCATAGAGACTTTAACAGAAAACAACACAATTTTGAAATATACACAAAGCATGAATATTTTAGTTCTCATTTAAATATGCATTGTGATGAATGCAATAAATGGAAGCTCTTCAACAAGAAACAAAAAGCATGACTAGAGACATGTGAAAATTTTAATTGAAGGTTTAAGGTCATTGATAAATAATACAGTAAAAATGACATTGTCTCTGTCCATTGTGCATCCTATAGTGTACTTTCTAAGAGAAGTTATACTTAAAGGGAATAATTATTCAAAAATGCTGTGTCAACCATGTCTGTTTTTCCTAATGTATATTTTTGGAACTACCAGAAGAGCACGCACGCACGAACACAATCACGCCCCGAATACCAAACAACCCAAAACACCCTCTTCTCCTTATATGAGGCCTATATTTAGATCCAGTGCCCAAGGGTGTGAGAGCTGACTTGGGTGTCTATTTCCAGTTTATAAGTTGAACTAAAAGTGATTGCCAGGGTCGCAGAAGACACTTCCTTGGACTTGTTTTACAAGTTGATGCACTGTCTCACGACAGCTAAGTATTTTGAGATTGAAATCCAATCACTATCAATAGGAATGGATTGTGAGAAGATGGAGAGTCATAAAGTGCCTGTCGTAGAAAATGCAAATGTGAAATTGCTTGGGGAAACAGAAGCTTTGCAGGCAGTGGATGACCAGGCAGACTACCCCTTAACTGGCAGCAACTCCATTTACTCGGCCATTCTCAGCAGAAATGAGGCCGTCAAGGATGCCAAGCGCCTCAAGACCTTCATGGAGCTACGAGACAAATACTTTAAGAAGAACGTGTTGTTTGAGGATCCCATTTTCCCAGCCTGTGACACCTCACTGTTCTACAGCCACAACAAGCCCCCTATGAAGTTTGTCTGGAAGAGACCCTCAGTGAGTTAACTCTCATCACTCGGGATGTCATGGTGATGATGCTGAATTTATGAATTTCACATTAATTTGGATTAGATTGTATTAGCAGCAGTACAACAATTCCTAATGATTCCTACAAATTAGCTCTAAAATTTTGAATGAAACAGGGTTTATTAAACAGTATACGTAAATTCATAAGTCATAAAAGGCTGTAAAATGAGGGTTGATATTTCAATCTAATTCAACTTCACAATCAAATGTTAAAAGAATTATCATAAAATCATAATCCCACAAATTTGTCTCAATTAACGAAATTAGATTCAACATAAGAACACTGGCTATAATAATACAATTTAAAAAAATGCTTCTACTATAAAAAATTCTAATTAAAAAAATAATTTAACAAATGCTAGAATTTGGATCAATTCATCAACTACAATATAATTAAATTGATAGATTATTTAAAAGGCCTTTTTCTTATACTGGAACTCATTAGGTTGTGCAAGTGGGTCATATAGTTCAGTTAAAAAGTTTTTTTTTGCCACAGATGCAAACTTGCGAGGTGTAAAATGACTTTTAGAGGTGTTGAGCTGGAGAATTCAAGCAGCTGTTTGTTTAGCTTGGATAAGATGACAAATGCAAGAGCAGATAAAAGGTCCCAGCTGGGATTTGGGTTGCAGGGGTCTTGTTGGGCAAAGCAAATGTCATACTCAGATTTGTAAACAGAATTTAATGACCTTAGATTTATAGCTCAATCCTTTCCATGATTCAAACCAATGTACTGTACTGTTTTGTCAATAGCACTGTAGCTCTTGACAACAGAATTTGTTTGTCTGCCATATTAAATGTCCAGGATCCTACGCTTAAAAATTAACTTTTTTTTTCCGTCAATGACAGGAAATATGTGAAGAGCCACAGTTCATCGTGGATGCAGCCAGCAGGACAGACATCTGTCAGGGAGAGTTGGGTAACGTCTCAATTAATCACTGGATTTACTTGCGAATGATCATACATCATACAGCAAATAGCAGTTAGATCTGAAATAATACATGGTATGAACATGTATTTTTATAGTGTGTACTGTTGACAGGTGACTGCTGGCTGCTGGCCGCCATTGCCTGTCTTACTCTGAACGAGAAGCTGCTCTACAGAGTGATTCCTCCAGATCAGAGTTTCACACAGAACTATGCTGGAATCTTCCATTTTCAGGTTGTGTATAAAACAAAATAAACTGTTTTTTGGGGTGTTTTATAATGCAAAAAATAAAAAATGATGGATGGTCCATCATGACTTTCAAGATTCAAACAGAAAATTAACTATTGTCATTGCACTTTTGTACAGATTTTCTGACCAAAATATCAAATTACTGCGATTAGACTGGCAACCAGTTCAGGCTGTACCCCACCTGTTGTTCATAGTTAACTAGGATAGGCTCCAGCACCCTCACAACCCTCGTGAGAATAAGAATTGCGGAAGATGAATGAACGAATATTTGCATGAAAAGATGTGCTATGATTAAAATGGGACAAAAAATGGCACTTTTATCTAGATTTACACAAAGTTAAAGACGAATTCCCCAAAATTCACAAGCTGTTAAAAAATGACCCAAATAAAAATAAGTGGAAAATCTTACTAAACTTAATGACCATCAGTTCTTAACAAAAAGGTCAATGCACTTAAGAACAGATTCAAGGTAGTAGTTGAAAAATTCTACTATTGATTATTTAAAATAGTCACCTCCTAGTATTCATTACCTACTTTTCACCTCAGTTCTGGCGTTACGGTGAGTGGATCGACGTGGTCGTTGACGACCGCATCCCCACCTACAACAACCGGCTGGTGTTCACCAAATCTTTCCGTCAGAACGAATTCTGGAGTGCTCTTCTGGAAAAAGCTTACGCCAAGTAAGAGTACATCTTTTTAGCGTTCTATCTACAAAGAGAATGTTAATTTTTGAATGGTGTGCCCCTCACCCAGGCTGCACGGCTCCTACGAGGCTCTGAGGGGGGGTAACACTCTGGAGGCCATGGAGGACTTCACCGGGGGAGTCACAGAGTTCTTTGAGTTGTCTGAGGCACCTCAAGAAATATACAACATCATGAAGAAGGCCCTCCAGAGAGGATCGCTAATGGGTTGCTCCATTGATGTAAGTAAATGCTTAAACCTACCATAAAAATACCTTTTAAAAATGCGTACAATTTATTGTATTCCTTGATTTACCGTTATAATGTAACATCTGGCCCAGGTCACCTCCCCGAGTGAAATGGAGTCTAAAACGGAGCTTGGTCTGGTCCGAGGACACGCCTACTCCATCATAGCCCTGGAGGAGGTGAATTCATTCAACATTGATTTTCTTTTAAGGGAAAAAAAGTCATATTTACCAATGGCGTTCTCTTTTTAGTGTGATGAGGCAGCAAAGGACAGCAAAATTCGCTTGATTCGCTTGCGTAATCCCTGGGGTCGAGTGCTATGGAAGGGACCCTGGAGCCCAAAGTAAAATCTGGAAAAACGTTTGTGCTGTTAATGCATTATATATATTTTCCCCTGTGCTATTGAAGTATAGTAATAAGTCAAAAGATTGCAAAGCGACAGTAAATCAACTTTTTTTCTTCTCTCAACACATTTCCAGGTCAAAGGAATGGTCCACCATTTCCATTGCAGACAAGGACAACCTTAAAAAGCAGACTGTCGAGGAAAGTGAGTTCTGGTGAGTAACAATATACTCTCATGAATGAAATATGTCAGTCTAAAACTTTTGTTCAGAGGGAATGATAATTTTTTTTAAGAATGAAGAAAATTTTAAAAATAGCAACAGAAAATGTATCTTAGTAAAAAAAGCCAATCATAAAGGTATTGAATTGAAAAGTATGTACTGCATTTTAGCCCCTGCCGTTAAACATAAACTGAAATATAAGAGGTGCCCTGCCTAGTCTGTTAACAGTGTCACCATGGCAACGGCAGGGAAGAGGTATCACCAGGATGATGGGATTGTAAAGCTAAATACTTTCAAGTGCTAAGGAAAACATGATGGGGTATTCCCAAGCCGCTTCCTCTTTCACATTCCCACCCAGGATGTCCTTTGATGACTTCAAGAGGAATTACTCCAAGTTGGAGATTTGCAACTTGACGCCCGACACACTCCAGGGAGACGAACGGCACAGCTGGAATGTGTCGGTCTACGAGGGTCGATGGGTCCGAGGCAGCTCTGCGGGGGGTTGTCGGAACTTCCCAGGTGGGGAAATTGAGAGTGGCACTTGGCTCATAAGATTGGCCAGACATGAGCTGCCACTTGGACAATTTTATTTTGTCCACATTGAGAGCACAGTATAAATTTGAGTTATGAGCACTTGTATTTTTTTTTTCATTTTAGGTTTATTTCAGTATTTGAATTTTTGTCTTGCTATGCTTATGACTTTACTTTTTTCTACTCAATTCACCAAATATTATTCACAAATCTTTTAATACCTCTAATTGAATTTTTTCCTTTTAACAAATGGATTTTAACTAGGAGGGTTGGCTGTGAATAATCATGTGCCATTTGAAAATCTCATTCTCATTCAATTCAATGCTGTTATCTTTTTAAGACACCTTCTGGACAAACCCACAGTATCACTTGGAGCTGTACCAGGACGACGACCCAGACGACTCCCAGGAACTTTGCACCGTGGTGGTGGCCCTCATGCAGAAAGGTCGTCGCATTCAAAAACAGCAGCTGGGTCCCAGGTTCCTCACTATTGGATTTTCCATCTATGAGGTAAAAAAAGGTCACTTTGCCCGCACAGGCGGCACAAATAAATTTATCTTTTGTGTGTGCAGGTCCCAAAGGAGGTGCGCTGAACCAACCAACAAAAACCAAAACACTTTAAGCTTCTAATTTCTCATCTCATGACAGTATACAGCATTACATTTAGAATTAAGTACGTTTTGACTATGTGCAATGTATGCGACTGGCCTGGGTGCAATATATTTGGGGGCACACAAGAGCCCCACCCCAATTTTTTTCCCCATTATATTACCAGTTCGAGAGGGTTGTCCACCCAGGGTACAAAAGTAGCCAGGACTGCCTCTCCTTGAGTACAAGAAGTGCCTTAAAAATACTGAATAAATTGGATGATTCTTCTTTCCTACCTCAGATATGTGGCCGGAATCGACATCTCCAGAAGGATTTCTTCCTGTTCAATACCTCCAAGGCTAAATGCAAACATTACATGAATCTGCGGGAAATCACAGAGCGTGTCAGGCTGCCGCCGGGAGAATACGTCATTATCCCCACCACATTTGAGCCTCATCAAGAGGGTCAGTTCATTTTGAGGGTGTTCTCCGAGAACAGGAGCACCTCAGAGTAAGGATGATCGCCATTTATTGCACATTATCATCAACTTCATGCGAATGAATGTTTCTATTTCTGCGATCTCGACAGGGAAGCGGAGAACACAATCGGGACTGACATAACACGGGTTTGTCCCATAATTGTGGTTATAGTGCTGTTAGACATAACATAATGCAGTGAATAATGGAATATTTAAATTATGCGTAGTTGGATATATTCCAATATAGCTTACCATAACTTCTCATAATTTCATATGCATCATTTCCAATATTTTACCAGGACAAAAATATTGGAACACCTAATTTTTAGTTTAACAGGATTTGCATATGGAAGAAAATATGTTAAATTTGTAATCACTTCCACCATTCACTAACTTTTTACAGTGTGTCCCAATACCTTTGTTCATGATATTACTGTATATTTCTCCATGCATTTTTTTGTAATCATTGTTTTTCCACAATCACAACTAATCTGTTCATCTTTCCACCTTCATCTTAATTGTAATCAGCAAGAAAAGAAAAGGAAGGACAAGGTAATGCATATTTGCACCAGTAAAGTTTTGGACTTACTGTACTAGTACTGAGATAAAGCTACCGATAATGTTACAGCAATTACAAGTTAACACCTGAATGTTGATTTTTTTTCAGCCAATTGTGTATGTCTCTGACCGAGCATTCGCCAACAAAGAAATCTTGCACGACGGCATTCCTGGGGAAAAGAAGACGCCAAAAGTAATGTTATTTTATTTTCCACTAACGCAGTTGAGCGCTTGTTTCTATGCACTGAGTATCCAACTCTAATCCTTCAAAAAGCTTGTGTAATTTATGGCTCTGAAATATAATCCTAAATGGATCAAATAACATTACTGGGGATAAAAGAATTGACCTTACTGACAGCTCATCTCCAAAGACTACAACACCTGTTTTTTTCCAAATGTGATCATGTTCTC
Source organism: Stigmatopora argus (assembly GCF_051989625.1). Lineage (NCBI taxonomy): Eukaryota > Metazoa > Chordata > Actinopteri > Syngnathiformes > Syngnathidae > Stigmatopora > Stigmatopora argus. The sequence continues at coordinate 7,999,230 of NC_135405.1, read as the reverse complement.
TTCCATTTACGAATCATGTTTACATACACTTACCGTACACTAACCTTTTTAATAGCATGCTAAAATGTGTGGGTAGTTATAGCAGATATTAGAATTAAAATGGTACAGCAATTAGTTAAGTACATAGATTATCAGGAGATAAATGGTACTCAACTCTAGTTTATTTTTCTGATATTGACAGAAAAAACTCCTTCAGCCTGAGGAAGAAACTGAAGAGGAGAAACAGTTTCGTGTCATCTACAAACAAATAGCTGGCGAGGTAATAAATAAAAAAAAATATTTCAATGTCAAGTGTTGTATTTCATCTTTCATTCATTTGTCCTGCCAGGATATGCAAATCTGTGCAAATGAGTTACAGACCATTATGAGGAATGTGGTCTCCAAACGTGAGTCCACCGACGTGACGACTACGTAGGACTGGACCGTCAGTCAAGTTCTTTGTTGTCTTTCACAGTGCATGAAAAGAAAATGGAGGGGTTCAGCTTGGAGACGTGTCGCAGTATGATTGCCCTGATGGATGTATCCTTACATTATGTACATTACGGTATTATAACAACACAAAACAAGAAGTAGAAGTTAGGTAATATATGGTAGAATATTTGCGTTCCAATAATCATTTTCCTTAACTGAGCCAAATTCCAGACAGATGGGACAGGGAAACTAAATCTCCAGGAATTTAAACACTTGTGGAGGAAAATTAAGCAGTGGCATGTATGTTTATGGTCATAAATTTTGATTAAATTGCTTCAAAATCCTTTTTTATTTTATTTCTGGTGTTTGCAGATTATCTTTAAGGGTTATGACAAGGAACAAACTGGCTTCATCAGCAGTTTCGAAATGAGAAATGCTGTTCATGATGCTGGTGAGGAGCGTTGCCAAGTCATTAGTACATGTAATAAAGTTTAATTAATTCATTAATCTCAACCTTGCGCTACCTTGAAGGCCTCCACCTCAATAAACAGCTGTATGACATCATTGCCATGCGCTACGCTGACCAACACCTCAACATTGACTTTGACAGCTACATCTGCTGTTTCGTCAGATTGGAGGGCATGTTTAGTAAGTATACATTATATAATCTTGCTAACTTTTGCATGTGTATGTCTATAATTGTTTTAAAAAAAAATGTCTACTCAAGGAGCTTTCAATGTTTTTGACAAGGATGGAGATGGACTCATCAAACTTAATGTGCTTGAGGTGAGCCCTATTTATTTACTACTGTAGTATTTCAGTTAAACAGCAAGACAATGTAACTTTACATATATTTTAAACAAATATTCAGTTTATTATATGTCTGTCTGACTGTTTTTTCTTTATGTTCCCTTGTAGTGGCTTCAGCTTACCATGTATTCTTAAAAATCTTAATATAGAAATAATAAAAAATAATTTTGAGGATTCATGTAACGTTCAGTGTGAATTTGTTATTAAAGGAAACTTGACCAACATGTTAAAGAAGGAATATATTACCTTTGTTGTGTTTTCTTGCAGTATTTGGTGGCTTCACATTTTCACTCAATTAAGTTCAAGTCACACAGCTTTTTCCCTACTTGAAAATAAGACATTTATGGTACATTTTTTTAATGGGATTTTGAAAAAAAGTACAATCTCACATGACCATTACTGAAAATAGTAACATATTTTACATATCAATGTTTTACCATAAAAACACTATTTTAATGTATAACTAAAATCAATAGCCATTCAAAATGTTTCCTGCAAACTCCAGAATCCCTTCAACAATTTTCAGATGTTCTGGGAAGTTTCCAACTTCAAAAACTTGGTCCACAAACTGTCCACTCAACTCAGATCATGATATCTGAAGTTAGTAATTTTTCTGGAAATTATGACAAACTAGAACAGTTTGAATTTTACCTGTTTATTTTAAGAAATAAAGTGTCATTCTAAACCTTGCACACAAAAAAAACAGGGGAAAAAAACTTAAAGACTACAAAAGCCAGACATTTCAACCTGTGTTCATTGAAATTCTGAATGGCATATTTGGAGGGAACAGCATTAACACACCTTCCTTCAAGACTCCACCTTGCTGTCCAAATCTACATGATTCTGCATATGCTTAGGTAAATCCTGAAAACAAGAAAACACTCAAGGTATAAATAATTGTGTTATTCTCATCATTAATGTTTTTTTTACACTACCTGTATGACTGACTGCTGTGTGCCGAAAAAAGTGCTGCAGCCCCTCCAGCGACACTTGACCGAGTCCAGATTGGGGCTGGTGTGGTTGTTGACGAGGTGCTGAACAAGGTGCTCTACCATCCCGAAAATGAAAGAGCAATTTTGCCACTGCCAAGAACAAAACCAGAATGGAAGAGAAAAACCGTGATTTACACAATGTATTTTTTGTTTTGTTTCAAAGAGAGCCCTTTTTTGTTTGTTTGTAAAACAGGCAAAGGATTCAAGACCAAAACAGAACCGCTTTTCATGGGGGCATAATTCATACAGAAGATTGGTGCCCATCAATGTGAGAAGTTAATAATTTACAGTTTATCTTTTAAGCTTTAAATTCCTGTCAGAAAAAAGTCCAAAAACATTAACTTGGACTATTATTTCTTTTTTTTAAGATCTGAACATTCTTTTCAATTTTTTGGGAAATACAATTTACATTTCACATCAAGAGATAATGAATGTATTCCAAATTTGAATCAAAATGAATGATTTTAAAATGTAATGACTTTCACATGTTCATGGCCCAATTGAAAGGCTAAAAATATTAGTATAGTATTTACCCAGCAGCGGTAGTTCTTCATCAGGTTGAGTCTTACAGCTTGAATGGTTCCATTATGGCAACCTGTGTATATCTGCATGAAACGGGCAAGGCAATGAAGCGACACGATGTCAAATCCATTAAAACTGAGCCATTTTTTAAAGTCAACTTACTATACTTTTGTGGATGGCCATGCACATTATCATATCACTGTGACCACCATACACTTGCAAGCGGTCATGGGACTGGAAGGCAAAAAAATAATGAAAAAAAAGATGCATCAACAGTACATTTTTTTACATATAGTGAAGCCTGAATAATTTCTCCCCATTAAATTAAATCAGTTTATAACCGAGTATACATCCCAACTACCAGGCATAAAATATGAACTCAATACATTTAGCATGTACACAGTAATAAATCCATCCTAAGTAAACAACTGTATCCAGTGGTTAATTACACAAAGAAGCCACCTTTATGAGAGGGTTCCTGGAAAAAATAAAAAAATTCACACCTCCACCTCGTAAACTCGAACCAGCGCGTCCAGAGAGGCAGTCACCATCACTTTCCCCAATATGACTATTGACGTGACAGCGTGAGAGTGACCCTTGTAGATCTGTAATAACTCACCCGTCTACATGGACATGTGGGCAGAAGTTGGGGTGGGGGGGAGAGGATTGGAAAATAAAATGAGGACGATTCAATGGCATAGATGCATGAAATTTAATTTCCTGGTGTACATTTATATTGTGGAATTGATTGTACGAATAGGATTCACCTAAATATTTGTACAATGTATATATTTACATTATAAATTGATTTTTTTCTAAAATAAATGGCTAATCCAATGAAAGGAAAAAAGTAATTGTTCATTGTTCTTTATAAAAAAACATTTCAATAAACATGTGATGTTAATTTAATTCACAACATCTATTATTTACGCAATGATTCTTTGTTTTACTTTTCTAAATAATATTAATTAGATATTTACCTTATTAAATATACATGTTAAACATTTTTAAGTGTTAAGTGAAGGGCTGATATTCAGAGAAACCCAGATTTAAAGGCAAAACAGTGTATCAAAAGTAGCAATAAATAAGTGCTGAAATACCAGCAATGACTTACTGACTTTCCATAATTTATATATTGTTTAATATAACAAACAAAGCACATGAATTTAAAAAAAAATAGACACTGCCTGTGCCTTACACTTACATGGATGTTGTGTGCATGAATAGAGTGGTCACCGGAACCACTGAACACCAAGTCATTCACCACCTGGACAAGCCAAAATAGAAGGTACAGTAAGGCCTACATGTTTGAGCATTTGCATTCGACAGAGCTTTTACTTGATTCAGGGACTGGATTTTTTTTTTCTGCTGTCAGGCCAAAGCCACGTCTAATATAATTATCTTCACCTTCATGCAGAGAATAGTCTTGGTGTGCCCTTTCAAAGAGCGTAGAAGCAAACTGCTCTTGGCGTCTCGTACACTGATGGTGCTGTCATAGGAGCCGGCCAACAGGATTCGACGGGCGCCCTCCGTTGCTGTGGCCAGGCAACTCACCGCTCGGGGGCCGTGGCACTCAAAAATATCCAGTTGTTTCAAAGTCTAAGTTGAGGAAGTTTGACGTCATTAAAAATACATGACAAAAAAAAATAACATCACAAATTTACTTTCTTAAAAATTGTGCGTTGTGCTCAGGAAATCACAATAAATGGGCATTGGAATTCATTAGGGTGGTTATTTTAATACAGTACCTTTTACAAAATAAACTATTGTGTGCCCAAAATGTCAATTTTCAAGCCATGTAGTTTTTGAATTGTATTTGAATACAGACGCAAACTACAATCATTGAAGAGGCCGACTTTAGCCGGCAAAAAAAAACAGCAAAGTCCGGTGGCTTGGGGTCGCAGAGAAAAAAAAAAGATGACAAAGACAAAAAATGGTGCCAAAGGTATTGTGGGGAAAATAAAGCGTCAACTTAAACTCATTTTTAGAATATTTTTGGGGAAAGTTCATTGTTTAGGAAGCTATGTTTAACTTAAGGAACTACGACCTTTTCACAAATAAAAGCAGGAAGGAAAACCCGCATAATTCAGAGTACTGTTGTACTGCATGTAATAATGAATCAAACAGTCCTGGAATTGAGGCATTTTTGTGTACTATATCAGCATTTTACCTTTAAATCAAAGGTGGCCACAGATCCACTGGCAAGGCCAACAAACACGGTATTCCAGGCAGCGTGCAAACACAGTACTCTGTCTGGAAGTTTGATGGTATCTAGACACTTCCTTGTCTAGCGATATTAGAAAAACAGCCATCAGAATTTGACTTTTGGAATATATTCTGAGACAACATCTAACATTTTACCTTTAAATTGTAGATGCGAATAGTTTGGTCACTGGAGCCAGTAATGAGTCTGGCAGGCATTCTGGGGAGGCAGGAGACCAGCAAACAATTAACTTTGTTAGTGTGGCCTTCAAATTGACCCTGGCACTCATGGTTCTGTGGGAGGAGAATCTGAATGAGCTCATTGTATAAATTTGAAAAATCAACATTTAAATAAGGTTCATTCACTAAAGATATGGCACTAATTTTACAAATAACTCAGCCCAAATAGACTTCAATTGTAACATGTAACTGTGTAGTGACTGACATACACAATTCTAATCCTCATTTATTTTCTTTATCAAATTTAATCTAAATTTATATGCAATCTTCCTGATACCTGCTTTGATTTGACTATCTACATCATTGAATTTTGATTGGTAGTTTACCACTAGACTGTAGACCCTTGCTGTGTTGTCCGCCGAGCATGTGTACAAGAGGCCTTGGTGGATTTGGAGATCATGAACAGGACCTGCGTGATTTGAGAAAGCTCCCAAGGTTGGCTCGTCTTCCTCCGAAATGAATTCAACATCTTCTGAAGCAAGAATAAAAGTGATGTCAATACAAGAAATCAGTACACGGACAAGTACAATTCAAATCCTAAATAGGCATTTTTTTCCAGCTTCCTATTTGGGCAAAAAAAATTCAGTGTTACCTAAACATACCATAAAACTGGTAACTTTTGGTAGTCCTAGTGCTAATAATACTGCACTCTAGTACACCAACATAGTAGTAGTAGTGCAGTTTACACTTTATACTAAAGGTCGCGGAGATCAAGACACATCGACTCATCATGTCTATTGACGATAACATGCCCCGCTTGACCATCACTGGCTGCAGATGATCACGTGACATTGCTTGGCCAATCAGTGCTGCGAGAAATTTATATATCTTGAATTTGAAAAAAAAAAATCATGCTTTATTTTACACTAAAGTAGGGTTCAGTGAATGCGCATATGAAACTAGTGGGGTTTGGTAGCTCCAACCAGGTTAAGAACCACTGTTTTAAACATTCCTGCAGTACAGATAATACCCATTACAAAATCCGAGGAGGAGAATCATAGAAAAAATAAAAAGGACATTGAATATTTGTTTGCAAGTTAGAAGATGGTGGAGTCAAGTCCAGTGATGTTTTTTTTCTCAAGGTATGATCTGAATTTTTTTTATCGGAACAACAAAAGACTAAATCATGATCTTGTTAAACTCAACTGAACACTGATTGCATTGAGTTAATGATCCAATAATACAAATGAGAAAGGTGGTACTACTACCTTTTAGACAGTTGGGCTCATTTTTTATCAGAACGGGGGTTTCAGTTTTCCTAAAAAAAGGTAAAGAGAACATATTTTAACGCTGATTAGATAGACTTTAATTGATTGATAAGAAAAGATAATGCATGCTCACACTTGCAGAGTTTGTTGTGTAGTTGAAGCCACGCACTTCATACTAACAGATTTTGGAGGCACTTCTTGTGGATCTGCCACCTTTGAGGACTTAATTTGTTGTGTAGTTGAAGCCACAGACTTCCTACTAACAGATTTTGGAGGCACTTCTTGTGGATCTGCCATCTTTGAGGGCATAGTTTGTTGTGTAGGTGAAGTCACGCACTTCATACTAACAGATTTTGGAGGCACTTTTTGTGGATCTGCCACCTTTAAAGACTTAGTTTGTTGTGTAGGTGAAGCCACACACTTCCTACTAACAGATTTTGGAGGCACTTCTTGTGGATCTGCCACCTTTGAGGACTTAGTTTGTTGTGTAGTTGAAGCCACGCACTTCATACTAACAGATTTTGGAGGCACTTCTTCTGGATCTGCCACCTTTGAGGACTTAATTTGTTGTGTAGTTGAAGCCATGGACTTCCTACTAACAGACTTTGGAAGCACTTTTTGTGGATCTGCCACCTTTGAAGACTTAGTTTGTTGTGTAGTTGAAGTCACACACTTCATACTAACAGGTTCTGGAGCCATTGGGGAATTTATAGGTGATTCTTCACTGTCAGATTCATCAATGGTAATGACCACCATTTTGGGTTCCATCACTTCCAGGTCATCGCTCTCATTGCCTTTGTTGTCATTCACCGTTGGAGATGTGTTTTTCTCTTCTTTAGGCTTCATATGATTTACATTTAAAGGCCCTGTGGGGTGGTCTTGACTCTTAATATTTCCAGCATTTATGAGAACTTCTTTTGGGAAGATTTCAGCTTGGATTATCGTAGACTTGGTACCTGAGAATGGATTTAAAATATCTGCTTTGTCCAGTGGTGTTTTTTTCCCCAAGGTATGATCTGAAAAAATGGTTATCGGAACAACACAAGACTAAATCATGATCTTGTTCAACTCCAATAATACAAATGAGAAAGGTGGTACTACTACCTTTTAGACAGTTGGGCTCAATTTTTAACAATACGGGGGTTTCAGTTTTCCTAAAAAAAAGGTAAAGATAAAATATTTTAACACTGATTAGATAGACTTTAATTGATTGATAATGATAATGCATGCTCACACTTGCAAAGCTTGTTGTGTAGTTGAAGCCACGCACTTCCTACTATCAGATTCTGGAGGCACTTTTTGTGGATCTGCCACCTTTGAGGGCATAGTTTGTTGTGTAGGTGAAGTCACGCACTTCATACTAACAGATTCTGGAACCTTTAGGGAATTTTTAGGTGATTCTTCACTGTCAGATTCATCAATGGTAATGACCACCATTTTGGGATCCATCACTTCCAGGTCAGCTCTCTCATTGCCTTTGTTGTTATTCACCGTTGCAGATGTGTTTTTCTCTTCTTTAGGCTTCATCTGATTTACATTTACTGCCCCTGTGGTGTGGTTTTGACTCTTATTATTTCCAGCATTTATGAGAACTTCTTTTGAAAAGATTTCATCTTGGATTATCGTAGACTTGGTACCTGAGAATGGATTTAAAATATCTGCTTTGTCCAGTGGTGTTTTTTTTCCCAAGGTATGATCTGAAAAAAATGTTATCGGAACAACACAAGACTAAATCATGATCTTGTTAAACTCAACTGAACACTGACTGCATTGAGTTAATTATCCAATAATACAAATGAGAAAGGTGGTACTACTACCTTTTAGACAGCTGGGCTCAATTTTTAACAAAACGGGGGTTTCAGTTTTCCTAAAAAAAAGGTAAAGAGAACACATTTTAACACTGATTAGATAGACTTTAATTGATTGATAAGAAAAGATAATGCATGCTCACACTTGCAGAGTTTGTTGTATAGCTGAAGCCACGCACTTCCTACTATCAGATTCTGGAGGCACTTTTTGTGGATCTGCCACCTTTGAGGGCATAGTTTGTTGTGTAGGTGAAGTCACACACTTTATACTAACAGATTCTGGAGCCTTTGGGGACATTTTAGGTGATCCTTCACTGTCAGATTCATCAATGGTAATGAACAACATTTCGGGTTTCATCACTACCTGGTCATTGCTCTCATTGCCTTTGTTGTCATTCACCGTTGCAGATGTGTTTTTCTCTTCTTTAGGCTTCATATGATTTACATTTAAAGGCCCTGTGGCGTGGTCTTGACTCTTATTATTTCCATCATTTATGATAACTTCTTTTGGAAAGATTTCAGCTTGGATTATCATAGACTTAGTACCTGAGAATGGATTTAAAATATCTGCTTTGGTTTGATCGTTGATAACTACTGTGGAAGAAGCCACAATGGGCAGTGAGGGGGGAGGTGAGGAGACCATTTGGGCTTGTGGATTTTGCGGTATTGAGTTGGACAGGATGGCGGGTTCTGGCCTTATTGCCAACATAGGTGAAGCAAGAGGGGTTGGGTGAAGCTGGCCAGTGGAAGGCGCCAAGGCGGGGGTTTGGAGGATGTTGGGGGACGAGACAATGATGTTAGAGGGAAAACTTGATGAAGGACTTGGGATAATACGATCTGTAAATGCAGCTGATGAGGGAGGGGCCACTTCCACCACATTTGAGCTTTCGGAATACTCTTCTGGAAGAGATCAAACGAGGAAACCCATGAAAGCGGCTATGGAAAGTTGACACATTAATTACTTAGTCTAACCAATTAATGAACATATTTGTTAAATATGTTTTAGAATTATAATAAAACAGGATTTATAACATGTTCTAAAATAATTTGAACACATCTAGGAATTGTTTCCAATTCTGATCTATTAGTTTACTCAATACGTCCATTGAAGTTCATTTTTAAGCCGTAGTACAATACCTTGCATGCCTTGTAGTATATCAATACGCTGAGCTCTCAGACTGTCCACCTCTGCAGTGCACTAAAACACAAAAAAATCAAAATTTCCATTCGGGGAATTCTATTATTTTATATATATATATATATATATATCATTGTTTTAGGTAGTGTTGAACAGACACCATTCATAGTGTTGTCAGAAGAGAACCCTTCACTAAAATGCAGGCAATTGGTATAGGGAGAACTAAGATAAATGCATCAATACTGCACAATTTGTGCTGTTTGAGATTTATTTTAGAACTGCTGATTGTTGTTCCCAAAATAAGCAACACTGAAGCAAACAAAAAATAAAACAAGAAAAAAAAAGGAATGAAAATGAATCGGCTAAAAGGTAGAAATAAAAGTAGGTCTTTGAATATATTTTTGGAAGATGGAAAATGGTTAAAAAAGGGTTTCACAGAGACATTTGAGTGATCTGTAATTTAGTATAAGAATAAATCCTATAACTATTTGATATATTTTTTTAAAAGGTAGTATTGGGGGCAAAAATGGCATTGAAACAACACTGGTTTCAGTAGTACCTGTTGCCTTAGCAACACAAGTCGTTGTACTTCAGCGTAGGCTACTTGCAAGCATTGGCGGGCGAGAACAAGGGACTTGTCTAGTTCCTGCACCGACTGACACAGCTTTTCTTCTCTGAGGGACACCGATAAAAGCTTGTTCATTTGATCAGGGTCTACAAGGAAAAACATGCAGTTCATATTTTGACATGGCAGCAATTGCATTACTAATAGTTGAAAATCAATAAAAAAAAATAGGATTACTTGGGTTTGTGATACTTTTCTTCCTTTTTACAGAAGCCTCACTGACAAGAATGATGTCATCCTGCAGGAACCGATAATACCAATCAAAACTTTTCTTTAAAGGAAAAAAAATGTATACAGTTTCTAGTCTATCAACCTAGGAGCTATATTGATAGATTAGCAGGGGTGCCATGTTTTTAAACTAATTGAAATATTGTGGTTTTGCAAACAATTGAAAAAGTACAGCATACTGAAAATATCGATATAAACTCCGAAAAATTCTGGAGAAGTTGGCAGCGCTGGCTTCGGCAATAGGTGTGTTACTTCAACACTACTTGGAGCCAAAATTTGACATGTTAAAGCAAATACAAAGATGTGCACAGGTAACATTTTTACTGAACTGTCAAGGACAACTTTCAATTAGACAAATGTCTAAAGATGATTTCACGATTGTAGACAATTTACCTCTTGTGGGTGTGGCTGTGGCGCTTATCTGGAAAAAAAAACTTACTTCTAATTCTTGATGATTCCTTTTGTTGCCGTCTTTATTCCCCTTCGAAGGGTCTACTTTCACAGTTGTTGCTCTTGTCGGTTGGTCTAGTGTCAGAGGCGCGTATTCTTTTGACTGACTCACTACAAGTGATGCGTTAAAAGTTGTAACATGGGGAGCAGGAAGAACGGCTGACGATGGGAGAGAACTTGTAGAGAGAGCAGGGAGAAGAGGAATGGGTATGCTGCTATAGGAAAGTGACTCCCAGTGGAACCCTTCTGAGAGCATCAAGTCATTGGCGACACCCATTTCAAACGGATTTTGTTTCGGCGGGAACTGCTTCATTCCAAACCTGGAACAAATGACAAGACATAACTCAAGCTTTCACTTGAACGGGATAAAATGGGAAACATTGTCTTCATTGGGTGATCACAAGAGGTTAAAAGGCTAGGATTAAACTGCAACCGGAGATGACCAGGAAAATGTGTCTATTTTCAAGACATTTTTCCCTCACCTGAGTCTTCCTTCTTTCTTCTGTCTGCTCTTTTTCAGCTGCTCATATATGGTCTTCCACTTCTGTTTGATCGTGGGCAATGGTAGAACGCCCAGTTTTTGGATGACCTTGTTTCGAGCTTGCTGTTCTAATCTTTGAGCCGCTGCTGCTTTGTGAGCTATCCGGACCTTTGCATTGGAACTGGTGGGCTCGCTGCTGGTTGAGGGAGAAGGGGTTGACTCAGGTGCCACGCTTTTTGCTCCGACTTCAGCGGTTTGCTTTTGAGCTTCTCGATCCACCCTACATGGCCCAGGCATACCCATCTGCTGTCTAAATTCCTTAATCGTGGTGCTGACACCCGTGCCAGACTCAAGGACGGGTTTAGGCTGCGACTTCGAAGCAGTTGGGTTTCGCTGCATTTTACTTGATTCGATAAACTGGACACACAAAGGATCCTGGGTGAAGTCAGCCATATTCTCGTCCTGGTACCGCGAATGATAATTTTTAAAAGGGTCGTTCCCAGGCCACGAGAAGAACTGCGATTCACCACATGTTCGGTTGATGTGTTGTTGGGAGCCGTTACTTTCGGGAGCAACGTTCTGATCCGCAGGCTGTTTATTAGATTTTGGGACAACATTAGTGTGATTTCCTTCCTGCTGAAGCACCTGTACAGGATGTTTGGATATATCCGTTTTTTTCTTCTTATTATTATTTGTTTTTTCACTTTCTCTTCCTGGGCTTTGTTTTTTTTCCTTTGGTGAGACGTTTTTCCTGTGTAGCAAAACAGATTTATTTAGAGTAATTAAATGAAAATTCAATTTAAATTAAAAGTTAAAAGCGTACCAGTCCTTCGTTGGCACGTTTTTCCTCCGGATAACACCCTTGATGACTTCTGGCTCATGACTCTTGTAAATTGTAATGGGTTTCACTTTACGTGACATCATCTTGCTTAAATTTACTTTATGTTGATTACTTGCAATGTGCTTAGCATACTTTTTAAGACTCAAGAAAGACACTCTGCATGCCTGACAATGGTGGGAGGAACGGCTGAAGAAAATCCAGATGGGAGTTTGAGAAAAACAAATACTTTATCCATTGCAAACACTAGAAACACATGCAAACTAAACCATACTCCTCAGTACCCTGAGAAAAAACCATTACACACAGGCATAACATACAAAAACCACACTGGGTGTCAGACATGCAGAAGTAGTATTCAGTACAACAAAATGTGACTTACTTTAATTCCGATGAATCAAGGTTACTGTGGTGTTCTATGCTATGCAAGTGCAAGTCTCGTTCCTTCAAGTAACACAACACAAGATGAATATATACCACATGATCAAACAACATCATTTACCTTTTCTCTAACTTAAAACCAACACTTACTCCGGGCAAGACCGACGTTCTGCACAAAAAGCAGTAACTACTTATTTCCTTGTTTTTCATAGGCTGGCTTGGGTTGCCCATGGAATCAGGAGGTGCAAAGTTTGACATGTCTGCAAAAAAAAAAGTAATGAAACAGTGGTGTGGTGTCCAATGAATTTTGCAAGCTGGCTTTCTTAAAGTGACCTATGATGCCCGAAATGCCCCTTTTTAAGTTACCTCTATTTGTCTTTTACTTGCCTTTGCAAACAACTTAATAAAAACTTGAGTTTCATGGGGAGAAAAAATGTTTACTAGCTAGTTAAGCCAATGATTAGTGCATTAAATTTAAATCGATCACATCCTGCATAGACAAGGCTTGTCATCTTGATTTAATCGCTCTAATTATGTATAGGATTTTTCTCAGCAGGGATACGTCATCTTTTGGAACCATGTTTGGGAACCATTTTGACATAAAGTTGGTTGTATAAAGGCTAAAGTCTTCTGTTTTGAAGCATACAACATGGCAATTCTACCACTGATTAGTTCCAAGCCACTATAGTTAGTTTCGGTCAATTGTTGATGATTTTAATAATGAGGAAAGTGACAATGGCTGATTTGATTTGTTAATATGAAGTTTCTCTGATGATGCCATATAACACATCTTATATACATCTTGCCAAATTGTCTAGTAACAAATACTCTGCCTAAGTTATGTCAACTTTATGTCAAGTTCGTGGAGTTCCTGTAAAAAAGATTGTGTACTGAACATTGGATTTAAGAAAAATGACTAAGATTTGTCTTAAACATTTAGAATCCCCTATGATTTATCCTAATTTGGACCACAGAACTCAGTTTTATGATTGCGTCTATGGCCCAACTATTTCACATTTTGACCTATGACTTTATTTCTATTTGAAATGTTGGAACGAAATAAAAAGGGCCATCAATGGTTCTGCGACCAGAACCTTGTAGAACGCCGACAATGAAAATGATTAATTCAAACTATTAGTTCAATGTCTACTTTGTTTGCTTAACTGAATGAAGGTTGACTGTAAGACAAATGCTGCCACAAAGGAACCCAATCAACCCCAATGATTACCCGTACAATACATCACAATTTGATAACACGCCTAAACGTCAACTGGACTTTTACTTTAGTGCATACTTTCACCTGATTTTAACAGTTGCATGTACAGACAAGAAAGGTTGACTCTCACACTTACCGTATCTTTGATCAATTATAAAGATCACCAATAGAAGAGAAAACTTTTAGACTCACATGGTCGCCGCCATGTTTGTTGATGTCAGCTATGCGCCACCTAGTTCGAAGACACTTGCAATTTGAAATTAAAGTGATTCGAAAATTTAACAAAAAGTAAAAGTGTATTGGACGCATTGAGAAAATAATTTGAATTTATTAGTTGTAGCAACAGAAAATCCAAACTTTCAACCCGGAATTTGTGTGTGTGTGAGCTTTTTTTGCACGAATATCACAGGTTAGAGTAAATGTCTGATGCCCGCTGTGAGTCACCATAGACAAGCATTGTTGCTTTCGGCCATTTTGCGTCAGAGCCGTTCGCACATATTACTATTTAATAATAGATCATGTTTAGTCATTGAGCATGCACTTGGAAAAAGATCCAGTATATTTTCCTCAACATATTGCAATATTTATAACCACATTAATAGTTTGCTATGAACTGAACTCTTCAACAAGAATGCAACGGCTAAAGAGAAATGTCGTTGATAAAATCACTCCCCTACCTCTCCCTATGATGTCCTCCACGCAAAATGGCCGCTAGGTTTTTTCTGTCGCCAATTCGGTTTTTAGACATCTAGCCTTACATATGTGATATTTATAAGAGTGACATTTGTGGGGTCGATGGGTAGTATTTCAATGTTTACTTCCGTTTGTTATTAAGTCATGCTAAAATAACAAGCGGTGTTTTCTTTACAAATCACACACTAATAAATGTGTGCTTGAAATTGGAAGTCTTTATCAAACTGCACACCTTATTTTTATCTCTATAAGTGAAAATGTGCAACGGCTGCGTGCAAAAAGAATACCCCGATCGGGTACGTCATAATGTAAATACTGTACTTAAATAACTAAGAATCGGTAATGTTGACGCACCCCGATTCAAATGTTTTATTTACAACAATTTACATCTAACGTATTTTTCCTGCTTAGGGAAGCACTTGCCTGGAAAATGGCTCTTTTTTGATGAACTACGTGGGCTGTGCCAACTGCCATCACAGAGACTTCGTGTTAATCTGTAATAAAGACACAGAGGATGATGATGGCGAGGAGATTGTCACTTATGACCGTAAATTGCTTTAAAACATTCTGTACTGACTACTGAATTATTTGTTTTTCATGTCCTAATGTATTAACAATCATGTTTGCATTAAAGACGCAACATTCCCATGTTTTGAGCTCAATCATGATGCAATAAACGTGTTTTTCTTCTAGATGTCTGTAAAAATTGTGACCATGTCATCGCCAGGCACGAATATACCTTCTCTGTTGTTGATGAATATCAGGTAAAGGGGAAATTGGATGCATATTTTAACATGAAATAGTGCAACGCCACTTGATCTGTGCTTGATAAATATTCCAGACTCATCCAGTGCAGGTGACACTTCCCAATCCTTAAAAAGACAACTCCAACAATTTGATCAGAAATATTACAGCACAAAAGCTTTTTGGAAAAAAAAACTGGTACTTGATACCATACTTGTTTTTGATCACTCATATGCATTCATATTGTGTCATTTAGGAGTACACGATGCTTTGCATGCTGTGTGGGAAGGCCGAGGACTCCATCAGTGTGTTGCCGGATGACCCCCGACAGAGTGCATCTCTCTTTTAGACCTCACAATCTACAGCTGATGTCATAGAATTTGATCAGATGCTTTATAACTCAAGTGACATGTACAGGTCACATTATATTCTGCTCAATTTGTTTTGCAATATCTAGCAGAAAATGAACAACTGTATTTTTGTTTGTAACAATATACCCATCCTGATGTTTTAGACAATGCACTGTAAATAAACATTAAGCAACACATGAATTTACCTAAAATAAGAACTATTGACTTGTGTTTTTATTTTCCAACCCCCAAATTTGGCCTATCCATATAATGTGTTCCGAAACAGAAGCAAAAATGGTAATATAAATATATCTCCCAAATTATTACTGGATTATTGCAGTATCTATGACACTAAAATTCATCAAAATTGACTTCTTTTTGGCTTGTAGAAATGATGTATTTACACAATCAAAAGCAGCTATGTAAAAATACAGATATTACTATATGCTAATTGTACAAATGAATACAAAAAGAAAAATGAGTTATGCACATTTCCAACCTGTAGAATGAAAGCTTGTACATTCTAATATGCTGATGCAGATATTTGTAGTGATATTAAGCAAGATTTGACAGTGGATATTCCCTGGCTTTGCCAAAGCAGTTCAAGTAATCTAATGCCAAATGTATGCTTATCATTTTACTCTTGCAGGGATTTTTTTGGTCTCAAAATGGGCAACAATAAGATACACATTCAGTAAAATAAAAACCTTACAGATGAGTGATTCACGACAAGATAATGGTGCAGCAAAAAATGACCCTATGTTTTACCTTTAAATGTAAACAAAACTGAAACTGCAAGGTTCAATCCCAAGTTTTCACCTTCCTGTGTGGAGTTTGTATGTTCTTCTCGAGCTTGTGTGGGTTTTCTCCAGGTACTCTGGTTTCCACCCACATCTCAAAAACATGCATGGTAGCATGGTTGGACACTCTAAATTGCCTCTAGGTAATTGGCTGCAATGAGTTCCAGCACCCCCCGTGACCCTTATGAGGATAAGTGATACGGAAAATGAATGAAACTATAAGATGAACACAATCTGCTGAGTTCCAAGCTGTCGGAATTCCAAAACCTGGAATTAAGTACTTTTTTTTTTTTAGCATTCTAAATAACCTTTCTTGAAACAAGTTCTACTTCTAGGTCTATAGTCACCCTTATACTTTTCTCACTTCTGTTATAGAATAAGGAAAACAGGAAAATTCTTAAGACAATTATACACAAGATTTGCTGTCATTATTGACTTGTGGCTGACAACTTCATTTTCCACTGTAATATTTTTTTTAATCATTACAAGTGGATACACTTGCACTCAGTGGTTTGAACCTTAAAATGGATAGGTAACATTCCCTTTTACATAGGCTATACATGGAGGGGGGAAAACAACTGACAAACATGCTGCTGGCTGGTTTTAGGTTGCAACTGTGCAAAATTACACCCATGGATAATTTGGGTGACAACACTACACATAAATGGATAAAGTTTGATGCAGTCTTTTGCAGTGTTTAACCATTTATAATATTGCTTTTTTTACTGAGCTCTGTTGGAATTCCTGGTATGTCAGACTAATTACCTTTTTGGAACGTAAGGGGTGCCGCATTGACTCAAATTCTTGGATCTAGCAAGAGCGCATACCCTGGTTACTATCATATACTGTATATTTTCACTTTTTCCAACAAGTCCCTTAAAACTCAGTTTGAAGCACCAGCTGGTTTTTATCCTGAAGTGTATAGACATTATTCACTTGAACATTCCAAGGTATTGATCAATACGTATAAGCTAATGTACCAAGTAAATAAATACATTATTTTTCTTACATCACATACAATACACATTCCCTTGAGCAGATAATGTATTGCCACATGCGAGCGTCATCCGTTTTGTATGTTAATCATCGTTTTGATTTCCTTGAGCCCTTACCATCCTTGGACAAACCTTCTCCTATGGAAACAGGGACCCACGGAGTCTGCCTGGAGCACCTGGCTTGCAGGGGCCCGTGACGAGGAGGCGGTCCAGAAGTGCCACAGAAGTTTGACGGAGAGCGGCTACGTCCCAGAGCTGGTGCCTTACTGTCGTGGGGCTCCTGACGGGACGGTGAGCAACTCAGTGAGCGTTGCAGAGCGGAAGAGTTGCAAGGTGGAGGCGAGACAACCAGCTTGTCGTGTTCTTGCTTATTCAAACTGGACAAGAAGTCTGCGTCGCTAGAGCTGCTGGGGCGTACTCGCATTCGCCGTCGCCTCAAAAACAAGGGAAGACAGTATGAGTACACTGAATAATTATCTGGTAAATCACTTTTATATACTAATCCGGGATATCTTCATATTTAATTACCTTCTAATAAACGCCATGCCAAACTCACAAACCTAGCTAAAAAAGAGACTTAATGATCAGTGAGCCCATAATAGAAATCTAATGTCATAGTGCAGAAAACCATCTCTTTCAACCCAATAGTTTTCCCCTCCAACCTGCTTATAATCTCTTGAACATATTAGGAGAGACAAAATAATTGCAAGCACGAAATGCATACAACACACTAACTATTAATTAGATTTTGTCCAATGCGATCTGGTTTTAATTTCCTAACGCTATGTTCTAAACACGCAACTTGAGTCCAAATAAAGTCAATGCACTGTGACAGGGGTGGTTATTGCCATGGGCAATGTGGCCAACTGCACATGGCGCTATCTATTTAGGGGCGCACAAGAGCCTAACCCTCTAATTTTTTTCCCAATTAAATTACCAGTTCTCTAGACTATTATCCCTCATCCCAGTCCAAGATTGCCGTCAGTTTCTTTTGGGCACTAATAATTTCTTCTCTACATCGGTTAATGCTCGGTCTGTAAGTAGAATTACATTTGGCAAAGGGCCAAGTTACAGCTGAAAAAAGCATTTGGTGTTTGTGCTCGCCAAACCATGATTCACTGCTTGTTCATTTGGTGACGAGCAGTAGTAACAGCTAAAATGTATGACTTACGCAGTAATGTAGCCTTCTTAAACATTAAAAATGAAGTTTATAAGTGTTGAGCGATGCTGTGTCATACCTGTACTCAGCACATGGACCTGCCGTTGGTTTCCCAGGAGGTGGATGAGGCGTGAGTCTGCCGCCGAGGTGTTCGGGAGCAAAGGTGATACTCACGGGCCGTGGGATCTTGCTTCTACTGCCAGATGAAGAGGACAGAGAAAGAGGGTCTTCCCCTCCGCAGTCTGACCTGGAGCCTCTTTCTGACGATAGGCGTTCTCGAGGGAGAGTGACCTGCAGGTTTTCGCAAGAAAGCGACGGAGAAGGGGAATGAGTGGGCGAGCCGTGGACAGGGCTGCTCCAGCGGTTACGCCTTTCCCGGTGGAGGTTCTTGCCGGGAGAGTCTGGGGGAGTGGCTAAGTCCCGTCTTGGGATGCGGCTAAGTTTTGGAGAGAAGGGAGCCTCTTTGGGTTTTAAAGAAGCAAGGAGCGAAACGATCGCTTGAGGCTGCTGGTTCAGATCTGATGAGCAGTCCGGCAAACCAGAATCAGTCTCTGGGTCTTTAGCTGCAACAGTTGCTGAACTTTTGAGTGGGCACGATGAAGGGCCTAAATCTGTCTTTCCTCCATCCTTTGGGACTTGTCCGGGGTGTTCATCGGCTTTGCTGGACGGGGCCTCAAGAGGTATCGCTTCTCTCTTCTCCAGCACTGGGCATTGTGGTGTGCCGCCTGAGGACTAGAAAGAACAACGCGTGTACATGTGCTAATTAAAAGATTACAATAAAGAAACTGTATTGGGATTTTTTTTAAATTGTTCTAAATATCTAATAAAAATGTAATCTAAAATGAGAAACAAATGCTTATAAATAGCAACATGCATAAGTGTTTAGTGCATTGTGTAAAGTACACAAAGATATCAAGACATGAGATTCATATCCATCTATACATTACAGTGAAATGTGAATGAAAAAGAAGTTCAATGAAAGAAATGACAAACAGTCACGCCAAAAATAAGGTGTTTCATGAATATGTATGAATTCATTAAAATTGCAAAACATTATCGGAGGATCAGTCTTTTGGTATCATGGGCACGCAAATGTAAATATTTGACTTATTCATCTGAAAAAACATACCAGTGCATCCCTTGTTGAATCTGATACAAAAAACTATGAAAAACTATGCATCCAAAAATAAGCATTTTCATCACAGTGAAATAAAATGAAATGTTGATCACGCATACCTGATCCATCTGCGGTCGTCCCACGATGACTGCGGGCATTTGCCCCAGCATGCCTGGCAGCCTCCTGTGACCAAGTAGCCATGACCCAACAGAACAATGTGACAAAACAGGACTGCTAGCGACAGCTAGGACCTCCTCCACGGGGTGGTTCTCACTGTCGGCAGGGTTTGGGGTGGCTGCTTTGTCGACACGTTGGGCTTCAGCTGAAGACTTGATGGCTATGGAATTGCTGCCTTGCTCTACCTCGACCACCACCCACTCCTGAGAGTCCCCCTCTTGGACCACAGGACTGATGTTGACTGCCACAAACCCACTGCTGACTGCCCCTTCCTCTGGATCACCGGTACCTGTTCCAGACTGTTCATCGGACAGGACTTTCTCTCCAATGTGAGAAAGAACAGGAGGCGTTTTTCTGCGACTGATATAAAAACAACAAAAAAGTGTTAGGCAGTGATCCAAAGTGTTTGATTTTCATAAAGTATGTGCTAACCAGGATTCAAGGAAACGCTCAAGTGTAGGCTTAGATTCAGGTGCAAGTCTCTTTTCAAAAGCCAAGCTCTGACTTTGACGCATCTTTTGCAGCAGCGGCACGCGCCGTTCCAGCAATAAGGTCTCGGATCGTACTCGTCTCGGGGAACTCTGCACCGAGGCAGCAGGGCTTTGGTTGCCCTGGTTTTGACTGTGCTCTTCCTCAGTTACTACCTGAAAAAGCAAGTCACATTAGATAACATTCATTTTCAGAACCGCTTATCCTCATAAGGGTCATGGCGGGCGCTGGAGCGTATCTGAGCCAACTATGGACAGTAATGTAACTTTGTGACAGATGGGGGCAACAGAATGCCGACACATCACAGAACTGACCTTCTTGATTGCTGGTTCAACATGTTTCTGATTTTGAATGCGTTTAATCTCATCCCACATGCCTCTCGTGGGCACAGGTGCAGCGGGACTAGGAGGGCAGTTGTCGGCGTCGCTGAAACGCTCCCCGAGCATGAGGACATCCTCTGTGTTCTCCCTCTGCAATTCCACTGGCAGCACTGAAGCATTAGCCATGCTGTGAAGGACAAAAAGATAGTAGGTGCCCATAAAGCTCATTTGCAAAGCACATTTCAGCGCAGCACAGACTCGACCAGGGAAAATTTGAATTTAAAAAAAAAAAGGGGAACTTTATTCCCCAGTGAGTAAAAGGGGAAGACAAACACTAGCATGAGTACATACAGCAGATTCTGTATAGATATTTAAATGTCCTGTACCCCAGGTGAGCTGGAGTGCGGCGGGTGAGCTCCTGGCCGGTCGGCGGTGCCGCAGCAGCGGTCAGCACGTCCTCCGAGTCAGATTTCTCCCAGTCGTAGGGATCATTGTGCAGCACATTGTGGCTTTTCATAGCGCTGTCAAACAGTGACATCAGCAGCTGTCACGGGGGAAACATTTGTGTCAGCACTTTGGCAACCGGGAGAGGACCAAACATTAAAATGCAAATGTAAGCGTATAGCCGACCTCATAGTCTGGCTTGGTGTAGTAGTCCAAGCTGAGGATGTGATCCAGGAATGCGCTAAATTCGGATGGTAAGTGATTCAGCATAAGGCGGTGGTCATATGCCTCTTTTAGATTGCCTACTTGTTCCTGTTGAAGAAGAGGATTAAATTACGGATTGTATTCTAAATACAAAGACGTACGGATACAAACTCGACATGTTTCTGTACCTTGTCTTTAAATTTCCTCCACGGAAGCTGACCCGACCTGAATTCAGCCAACATGTAGAATAGAGACCAAAGATCGTCATGGCGGCCAATTTCCTGCATGATAAAAAAAAATCACACACAAAGTAAAAATAGATCATTCCTCCAATCGATCGCAAGAAATAACAATGAAAATATTTTCATATTTGTTTCCAATGTTGTTAACCTCATCACTCACCAACAGTTGAGTGCTCAACATTATTGTAAATTTAATATTTGACAAATGAAACCTATTATACGTATATCTATACAGTAATCCCTCGATTATCGCATCTTCACTTATTGCAAATTCACTACTTTGCATTTTTTTTTCCACTATTAACTATTTTAAAAAATATATATATATTTTTAAAGTTCATACAAATGTGAAAATGCACAGAAGCCACTCTTGCTACTAGGACTCAGCACTGAAGAAGAAAAAAAAAGTTATAATAGGGGTGACCGTACTTAATATTTGAGGGGATTACTGTACATATATACACACACAAGAGTTTCATAATAAAGCATTTTATCTTAAAATGGGGGACACAAGAAAAGCTTCATTTTAGGGCTCATTCATTCGTTCTTAGTAAAGGTGCTGAAAGGTAATGCACCGATGAAAATGTTGAGTCACCTTATGTTTATGAGTATTGATTGAAGCATATCGTACAGTTCCTCTGAAAGCTGCCACAGACCGCGGCTGAGAAAGAAAAGTCATATGAGACACATTTTTGCATTGGTGTACATAAAGATTTAGACTACAAATGGAGTTTGGCCGATGGGCTTCTAAATCAGTTTTCAATGTACTCACGGGACGAATTTCATGGTTGGAAGTAATGTACTGTCGTGCCAGACCAAAGTCAAGCATGTAGCAGCATCTGCAGGTACTTGCTAGTCTTCCCATTGCAAAGTTAGCCTGTGAACGTCATGAGGGTAAGTTT
This sequence comes from Stigmatopora argus, assembly GCF_051989625.1. NCBI lineage: Eukaryota > Metazoa > Chordata > Actinopteri > Syngnathiformes > Syngnathidae > Stigmatopora > Stigmatopora argus. Next base: position 7,977,044 of record NC_135405.1, on the reverse strand, counting down.
AAATTCTGATCAGAAATGGTAAGGTTGAAAATGGAATACGTTTTTGAGGTAACCATTAATATTACCGGTTTAATATCCCGGTGCAGGAAACCCACTGAGTGGATGCTTTCGATGCCCTGTAAAATCTGCTTCCCAAGCCTCAATGTTGTTGAGGCTGAGAATATACCGCGGGGGCGACTACTGCGCAGATCTGCCAAGTTCCTCCCCTTCAGAAAATGAAATTCTTATTAGTATTCCTTTTCATTTTTTTTTTTAAAGCACAATGCAATGTGTACGAATTGGAAGCAACTTTTTTTTAAATGAAATGTCATTGACTGTGCCACGTCAGATTTAAACACAAGAATCTATGTAAATTATAAAAGCCATAAAAACCCTGTGAATAACCTACCTGAAGTTCCATCACCACGTAGTTGAAGCGTTCATTTCGGCCAGCACTGACAAAGCGACACACGTTATCTTTGCCTGTCACAAATAGAGATTTGGACTATCAGGTACATTCAAAGCTACATTTTGGATGATTTTTTTGACTTGCATACATGTTATCAAAGATACAGCAATAACAAAAATAAGTCAAAAAAGTCCATCTGCATTTTAAGGCATGCAGTACTGTAGTGCTGATCATTATATTTATATGATCATTTATTGATCCATCTTTCACATGTTCAATACAGTTGGTGTACAGTTACTTCATATGCATTATTTTCTAACCTTTAATACTGTTTCTTGGAAGCAAAAATTACATCTTGTTCATTTCTCTAGTTTTTTTACTCTCACATGATGATTACCATCAGACTCCACGTTTCACAGTCTAATCACAAAATATCAAATGTGTAATAGCATGTGTGTACTAATATCATTGTATAAATGCCAAGATGTGTAATTGTATTCTCATGATAACAGAACGTAGTTGCTTATAGACGACAGTTGCAGAAACTTTTCTGTGTATGACTTAAATCAAAGATCCTTTTACAAAGTCTTAAATGCTTTTGTTTTCTGCCGCAACGTTGCACTCACCCTGCAGCTTCCTCAACACAGCCGCCTCTGTTCTCTGCACCGGTTTGGGTTGAGTGGCAGACTCCACCTTCATGGCGACGGTGGCCTGGTTCACCAGGTCCAAGACTTCGTACACCTCTCCGAAGCCACCGCCGCCTATCTTTCTCACCTGAAGAGTGATATTTACAAAAGTGCCAGTCATGCCTCGGGGGTGGGTGACTATGAGGCAGCAATTCTTAACTGCTGTCGCTGCGGCCCAGCTTCTCCTTTCATCACAACTTTTTTAATGTGTTCATGAAATTAAAAAACGTAGGATATAAATTAAAATTTCGGATGCGCGACTCTTATATTAATGTCTAACCTAAGGGGGCAAGTACGGCTGTCACTATCAAATATTGCACCAATAATCAAATACTGTTATTTTGCATGATAGTTGATTGAAACATTATTTTTCCCAATTATTTGTTTGAAGTGGTTAATAATAATAAAGTAATATCAGAATGGTAAGAGAAAGGGTGGTAATGATGTTAACACTAATGCTTTAGAAAGATAGAGCAAACACTGCATTGAAGTATATGCCGATTCCAGTTTATTAATACTATGAGCACAAATAAGTATTCTTTTGTAATAAATTATCATCAAACACTCTTTTGGTGCTGATTGCAGTTAAATGTTTTGTCCATACAATTTAAAGGAATAAGCAATTGTTATTTTTCCCAAAGTGAAGACTTAGATTAAAACAATAATGCTGCATTCAATAAGCCTATAGAAATCTGAATGTGAATTAGGATACATAGAACCTATTGGTGCGCTCGGGACTCAACTCTCTTACCAGCGGGTTCCATATTATACCTCACAAGTTAACGGATAGCCATAGGCACCCATCAAAAGAACCACATGTGGCTCCCGAGCCATAGGTTCCCTACCCCTGATTGCTTGATAGCTTGACAGGACACCTGGCTATTAAATGGCAAGTGGAGGGTGCTTAAAGTTAACTCTTACCACTCTCCATCTATCCCTGACAACATCTGCTGTTGACAGGATGTCAACGCGCTCTCCACTCATGCTGAGTGCTCTCTGCTGCAGTCACAACTCATCAGACATCAGTGGCACCAATCCATCACTGCAAAAATGATTTTAAAAAAATATCATCATCAAGACTGAAGTTAGGTCCGGAAACATGCTATGAAAACCTGCACGCCAAAGTGTTGTGCTATTTTGCAGGGGTTGATTCGATTGTGCGGGCTATTTAATTCGGGAGTTAGCATGCTGCTAATAAGAGCCGGAGCTAGCAGCTAGTTGGGGCTGATTTTAATTTTAAGCGGACCCCATAGCATCATAATGAATAAAGGGGATTTAGATATGGTTAGCATACGATAGCTAGGTATGGGAAAGTTGCAACTAGGCAGGTATATGAGGCGTACTAGCATGTTTGCTGCGCGGTGGCTAAGCGAGGTCAGTACCCGCATTACCTTGCTCGGTTGCACGGGTGAGACCCCCGGAGAGAGCCTCCATGTTCCACTTCTCGATGGCCACGTCATTCCTCCTGGTGTTTTATCTCGAAAAGGGCGGCATTGTAGAAAATCTGAGCTAAACTAGCCAGCTGATTATCCCCACAGTCGCTTACAGGGGCTCCAGTGACGTAATAAAAGCTCCCGAATGAGCCGCAGAATCACCATGGCAACCAATTCTCCCACCCCACAACCGGTACAACACAACCACGTTGACATTTTTCGCTCACATAAACAAAAAATACCTATTTTTTTTTATAAATACTTCAGCCGTGATCATGCTAAATCAATAAAATGAATGGAAGAGGCGTGTTGTTGTTATTATTTCTCAATATATATCCCAAACTAGTACTATTTCACATTATAAACTACATTTCCCACTTAACTCAACAACAAAAACAAAACATCAAAGATTATTATTATTATTACAATTATTATTATTAAATAATTTTCAGTTTGACGGCAGAAGTTAAAATGTTATTCACCTGTTGCCCGTTGTACAACAACGTAATAGCATACATGGCCACATTTGTGGGTCATTATTGTGGGCGGTATTCAGTATTAAATATTTATCACTTTGGTGAGATTTTATAATGAAAAATTGTGGTTTTGGTACCAAAAAATTGTTAATTTGTTATGCCGTCCACAATAATGTTGGCCAAATTCCGTCTATTTCGGGCTGAGCTGGTCAACAAAACAAACGTACACGGATGCGGTGGTGGGCGTGGCCAAGGCAGCAGGTTGGAAAACAGGATAAGCTCTGATCTATATTCTGTTTGTGGGCGAGGCGCTGTGTAAGAGTTCGCGTTGCACCGCTTTCTGTCCTTTTGCACACTTTTTCTGCGTGACATTACGCGATTTTGGATCATCGGCGCACTTAAACCGCGCGTCGTTCCGATGTGCGGAAATCGCAGCGTTTCCACACGCAGTCCGTCATTGCGCGAGACTAAAAGTCGCCCAAGCGGGAGGAGAAAAGTTGCGGACGTGTTTTCCAGGAAAAGCGCGATTGCTCGGATACAATGTGGAACATTGTAACTGCGACGTGAGCGAGCGGTTGCAAGCACAGTCTCGGTTTCCATGATTACATCAAGTGCAGACTCGCCTGCTCGCCATATTTGTGCGCTTGGAAAGTCGGGGTGAAAGTTAAGACTGAGTTATGACATTTGTGGCGCACGATCCCTTCATGGATCTGCACGGCTTTGATCGCAACCAAAGGGACTCTTCGGGCCCGGCAATGGAAAAGCAACTGTCATTCTTAAGGTATTACATTTTTACATTGTGGCGTGTGTGTTGCATAATCGCTCCAGTGCTTCCAGTGCTTCCTTATTGCTGCTTTTCAAAAGCCACCAGCGGCTATAAACTCGATTGCACGATCACATTCATTTCCTGTATTTCTAGTTAGGCCAAATAGCAGCACAGCTGTCCAAGGGCCTTTTTGATGTTGCTGATTCGAATAAAATCAAACAAAACGAAACTATCTTTAAAATAGACATAAGCGTGGCATCATGTTTTGACTGTTGTGTTTCAAGTCTCCTGTTTCCGTCCAGTTTCAAATCAAATCTATTTTTCAAGGTGCTGCGCCACAAAGAGGATGTGAAGAACAGGCATCAAACTTCAACTGGGATTCTACATTTCCTCACGGATTGCTATTTCCTTCCACATGCCAGCTGTGCACAAAAGGAACCCGCAGGAAGTAAGAGCACACTACGAGACCAGGACGTCTAGATCTTTTTGATATGAGCCTTCCTCCTCAAATGAGTTCGGACAAAAACAGCAACCATCGGGCAGTGGCGGCCATGAAAGAGCCTTTGCAGAATTCAGGGGAGGTTTATTATGGACTGGCCCCTCCGTCGTTGGAATCCAGTCAGAGTGACACTGCTGGTAGCTCTGGCGTTTATAACCCAGAGAAAGGACCTCAGAATCTCCCACCTTACCAACAGGTGGCCCCGGTTAAGTGGGTGCACCAGGAGCCCTTACAAGCACCCAGTTGGCCTCAGGAAGCCCCTGTGCCGGGCTGGGGTCAGAACTTTGGGCCCTACGTGGGCGGTGTGAACGCCCGGGGTCAGATGGCGTTCCACAAGGAAGTCCACGAGCCTCTTCAGATGGGCGCTGAAAATCAGCAACTTTACAGAGATGCCCCCCGTGCTCCAACTCAGAGTAGGGGGCTGGAGTGGGAGCAGCATGCCATGCACCAGGCCCAACTCCAAACATTTCCGCACAAAGGCATGGAGCTGCAGGGCGCGGCCCACGTCCCCCCTCACAATGTTCAGGGCTCCATGCTGCAGCCCTTCCAAAACACATTCAATAAGCAGCAGTTCCCACAGGGATACTACTCGGTGTTCCCGAGCAACAAGGGAATGCAGGGCTTGCCCTACGGCGAGCAGCCCAAAAGCCAACAGCAACAGCTGCTTCACCACATGCAGCAGCAACAGCAGCAACAGTTACAACAGCAGCAGTTGCAGAAACAACACCAACTTCAACTCCAGCAGCAGCAAATGCAACAACAACAAATCCAGCATTTGCAGCAACAGTACCACCACCACCAACAACTACACGAGCGACAGCAACAAATGCATAAAATGCACCAGCAAGCACAAAATGTCCCCCACCAAGCCACACAAGCTCCTAATTTTGTGAACTACCAGTCTTCTGAGCCTTGTCCCCCCGACATCACAACCCAAAGAGAAGCAGCGCCGGGAACCGAGGCCTCGAAGGATATCCAGCATGAGCCATACCCCTCGGAACCAGTTGACGTCACGCCGGCCGCCCCGAGACGCTCGCGTCGCCTTTCCAGAGACGGTCAGTCCCCGTTAGTGCCCCCCTCTGCCAATTTGTGGGCTCAAGCTCCAAAAGAAACCTCGCAGAATGGAGTGTCAGGGGAGGATAACCAGGCCGGGACGGGGGGAGTCATCCAGAGCACCCGGAGGAAAAGGAGGGCGTCCAAGGAGATCAACTTGGAGACTCTGGCCCAGAAAGCGTCGGAAATGCCCTCCATGCCGGAATCCCTGTCTGCTGGCAAAACTGAGGTTCCAAAACCTTTATTATGTCTGTTTTTTATTCAAAGTTTATCTACCACCTTATTTTCCCATTCCAAAAACATACACATGAGCAGATAATATCAAAATTAATGCTCAGGGGCCATATCCGCCCACTACATCATTTTGTGTGGCACGTGGAAGTAAATCATGTGCATCGACTTAAAGTTTCTCACTATATAATAAGCATTTTTTGAGACATATCCCTCTTTTGAAGTCGAATAGATGTAAAAACATTTTTTACTGGCTTCTATTTTCACAAGCAAGTATAGGATGACCAAAAATTGCATCAGGTCTCGAGTCTACCTTTTTAAATAGGGGCAATTTTTCTTTATTATATAATACAGTGCAAATCAATTTTTCATCAACTTGCATCTAAAAAAAAGTCACTATTTACCTGTTGAGACCATTAATATTTTGGTCCTCTAAATTTTCTACTTGTGATTAATATTTCAGGTTGGGGACTTCAGTGTTCACAGTAAAAAAATTGCCTGGAGTCCTGGGTATCATTGAATTTTTAGGGCGTATATGTAATAATACAAGTAATGTAGATTTACTGCGTATGGGTTGACTGAGGAAATGGCCCATGACGACGAGAACAGGGTTTTGAATTGACATTTTACAAATTCATGTTTTCCCTCTGTAATGCAATCTGCTATTTTAAAGAGGAAGAACTCCCTGTTTCGCTGTTCAACTTCCTCCAACTCTTTCAACACTTTCTTAGCTTTGTTTACGTTAACTTTTGCATCTCCTGTGTCTACACGCTTTTATGCTATCTCCAAGTACTCGTGTTGGGAAAAAAATCCCATCATTTAGTTCGTAAAGTTGCTGGTTAAACGTCCCACAATTTTGGTACACATGCAGTTCACCAACATCTAATATAACAACTATACTAAAAACCTTTGCAAAGATACAACATTAAAAACTGGAGTTTGAAGGTGTTGATAAAGTTGATAAAATATTATTTATATGAATTAAGATTACATTTAGATATCTCATCATAATTTGAATCACATATTGAATTGAATGCTTTTATTGTCATTCTACAACTATAATGAGATTTAAAGCTTCACCATTAAGTGCACAAATAACAACAAACAAGCAGACAAAATAATCAATAACTAATAACAATAATAATAATTAAGTAATCAATAATTAGGGAAGTGCACAAATAAAAACAACAAACAAATGAACAGAGAAATAATCAGTAAATAAGTAATAAATAAGTAAACAATGATTAAGGCGTAGTCAACATAGATAAGTACGTGATCGCAAGGGAATTTTCAGTCAGCATGCAATTATACACAGTGTGTATAATTATACAAAGTTACTCTTTTTTATTGCATGTCGTCAAGTTAAGTCACTTTTTGTGCGCGGATTTAAAAATGCAAAAATTACAACAGTACAAGTTATTTCATATTAAATCCAACTTACTGGTTCTGACTAAATCATTTTGCCTCAATTAAATCAAAATAAGCTCAGGATCATTCAGCAGTTGAACACATTTTACAATTCCCCATATTCAATCCATTTATTACTCATTATGCTCATGCATGTTTACAATAGTATAGCCCACTGCATCCTATAATAACTGATGAATACCAAAATTACTCTTCAAAGTTAGGTGTTATGTTCTCATCAGATTGTGCAAGTAGCCAATTTAATGTCTAATTGCATTGCGTTGTAAATGTAGTTTTACAACAAGCAAGTTGACCACCCGCTTGCATTTTAACTCCCTCGCAGCCTCCACTAGAATAGGTTACTGTGCTCAGATCGACTGAGTGCAGGTATACGATTTATGAGAGTGCAAGTCATTGTGCTTCTTACACATCAGTGTGTAGTGCCAGCTGCATGTCTGCACACCTCCACATTCCTCAGGCTCTTGCTCAGTGATTGAGGACTTCACGGGAAGGGCTGAGCCGAGCCGAGGCGAGGCCAGCCACCAAAGCTGAACGGTTCCACGCCCTCCTTTCCTCAAGCGTGCCAAAGTGCTTTCTCATTGTCGGTCCAGCCCACAGTTGCTGTACTGATCTCACTTAAACATAAGCGGAACATGTGCGAGTGAAGGGTAGCGCAGTGTTCGGAGTTTTGCAACTGGTTCCTATTAGTAACAGACTGTCAGCTAGTAGTTTTACAGTTTTGTTTTATCAACACCAGTTAAAATACAAATGAGTAATCACTCATAATTACAGTCAAACGTGTTATTGCTCTGTGCACAATTTGCATATTTAATAGATAAATGTGAGCTTGTTAAGCGCTGCAATCTTAAAGTAAAAAAAAAAGTATTTTTCATTTACCATGGAAGCAATTAATATATATAATGCATAAAGTATTGTTTGAAACAGTAAAATTATTGGAAGAGGAAGTTTGAGTATGACTTTGTTTTAGCATACTACATTTTCTGTATGTTAAAATATATGCCTTTGTAATCTTTTGAGTCGTAAGATCTCATTAAATAAAAAATGTGTGACTGTTACCTTAAAATACACTTTTCTCTTTCTTTGCCCCTCAACAGGGAGATGGTCCTCGGGGTAAACAATCCAACATGGTCCCTTTAATCATCCCTGTGTCGGTGCCAGTGCACAAGATTCACGGTCACGGTGCGTCGGCACACGGACGAGTGGGCCAGGCTGAGCGTTTTTCGGCGACGTCTGACTGCAAACCGTCCGTCATCGTGGCTCGACGCAGATCCCTCAGAAACTCGGTGACAGACAGCTTTGAGCAGGTTGCCTCTAAATGGGTTTAAGATTGGCATTGCTTAACACCATTCCATGTCCTATTTATCATACTTCTCTGCATTATTGATATTTTTCATTTATACTTCCACACAAATCACAGTCATTGCATTGCAACAAGTAAAATAATAATGTTAGAAGAATAAATGATTGAAATATTCCACCATTCGTGTGAATAAAGTACCCGTGCTATCAGTGTTCCAAAAAATCCTAAAGTTCTTGTGGCTCATTTTAGGATGGAGAGAATGATCCCAGCGGATTGGACGAAGAGGGAAAAAACAAACTAAAGCGCAGACCACGACCGGAACCTCTCATCATTCCTCCTCCCAGACCTTCCACGTTAATCCCCGCCTCCGTTTACTCCAGCATCACCGCCTACCAGAGCAACCTGCGCTCCCCTGTCCGGCTGCCGGATAACCCACTCACCTTTCCTCCTTACACCCCCCCGCCCATCCTCTCTCCCGTGCGAGAAGGCTCGGGACTTTACTTCTCCACTTTCCTCACCAACTTTGCCGTGAACACCCAAATTCACCCGCAGCTGCCCACGCCAAAGACGGCCTCCCGAAGCCTCTTGCGCTCCAGTGAGTCCTCGTTCCAATCCCACTCTATTCATACCCAGTTTTAAATCCATATGCTAGTTGACTATTTGTCCTAACTTGAATGTCATGTGTAGTTCAGCGACCAAAATGCACAAGTAGAACAACTGTCTTATTATAATTACCATATATTTCGGACTATAAGCCGATCCGCAAAACAAAATAGCAGAAAATAATGTATATGTATACGCATACGCATACGCATATGTATGGGGAAATTTTGGACAGGTTTAATAGTTGTACAGTTTGCTAACGTGACATCTTAATTTCAGAGAAACTTTATTTTTTTTCCAAATGGTCTCTGTACAAAATGCACAACACAATAATAAAGGTAATATTTACTCCACCGTCAAGTCGTTTAGGTTGAAATAACATTTAAAAATTGAAATTTATATTAGTCACATGTGAGTATAAGTCACTGGAGTAGCCAAAAAAGTGTTGCTTAAACTATTCAATAGAATTACTGGTAGGATCTGAAACATTTCAGAAAGTAGATAAAAATGTTGATCATTGTTTTTCAAAGTTAAATATTCAACATATTTTACAAAGATATTTAGTCTTGCTACATTAAACAATGTATCCAACAAATAATCATACAATTATTTGACATTTTGCACACCAAAAACTAATGTCACTCATTTATATTTACCATCTGTTGTTACTAGGCAACATTTATTTTGGTTCTACTAACTGGGTGAAGTAGTAGGTTTATAGACTACTAGCAGTAAATAGATACAATTGTGTAAAAATATATTAACAATGATGTGCCCTTGTCACTCTAGCACTATGTAACAAATGGTCCTATGGTGATGACCCTGGATCTTGTTAGATATTAAAGATATCAAATAAAAGCTTTCTTTTGTGTGGGAGCCTTTTCCCAGCCAGGCATCATCCATTCACAGCCTTTGTTTATTTGTTTTGTTTTCCAGCAAGTTCAGACATCACACCCCCGGTTCTGCCCTTGATTACCGACGCCACGCCTGTCAGCCTCGAGCCGTGAGCCTAATTTTCACAAGTAAAACCTTGAGGTGACCGACACGTCGCAATCTCACCCACTGCTTCCGTTCGTATACAGGCGCATCAACATCGGGAAGCAGTTCCAAGCGGAAATTCCTGAGCTACGACAGCCACATTCGGCACAGTTCGACCCACACAAGGCCGACTTGGTTTGGGTTCCGTTACACGACAGCCATGAAACGGCTCCTGGTTCGTAGCTTTCACAACAACAAGAAAAATAATTTGTACTGATCTCAATTTACATTATCTTTTTCTTCCTTATGTTCTCCTCTCTAGTGGAAAACCTGATGAACATGGCTTGTTGTAGTGTCCTCATGGGAGGAGGAACCAACCAGGAGCTGGCTCTGCATTGTTTACATGAAAGTGGAGGGGATTTTATTGTAAGTACATTGTCGTGACTTATCATCTAATGAACGTTGATTAAAAATGATTGAGGCAAAAGGCATTAAATGATCCACTTGTGGTGGTGGAAAATGTTGATTTTTGCACATGAATGATGTTTTATTGCAAATGGATGAATGAATGTTCAGTTTAGAAACCCAAAATTATAAACACACAGACCATTTTCTAAGACATGTTTTTTTCCAGGTGGTTAATTTTGTATTTTGTTAGCTCTAAGACATAAATTGAACTACATATATAATAAAAATCTCGGCTGTAATCAACTGTCTTAAAATAACGTGAGCTTTCTGCCAAATAATGCACAAATACAATACATTTCTCCAGAAAGAGACCCAACCAATCAATTGTTCCATTCCCTTCATTCAATATTGACATCCCTATATAATTAGCGGACAAATTCATGCTTCTTATTTTGCAATTTGTGTTCGATTTTCCACATTCATCATTATTTGTTTGCAGGCGACTATCAGACGTTTACTCCATCAGGACCCAATCTTTCCTGAAGGCCATCATCTGGCAGATTATCACTATGCAGGTGAATATATATTTATGTAGTAAGCATAGGAAACATTGCATAAAGATATATCCAAGACTATATAAATTACAATAGGTCTTTGACAATATTTCCCTTTGTACGTCCCTACTTTATGTGAAAAGGATGTTTTTACACATGATTTATTTGCCAATCTTAAACAGGATTAGCAAATCATCTGAAACTAAGCCACTACTAAATCATATAAGAGCAATAAAATAAAGAATGTTTGCGAACATTTTTTAAGTTGATGGATTGGTGAAGTGCTGTAAATTTAAGTGATTAAGAAGTAGAAAATGAATGTATGATTCTGAAAATAACCAATGTTCAGTTAGCAAATTTCAGCCACACCCCTCAACTGCCCACATGAGGGTGGAATCAGTCTCATTTTCTGTTTTCCACCTCAACAAGGGTGTCGTCATTCCTTCGCTCACTCCCTCATAAAACTTGATTTCCTCCCACCCAGGCTCTGACAGGTGGAGCACAGAAGAGAAACAGTACTTCAATAAAGGGATGTCTGCTTATAGCAAGGACTTCATTTTAGTGCAGAAACTGGTATGTTGTACTTCTGCTCGCACAAGATGACAAGATATCTTTTCTTTTTTTGCTGATATTGAGTGGATAGTTACACAGTGTCATTTTCCATTCCAGGTGCAGAACAAAACAGTGGCTCAGTGTGTTGAGTTCTATTACACATATAAAAAGCAAGTGAAGATCGCACGGAATGGGATTTTAACCTATGGCCCTTCAAACTCACCTGTGGATAATAAATACGAGACTGTAGTGGACGTCAAGGTAGAAACACTTTTTATGGGTTTTAAATGTTGTTGCGAAAATCTATATGTGTGTATGCTATCAAAAACTGAATGTCACACTCGCTTTTGGACTAAATTGATGTTTTTCTTATTAGGTCAAGGCAGTTTTGTAAAACTTTTCCTCACTTCAGCGGTTCTAGCTTTGAATTATACTAAAATTCACTGGAAACTGTCAGGCTTTCATTGGAGACGATGATTTACACTGTTGCCAAATCACAGGCAGAGGAAGATCAAATATATATTTTTTAATTGATTATTCAAAAATGTCTTCAGAATGGCTTAAAATTCTGATATGATATGAACAAGATACCAATTGCCATTGCTGCCATTCTAATTTTTTTGGTTAACAATATTAGGAAACTGTCTCAGGGGAAATCTGAATTAGACCAATACAAGGTCCAGAATTGAAGCATATGATTAAGCAAATTTGCCGAATGCAAATAAATTTTGGACTTGAGAATTACTTATCAATATTTCCAATAACCAAAAGATAAGGTTATGTTCACATTCACTTTCACATTTACAGTTGTTTTCAATAACCGGCATTAAGCAAGTTTTTATAGTGTTTTTGACCTACTACATATATACTCTGTGATGATTCCTTAGAGTTCTCAGCAATCTAAACCGACCCAAATAAACGTGGAGGTCAAGGAGCAGCTATCTTATGAGCAGGATAGCAGTCAACAAGCAATAGTGGCTCATTCACTTCAAGCCCATGATTACGTGAGTATTTAACTTGCCTTAAGTTAAAAAAAAAGACAGAGCACTCATGTATGCATTTTTTGATAATAAACCAAATTTTGTTCTTCAGGCGGGTTCTGTACTAGTAGCCAAAGAGCCAGAAAATATTCTCAAGGATACTGGCTACACACCGGCTCAACAGAAGCCTCGAGGCGATGCTGCAGCAAAAAAGGCCAAAGTGGCAGTAAAGCCCACGCTAGATCCGGATGCAGTATTCCCGTGCAAAAAATGTGGCAGGTAGGCTTTTAAACTTGCATGTACGTATAAAGCAATGATTATGATATGATTTGAAAAACTAGAACTGCATTCATTTGATTGTTATTGTGTGCGTCAGGGTGTTCCACAAAGTGAAAAGTCGTAGCGCCCACATGAAAAGCCACGCCGAGCAAGAGAAGAAGGCCGCGGCTCTGCGGCAGAGGGCGGCCGAGGAGCAGGCGGCAGCGGCGGCCGCCCAAGCCCGCAAGCAGGCCTTGTTAGCGGTGGCGGCAGCGGCATCGCACCAGGGTGGGAACGGAGCAGAGAACCAGGGAGAGCCCAGCAGCCTCGAAGACTCATCGGAAGCAGAGGAGGACGACAATGACGAGGACTGGCACTGAGACCAAAGTGACATTTGTGACTCAATGGATTTGAAGGGATGGACGCAAACCATCCAGACCTGGAAAAGGACTAAAGAAAGATTTTAAGTCTTCCTGTGGACTTCTTGCACTCCTCCCCTGGCTGAAAATGGACTGTTCTTATTCATCAGCCCGGCCGGCCCACACTCTGTATTTTCACACATTTGTAACATTTTAAATATTGCAAATCAATTTATTTTTTTGGAAATGCACTTATACAATACGCTTTTTGCCAATGTTGCCTTTTTACAAGACGGTTTATCCTTTATTTAATGAACGGTGCCTCAGAAATATAAAGCGTTTTCTCGATAAGGACATGCCCAATTTATTTGGAATTCATGATCAGGTAGTAGAACAAAAACAAGGTTGTTTGTGGTTCTTTTTTAATTGAAAATGTGTTTTCAGAAAATTATGTTGCGTGTGAAAATGTTGCCTTTTGATGTTGGTGATTCTATTTTAAGTTTGGTTGTGCACTTACAACTAAATAACCTTTAAAAGTAATATGTACAAAAAGTATATATGTATAAGGTTTGCAGTATTTATGCTTTTTCAACAATTTTGCTAATATAAAAAATAATCCTATGATGCATTTTAATTTGTGAGTTGAAAGAAAAACAATTAAAAATGTTGAGAGCAATCAGTTTGTGGTTTTCTATGTTATGTTATAAAAATAATTCTTTATTCTTCTCCGAGTTATATTCGTTTTGTTGGTACTGACATTTATTGTCCAAAAAATAATTTTAATTTGATAGCTACTGATAAATCTGTTCGGCTTCACTGCACAGTACCTATTATTTATATTTATTCATAAATCAGTGTGCAATTTAAGTTTTGGCCACCAGTAGTCCTCAAATAACATCATTCTTCACCTGTTAGTGTGTTCAAATTTTTGTCCACACGGGGTCTCTGTCTAACCATTCATCCAGATCCTGCACTCACCCCTAAAGACCCTCACTGTCCATCCCAAGCCTGAAAGTCAAATAGGACAAAGTAAAAATTTGTCACTAATGTCTACATATTTTTTATTCATTCATTCATTTTCTGAACCGCTTATCCTCAGAATAGTCACGGGGGTGCTGGAGCCTATCCCAGCTGACTTCGGGCCTCAGGCGGGGGACACCCTGAATTGGTGGCCAGCCAATCGGAGGGCACAAGGAGACGGACAACCATTCACACTCACACTCATACCTAGGGGCAATTTACAGTGTTCAACCGGCCTATCATTCAAGTTTTTTAGGATGTGGGAGGAATTACCCAGAGAAAACCCCCGCAAGAGATTGAACTGGTCTTGAACCCTTGACCCCAGAACTGTGAGCCCGACGCGCTAACCACTCATCCGCCGGCCCACCACGTACTTCTTAAGCCATCAAATTTGTGTCCTCAGCAGTATTATGAGCAGTATTTATGAAATCGACTGTGACCCATTTGGATGTGAACCTCTGCCAAGGCCAACCTGTTTTAAAAAGTGCTCTATCTATACGGAATTTATTCGTGAAATAGAACACTATTACATTGTTTAAAAGCACTAATATGCTAAATGGATTTTCTTCCCCTTACCTTAAGTTATAGGCTTCTTGATAAAAGTTCCATTAGAGCTCACAAACAGGTTAGAGATGAAGGAGAGAACAAGAATGTCACCTGAAGCAAAGGAGATTTATTGCTCCTCGCGTGTCAGGGTCGAGGTTAAAATAATAAACGTCAAAATTAGGAATATTTATGGTTTGACGCCGCTCAGCACTTGGCTATTTTCAGGGTGAGCCTGCAGGTTAGTGACATTCTTGCAGTAAGTAAGTGTACGTTCATAAACCAAACTTTATCATCCTTGCAAGGGTGCTACATTTTTTTATGATGCTTTGATTATTTTCTTTTTCCTGGTGGGAAAATAGTAGTCTGTTATATATATATATATATATATATATATATATATATATATATATATATATATATATATACATATATGTGAATAGTATTTGACCACACTAATCTCTCCATTTTCCATCTTTTTACTGGTTGGAACAATCAAGCCAAATTTGATTAACACAGATTTAATTTAAATCAGGTTATATCCCAAGCATGCTTTATTTTGTTAAAAAATTCTATGTTTTTGACATGTTATTAGTTAAATAACAACTATTAGTCATGTACAATGGGGAGTCTGTTGTATAGTATTGATGAGCTATAATTACAAGATGTTATTGGTGTAAATTGGACAAGTTTGTACTAATGGTTTCTCAGTAAATGTGAAGTAAGGCCATGCTTCTCTCCGTCTTTTCCAGCCTTGGTTCCATCCAAGTGTCCTTGATGAGGCGGGGGCAAATCACTCCGTGTAATGAATGTGGAAGACATACAAGTGACAAGGTGCTCAAACTAAATTCCAATGGCCTTGATGATGTCATCCTTCGTACCCACCCCTGAACTCTTGACCAGGGACACCTAAAGCTTGATTGCTTCTCTGTCCCTCATGTTGATGCCGTACATTTTCAAAGTACACCCTCATTTGCAGGCTAACTTAATGGAATTAAAAACTGCACTCTCTCCCCTACTTTCCGAGTTTTAGCCCCTGTCAGCAGCATTGGTCTTTTCCGCTTGTTCAAATAGCCCTTCTTCGATTGCATCCATCTCTCAGCAGACTGATGCTGGCGTGTTTTCGAAGATTTGCCTTTCTGTTCGATTTGAGGGAACACTTGCATATTTCTTTAAGGAGCTTTCCCCCCCCCCCCCACAAATTGGAAGCATCTGTGACATGGTAAAGTAATGAAGTACATAAAACAGCATGCATAACAGTTTGTTTCTGTATTTTTTTGTGCCTTGGAAAACTCATTTCAACTTAATGGCTAAATTGCCAAAAAAGCTTTTAACATTTTTACATGCTCTTCCTTAATGTTTTGTACTGTTTTGACACTTTCTTGCGATCTGCTTGGTCTTTGAAACTCACACCATGTTTTTATGGTTTAAAAACGAAAAAGCAAGACTTTTTATTGTATGTAGACCCTAGAAAAAACTATAGGGTCACATTTCTTCTGTTGTCATATTGGTTGACCTTAGAATAATTGATGACTCTAAAGTAGACTAATCACCGAAGAGTATATTTTCCATATTACGTCCATGTCAAAGGGGAGAGTAGAGATAATATTGTATACTATGAGGAGAAAAAGGGTAAAAAAAGGTATAAGGAAGGGAAGAAAAATGTTAGCTCGGCATTATATAAAATGTGAAGGTGAGGTTAACGAGGACCTCAATCTGAATAGGGAAACACATCAAAGCACACAGAATCAAGTGATGTAAGTATACCAATACATCATGAAGGTTCATTATGAAGGTTTGATGGCTCTGCAAAAAAGAAAAAAAAGTGGGAGGGACTTCACAGGCCACCTTGGTGAGATTTGCAAGCACGGGTTCGCTCCTGCCAAGTCCTTCCACTCGCTAAGTGCTTTCGATTGGCTCCCTCCCTCCTTATTCCCTGAGACGACACATGAACAAGCCGCCACGCTTTCACAAACAGATAATAGGCAGGATATTGGAGAATGAGTGTATGTGATGTTCCTGAGAAAAGATATATTAACTTTTGTTTGGCTGGAGTCATTATTTGGTCGCTGTCAATGTGATGGTGGCCCAGCAGGATGAGTGAAATGCTTTTGTTATTTCTATCTTCTGTTTAAGGGCAGTAATTTGCATGACAACCTGGGAAAAGTACAAACCTGTCATTTCATTTGATTGTATTTCTTAGCATCAATTTGTGTATTTTTGGATGCGCTCAGCCATGTTGCCATAAACTGTAGTTCTCTTTCAATGATATAATACATTCCTAAAACCACAACCCTGACATCTCACACCTTCGGCTCCAGCACCCCCGCAACCATTGTTCAACTGCCATAACTATTACAGTGTGGTACTACAAATTACTTTTGCACTTTTTTTGTATTCCAATTTATTGTTCTTGTGGCTGCCTTTCACAACCAACACAAATATTGCCAAATATTTACAAAAATATCAAATCTACTTGCTCCACTGACCTCACTTGATTTGCATTAAGTCTGTTTCTATTTGCAGAAGGATATTTGTTTCATAGTCCTGAGCCAACACTTTCCAGCTGGCTCTTTTATGATCTCGCTGCGGTGCATCATCAGATGGGATGGATCCTGAAAGTACCATCCATCAAAAAGTCATCAACATGCCCCCCCCCCACTCTTCTCCGATGGGAAAGGTGATGTAGTGCCTTAGATGCCACAACACATGGCAATTACTTTCTCTTTTTTTACTACAAGTCCCCATTTTTTATTTACTGTATCTATACTATATTGCATTTCCATAGATGCATCTATTCTTCCATTAACTCCCCTGTTAAACTTGTATTCATTTGTCTGAGTACCATCCAAACTCAGTCTTACTCTCAATTTTTGATGGCTACAAACCCACTAACTGCTTTCGCATCTGATTATTGACTGGGATAAATCTCACGAAAACACCAAATTCAAAAATTATGGTTCATCATTGGCTCCATAACTATTGGTGATGTCTTTGTTTTGACAGTTGCGCTTGGGAAAATGAAGACAGTCACATAAATCCAATTGGGTAATTGTGTGCTTCTGTCAATTGCATAATTTCCCGCTGACGTGTAAGAATCTAAATGAGAATTACTGTCTCCCAGGGGGAATACAAAAAGCTGTTACTTTAGTTTGCTGGCAACAATTGACTCCCTTTGTGTTAATAGACAATCGCCAAGTGCTTTAACTATTTACATGTTTGTATAAATAGGCTGAGCTGACACCATTAATGCTAATTTGCAGGAAAACTGTTGCCATTATGTACAGAACTGTTTTGGCTTTGCACGTATACATTATCTATTAAATTAGTATAAAGTAAATATTGGAAGCAGATGGCAACTATTTCAAAGATGTTTTTTTAGTGTAGGTAAGAGTAGTTGATAGCCCAAAATGTACTTTTTGCTTGTATAAAAGCAGCAGTCGATTTAGTTTCTCACCATCCATGAAGTCATTTCCACAAAATGAGTTCTGCCTTTATAAGTTTTGGTGAATATTAATGTACCAAATAGGTTTGGGATATTAAAGGCTAAAGTCTAGTCTTTTTTCATAATGCTTTTACAAGCAATTTCTGGAACAGTGGTTACAGATGTCGAATCCTAACCACAAAACCACTGAATTGTGACACTCCTTCACTAATCTCATCCAAATGATTGCTTCTAGTAATATTTAGTTTTTTTTCTTTGTTATTAAGAAAGGCTGCTTCAACTTTATTCTTGATTTATTTCTTAACATTATCTTTTATTATGTTTTTACAAAATACACCGCATTTTCTTAAAAAAAAAAAAATACCGGCAATTAAATAATAATAAAACAGGCTGTTATACATTAATTTGCCATGCAATTGGCTGTCCACCAATTCAGGGTGTCCCCACCTGGTCCCTGTAATTGGCCGGGATAGACTAGAGCAAAAATAATATTCTAGATCAATTATTCACAAGGTCATCTTATTACCCAATCGCAAACATCCCTGGCATGGGCGTGACCAGAAAAGCAGTGGGCAATTAGTCACTTATTAATGCCTTTGGCACTTGGTCTACATCCATTTCAACGTCCATTTAAAAAAAGGCCAAGCAGAGCGCTATGAAACTGTTACTTGGCAATTTTGAGCCTCTTATGGTTGAAGCGACCTTGAAGAAGAGGGGAAAGCGATGGTGATGTTCTTACTTTGGAAAGTTGCTGTTTTTAATCACTCTCACATTGTAATTTTTACAAAGTGGTCATCATGCCAATGTTATGACACTGCGACACTCACTTTTCAAGAGAATCTAAAGAAGCCCTTTTAAAAGTTTTGCTATCTCTTAAAAGCTTCTCATATACTTGTGGACAAGTGGTCATAACACCAACATTGTCCATTAAGTCCGTGATTTACGATAACCACCAGTCTGTACTGATGGTGCAAATGATATTGGATGACAAAATGCTCACGAGGGTGATCGTGCCGAGTGGAGCAAGATGAAAAGATTGGGTGTCAGGAAATGCATTTATGAATCCGATAAAGCCATACAGTCCTATTGACTTTTAATTACAGTTTTTAACTGATTTTCCCAAAGGCTGAGTGGGCACAATTGCATGGCCTCCGCTGCTTGATGATGTCATACATGCTGAGCTGTGCTAAAACAAGACACGCTGTTGTGGTTTTACAGCATTTATGGATTTCAGCACTGTACTCAATTCCGGCAGTAGTTTATGGTGTACATGAATCTAAAATGTTTGAAAATAATTCACCCTTTTCATGATTGAGTCGTAGGAGTAGAAGGTAGAGATAAAAAATGTTATGCTCTGTTTGGATTTGACTATGTTTAGTTAATTCCTTGCCTTGTTTTGTTTGACTGTTTTTTCCCATATGCTTGGTTATAATTGGGTTTTTATTTCCTTTTGTTCTCATCAGCCCGTCCTTTGTGACCACAAATGGCTTTCGCCAACTATTCATGTCTTGTCCAGGTGTTCCTTTTATTGCCAACATGTTGATGTATAGTTTCCTGGCTTTTTATTGGCTTGCATCTTGATTTGAATCCTGATTTTTCTAGTGTTTGCTATTTTCCTTTCCACTACGCTTCATCCTTCTTCATAACTCATTAACAGGACTGAGCCGCCGCCCCGCTGGTCCACTTTTAGTGCCACCATTAAACTCCTGCTTACACCATTGTGGCTCTCCACGGATAGCCCGAGTTCCATCATCGCAGCTAATAGGCAGCTATGAATTGGACGGCTTTCAGCCCAGCAACTTTTCATGGTCACTTGGGACCCGTCCAGCATCGCTCAGCTCCTCTGTCACTCACCAAGCCATTACACAAATGCTTATCCAGTTGGTGTAATGTGTGCGGGCTGGTGATTAACAGAGGGAGAGACCCCGTTGAACTACGTTCGCAAGAGTTGAAGCTCCACTAATGCGGATTGTACATCACAATTTGCTGTTAATTTGTCTGGTGGAAAGAGAAACAAGGGGCCACACACAGTGACAGAAGCGTGTATTATGTGCTTCTTCTTTGCTTGACTGATGAGCATCATTTGGGACGGGCAATGAGGGTAATAGAAATGCAGCTGGATTTCCATGACAAAGAGGTTATTCCACATAGTACAAGGCAAGGTGGAGATGCTTTTGCCTCTTTTTTAACTTACCAGTTTTCTATTGTGGACATTTCGCTATTGATTCACACTCACAGAAAACAGAGATGTCGACATGGCAGTTTTTAGCTCTTTTTCCATGCTGTATTTCGCACATGTACAGCATTTACACCAATGGTGTCAGACTCGGGTTGGTTCACGGGGGCCGGACCATTTTAGATATAACATTTAGATTTTTTTTTTAAATAAATGAATTAAAAGAACTGGATTAAAAGCCCTGAATATTCAGTTTTTTTTTATAGAGCTAAAACAATGTTTATTTTAGCTTTTTTAAATATATTTTTAGATTTTACAAAATGATTTTTGAACTTTTTGAAACATAGAAAAATTTTGATTAAAAAATTACAATTATTGATTTAAAAGGGAGAAAATCAGGAAATGTAATATACATCTACACTCTTCATTTTAAATTGATCCTAAAACAGAAAGTCAGCACTCATGATTTACTTAGGAAAAGGTGGAAAGAAACACAGATATTATAGTTCAATTTTTTTCTTTTACAACAATCTCTTGTACTGTATTGTGCCACATTAGGTCAAAACATGGCATTCTGATTAATATTGTGTTGACGTGATGTTTAAACAGAATTTGCTGTTTGGGGTTTTGAACAAATGCCTTACTATTGAGATGCATTAAAACTGCAGACATTTTTCTGTTAATTTATTACTCCTTGATTGCGATATCAGTTGCAATGTTATCTTTCAATATATAGTAAATATATTTTTCGGACTGGCATGCTGTATCATCTCTCCTTTTTTTCACATCAGCTGGAAGGGAAATGATACAAATAATGAGCGAGAAGTGCATGATGCTGTTTCCTTAAGCGAGTGTGTTGGTTTGGCTGCTTGACCGTAATGGCGAAGGATGTAACACAATCACTTTGTGCTGCTGAATCATCATCTCAGTCTCCTCGTGGAGATTCCACATGTCGTCATTGTGACCAATGACTACAGCCCATAACCATCCACTTAAGATGAAACAATTTTCACGGAATTCCAAGCATTTATATGCGTTTCTCCCCTCAACCAAGCATATCCACTAATGGTTTCTTGAAATTAATGAGTACGTCGTGACATTTATTGAGACAAGAGGAGTGGTAATGGCGATTATATACATTCAGCAATTTAAGGAGAAAAAAGGGGCTTTTGTGATTTGATTTTCGAATTAATATAGTATCAGCAAGGCCTCATGAACTATTTTATCTTCTTTATCTATGTTAGCTTCTCAAGTTACACCCAACAAAAAAACAAAAGCATTTAAAAAAACACTTTAAGTGCTTCTCATAATGTGATCTGTAGACCACTGATGATTAAGGTTTGTTTATTTCATGACCACTAACTCCACTATGTACATAGTGACAAAAGAGTCCACAAATTAATGAATAAGTAAAGGGTAATTGTAGCTGGTACAGTTATTGGACACATTTGATATGTCTTTTTGCTATTTGGAAGGTATTTTAAGATTTAGGCAGGACAATCCACTGTCTTGTAGAGTATAGGTAAACATTAGTTGTGAGTAAAGCAATATTATAATGAATTTTGGCCAAAATTGGAATAATATCTACAACAGTGCTTGTTTATTGATTCAAATATTGCGCGGTAATTGTCAATGAAACATTACACTATTTACTATTCATAGCCAATGCGATAAAATGAAAGTGAGAAGACATTTTTGTGTCATTGCTTGTTCTAGGTTAAAAATAGATACAACACAATAAGTAGTGACTATTTAGAAATTTGTAGTAGCGGAACCATGAGCAATACAATTTGTTTTGTTATAGTTTGCTGGAAGGATTCAAGTCAATGTATTTAAATGGCGATATCTGGGTACTCCACTACTTTTAGACTAGATTTATATGTTGTCCAAAAAATGCAGATAACAATGTGGAATAAAGTGAGTAAAGTGAGCATAGTATATAGCAACTTTTACCACTATAATCCATTTTTATAATGTTTGATAGGCATGTGCGTGCTATACTACTCTGATTGTGTGTAGTGTCAAAAAAAGCAATATTGTTTAACCATATGTTTAACTATTAGTATAGTTAAGTCATTGATATTTAAATCTCAACACTTTGTATATGTTGTAGCATCCTACTTTTTACAGAAAATATGAGTAAAGTGAGTTTTCATCTTTGTCAACAAAATAAATAAATAAAAAGTCAAGGTGCCACTGTAGTAATTGCAGTTTTGGTAGAACTGAGCAGAACATGACTTGAAGGGAGAGCTAATCAATACCTGTGTCTCTTTCACTTTATTTTAAGTTGACTTCATTTCAAGTCCAGAACAAAATGTTGTGATCCATCAAATGTATTTGAATGCCTTCATGCAAGATAGTGATGTTTTAGTTAGCAGGTTTAAGGCAGTGTTGTCCTTTCTAGGTTTTTGCCATATGCTAAACTCTGAAGTGAGGACTCTAAAGGAGTGGACAAATCAATAGAGATTACTCGAGGAAAAAGAAACAAGAGCATTAGGAGCGCGCCGCATGCATCGTTGCCGTTTTCTCAAGCAGAAAATGGGCTTTCAGCCTTTGGAGCAAGGTTCAGGTGATTCCCTAGTGGTTGGGAGGGATTATATGTTTTAGTGCCGCCATGTTTTTGGTTTTTTTTCCTAGAAGAAACTATTGCTGGGAATACATTGGTCCATTGACTTGATTTTAATATTAACAAGACTAAACTCAACCTCATTCAATTTATTCCTCCTATATGATATCCAATTTCTACCATGATATAAATTTAAATCCCCTTCTCAATCTTTCCAATAAAAAGATGATCACTGTTTTGATTTTTTCTTCTTCACAACAATGGCATAATGCAACAAATAGAATAAATTATCCTTGTGTGAAATACTGTTACTTGTCATATTTAAGTAGGTAAATTGCAACGACCAGCTCTGATAATACAGAAAAAAATGTCAATTATACCCACGCATGTATGTAGACACTAATAAAGGGTATTAATTATGTCATGAAGAATTACTGTAATACTTGTAATTGGTTCACTGAAATAGTACTAGCATTGATCAAATGTTTTTTTTATTTAACAACTTCTTGGAAATACTGGCTTTTATTTAAATTTGCTTCCACAATTATACATCCCAAAAAATTAACATCAGCGTTTTTCATTTTGTTACACTTGAATCATGTTAAAGCTGTTGGCGTCTCTATAAATTTCAGCTCTCCTCATAGGTAAAGAAAAAAAGCTATCTTGTAAAAACTCATAGTCAGAACACCAAAAACTCAATGAGATCATTTTAAGTCAAAGTATCACGGTATTTCTACGAGAGTCAAATCAGTTTTCACAACTATCTACATTGCAAACGTTGCCATCCTGTAGGCTGGAGGCATCTGTGTCTGCACCAATGCTGCTCACACTGTTCTTGAAAGCGATGTTCCCAAGAAACGGATACACCTTATCAGTGAACAAGTCCCTGATGTTGTAATACGGAAGTTCGGGATCCTGTCTTTCGGGTTTCGAAATGCCCTGACTCTCCAAGGCTTGGTTCCTCTGGTAGTACTTGGAGAACTTATTGAAAATGATGGTAACGGGCAGCGCCACCACTAAAAGTCCACAGATTATACACAGCGTGGCGACTATCTTCCCAGCCAGAGTCACAGGGCAGGTGTCCCCGAAGCCTACGGTAGTCATGGTGATCGTGGCCCACCACCAACAGGCAGGGATGGTGCCCAAGTCGGTGTCTTCCTCCTCTTTCTCCGCAAAGTAGATCAAGGCGGAGAAGATGGAGATCCCCACGGAGAGGAAGAGTAGAAGGAGGCCCACCTCGTTATAGCTGTGACGAACAGTGGCGCCGAGCGCTCGCAGCCCGACGGAGTGGCGGGCCAGTTTGAGGATTCTGAGGACCCTCATCAGACGAAGAACTTGCACCACCTTCCCTACGTTTTGGATGTCCTCGTTCTCCTCGACGCCCGATTTGTCGGCTTTTTCCAGAGCCAAGGTGGCGTAGAATGGAAGTATAGAGGCTACGTCGATGATGTTCAAGGGGTTTCCCAGGAACTTCCTGCAAGAGGGGGCCACGATCAGGCGGATGATGAACTCGGCGGAGAAGCACACAATGCAGATGACCTCCAGGATGGCGAGAACGGGGTCCTCGATGGGCTTATCATTGTCATCCACTTGCTGAAAGTCGGGCATGCTGTGGACGCACATGGCGATGATTGAGGTCAATACAACGCTGAGGGACGCCAAGGCGATAATTTTCGATGCTCGGGAGTGACCCGGATCTTCCAGCCTGAGCCACACGTAGCTCCGGAACTCGGCGCACCACGCGCCCTCAAACTTGGCTAAGTCCTGATCTAGCGCCGACAGTTCTGCCATGGACGAATCGAAGCTCGGCTGCTGGCCGTCCTCGCTCCTGGCGTCCCAGTCCCGGTGGTGGAGGTACTCCTTCTTCTCGTGGTACCAGTTACTGCAGCAGTCTGCCAGGTGGAACTCGTGGACGCCCCAGTACTCAATCTCTTGTCCGAAGGAAAACACACACACGTCTTCCATCATGTGCAGGCGACCCGTCTGGTAGAAGTTGAGCACGCAGAGGAACACCCGGGGATTCCGATCGAAGTAATACTCTCTGTCGGCGGCGCTGTAGTCGTCACACAGCTCCAGGATGGCCGCCTCGTTCTGGCAGTGCATCAGGTGGGCGAGACGGGTGTGAGGGAACTGCCGCAGCATGTCTCCGTCCACCTCGAAGCGAATTCCTCCCACGTTGAGGAGAACCTGGTCCTCATCGTAGCCACGCTTATGGAGGACTTGCCCATAGCCCATGGTCCTGGGGAAGAGAAATCAAACCTGCAAACACATGGGAAAGGCCAAAGGTAGTAGGAAAGCGACTGGAGGAATTTTCCCTTATCAGAAATAACAAAATAATTCACCTTCACATTCCTACAGTCAACAAGTTAAACTGAAACTGAACTTTTCTTTTTATCTGCTTTCAATATTGGATGGTTTTCATATCAAACCAGGAGAAAAAACACTTTCCATGCATATTTTCATTTTAAAAAACACGTTTTCTGACTCTGTCACACTAGTTATTGCATTGTATTAACTTTTAATCTGGGAAAAAATCCACCTACCACAATTCTGATGCTCACTTTCCATCAAATCAAACTTTGCGGTCACATTCTCAACCCGAGGCTCGGCGGACGGAGATGATCGCGGCTTCATGAGGGGAAGCCAGGAGGAGAGATGGAAGTGGGACACAACGCTTCTTCTCTCCCTTTTACAGTGTGCAGGGAGGGGCCAGGGTGGAGGGAGGGAGAGAGGAAGCATCTTGCTGACTGGGAGCACCCAGTGGGGGATGATGTCACGGTCCATGTGACCTCATCTTAAAGACCTTTCCAATATATCACATAATAAACATAAAGTCGTCATTTTAGGTTTTTATAGGGGGCATATTTAAAATGGCCCTTTTAATGGATTGTATTAAAACACTTTTTTTTTAAACTGGAGTTCCTGCCTACCCATCATGTGTGGATGAGTGAGTCGTTTTTCATTTAATAATTTGCATGATAACTAAGCCTGATCTGATGTCTGCCATTTTTTTTATTGATAAGAATATTTTGATGATGAATTCATAATGCAATTGAAATTATTTGGGTTCCAATTTGTGTTTGGTTCATAAATTAAGATAAACTAACTCATTGAAGGAGGTTGATTCCCCTCATTGAAAATGAATTGAACGTCTAGCGCTGTCAATGGCAAGAAAAGATAAACATTTACAGCCAGTTTAAATGAATTGGATGTCTATCGTTACCAATGGCAGGGATTAAATTAAGAGTTGTGTACAAATCTATATAGTAATGCATTTTTAAATTGAATATGGGTAGGTAAAATGTACCCATTGTTCTTTAAAGTTAATACTATTAACCTCTTTCTACACCTGCTAATGATAAATGTTAATAAATGTTAATCTGTTCCTCAAAACAAAGACTTTTAATAAGCGTTTCAAAAGGTGACAGTGGGATTAAACTCAAATTAGCATTTTTGAGGAACACTTAATCCCAAATATTGTGCCTAATAAACAAGTGACCATGAACTACATGACACCCATAATACAAATGATACATTGCCACTGGAAAATAGATAAAAACACAAGCAAAGCACCAGGTCATCAATTTCGAATGTTTGTTGAGGACCGGGACATTTATGTGCATTTTAACAGCCTCGAATGAAGACCGCAAATGTGGCAGATAATTTTAGCCAAGGCTGCCTCCACACAGCAAAGTGGAATCCTTGCCAGGTGTCCTGCTTTGACACACATTAATTCTCACATTATGTGAGGGGTCAATCTCCGCAAGTGTCAATCCGGCCTTGATGAGAGGCAAGTGACGTCAGAAGGCTTTTTGTTATGATGTACTGATTTGACCTAACGTGCAAGTTTTTTTTTCCCTATCTGGAGTTTATTAAAATACTTTAGTCGCAAACTAAGTATATGGCATGACCTTGGTCAGGGAGTTGATGGTGTCCACTTGTCCTCATTATGGTCAAGGTGAGTTAAAGCCAATCTCAGTTGTAAACTCAGCACAAAGAATAAATATGACAAAAGGTAAATATTTAACGGCGAAATTAAAATCCTTGGAGAGTAAAAATGAATATAAAAACAGTGCTAGATAGAGCAGTAGTATTTTTCCAATGAATAGTTTATTGTTTTTTTTATAAGTTATTTAAACCCTTTTAAGGAAAATGGTCACTAATGTGGATATGCAAAATATATTATTATATTAACTCATTTAATGCCAGCCTAAATTGGAGAGAATATGTTGTTGTTTTTAGTAAAAGAGGGAAATTGATCTATAAAACAAACCAATACAAATAAATAAATAAAAATGCCAGAGTAAAATGCATGAATGCAAGTTTTATTTTTTAGTAATTTGAAAGAGAAGAATTTAAGTACATATTTTGATTAGATTTATTTATATGTATTATGTGGACAATACTACAATAGGATATGAAATTATAGCCCAAAAATATTGTCCTGCAGGGTGCAATTGGCCCGGGGGCCACAAGTTTCAGACCCCTGTCCTATGTGAATGTATTAAAAAAAACATTTTTTGCTTGAAAGAGTTAATAGGATAAATTAACATGCGCCATACAAAATGAAGCAAATTACTTAATTTGTCCAAAAATTAATTTTGAAGATCATTAAATGTGTTTTTCTACAATCTGTATGCAATCAACAAGACAAGTAAATTTCTTTATGAGCAAAGTGACACTCAAGACATTAATAAACACCTTAAAAACACATATTGCATACATATTCAACCTACTTAAAACATTTATCTTGGACTTTTTGTTAAATATTTTATGAAAAACCTTGAAAAAAATCGTTTCAATTGATATGGCAATCGTATTGGGAAATGCCCAAGTCATCATTCTTACCTGTTGTACCTTTTGGTCTTAAAGGGCGGGCCGAAGAAGTCAGTAGACCAATCAGGCTCCGGGTTTTCCTAAGTCCATCAGGCCCTGATGCGATCCACCTGTGTGTGATTGTTTTTTTTTTTTGCAGGAGCTACTTCCTCCTTCTGTCTAAAGGCTGGGCAGCCCACACGAGTATCCTTATAATCTGCAGGAGCAGTACACAACTGCTCACCTGTTCTGCCAGTTTGTGCCATGGCTCCTGCGTTCGGACTCGGGTTTGTAGAGTTCCTAGTTTATTTCTTGTTTGGTTTTGCCATCACTAAAAGTGATTGTCTTTTTCAGGTGGCTTTTTCTTCTTTGTTTACTTGGAGATGTTAAGGGCCAAAATACACCCCCGCCGTGTAAGGTTTAATCCTATGACTTTTTTGTTTTGCGTATACCCACTTTCATATATTATAAAAAGAAAATGTATTATGTATATCCTAGATATTAAAGCAGAATGCCTTGGAAATATCCTGCGAGTGGACGTCCATCCACCCCCTGGGCAATTTCTAGAAGTATCTGCTGTTGTTGGTAAGTTCTTTATCAACGCTTGTTTTTTTGGTATCTTAGAAATGCTGTCAAGTGAATTGTCTTTTTTTTTTTTCTCCAAATACATTTGTCTGAATGAAATTGGTGAGAACACTGCTTTTGTTTTAGGTAACTCTGCAGTTAAGCTGACACAAAGTTTAGCAAAACGATGTGGATTCAGTATGACGCACCAACAAGGAACCATCATGATCTACGCCTCCCTTCGCAACTGTTTTGTTCGCAATATCGTACGTGAAATGCAATTCTCCGGCCAACCTTCATCGGTGTGATCATTGTAATTTAACTCTGTTTTCCAGCGGGCTGATCGCACCACCGTCTTAAATCTGAGGCTCTATTCTAAATCGATGGCTCAAGACAATGTGTACCAAGTGGTTGAATCCTGCCACCATAACGCACGGGTGTCCAAGGAAATTATCTGTGACCGCAACTACATGGAGGCAAGTGAACGTGTCACAGCTTTCTAAGGGGGTTGAGTGTAATCTGCACGTGACCATCAAGGATGACTTATTAGGTCACTTCATAGGGCAATGTAAAGATGAATGCTCGCTCTCACCATGACCTTATTTCCAGGTGTCCGTGAAAACGCTACATGATTATGCCCTGCCACGCCACAATGATGCTGAGGTCAGGCCATCCCACAGACATGTAAACCTCTTGCTGACTGGTTGTTAAAACATCTTGATTGTTCACTTTTCTAGAAGCTGATCAACTCTGGATTCACAATCTCATCACTGGTGTTCTTCACACCCGAGGAGGAAAAGATGACGCTGCAGGAGGCCCACAGAGCTGGCTACGGGGTTGCCAATACTGACTCGAGGGTGGTTCTACGAACTGGCAAGTCTGCGTCTGAGACGTACATACAACATGTGAGTTGAACCAGTTTGGCCTATTGAGGTCCTTATTTTATTATTTTTGGGGAGGAGGTGGCTTTTTGTGGATAAAATCTCTTATGAACTTGGCCAAATGCACTTAAAAAAATGACAGTTTTTTAAAATTATTTCTCATTCATCATACTAAATATGGCTTATTTCTATCAGGCAGGGTAATGTGACTAAGGCTTCATGCAATTCCAATCTCACATCTATTGGCATTGACTTAATGATTTTGGTTGGAAACTTTATTTGACCAATCATGTCTTTAGCCAGTCGTGAAATTTAAAACCTACTTTTCCTGATAACATTCCTCATTTTAAAATATGTAGTAAACCAATTGAATCAACTTATTGTTTTCTTTTACATCTACAGGTAGCAGGAGTTCCCATGACTGTACTGCAAGCTGCTGCCATCTTTGAACACCAGTGGTTCAGAGGTCAGGTTCATTTGGCAGCTGCTTGTCCACAACTGGAAGGTAATAAAATGGATTTAATTGCAACAAAGTAAAACATTTGCTTTCTGTCATATCCAAAGTTTTGGGGAAATTATCAAAAGTACTAGTAATATCTCCAAGCAAAGCCTTTGAGAAACTACATAGTTCACGTCATTTCCTGTTCCCTGTGTTCTAGGAAGCGTTTATTTCAAACAGAACACGATCAGCTGGTTCCTGCCCACACGTATCGACCCGCTCATTTCCTCTGGTCAGTTCAGACTTCTAGAGGTGCACATGGGAGTGGATGGAAAGAGGTTGGACAGCACCAAGATGGCAGCACAACATTTTAACATGACAGTGGATGACATGTACATCGTGCTCCATATTCCCATCGGCGCACCCAGTGGCTTTTTCATGGTCTGACATCAAATTACTATTTTTTATTTATATTTTCCCCATTGCAAGTAACTGTTAATCTTCCACCAGAGTCAAGTTCAGGATAATGACTACTTGGTAAGTTACATAATTGAGCCCATGCTGGAATTGGTGTGGATTGAAGATTCCACCAATGAAGACACGAGCTACAAAGTACTTTTTCCCATCATGACACCACCTGAACGTCAACCCTTTAAAGTGATTGACAGTGAGTCACGTTATTCTTAAACGATCTCTTAAAAAGGATGCACTTTGATTTGAATTTTCTTTTCAATCAGACACTGTTCCAGAAGAGAAACTGTTCAAAATATCTGTCGGACCTTTTGCACCTGACGTGGTTTTACTCAACATTACATTGGTTGACGGGCTCATGTCGGTACATGAAAGTAATAAACGAGGCTTCAATGTGCAGGAACATTACTCTCAGAGTAGTGGCTTAAAATACATCTCACTCCAAGTTCCCTTCATGGACCAGGCTGTCCAGCAGATGGTCAGACATTTTTCTCATATTATAACATTTGCATGATGTACTATAAATTTAGTTATGGACTTTTGTGCCCCCCCAGAAAAAAACATTGTTTACACTCTACTCCCTGGAAATAATGTTCGGCCTGGCGGTCCAGCCCAAGTTTATCCCTTTTTCTCGCACTACTAAACTGGAAGCTAAATTGGCTGACATAGGTAAGGAGTGGTATGAAAAAACAATTTTATTACAGTAGGCCCCGGTTTCTAACAATTGCCTTTTGAATTTAATAACTCGGGTATATTTAACCAATAGAAACAATTTTTTTTTGACAGCTGAATGAATACTATTTTGACAAATCTGCATCTAATATATTTGCTGTTTCTAATGGAAAAACAGTTCTCTAAAAACAAAAAAAAAATCATATACTCATTTGTTTGAATCTTGAAACTTGTTTGAATCTGCAGGATTAGTTCCATTTGAACACTCTGAGGTTCAACCTTTAGCTACTGGTGGCTGTGACTCCAGGAACTTTTACATTCTTGTGCAATATGGAACACAAGGCTCCAACTTCCAAACTCGTGTGGGAAAGCGTCTTTTGTCCGAGGCTCTGGCTAAGGAGTACATGTTCAGCAGTAACAAAACCCACTTCAGTATAGTGGTGCCATTTTCATCCCCTGACACAGTCTATGAGGTATGTACTGTACTTTTTTTAAAAAAATCAATGTACTTAATATGAACATTTGAAGACTTGCAGTTACAAAACCCTGTCATAACCAGTTTTCCCCACATTTTATAAACTTTCCTTTGCACTAAATTTATAAGCAAATTTGTTTTAAATTTTCCCAAGGCCATCGAAGGATCATCTATCCGAAGCAGACTTGACATTGCATTGATAAATCAAGAAACCCAGCGTAATCTAAATGACTTCACTCTGACTTGTCTCTTTCACACAAAACTCACAGGTTTGTTTTGAATGCTTGAACTTACAAAATAGGAATTTAGAAGAATTTGAGGGTTTAGAACCACTTTATTGAAATTGGTTAAGTCACTTGTAAACACTTTGACTCTGGTGTTATTTCAGAATGTTTTGCTAATGGAACTATGACTGCTCTAGCGGTCAAATTGGAGTCAGTCCCCAGTCTGAAACCCAGTCAGCTCACTCTCCTCGACCCCAAATGTGGTCCGGTTTACAGCAATGACCGCTATGCCTATTTTGTCTTCTCTGGCAATACCTGCGGGACCACCAGGAAGGTAAAAAATCTACTGAAATCTACTTCAAAACTCTGGACTGACTCCTTTCTGATCTCCTCCTGGCCTTAGTTTGTATCTAATGCAATGCTGTACGGAAATGAAATCGCCGTACCTCAAGCTCTTCAAGGACAAAAAAATGCCTCCGATGATGAACCAGACTTTGAGTAAGTTGACAGATTTAACTCTGAATTCGTCACTTAAACCCCCATGCACATAAAGATGACTTAATAGAACCTTCACTGCAACCTTTCATAGTGCACGAAACATTATAGCTTGCCAAAGTGGCCATTAAAAAAATTACAACACCAAGTAATAAAACAAATGTGTTCCATACACAAGTCACTGTAGACATAAAAAGCTGACAATTGATTTTCTTTTTTGTTACTCTTTTAGTTTAAAGGTTTCATGTCACTATGTTGTCAACACGAGTCGCTCCGTGACCTTCCACACCAGATCCCGCAGGAATGATCGTTATACTGAAAATGGGAAAGGACAACTGCAAGTGGTCCTGAGGCTCGCAATGGGTATGAGACCACATCGTATAACAAAAACGTACTAACGGTGTCAAAAATGAGATTATGCGGAGTATTTATGGGAGGATGACCAAACCTACAGTGCATTTGGCAAGCTACAGCCACAATTCACAGTGGTCTTGTCTTAATGTTACTCAGGTCACCTTAAACTTTTGTGTATACAAGACATTTAACTGGAATAACACTGAGTGGAGATCCACCAAGGTCAAACAGTCTTGAGCAGATACACCTGACTTGTTGCCATGACATGTCATTGTGCCATTCTAAATTTATATTCATGTAGTTATCATCATTGATTTATACTAGAGTACAATATATGGCTGTTTGCCCTAATGTTCAATATTTTAAATGGTGTCTAAACAAGTGAAAGCAATCTAAAAATATCTTGTTTCCTTAACCACTCTGTTTATAGATGATTCCTACACTTCATTTTATGGTGCCGGCGACTACCCCGTCTCAAAGTATCTGCAGCAGCCCCTATTTTTTGAGGTAGCGCTTATGAAATCAAACAACCCCAAAGTGTCATTGCAGCTAGAAAACTGTTGGGCCACAATTGACAAGAAGAGGACATCCAAGCCCAGATGGAATCTAATCATAAATGGGTATATATAAAACTGTTCTGCTTGTTTTATTAATGTAATTGTTGCACTGTTTAAAGACTTCCTTTTTTGATTTAGTTGTGCAAATTCAGTGGCTCCAAACCAGGTGATCTTTCATTCTGTGTTGGAAGATGACAGAGTAGCCTATCCATCCCATGTTAAACGGTTTGAAGTCCAGATGTTTGCTATTGCACAAGACCAGGACAACTTGAATAAAAAGGTATTTTCTTTTACTTAGACTTCAGAATTCCTAACAATAAGGTCTTTCTCATCTTTGTCATTGCAGCTCTATGTTCACTGCGATGTAGAAATCTGTGACCACCAGGGGCATCTCAGTGAAGCATGTAAGAAAAGGTGGTGCAACAATCAAGATGATGGGGTTAAAGGTGAGTAAGATTTTCTTAATATTTATTAAATGTTATTTGACCTAACTTTTCTCTCTCCCTTGTCATAGTTCAAAAGAGAGCCACTTCAGATGTTCAAGACTTTATCAAAGTCTCTTCTGGATGCATTCATCTAAACTAAAAAAAAAATAAACTTTTTAAACATGGCATTGTTTGTGTGCTAACATTTCTGTGAATACTGAACTCTTGATGCAAAAACAAAATTTTCATAATGCTATTGCTGCTTTGAACTACATGTTTGGGTACAAAAGAAAATAGTTTCTAGAGTAATACCAGAGTGCTCAATGGCTTCCATCAAACATGGCACACTTGGCCAATCATTCTCAAATTATTTTATGACTAAACTTCTTCCTACTGTGACAGTGAAATTTCCCAAATATGGGATGAATAAAGTCCTCTAATCTATTTTCAAGAACATTAGTCCTTTAAATCAGGGATTTTCCACTTCCATATAAGGACTTGTTTTAATCAAAATTGGAAATGATTTTGAGGTCTGTTTGAAGTTGACCTAATGTAATTCAAAACACTGAAAAGTCTAACTTGTTTTTTCCAAAATGTTTGACCAAATTTCACCAATTAGACATTGATTAATGGGGAATCTGAGCCCCAATGACTACAACTATATAATTTTGCAATCTCTAAGAATAACAAGTTATTCTACTAGAACATGGGTGTTTACACTTTAATTGCTCCAAAATCTACTTTTTAATGAGCCAACTTCCTGTGATCTACTTTGTTGTTAGGGTTAGAATTCAAGTGTTGGCAAAGTGGTTCTGGAGGGCTATTTTGAGTGCACCTTATTCAATGGGAGTTAGGCTGAAAAGAGAAGCACCTGACTTCAGTCCACTGATTGCCTTTCTAACATTTGTGCAAAGATAACATGTGACTTACTGCAGGGGTGTTCAAACTTTTGCTCCAAGGTCTACTTTTCAAAAAGTTGGTCTTCCACAATATCTTTTTTATAGGCCAATGACAAAGCTCAGCAATTATGTAATGATATACTTTGCATTAGACTCTATCAACATTTATGGAAGCTTTAATGACTCACGCTAAAGCTTATTGTAGACATGCCAAATTAATAAGAGCCTCGGTAAGGAAATCGACAGAGGGGAGGGATCAAATGTTATTGTTGTTGGATCTACTAATAGCATCTGGGCGATCTACATAATGGGCACCCCTGAAGTAGACAGTGGGAAAGGACCAGGATACCACATAATGTTCTGAATAACCACTCATGTTGGTAATATATGCCCCTGGTATTTATGAATATTGAGATTTGATTACTTTAAAAAAAAAATTGTCTGTGAAAAGTGTCTCACTCACCTAGATCTCAGTGGGCCCAAGATATGTTGTTTAAGACCCCTGCATTAAACTGAATTCAACCTACTCATCTTTGATTCATAGCCATGGTAGATACTATACAAGGGTCGTGGGCGCTGCTGCAGCAAATCCCAGCTGAATGGGGGCACTAGGCAGGGGACACCCTGAATTGGACGAGATGGACAACCATTCATGCTTGCACTCATACCTAGGGGCAATTTAGTGTTCAAACAGCCTACCATGCATGTTTTTGGAATGTGGGAGGAAACCAGAATACCCAGAGAAAGCCCATGCAAGCCCAAGGAGAACATGACCTGTCCAAAACCAGTCAAGATGCTCACTTCTCTGATTTGCCTTCATAATTGATGTTACCCCTAATAGTGACTCTACACCAGAATTAAGCTAAGACACAAATTGCACTTTGAGTTCCATCAACACAAAATGTACATTTTAGACAAAACTGCCTGTTTTCATTTCACCTTTTTGGTCTTTCAGATTAGAGAACTTCATTCATCCCATATTCAGGAAATGTCATTGTCACAGTAGCAAGAAGGTGAGAATGCAGACAGGTCAAGACATTTTAGACAAGTTAAATACATAAATACAAATATAAAAATAAGCAGTTTTTGAAGCAGGCTAAGAGGATTTTTTTAAATGTAGAGCAATCTAAAAGTTGAACTTGGAAATCAGTAAACAAACATTTAAGGATGTTGTCACAAGAACATTCTGAAAAATAATAACATTGATATTTTGCGAATGCACCAAGCAGCTGAATTTAAACAGCCAGCTCAGATGACACAACTGAAGAAAAATCTAAAGAGCTAGGATTGTGATGAGAAATATATGATCAGTCGCACGGAACATGTATTAAAAAATTTTTGGGGGACATTCAGGCACATTGAGGAATTTTCCTGATAAATGGATATGACCAGTGACATGTTTGTTGCTTTTAGGAATTGTAATAATTTTTTTGGGTGGTGTGGTCATGCACCAAAGTGCTTCAAACCAAATTTGACAGTTAATTTCAAAGATACCCAAGTACCATAAATTAAGCTACACTTTTTTTACTGAAAGATTACAGCACCAAGGTGCAGTCAATGTCATGATCAATTTCTACCCTGAGGCAGTAACTGGTCAGGACATTTTAAACAATTAATCTATACTTTAAAAAAATAAGCAACTGAAGAGAAAGACATTGCAAAAAGATATTCATTTAAGAATCTTTATTCAGAGTTCAAGAGATGAATTGGTCCAGATGAAATGTGCCTTTGCTGGGTTGAGTCAGTGCTTCTTTGTGCTGAAATAAAAAAACATTGTAAATTTTATGTTTCATAGGCTCAGTAGTAATTAGACTCACCTCTTTTGAATCCTTTGTTGCCATGAAAGACAGTAATTCCATGACTGCGGCGTGGACATTGACCTTTGCACAAATCTTCTGAGTCACCATTAGTGTCACACACCACAGCATTACAGTGGACATAGATCTAAAATACAAGAATCAGTTTAGATACAGTTGCACTCAGGAGTTAATTGAACAATATACCTCATTCTTCAGAATCTCATCATCCTTTGTGAAGGTGAACATCTTAATGGAGAAGCGTTTGAAGTGAGATGGGATGTCAACTCTGGCATCAGAGGAAACCGGGTGGAAGAGTGTGACATAGCCGTCGTCTTTGTTTTCACAGCTGGTAAGGGGAGATTGAATTAAACTGTGGTAAGCGAGGGGGGGAAAAAATAAACCAATGCACTTACGTGTTAATGATAATGTCCCAACTTGGCAGAGTATTTCTATCTTCATTGGCAGTAGCCCAGCAACTTTCCAAAATGAGTTCCAGGGAAGGATCATGAGATCGAGTCAGCTCCACTTCAAAGTACAGAGGTTCTCGGAGATGTTTCACGACTGGGTAATCTTCAACTTGGTAGAAGTAGTAATAGGAGGAATCTGGAAAAGTTAAAAATATTAGCCAATGTTTGGTTGTTTTTTTTTTTTAAATAATGTATTCGTACCATGAGCTAGCCTCATTTGCACATCAAGTTGACCCAATCCAATTTCAGCTGAGGGGTAAGTGGTGCGGGATTTGTAGCCAAATGCAAGAGCCTGGGTGTCATTAACTTTGTAGTAGCAGGAGATGGTTTGCCTGCAAGAGTAAAGATTCCACCTGAGGTTTAGAAGGCGGGGCAAAAAAAAAAAAAAAAAAAAAAAAAAAGTTCCCAGGTAATCAGAATAAAGGCTTGCCTATATTCAGGATCAGTAGGTGATGTATAGGAACTAGCTTTGTTGTTATAATACAGGCCGATCTCATTTTGGTACAGTATGTGGTTTTCAAGGAACTGGAGAAAAAAAAAAAAAAGCAAAAATGTTATTTGCATTCTAATTTCCCAGGGTGTTCAACTGAACTTACTGTTCTAGTGGTTCCACAGGAATCAACATTGAAAGAGAAATAAGCAAATCTGTCATCACTGAAGGCTGGTTTACAAGATTTATCCTTGAGGGTTAGCCATTTGGGGATGAGGTTGGGAACAGACTCCACCTTGACAGCCAATGCATTCATGCTTCCATTTGGGTGGCAGACTGAGGACAAGGAGATGATTTAAGTGCTTGATAACTTATTACAATTGTTAGTTCTTACCAGTGGTCATTAAGGGGAAGTTGCAGGCCAGGTAAAGATCAGCAAGCAGCCAATTGTTGTTTGGCTCCCAAAGCATCATGTCAAGTCTTGCTCTGATTGAGTCAGATGATATGTGCTGTAACAAAATAAAAACTGGTTATAAAATTGTTCCAAGTAGGTTAGTGTTTGGTTCGGGAGGTATACAATACCTCAAAGACTGTTTGTTTGACAGCAAAGGGAATAACAAGAGTTAGGTGGGTAGCATTTTCTTGAATTTTGAATGCTTGTGCAAGCTCAGGAGTAAGTGGCTGATAACCAATCAGAGTCTGGAAGTGTTTGCCCTGGCTTCCAAATTGAATTTGGATGTAAAATTGAGTCTGATCGCAAGTGCCTTGGATGGTGGGAAGAACTGGGGAGTGACAAGAAGTGTTAAATTCATGTTGCAAGTGTGATTTTCACCATCTTACTTACCAACATCTTGGAGAGATGTCATCAACTCAACTGGGTGAGCAAAAGGAGATGCTTCAGGATGGACCAAGAAACCAAAGACCAGTGTGAGGGTGTAGGAGGTAACCAGGGGCTCAGGATTCTGCCAAATAATATGAAGGTTATCACAATGATGGGGAAAGCAGCAGTTGATGTACTTACATTTTTGAAAACTTCCACAGCAGAAAAGGGAACAGTCAGAGAGAAGGTCTTTGTGTCACCAGGATGTCTGTGCTCCTGTACCATGAAGCCCCTGGCTTCACATTCTTCCAAAATAATTGTGCCAGTGGAGAATGTGATGTTCTTCAGCTCAACATCATTAAGAAAGGTGCCCACATGGATGTTGAATATCCTCTCCTCAGCATTTGTATCTGGATAAGAGGTAACAATTAACATGGCTATGATCCCTAATATTTTTTTACACATTCTAGGTATTTAAGGTTTGGGGCAGAAACTGAGACTTACAGTCAACAGTTTGGGGTTGTCTGGGCATAAGAGGTGTGGTGATGGGAAACAGAATTTTGTATCTGGTATCTTCTTGGGTTCTTTCACATCGCCATAGGACTTCAAGCATAGGTTCTACAGTGTAGGTCATGTGGTACTGGTAATCTGGGGCATGGCTCTGTAATTATATATAGTCATTTTTAAATTAATCATGTAGCTGGACATGAATGATACAAGAGGTGGGGTACACCGAACCTTGTTGTAGCCATCAGTGGAACCAACAGGGATCTCTAAAACGATGTGAAAGTCTGTTGCTGACAGAGTGTAACCACGTGTGGCCATTTGCCGGCGATCCAAGCGCTGACCATTGATGCCCATGTACATTTCTAGAATTTTGACTGTTCCATCCAGAAGCGGAGTGACACGACGAGGAACATGCCAAGAGATCATTTCTTCGGTGAAAAGGACACCACCTATATGAGGACAATATATATAATAAGCCAAATGACGGAATTCATGTGATTAAATTAACTCACCTGTAGGGCAAGCAGCCATCATGTTCATTACAGTCAAACCTTCAGGTGCCTTATGGTAGATGGCAACTTTGAGAACCTCCATTGGGACCCCAGCCACCTAAATCAGCATTGACAGTTATACTCTAGTTGAAGGCATGGGGAGGGGGTGAATAAATCATTTTTGACATTGCTTACATCCTCAGAATAGGTTTTTGCTGTATTGTAAGGGCTTCTCAAAACCATACGGTTAACAGTGGTCATTGCTTCACATCCTGCACGTTCAGCCTCACTCTTCATCAAAACGACTGCTTCTGGTGTGTAAAAGGTCATCTTCCAGATGCCAAACTCAGCACTGGGGACCTGGAAAGAAAGTTATTTTTAGTTTTAAAATTAAAAAAAGTAAGTCATTCCATTTGTTTCATATCCACTTACACTGGGGACAACATTCTTGGAGTACTCTTCAGCATTTTCTGGACGTGGTGGGGGCATAAAGTTTGATACCTAAAATTTCAAAGTCATTAATTTGCAGTTCTTGTATAACACTTGCTGACCCATAAAAGCCACGTACTTCCATGTAGTTTCTGTCACAAAGAATCTCTCTGAAAGCCCAGCGGTTGTAGCTGCATGTCTTAATTACATTATGGGTGACCAGATCAGATGGCTTGGTGCTGTACATTCGCAGTCTCAGGCCAACAGTGAAGGTTGAGTCATCCTGGACCCCCCCCCCCCAAATAAGAGTTAGTAGACCTTTTTTTTTTTCAAAGTAGGAATATTAACTAGAAAGAGGCATTCATACACAAGTGCTGCAGAGTTAAGACCAAGCCAATTTTAGTTAAAATAAATGATTGGCTCATAATTTAAAGAAATTACCCTAGCCCACTCCCACCAAAACTACACCAGGATTAGGGAAAACGGCCTACTTTAAAACTAAAGAATTTAGTCAAGGTAATTATATCTACCAAGAGGCACCATCAGTGCATTTTCTGCCACATTCTAGGAAAAGAAAAGCCTTAAAAACATACTTTGTTGTCCACATGGCAGCCCATCAGGGAGGTGTAGATTCTGGTGTTACCCCAGGGATCAGATTCCATGCTGTAGCCACACTGAGCAGCCAAGGCAGGTGTTAACACAATGTGTTGGGTGCCATCTACGGGGCAGAGGGAAATGCCATTTTTTCCCTCATTGCAAAATGCCAAGGCATTGAAGCAGCCAATTTGAGATTTAACACTACTTACTGATGGCCTCCACTTCTAGTTGGTTCCCTATAGCCAGGGCTTTATCCAGCGAAAGTCTCATTAGGTTACCGACACAGTCAGTCTTCAAGCCATCTGCAATTGAGAACACAGGGATTATTAAAACAAGAAACAAAACAAAAAAAAGAGAACTGATATGCATAAGGCAATAACATACTTGGCTGTGAACTCATCTTAGTATTTGGCTTTGCTTGACTGAGGGCTATCGCCACAGCCAGCAGGCTCCATATCAGTCTTCGAGGAAAAAAAATAAAATGTAGACAAGAAACCACTATATTGGTGCCAGCAATTAGGAAAAAGTTATACTTACAAATTCCCAGCATTCACCATATTGCAGTCAGTGTGAGTACAGCCACACTAAACACAACCGTCACAGGAACTGGGGCAGGAATTGGCACTAGAAGACCAGGATGCCCCAACCAACTCTGAACTGAAGAAGGGGCTGGCTGACTGCTTTCCAGAAGGCTCACCACATGTTTTATACCGTTCAGGTGTATGATGCACAGGTGCTCTGCATCAATAATTGGGTCATTAACACACACACACAAACACACACACATACATACACACACACACACACACACACACACGTGTGAAAACGCGCACTCGTTCACACTTCAGGAATCAAATGAATTTATTTCAAAAAATGATACCAATACTTAATCAAATTCAAATGCTACTGCTCTTGCATTATACACATTTGAGATACAAGTTGAAATAACTATCGTGTTTATAATTGATATCTTCTGCAATAATTTGATGCAGTAAGCAAAACAATCCAAAAATGCAGAGAACTCAACATTTAAAGTGGGTATTTAACAATGAATGTGTTTTTTAAAGCCCTGTTGTACATCAGAAAGGGTGCATTTTTGTTGTGCATCAATGGGTAACTCATAACAATA
The DNA here is from genome assembly GCF_051989625.1 of Stigmatopora argus. Taxonomy (NCBI): domain Eukaryota; kingdom Metazoa; phylum Chordata; class Actinopteri; order Syngnathiformes; family Syngnathidae; genus Stigmatopora; species Stigmatopora argus. The sequence goes on along the minus strand of NC_135405.1, from coordinate 7,936,402 downwards.
AAAAAACTGAATAAAACTAAATTAAAAAATGTAAAAAAAACATATATACACTGGTGATAGCCTCCATTAACACCTGATTTTGGTGTGTGAATTTCATAGTATTTAACTTATTGCCTGCCATTGGCAACGATAGAAGTCCAATTCATTTAAACTGGGAGGACTGGCTTTGAATTGTTATTTTTTATTGTCACTGATGAAGTGGTTCCTCCGCCCCAGCCAGTCAAAATGGATTGGACGTTTTGCCCCGTCAATGGCAGCCTATGATTGACCCAAATGATGAGTATTCTTTCCTGCACCATCAGGTGGCTTGGAAAATGCATTTACTTTTTAAAAATTCTTTGGTTCCTATTCCACCCGACTGCCTTTGACCCAGTTATCTAATTAATTTACTATTATAAATAAGAATAACTTGTAAATAATTCAATGCATATGCTTTCCTTAAATTGAAAGGGAAGCACATGCAGATATCCAAATTGATTGAGAATTGTTTGGGGAATACAATTTTATTTTATTTTCACATTCACTTACAAATCACAATACATTATAACACAAACACATCAAAAACATCTGGATTAAGCGATGCATTATGTGTAGTTCTACAATTTGTTGATATAATCTAATACAAATGAAGACTGTGTAACCTTCATTGAGGTTGAATGAGGTAATTGTACATTTATATACATAAAGCGTAAAGGATGGAAGCAAATGTTGGCAGAAGTCAATATGCTCTGTTTGTTTTGTCCCGTTGGTCCAGCAGTGTCCGGCGAAGGCCAACTTTGGCATCCTCAAAGGCTTGGTTGAGCTTTAAAGCTTGTTGGAAGTCCTTAACAGCATCTTCAAAAAACCCTGTAAGACATTCACAACAGTAGATGTAGTGGTTTTCAAACAAGGCGATACATTTATTGATTTAGAAAGCATTTAGAAAGAAAATAAACATTCCCAAACCCATAAGGCTTATAGGTTTAAACTATTTAAACAGCACCATCTAGTGTCCTCAAGAAGACACCACGGAACACGGAAGTAATCGCCATCTATACTAGTAGGCGACTGTTCTTACCCAATCTGTAATGTATTAGTCCTCTGTTGTAGAAAGCTACTTCAAATTTTTCGTCAATTTTAATCGCCATGGTGTAATCCTCAATCGCTTCGTCAAAATCCACCCGAAAATATTTAATTTGTCCACGGTTGTTGTAAGCAGTTGCCAAATGATTGGCTTGGTGTTCCCTGTGAAAACAAGATGACACCGTTTTAATCTAATTTTCTCAATTAACTTTGTAATCCAGACTATTTAGACAACAAGAAACAACCTGGAATTGGAACAGGACGAAATGAAGTGGGTATAATGTTCTTCTGCCTTTTGAAAATTCAGTTTTTTAAACTCAATGTTGGCATTTTGAAATATTTGAATACACTCGTCCGCCATTGTGGCGGAAGTGACGGCTTTGTTTACTCTTTTTTTAAACTAACTTTATTGACACCAGACAGAAAAGTCAGTTACTATTAATAATACCACTTGAAGCACAAACATTAATTAAACAGATCAAGTTGAACACGAGATAAATGCTTTATTACAGAAGCATCTTCATGGTTGTATTATATGATACAGTATTTACAAGGATCAAGATGTTATTTGTTTATTGGCAAATTGTAATGTCAAAACACAAATTATGAGCTGTGTTTATAACTCTATGGATGATGGATACCATTTTGTCTTCATTTCCAGCATCAATTTTCGAATTTTATTTTTTTAAATTTTGTTTATAATGACCCATTACGTTCAAACTGACCATATGTTGGACTGAAGCACATACTATAGTATATGTACTTGGAAAACATGAAAATATCCTTGTGAATTTCAATGCAACTCAGGAATTGACACTTCCAGGCAATGCCTTAAATGTCTCTTTATGATGTGGTATGCAGTTTACAAACAGAGAGACTTGACACAAAACGTTCAAGTTCATGGGCACCCATGGCAACCATCCATCACATAAAAGTCAATCTGTCTGTCATTTAGCCTTTTAATGACATTCCTGTACTTTCTCCTTCTTTTTATGTCGATGCTTCAGAATTTAATTAAATATTAACATTGTTTTCTAAAAGAAAGAAAACATTTACTTCACATGTTTTAGTCAAAATCCGCTTTTTGCACATAGAAACACTTTTTAGAAACTCCCACCCCCAAAGAGAGCAAAGGGAATTTTCTCAAAGGTACATAAGAGAGAAGTGAGTGTCAGGAAGGCAAACAAACGATTCCTAGAAATCGATTTACTGGAAACCAGTTCCCAAGAATTTTTTTTGTGTGTGAACGAGACAAATTTATGCTACTCACAGTTTTAGCCTATAACAAATGAATAATACAATTTCTTCCCAATATGAACATCTATAGTCCAACAAGTTTCAAGTCAACTAGTGTCATTGAACAACTGTATGTTATTTCAATGCAGCTTTTATACTGAAAATCGTTTTACTTTTAGAAACAAATCAAAGATGATGGTTGAATGAAGAAGATGCGAGTAGAAAAAAGTAACCACATTGCCATTGATAGAAACTTAAAGGTTGAAAAGACATTTTTTAAAATCTTTTTTTAAGGATTCAAGTATTCCGGAATTTGTCGCAGGGAATCTTTACGTATCTTTTCTACTTCACAGCGATGTGGCAGTCACATTCGTCTTCTTCCACCCACTGACACACCACCGCAGGCTTACCTTCCATGTGTGTGGTAACCATGAAAGCTGGAGAGAGATGGCAAACAAATATGAAGCAGCTGTCTAGTAAAAGTGGAGACATGCGTAGACTAGAGGTAAATGTTGACTTGCAAGGGTGCACACAGAAGACGCTCTGTGTCCCACTCACTACTCGGCAAAATAGCCAACTCGTCCCAGGGGTAACTTTTGGCCCTTGAGGGTGGAGACATGGTGGTAAAATCATATGGTGATGACAACATTCCTTCTTATCAAAATGAGTGTATCATCACTTATTGGGATTGATGATGGCGTGCTACAGAAAATAAAAACATTCCAGAATCTATGGCACATTGCATTGGAAAAACAATAGTAAATGTGGTATTTCAAATTTGAGACTTCATTAACCTTATACATTAAGATTAGGTCCACTTGTTTTGGATTGGATTGGATTGGATTGGATTGGATTGGATTGGATTGGATAACTTTGCTTAAACTTTGACTTTGTGCAACCTGTGATTATTTTAATAACATAGTATCTGAATTATAGTATCTGTCTCCAGCTTATTATTATTGGCACTAACTTTTGAGTCTTCGCTGTCATTTGTGAACTGATCGTTTTGAAACATGATAGCAACTGGATGTAACATGGACAAGTATCTATTGATCCCCCAATTTTCTATTTTTCTGTATTGGGGTGGATTAATTAATTGCAGATTTATCGGTGACTATTTTCACTGCAGGTTATGCAGTAGAAGGCGTTTCACTATCCATGACAAGTTTCCCAAAACAAGATAATTCAGGGGAAGGCTTGCTACTTTAAGTACTGATGATAGTTTTGTGAAACTTGTTCAACAAAAGAAAGAGAATGCCTAAAGATGCACTGCAACCGTATGCCAACATAATTCAATTTAGAAGAAGCTTCAGACAGTACAGACAGTTTTTAAAAAATATGTGCTTAGACTTGTAGCCTTTGAAAAACAGAATACAACAAAATAAAAGAGACTGCTAAGAAATCAATTGCTTTTATTGAGTATAAATCAACTGGAAGTTCCACCATCACTATTGTACATTTTTGTGCTGATGTGGCTTTAAGTTAGTTGGCACCTAGTGTATGATCAACACTGTTGTTGTGAGAGAAGGACAACACCGAATTATACAAACACAGAATTTTATTTTCCTTGTGTCATAGTGGCGAAAAACATCTGAAATGGGGACAAACATTTCTATCAGTGCCAGAATAATTTTAGCCAATTACAAGAATCCCAGATTGCTCATCCTTCCTAGTGAACTCATTAATGCCCATTATCACACGCACCAGTGCTCAAGTCTAACAGTGTTTATTTACATTGCAATGTAATAACAATGTGCAATATCTTAGAATGTGCAATATTTTAGAATTTACCCTGCCTGGACGTGACTTTTTATATTTTTATATTACTTATTTATGTTTTTACTTGGAAAACGCACTTTGTGGAGTAGCACCACCAATTTCGTTATTCGCAGCTGTGTATAATGACAATACAGGCTTTTGATTGATTGATTACGCGGGAATAACTAATTTTAAGAAATGGCTGTGCTCACAAGCTGTTTCATTATTTTGTTATTATACGTCACTCATACCAGGTGTTGTCTGTTCCTTCAAATTGCAATTTTGCCTTGAAATATCAGCTTAGTGTCATTTGCATTGCATTGTTTAAAAGAGAAATATATACATTTTTTTATTAAGAAAAAAGAAACTGTGAATAACAACTTGTCATTTGATCATCTTTAATATCTTAAAAAAATACAGTTTAAGCATAAAAGTTAATACAGTTAGAATGCAAAAATTTAACCACAGTGAACTATATTGTTCATGAACGTTTACTCAAAAATAGAACCCATAATATATACACAGTAAGCACAGGTGTGCAATTGAGGTCACAAAATGTATCGCTGATCTTTCTGTATTTCTGTAGAGATGCATGGAGGACACAGTTGTTTAAATGAGCAGACATCACTGTGGATGTGATTAGTGGCTCCCCTGTCCATGACTTCTCGTATACTGCATGCATGACATCGATCCAGCAGCTATGCATTGCAGCAGTCCATGTCTCCGACACCCACTGGCAGCCTGTGCAAATAAAGCAAATAAATGGAAAGCGTCACGCTGTGTGGTCCCAGACATGGTGTTTTACAGCCCGCCTACGTCATCCCAGTGTCAAACACTCACCCCTTTGTCAAGTGTCACACGTGCCGAAGTGCCTCCTCCAAGCGCTTAATTCTCCCTGAAATATCAGCTAGTGGCCTCAGAGTCAAGGAAAGTATGTTAACTGGAATAAAAAACTGTTCTATTACTTTGAGGTTAACATTTCACTGTAAGTGTGATTCAGATCCAAAAACAATCCCCTAATTTAGTCACTAATTTTCCTTTTTTTTTCTTCAAAAAGAGAATCTATTCATCAATGCCCCTCTTTTTTTGATTAATTCTAGATACATTTTAAAAACAAATAGAAAAATCCTAATCTAAGTGTAAAAAAATGCACCAATGCAATATTAATGGCTCAATTAAGTGAATATTTCTCTGGATGCCAATGATAAGGAGTACAGTTTTCTAGTACAGTATACTACGTCCTTTTTACGGTACTCAGATGTTTGGTCGCCGGACGTTTGGTCGCCGGACGTTTGACAACATGACAGAGTTTACTGTTGAAACCTGCTCTCAAAATTATATTCATGAGAGAGAGAGAGTTTAATATCTAAATATCTACTGTTGAAACCAGCTCTCAAAATTATATTCACCCGGGCGACCAAACGTCCGGCAACCACACGTACGCTTTTTACATCAGAAAGGATATGTTTGGCAGTCATCTTCTGCATGGCGGCCTGCGTCTGCTTCTGAAAAGCCAGTCTGACTTCACACTTGCAAGGATCCTCTGCCACCACTGGCTTCACTACTACATCACAGTGAAACACCATGTCACGACAACAGTTTAAAGTTAATTGCAGTTATTTCACTCTATGAATAAAAAAAAACATACATGTCCGGGAACATGTTTTCTCGTCCGCATTCAAGATATAACCAGTGCGGCACTTGCAATAAAAGGAACCATTGCTGTTGATGCAAATGTGCTCGCAGTCATTTCCAAGAGCGCAGGGGTCCAAACCTGAAGGTAATAAGCATTCAATTGCGAGCATACAAAGAAGACAGCATGTATTAGTATGTACTTAAAATACTGAGTAAACTACATCACCAACATTTAAGAAAAAGTTATGAAAGTTCATTGCGTAGTACAACAGTTTTTTCAATGGGAAAATAGAATTAAACAGAAGTGCTTACAACAGTACCTCTCGTTCAAACAATTGCACCACAATTGCAGAAAATGATTGGAAATATCTGACTCAGTGAAGATAAATGATTTAGAAAATGGGTGGGCCAGAAAGTTAATGAATAGGATTTGTCTGTGAAGCCTTTTTTTGATGATTTGATGGTATAATTTAATTTAACTTGGTTTATAAGGAACTATACCAACCTTGTAAGTTTAGCACAGACTCCCTTTTGAATACTATTTTTTTCTTTTTTTATTAAAGGCATTGTGAGATCAAGTGTTTTGAAAAAAAGAGGTGCTGCCTTCACAATATTAAAAAAAATACCTTAAATATAATGTCAGTTGTCAATCTTTAGCCAAAACACAAAGTTTAAGGCTGATTTGACCCTTAAACTTCTTTTTGTATTGATTGTGCGGTTGTAGTAATCAGGTTCTAGTGCCAACATCTGCAGTCCATATAGGGGTTGTGAATTTCTTTTTAAATTTCTTATGCTTTTGAAAAGATCCGAAGCGTGCAACTCCCCTATTAGACTGTAGGTGCCTCCTGCCATGCAACCAGAAACCAGGGTTAATGATGCAAGAAAATCTTGCAGGGTCATCTTTGTCCTACCGCACAAGTTTTCCCGAAACTTGGAGGTGAGCTTCTCAATAACACCATAGGTCTCCACGTAATAGACGTGGTCCTCCAGAGGCAAGCTGGCCATCAGCTTCAGAGACGCCATGTCTGCGCGGTCCACCCCGACGGCGTAGATCTCGATGCCCCGAGAGCGAGCTGTGGCGGAGACTTCCTCCACGTGGTCCTGAGGCCTGCCATCCGTCACGATGATGGCCACTTTAGCAATGTTCCGAGACTGAGGCCGTGCTCCGGATTCCTCGGTGAAGGCTTCCTCCACCGCCGTCTTGATGGCCAGGCCCGTCATGGTGCCGGAAGCCAGGGGCTCGATGCGAGAGATGGCCTTCTTCATGTCCAGCTTGTTGAAGTGTTCTTTAAGCAGGAACTCGATCTTGACTGTGCTGGCGTAGTTGACCACGGCTACTCTGGTGGCATCCGGGCCCACCGCCAACGTGTCCACCATGAGTGCCAGGAAAACCTTGGCCTTCTCAAAATCGCTGGGGCGAATGCTACGTGAGCTGTCGATAATGAAGACCAGGTCCAAGAGGCGGCTCCTGCACTGAGATTCTGGTAGCTCTGGTGATCAACATGACAGCAATAAGGCTCTCTTGGCATTAGACAGCCATTTTTAGCTCAGACAGTAGAATTGTTGGTGGAACAATGGAAACAGAATTAATTTTTTTAGCTTTGTGGCACATTTTCAAAAGGCAAGAGAAACATGCATTTGTTGGTTTAACATTGGTTGTATCCTTTTATCCTAAATGAAAAAGGATATCAGATAAGAAACAAAAAAAAACCAATGATACCGTAGCAAAATATGGATTTGGAGTCCTCCAACTTACTTATACATACAATATTTGGACATCTAATACAATTCAGTTATTAAAGACCATGTGTGTAAACTTGTAACAACATTTTACTGAATATTCAACAAAATTATAAAAGCTTCTCAGCATCTTTGCTTCCATTTTCCATGTATTGATATGACAAGGGATGCATAACTTTCTCAACAAAAGTCATTTGTTGTCTATTTTTATTACTTTTTTTGTGACCAGGCTTTAAATTATATGAAGGAAAATGTGAGCAAAAAAGTCATTTATAGTTTTGTTGCAAGTCCATGCAAGTTTAAAATATCAATTTATTCAATGGGGTCAGATGGTGATGTTTTTTCTTGGTATACTTGTATATTTTCCAAAGAAATAACATGTCATCATGCATATACTTTACCTGTACATGTCTTGTTTAAGGAGTAACGTTCCTCTGACTTCCGGTTTCTACCTTTTATGGCGACCAGTTACGATTGAGTCGAGCAACACGTGATGAAAAATGTGTCTGTTGAATTTGCCATTATTATTTTCCACTTATCTCCAGCGAAGTGCCGACTAGATTCCTCCAATTAGTAGTTATAATTTGTATTAAAGAGCCTAACTTAATATAATGCAGTTAAGAGTGCCTATGGAATAAAAAATCAAATTAACAGATGAACCACTTTATCTTTTTCAAGTTGTCACGTTTCAAAAAAAGAAGTAAAAACATGACTTCACTGGCCCACACTGACATAATTACAGTATGTACATATTACTGATTCAATATAATTACTAAACTGAAACGATTAAAAGGAATACGCTTTCATAATTAACCAAACCTGACTGGTAATAGTCTACCTGTCTTCACCGGATTGATGGTGGTGGTGGAGCCGCTTTGGGTACTGACCGACACTGGAGTGGTGGTCTCCACTGATGCCAAAGTGGTGGTCACTGGTGGCGTGGTGGTTGTTGTTGTTGTTGGTGGTGGCAGAGTCGGTGCCATAGTTGGCATCGTGGTTAGTCGCGGGGTGGGGGGGACTGTCGGAAGGTACGCCACAGGTGGAGTCGCCACTGTGGGGGCGGATTTTGTCGGACACGGGCCTTTTGAGTGGTAAGCGGCTTTGGGTTTATGGGGGTGGAGCACCACAGGTGGGGGAATGCCTTTGTAAATATGGGGCACCTGTGGTACCCGTTGCCCTTTAAATGTATGCTGATAAGGCCACATAGGGACCGAGGGTCTGTGGTAAGTCACTGGAGGAGATAGAGGAAAAGGTCGGTGCACTACCGGTGGAGGAATCCTTGGTGGCTGGTAGTGGTAGTGATACCCTCCTCTATATGTGTAGTCACTTCTGTGAACTACAGGGCCACCAAAGAGGAGATCATTAGTAGGTCAAAAGAGGGATTGTGTAAGGGCACGTGGTCTACACCAGGGGTCTATAAAACGGTCCTCAATGGCCACTGTGTGACTGATTCAGCTCAGAGAGTTTAACCAATGAGGTTTCTGCTGAAATAAGCAGCTGATGACACTTTTAAGACAACAGATTGGTGAGAAAGTGTCGCCATGTGTGCTTGGAATGGAATCTGGCACCCACTGTGGCCCTGTTTGGAAGTGTTTGGAGACCCCTGGTCTACACAAAAGCCACATTTCTACTGAATGGTACAGTTCAGGTCAGTTTGTCAAAGTTCAATTTGTATTCATAAAGTATCTTTATTTTAATTAGGGGTAGAAAACAGTGAGAAATGCATATTGTTCCCCATTTAACCAAAGTGGGTTGTTTAAAATTTGCATGAATTAAAAAAAATCCATTGAATTTTGTGACTTTTAAGGGGAGTCCAGTAAAAAATTGTAGCAAATTGAACTGAACTGTACATTGTGGTGTAAATGGAGCTTTGCTCACTTTCAGTTACATTTACAGTACAGTGCAAAAATATTACTCCACCATAAGCTTTGTATTTTTAATGAGAATTTCACAAATATACAGAGCTTACTTTGCTAATGGTGATGTAAGATTTTTGCTGACAAACGGAAAAAAAGTCAAGGATGATTCATAGTTTTGTTTTAATGTGTTTGTGTGCTAGCAGAGTTACTTGATCGTAATCAAACTTTGCTTTGAGGACCCTTAAATTATAGACCAATAAAAAGGAAAACACAATTTGGTAGAGTGCTATCACACAAAGAACCAAAAATATGAGGTAACAACTATTTTCTTTTAAGGACAAATATGTTGAATTAGTGAAAGTAGAACTGTACGTAGTTAGGTTGTTTGCAACAAGTCAATACGTTACATTGCTTGTCAAACACCAAACTGTCACATAAAAATACTTAAGCAATGTTGTCCAAATTTTCAAAATGAATGACACTTTTCATTGGACTGTGACAAAAAAATGGATTTTCATGCTGTATATATTTTCCATACACTGATATGATAATATTATAGTGATAAACATTATTTTTAAATGTGTCAGATTAATTTCTCAATTATCATTAACCTAAAAATCTTGGCATAAATCAGTCATATTCTTCAAAATGGCAAAATATAACCACCTTTTGCCCATGAATAATTATTATTATCAATTTATTAAAATGAAGACTGTATTATTTCCTCTATTTAGACAATGATAACAGAATCTGGGTCAATTTACTTTAAAGGAGGCTTTAACATACTTGCTGGGTTGAGGGTCCTTGCGGATGTTCGTCCATTGATTCTGCTCTGTCCGTAGCTCTGCGGGTTGAGCTGGTAGGTGGCCAACACGTTGCCTAGCATTAAGGGGGTTCCGCACACCAGACACCACAGCCAGTACTTGGTCCTCACCATCATTCTCCTCCTGTTTCACGACAGATGATCTCCTCTCCTCTCTGCGTCCCGAAGCTCCTCATATGAGGATACTCAAGGCCAACACGTCACAAATGTTGTGGTTGGGGGGCTGGGTCCCATAACCTCGTGGCCTTTGTGGGGGTGGGCACGTACGGTAGTCGAGCCAAGTTCCTAAAAGAGCTGATAATTCTGGGAAAGAGGGTCATGCAAACTTTTTACAATTGTCAAATACTTGCATGTACACTTACACACTTGTGCAAAAACCTTAGTAGTACCCCACTATCACGAATAGAGAAAACCCCATAGAGGTCACAGTAGTTCTATTAGCAGAGGGAAACTTTTATGATTATTTAAAATTAAACGAAATGTATTTAAAATATAATCACTGTGGTAGTTGTATGGGGTTAGACTTCAAAGCTGGGTAAAAAAAAGAGGCAAGTGAAGAATCATAGATGGTCGCAACTCTTTATTGAAGTCAAATATATTAAAGTTTGTAGTACAGTAATGAAATGGAAAAAAATAGGTCTGGTTAAGTCATAGGAGGGCATGCAACAACAAATCTTTCACGGCAGACGAGCTGATGTCAGGCTGGTGTAAAAGCAACTTTCTTCCTCCTCTCCCTCCTTGTACACAGCTGGAAAACTAGCTGGCAGCAGAGTGTGATGTAAACATCTGAGCTGGTGGTGGTGGAAGTGGCAGTGAACCACAGCAAAGCTAAATAAGGGACACAAAACAATGCTATTGCTGTGTTTCCAAAAAATGAAATGCAACCGTCTAAGTCTTAAAAGAGCATTAATTAAAGATATACAATAAGTGGATTGTCAGTCTACTTGAGAATGACGGCATTTGATTAAAACAATGAATGAATGAAAAAGGCTGGTGTCGCTCATTTGGATTTCTTCCATCATCTATGCACAAAATATATACAGTAGATAAGAGGCGCTGGGAGAAGGCTAGTGAGGGAATGTCGAAATGCATTTTGCAGTATGTGTTGTCCACAGTGGGGTTGGCTGATCCTTAAGATGGCATGTAAGGAGGTGGAGGGTCCTTGTCGGGCATGTTTACAGCCATCTCGTATGTAGGCAGGGCCGACTGCATAAGAGAGGGAAGAAGAAAGGCAATTAAAGGCACAGAGTAGAACAAGCCATAATTAGTTATTCCATTTCATATAGAAATTATTTTTTTCTTTCCCTAAATCATGGAAAAATAAGTATGACACCCAAGCCTCAAATCCAAAACGAATTATTGTGCACTGCCCCCTAATTAAGTGCAATTGTACTCATATGTTAGGAATGACCCCTGCTGGTGTTCCCAGCACATTACAAAGCACTTATAAGAAAAATAGATTTCTGAGGCATAATATCACATATTAAAACAAATATTGCCAATAAACTCAAAATATCAGTTTGAAGCAATTGTTGGACTGATCAACAAACCTGGGGCTGATTCTCAAATGAGAGGAAGACAGCGACATCTGGTTTGTTCCTATTGTTGATGTACTTGTAGCAGTTCCACACGCAGTTCATCAAGTATGCCTGGAGAAAATAAATAATACTACTCATAAACAAGTCGATATTTCAACAGTGGTCCTCATATTTTTTACTCAAAGTAACAGGTACCACCACAAACACATAAATATTTTTATAAACCACTACCAAATAATTAATTTTGACTTTTAAATGGAGGAAAATGGCATAAAATATTCACAGTATAACCTAAATGTAATTAACATACAAGTACTTAATTACCATACATACAAAAAAAAGGTACTCAAAATGTGATCTGACTTCCTTTCAAATGGCAAAAAAAAGAGTAAGGGTGTATTCACTCCTGCCTGGTAGGACTAAACCAATTTGCACACTTTTATATGTGATTGTGTATTTGTACAAACAGGTGATTTTACCTTAAGGACAATGAGGAAGGTGAAGAGGATTAGCACGAAGAAAAACAGAAATCGGGGGTCCAGAGACAACAGGTTATCCTTGTACGGGAAATCTGGCTGAGGAAACAGTGATAGAAATCTTATTAGTGTCTTATATGCTGAGCCACATCTGTCTTGTTATGGACTAACCAGTTGGTCCAGGTACTCCTGTATTCTGGGCAGATAGGTGAGAGAGCTGCAGGCCACTAAGCAGCTCAGAGCAAAGTCAAACATCTGGTAGCAGAAAAACGGGATGAGCAGTCCACTCCGGTGCTGGAGACAAAAAAAGGAAGAGCTGTTAGCAGAGACCCACATGAACTGCGGATTATTAGTTGCCATTGCTTTCTTTGCTTCACTGACTTTTGTGGATCAGGTCAATAAGGATTGTGAAGGTGGACTTTAATCATGGAGGTCAACCATGACATGACTATTTACCTCATATTCTTTCATCGAGAAAATGTATTTTCACAAGGACATAATTTGTCTTGGTTATTATTTCAGGGAAAATAGGAGGAGTCTACTGAGGGAGCTGAAGCAAAATACTCGCGCACACTATCGATATGCACACCAAGCCCTGCTAAAAGTACTTCCACAGAGTTCTATGTCCAAATGCAATTAAACCTGTGAGTCATATTGCCATCAGGCAGGCCTGTGAGATAAAGATGAATATCAATGAATCATTGTGGCTTGGAATTTCTCATGGAAATCCAGGTAATACACAAAACCACCTACTGTAATGGCTCCATACAGCATCACTGCACTAATAGTGACCATCAGCAGAGAAATGGCCAATCCGGCACCGGCATTACCTGTTTGAAAAATAAATAAATAAATCAAACAATATTTTGATACATGGGAAGGAGTGATACTCCCCCTTGAACCATTGTACCTAAATTGTATGTTACACTAGATAAAAATGTATGGACAATCAAACAAAAAGTGGAATAATGAATATGTACACAAGTTTTCATCATTTTTTTTCCTGCCTGTCTAAGAACATTGATGGTAAAGATAAATCAGGGAATCAAATTGGTTAACTCATATTTTATGTATATTATGTGTATAAAACTGCATTCATTATGTTGATGGTAGAGATTAATACAATAATAATGTAATAAAACTGTGGTTAAAATAAAGACCCAATGAAGAAGACACACAATTCTGAATAACAAGAAAAGAAAGAAAGAAAACTCCTTGTGTGAATCTTGAAAATAAGTCCTGAACTGGATGGAAAGACCAATTACTGTATTTGTTGATTTGTGGTGGAGGGGAAAAAAAGGCCACCGGGCAGCATTAAAGTCCACGAATGAAGGCTGTGAGAACTTAAAAGGACCACAAACATTACAACAGACCATTTTAGTAAAACAATGAAGCAGTGTTTTGTAAATGTCATGAGCTGTTTCACCAATCACAAGTCCAAATTCATCAAAACCACATACCTTGGTTTCATCTAAATTAATTCTTGGCGCTCCATTGGGAATGTTATTTTCAAAATATCAACAGATGACTCCATCTGTTGTAAACCTACCTGACATCCTGTCAGATGTTAAGTAATGGTCAATAACAGCATATTGTAAATTGACGGAGGGAACACTATCCGGATGGGTGGCAGCAACCGTTAGCAGGATTCCCATCAACAGGTTAATTACCTGTGGAGACAGAATACAATTCACCATAAATGTACATTTTATATTTTTGTTTCTCTGACACACAGCCCAACTAGCACAAGATGATGAGTCTGCTGCAGAAAATAAACTGCTTTCATATGCTCAGATGAATCACCGCAGTATTCCATCATTGCAAAATGAACAAAAGTATCTTATAAGGTATTAAGAAGGAAAGATCAGTTATGCAAGAACAGCATATAGATCATTTTGAAGCAGTAATAGTCTCTCATAGAATAAAGACCCGAGTCCCATTGGGAAAATTTAACTTTTAGCCTTTTGTGCTTATCAAAATAAAATTTTAGTGACATGACTACGTACACGCACCGTGATCGATTGGTTGGTAGAGTTTTTCCCGTTTGTCATTTTTGAAATTTTAAACCACTGCTTACTGGAGACTTCAGATCTCCACTGAAATAGTTGAGTTGATTGTATTCTTGTGTGATTGTTTTTATTTTATGTCAACATCACGTGGTCTGTATATGGAGGCAGCCAATGTAAACATATTTTTTTTAGTCATCATCTATTAAATAATCCCAAAGTCTGTCTAATGTGTTTTTCACGTTACATTTCACACCAACATTTTTGACTGCGTTGTTGGAAAGAGTAAAAATATTTGTTAAGAGATAACCTATTTTGCTAACGTTAGCATTCGTGGCTAACATGACATTCACCCAGCGTTTGAAATTCAAGGCCATTTTCGGAGCGATTCCAAAACATCAAGCGTGATCGAGACGACAAATAGACAGTTGATGAATATGACATTAATATAATATTCAAGCGATCACTTTCAACATGCGCTGTCAATCGATCGATCCATATCGATTTTGTTTGATTACCTACCATGTACCATGTTCCGAGGATAATAGTTCCCGTCCGGACATGGCAACATACACAACATCTGGTGCTGTACAGTTGATCTCGACTGAGTTTAAAGTGCTGCATTCCCCAACCACTCACGGCAGAGTCTCCTAATTTATATAAAAATAATCTCCTGAAAATGCAGCGTTTGAAACGTCTTGCTCGATCAGCAGCACTGGCGATGTTCTCTGGATGACAACAACCACCCGGAAGTGGAAGAAAAATACAGCAAGCCAGAAAGGTCTAATAGCATTGTAATAAATACATTTAAAAAGAATAAAAATGATTATCTATTTTTTTGTGGTTCTTGGTTTTATTTTTTTTAAAAGCATTTACTATACTAATAGCCCTCCTCATGTTGTTGGAAAACTAATGCATATCCCATGTTCCTTAAAAAATAAACAAACAAACAAAAACATTAATTCATGTTTCATTTTGGTTTTAGTTTACACTAGGCCTATCCTATAAAACCATAAAATTTTTGAATGATTAATGTGATTTTAAAAATGCTAATTAATGTATTTATTTAGGGTTTTTGAAAAATGAGTTAGAGGAACAAAATAGTGCTATATAAAACCACAACCACAATATGCTCAAATACAAATTAAATAACTACTAATAGTAAGATCAAAGGCAATAGAGACTATAACTTGAATACACCCAAACGACGAAATACCGTATTTGTATTATCACAGACAGTAAAAACGTCAAAGAGAGGGGAATCCAACATTTCCGAGTGACACCGGAATGCAACACTTGCACTCAGATGGAGCATGAATGAGAAGCTCAGCTTGTTTATTTAGCCTGACCATGCTACCATGCTTACATTCGGATAGACGCTATGTTTGCTGATCGGATACCAATGAAGGCGCAAGGTTTGGTGAATAAAAATAAATGTATATAAATGTCCGGTGATCGCATTTTTCAACGATATACCTAAATCAGCTAAATTGGCGGCTAATGGGCCTTGAATCAGCGGTGTTTGGGTGAGCCACGACCCGCGGATTAAGGTGACACGACAGTGCATACGCCTTCGATCATCGTGCAGCTTTTAGACGCGTCTTCCGAAATACGTTGGACTGGGGGCTAACTATGTCACACACGGGACCACCACCCCGTTGGCGAAATTGCCCCAGAAGAGGACAACCAGTGGCAGGTGAGATAGCCGAGCTCCAATTACATTTAGTAGTTTCATTTACAGTGCATATTTCTTGTTACTTGCAGCCATGCATGAACACTTTATTTTTTATTGGCTTTAGGTTGCATCAATATGCAGGGAGAATACTGTAGATTTAGTTCCCAAAGTACTTGAACAACCTGCATGTGTCATTGCATGTTAGCATCACAACATGCTAGCGTTAGCGTGTGTTGCGTTTAATAAACATTGGAGATTTGGAGAGTACATGAAGAACTGCAAAATCAAAAAGGTTTGGACCAACGGGTGCTAATTCATAGTGTTTTTGGTTTTGTTGTGTTCTGCTATGACCGCTTTTCAAAAATAAGAACAGTTGCCATGAGTACGTCGCAGTGTCGTCCATCTGTCACGTGTCAAAACAAACCAAGTCTGCGCGTGCGCATTTTATGGATGAGTTTTCTAAATAGGCGAATAACACAATTTATTTTTAAGATCAAATGTTTTACACTAAGCTCCATCTATGAGGTGTAACAGTTTTGAAAGGTTGACACAATGTTTTAATAATAAACGAATAATTCCTCTCCTGAAAGTCAGGTGAGAGTCTGGATGCACTCTGAATTCTCTCATCTCTTTTTTTGAACCATTCTATCCTCATTAGGGTCATGGGGGGTGCTGGAGCCAATCCCAGCTGTCTCCGGGCCAGAGGTGGAGGACACCCTGAATCGGTGACTAGCCGATTGCAGGGCACAAGTAGAAGGACAACATGCACATTCAGGGGTAATTTAGTGTCCAATCAGCCTACCGTGCATGTTTTTGGAATGTGGGAGGAAACCGGAGTACCCGGAGGAAACCCACGCAGGCCCGGGGATAACATGCAAACTCCACACAGATGGACCGACCTGGCCTTGAACCCAAGTCCCCACAGCTGTGAGGCCGAAATAGTTGCAGGGCACGCGTTAGGCAAACAACCTTTTCATATTCAGAATTATGGACAATTGGTCATTAATTTAATCTAAAAGGTTTTTTTGAACTTGTATGCCTGCCAAAAACTTGCAAACTTAACATTTTGTGAACATTTTCCTACCATTTTGTTTCCACTTTCTCTAGGTAAATTCTTGCCAATGAAAACCATGCTGGGTCCCAGATACGATGACCAAGTTGCAGAGGAAAACCGATTTTATCCAAACATGCTCTCCAACTACTTGAAGAGTTTAAATGTAAACTTTGCTTTAAATCACTACTTGTCTGCTTCATTCAAAACTAATCATCAATCTTTTTTTAACCCTCTTTAGGTAAAAATGGGTTTGCTTGTGGATTTGACGAACACGACACGCTTTTACGACCGCAACGACATTGAAAAGGAAGGAATCAAATATGTTAAGCTACAGTGTAAAGGGTATGTAACAGTCATTCATTCACGTAACGCTTTGAATTGGTTGTCAATCAATCGTAGGGCACCCAAAACGTGCTTGCTTCATTTCTCAAATTCTCTAAATTGTTCATTACAGTAATTTCACACAATTCTTACTATCCTCCCATTTCCTTAGCCATGGAGAATGCCCTTCCAAGGAGACAACTGCTATGTTCATCCGACTGTGTGAACACTTCATAGAGAAGAATTCTACAGACCTAATAGGTGAGATTCCAATATCTTTAGTTCTTTAGTTTGACTTAAGGGAACAGTTTAATTTGATATATTATTCACCATTTTAGATACATATATATTTAATCAGTAGGGCCACTTAAAAGTGGCTATAGGGGATTCAAAATTATTTTAAATAACGGTAGCCTTTTCCAAATGTTTAATCACCACCATATTTTTTAATAACAATATGCTTGGTAGTAGGAAATATTATCTCCCACGTGGTGATACTGGGTTGCTACCATTAAATGCATGACACCTGCAACATATTATGACCGAGGTGTTGCGTAGAGGTTTTGTTTTTATAAGTGAAAGAAAGAGATTGCCAGTAAGAGTGGGTGCAGGGGTAAACAAGACATTGTTGGGAGTGGCAACGCAGTGCCGAAACACCTTCATGGATCTTAAAGGGAGGAGGTGTATTGAGATAACGGAATCAAAAAGCTGTGAAACTTGCGCTTTTAGTCTTCTAACAGATGGGGGCTCTCTTTCTCCGGTTTAAAGTCCCATTCAGTGATTTTGTTTATAGGGTGCATTGGTGGGCTGAATTCAATACTCTACTGCACTCACATTGTAGGATCACTGTGCTAGTTGTAGTCTTATTTTTAATTGGTAATTATTTATTTCTAATTCATCATTATTCATTGTAAATGATGGGACCTCTTTTTAGTTGACTGCTGTTTTTCTGGTGTCTTAAAGGTGTCCACTGTACGCATGGGTTCAATCGAACAGGCTTTTTGATATGTGCTTACCTGGTGGAGAAGATGGATTGGAGGTAAGGCTCTTTGTAGCTTATCAAATTTATAGTGATGATATAGGTTTCCCCTACTAGATTTATTGTCTTTAAAAGTACCTCACAAATCTGAAATGCTTCAGTTCGTGCTGCAACATTCAAGTATCAAATTAACGGAAATGGCACAGCAGCATACATATTTTTGCACAACAAATGATCTATTAGTACATTTAAGTGGTTGAGAGAGGAATGAAAGAGAGGAGAGAAAATATTTGAACTGAAACTGATGCTGTTCTCAGTATGCATGTATGCCTTTTATAAAAAGTTATTAATAATGACTTTTTTTATTGCTTTTGTCGATGTCTTATTCTTTCCCACTGTTGTACTAGCCCAGGGTGTGTTCACCTATCTCGTAATTTATTCAATTTAAAAACTCAACCCCATACAGTTGTTATAAAGCATTTATGTTACCATACAGTAAAAATTTAAAGTTTGAACCAGGCTTTAAACAGGTTCATTTTGATGGCGAAATCAGGCGATTTAGAATGGAGGTGAGATGATACTAGTACCTTCATACATTTTCTTGCGTTAGAAATTGAACCAAATATTGTTTTGCAATTCAATTCCTCTAGCAGATCTTAATCAGTTCTTGTCCCAATTGTTACGAAATGTCGGATGGGATCAACACATCATTTCAACCACCGATCGACAAAGGCACAGAAAGCTTAACAGTTAACAGAGCTTATCACTCTCATGCCAGAGATGTTTAATGCGTCACAGTGACTGATCTTGGTGGGTGGGTTTGGGGATTGGGGCTTTACATAGAGGTGGGGCAGATTGTCTGAGAAGACAAGAATGCCTGGAAGGTCCTGTAGACATGGAGGCTGATTACACCCTCCCACCACCCACTACTTCCTGTGTAATGAATATTCCCAAAGCATTAAGCTCATCCTGTGTGTTGCAAGATAATATGACAAAACGATGAACTCCTTGCATGCTGATAGCTCCCCTACTCTTTTGTATTCTCCAAATTTATCGCAATTAGTAGTAATTGCATAGTCATTCTTCAAATTGACTGATACTAAATGTCTCATCTCATCTCATTTTCTGAACCGCTTTATTCTCATTAGGGTCGCGGGGGGTGCTGGAGCCAATCCTAGCTGCGTCCTTCGGACAACCATGCACACTCACACCCATACCTAGGGGTAATTTAGAGTGTCCAATCAGCCTACCATGCATGTTTTTGAAATGTGGGAGGAAATCGGAGTACCCGGAGAAAACCCACGCTGGCACGGGGAGAACATACAAACTCCACACTAGTGGGCTCAGTTAATAAAGACCAGGATCAGGACCCCAAGGCCTTTGAGGTCCAGTTTGGAAACCTGTCGTTATTTTTCTGGGTTGTTACATTTATACATCTCGTCTAGTTGTGTCAATCATGACAACATTTTTATTTAATTTCAAAATCTAAAATAGCAAATTGTGCAGAATATGGTCAGCGTGCAAGTTTGAAATGAAAATCTCACCTGGATTTACCCTTATCAGTGTTGAAGCAGCCGTTGCAGCTTTAATAATAATTATAGTCATAAAACAAAAAAAAGAAACAAAGAGAGCTGGTTGTTCGGAAATGGACTATACGAGGCTACATGGGCCGTAAGTTAGCTGTTGTTTGTCTTATACCCACGCCGATTTGAATCGTAGAGCATCGGAAATGAGGATCGCGTCTCGATCGTGTTGCTTGTAAAAAAAGAGAGAAAAAAACTAAAAGGCGATCAGGGTGGCCTTTTCCTTTGCCAAATTTCAAGGACGGCGGATCGGACAAATATTTAGATTAGGTCCAGTTTGGAAACCCCTCGTTATTTTTCTGGGTTGTTACATTTATACATCTCTTCTAGTTGTGTCAATCATGACAACATTTTTATTTAATTTCAAAATCTAAAATAGCAAATTGTGCAGAATATGGTCAGCGTGCAAGTTTGAAATGATAATCCCACCTGGATTTACCCTTATCAGTGTCGAAGCAGCCGTTGCAGCTTTTGCCCAGGCCCGGGCCCCTGGAATCTATAAGGGTGACTACCTCAAAGAGCTTTTCCGTCGCTATGGGGACGAGGAGGACGCACCGGCACCCCCAACGCTGCCCGAGTGGTGTTTTGATGACGACGACAGGGAAGTGGATGATGATGGAAATGCAGTTGGTCAGGAGTCCGGGCCTAGCTCGTCCGGGTCAGCACCTGGCAAACGAAAGAAGGAGAAGTTCAAACTGGTAGGACGTGTGTGTGTGTGTATAAATCAATGGACACTGCATTACAGTAGATGCTTTTTTCGTTTTATTGGTTCAACACAATAACCCACGCTTTTCATTCTAAAAAAACCAAAACAAGCACTGATTCGTCTTGGGTTGCTTACGATCACATTTCTTTATCAACATTAACAACATTCTCTCTTGCACTCCACTGTAAGTAGTAATAAGATAAAAACACTTACACACAATATTTTGAAAGGAAATGGTCAATCCTTAAGTGCTTTGACAACCAGTGCTAAGACAAATCCAATTGCTTCAAGTACACACTTGTGCAACAGCATCCGATTTTGGAGGGAGCAAACTGGCGGGCGGAGGTGCAGTTTGCACTCTGGCTTACTCCGGCGTCATTAAGGAGTGGAGTTTCTTGGACATAGTTGAATTGCCTTCTTAATGTTAGTGGAATTGTTTGGTGGCCAAGTAACTCTGAGAAGTAAAATCTCCACATCTGCTTTGATAACTTGTGTTGTGTTTAGTAATGTGGAAAATCCAGCCCCATTGGAAACATTAGATTTTTTTTTAAATACTTTTGCTAAGAGTCTAATTTACAAAACATCCAAAATATGCTTGCATGCAAAAACAACAACAATCTGATATCCTGATATTATTTACTGTATTGGACAAAAAACAATTATATCTGTTAAATTAACCATTTAACAGATACAATCTTAGGTTTTTCAGTTAGCAGAAAAGTCTCATCTGCTTTTGCACCTGCGAAACTGTAGTAGATCAGGCCCTTAGTACTTAAACGAACAGTTATTGGACATTTCATGATAATTTGACAAACCTGACTCTTGAATTCAATTAAAAATTGCTTTGCTAGATCACCATTTCTTGATGTGTAAACCATTTTAGAAAACTGGAATTTATTAATTGACCTTCTTATACAATTTACATATTTATATGCCCTCATTAACATTCAACGGCCCGCAATTATGGGACAGTTTTTTAGTACATTAAAATTTGAATATGCCGATCTTAACATGCACATCTTAGAAATCTGATCATTCACTCACAGTATGCAATATCTTTGTGAGAAATTACACAGACGTGATTTATAAATGGATTTAATCTGAAAAGGGCATCAAACACTTCCCCTGCAGCTATGGTATTACACATTGAAAGTATAAAGCATGCACTTAAATCTACCTCATGAATTGCATGGAAAAGTGGAACCATTTCACAGTTATAAAAAAATGATCACATGGTATAGAGAGACAGTGACTCACATGATGGTGATAACATGTTTCTTGTTAGGAAAAAAATGCCCAAACTGTCTTAACTGAGATTTAACCTCCATTCCAACCACAAGATATGTACACTTGAATGATATTTTGAAGCTAGCATTTTTTTTGCCAATGCAGCGAGAGGTGGCATCTCAAAGCAGAGAAGCAGGTTTATTAGGTTGAATTAATACATAATTCATGTGGGGATGTGATGTGGAGAGGTAGGATTAAAAAATATATCTTTTCCAGACGCTTGTCAACACAGCTAAGAACAACTGTTCAGAAAACACTTTTAGCGGTGTGAAAAGTACCTCACATATTTTTGTGTAGGAGGGAGTGTTTTTTTTCTTATTCCAACACCGATGTTTTTTTTCTTCCAATTCTTCCTCCCAGGGGGCTGTATTCCTCGAAGGTGTCACGGTTAAAGGCATCACACAGGTCACCACACAGCCCAAACTGGGGGAGATTCAAAGAATGTGTCAAGAGATGGCCGAGTGGAACAAGTAAGTACAGTACGTTCTTTTGTTCTCCTCCTGCCCCACTGGGAAAAGGTGTGTGCATTCATTTGCATATGTGGGTGTATTGTGAGAGGCAGATTTCTCTGAAGTCACCCTTTTTTTTCTTGTTCCCCCGATCCTGACACTTTGAAACAGGCGAGATAGTCAGGAATAGATTTTCGTATGAAAAATAAACTGCAGCTGCAGCTTTTTAATGAAATAGCTTCGAGTCAGCTCTGTCTGAACAGCAGGAACAGTCAACACAAGCTCCATTTTCTAATCTCTCCTATTTTTACCTGGATGTGTTGCCGCATGATATCAAACTACTGTTCAAATGTACCGTATTTTCACGACTATAAGGCGCACCGCATTATAAGGCGCACCCTCAATGAATTACACTTATTTTTTTTTCCATATAAAAAGTACACTGGATTATAAGGCGCCCTGTCAATTTTGGAGAAAATTTAAGACTTTTAAGTGCGCCTTATAGTTGTGAAAATACGGTAGTTACAAATCTACCGTATCAGTATATTTTCCTTTCCCTGTTCATCATTATTAATCTGATCATCTTTACTGCATGCTGAAGAGGTATGTAATTAACAAGTTAAATTCCCTTGAATAATTTTTGGCA
The DNA here is from genome assembly GCF_051989625.1 of Stigmatopora argus. Classification (NCBI taxonomy): domain Eukaryota; kingdom Metazoa; phylum Chordata; class Actinopteri; order Syngnathiformes; family Syngnathidae; genus Stigmatopora; species Stigmatopora argus. The sequence continues at coordinate 7,913,569 of NC_135405.1, read as the reverse complement.
TACATTGTACCTGTCAATTGCAACATTTCACTTGTACTTGAGTCGTTTTGTAAATTCGGGATGGTAATTTTACTGTATTACATTGAGCTACATTCTGTTAGTTATGGTTTTATATAAATTGGTTATTGCTTGTTATGTTTGTCTTTAGGTTTGTCTCTTGGTGACCAATCAAACTGAGCAAAGCAGTTACACGACTGTTGTTACAAATACGTACAAGCAAATTCATTGCCTCACATGAAGCATGGGCCAAATCAGCACATATTATATATTTAGGTTGTAGCTACAACATGATATAATAATTGCAGTCAACAAAGTATTTGCTTTTTGGCCACAGATCTGGTTTTCCTGGGGCTCAGCCTGTATCAATGGATCGACAAAACCTTAGCTTCCTGGAGAAGCATCCCTACAAAGTCAGTTGGAAAGCTGATGGAACACGGTGAGTCTTGATAACGCTGAATTTGAAACTACTTCACTTGAAAATATCACAGTTTCTTTTTGCGCAAATCCTTCTTGACAATGCGAAAGCAATATTTCCTTTCCTTGAGAATAGGTAATTTGACACGCAGCAGCCCGAGAGTAGTTCGGCAACATTGATCATTTCAAGAAGCACTTTTTAAAGTATTTACCACGGAGATGATGTTGCAAAATATCTTTTCGGCATCAGAAACTTCCACACTATAGGCTTATCTCCCTTTCTAAAACCTCTTATAGTTTTGGTTTATACTCAAAGAAAACAAATCAACAAAAAACACTGTTGTCTTTTGTTTACTGAAATATTCTTTAGATATGGTAATTTAGCTGTGTTGAGTGAAGATGGTGTTGATGTGATTTCTGCTTAATTACGGTCCTTTAGAAAGCTAACTACCCTGGGATGGTTGTTGTAGCACCTTAGAGAAAATGGTGATTTGGATCTTGCCGCAGGTCCAAACAATTGCCTGGTAATCTACCAGGAAGATGTACAGCCAATAATTAGTTGTTTTCTGTCTCATAAATTAGTGGAATGGCTTTTGCCCCAATGTTATGTAACTCTTGCTATTCCAGAAGAACTTATTGTTTTGTTTTGTTTTGGTTTTCACAATTAGAATTGTCTGTTTCACACACCCTGTCCACAGTGCAGTCTGCTTGTGAATTTTTAATGACCTCACTCAATCTCACTATTGGCTTTAACTTTCAACTAGAGAAACAGAAAACTGACACATTTGAGCTTCGGATGTCAGTAAAAGAAATCGTCTGAAGATTTTCAGCTGTCTCCTCAAAATATGCTCTGCTCTTTGCCTGTGACCTGATTTCCCTCCGGCACTTTCAAAGACTTTAGAAAAACACAAGAATAACTCCATTAATGCGAAAGCCACTTTAAAGCCTGAATGGAATACAAGTCATTACTCAGCAGTCACATAAATAGTGATGTAAAAGGTCTGCACATATAGTATCTTGGGCATAAAGCATCTCTACACAAAAAGTCGAGGGGCACTGGTTACATAAATATACACACATATAATACTAGTGTATTTGTATATAAGTGTATAAGTGTGGCACTTCTTGAAATGACAATATTCACCCAGTTTTTCCAACTTTTTTTAAATTTTGGAAGCATCTCCTTTTCCATCAACCCAAAGATGTTTTCTCTGTTATAGTTCCTTGAGTGGAGCCATTTCCTGAGAATTTATATGCTGTATATAACACTGCTATGAGGTGACATTGTTTACGCGGCATCCCAACTTCCCATCCCTAAGTGGACAAGTTAGCCCCATCTATTGAAAAACCATTCGAACCACTTTGTGGAAAACAAACATAAAAGAGTAGCTATGCACATTGATTCACTGGTAATGATGAGCAAAGCTTTTAGATCTTAGGTCTCCCTCGGTGCTCATCTGTCAGTTGTGGCACTGGACTTTACCAGAGGGGATGACACAATGGTAGTCTGTGCCTCATTATATAAGTGGACAACGTGCTGTTGAATTGGGGCTCAAGCTAACGGGTAAGAATGGAAAAGGGAGGAACAGAAGTGATTAAACAGAGTTTAATTGCAGCCGTTTGAACATTTCCATGGTTGGACGCGTAGTTCGCTGTCATCTGTTGTCATATCTTTGTAGGTTGACTGATGGGAATAAGGTGAATGTGTAATAAAGCGGACCACCGGGAGTTAGAAGACATTAATGGTTTCTCGTCGCTGTCTTCTGAATATGGCAGGGTTAACTGAGGCTAACTAGCCCAATTAGCCAACAGAGGAAGACCTTCTTCTCACTGCTGCATACCTGTTTGTGGTTTTATTTGATACTGCACATTCCTTCTTTAAAACTTTCAGATAGAGTAGATAGGTCCATTATGGCAAGTGTGCATCCAAAGACGTACCTGCTGTTGTGAGTAATGATTTATCAGAAGGTTTCCAATATTTGGTTCTCAACCCTCTTGCTGAACACAGTCTGCAGCGTTTTATAGTCTTTTAGATGTTTTGATCATGTTTCTACTCCCACCTCAAGCACCTCTTTAAAAGAGCAGCTATATCTGGCCAGTGCTTCCAAGACACTATTTTTTCCTTTACCCTCCTACATTTTTTTCTTCATCTCTGCTGTTTCCAGCAGAGTTGGACAGTCGGTGAGTCTTACCTCGCTATGTGAGCCTTTTTAACTGAACATGTTGTTTGTATAGCCTTTCCTACAACCCTTATTTGATCAGTTTTTCTGCAAATATTTGACTAAGAAGCCCCTCTAGCTTCTAACATGCTATTTATTTGTGGGATTTTTGCAATTAGAATTAGGAGTTGAATTTCTAATTAAAATGAGCTTTTTAATTGCGTTTAAGGACAAATTTAGATCCCTTTAGGGCCTGTCTACCCCTATTTCAGTGTGTATCCAAACAACTAAATTAATATTTGATTATTTGTCCATTTATGAAATTTCCGGTAAGTATGTGTGGCTGAAGAAAGACTTTACAGAAATCATCCATTTGTATTTTAAACCAGTGGACATGCAACAACTTTAAATACGTTTTCTTTTTTTTTTTTTTTACAATAATAACAGTAAATGAAGGGTTACTCGAGTCTCTTTTGTGCTGAAAAGGGGTAAACTAGGAAACTTATATGCAGTGATTCATCCATCTTAAATTAATAAAAAGTTTTTAATTTAGAGTTGATCATTTCCTTCATAAGAAAAAGAATAATCCCTATCGCTATGCTAGTACTATAAATTGCATTGCAAAAACATTATGTGTCGAGCTTTTAATTAAAAAAATGTCTCTTCAGCCGGAAAATAAGACGTATTCAACTAAAGAGAATTATTTCAGTCGGATATAAAAGTTTATTTTGAGACCATTTTTACCCTTGTTCCATTGGATAACTAATGTTCATCAATAAAGATGTCTTCTACATAAGTTAAACATGATTAAATAATATTTTATTGTAGCATTTGATCCCTTGGAGTTTGTCAAATTCAGACAGTGGTATCTGCCATCTTTATCATTGGGGTAGATGCCATTTAAAATCAATTTTTGTAGGTCACTGTTTTCCAAAATTAAGTATATTGTAACATTCTCTATTCTCTTGAGAAATAAATACCTTGAATGTTTCCTTCTAATTTCCACGCCACAAATCCCCTTAAATGTTGAAGGAGCAAAGTAATTAGACTCTATTTTGGAGGGCATTGGTAGTCGAAAAATATTCCTTCATTGTTACTTTTTAGTTAATCCTCGTATATTTACCACGTAGGATTTCCTTTTGTTAAAGAGCAGCAGACAGATTTGGAATGCGAATGGGGTTTGTAAGAGGTGTGAAATGGAACCACCTTACTGTTTAACAATAATGAAACAGGTTTAGTCTAATCAGTTCTACTGTGACAGTTCATTCTCACAACAGCTTAGTTGCACTTCTTAATTCTTAATTCCATTTTGAGTGAATTACTGGAGGTAACAACTGGAATAGGAAGTAATTTTAAGTAATTAGTCCTGGTTACACTATAGGAATTACTATGTTTAGGTATTGGAAGATTCATTTTGTTACTAATAAATTGGCAGATACTCTGCAATATAATTTAAAGATGTGAAACTCTAGTGATTTTCCAGAAAATAACTGCATAATTATCAGATGGGTGGTATTGTATTTGATGATTGGTACATCCATCTACAGTATGTATTCGCCATCATGGCAGGGTACAGGTCGGTAGGCGACTTTTGTAATAAAAAAAATAAATTCAAATTATGATGCCTTATCCTCTGCAAATGCAAGTGTCACTGGTGTTACTCAAAAGATCAAATTTCCCTGAAAAATGTGCTTCTTGTGCCGCATCCTCATCTGCAAACAGCATGTTTCTAATACATATCATACAAAAGATTTGTGACTCTTCAATACAATACAGCCAAGTACTATTATTCCACTCTCCTCCCAACAGGTACATGATGGTGATCAATGGAAAAAATGAAGTATTCATGATTGACAGAGACAATACAATCTTCCATGTAGCTAATTTAGAGTTTCCTTTACGGAAGGATCCACGCAACCACCTATCAAACACTCTTTTGGATGGGGTAAGTTTTCTTTCTCATTATATTTTCAGACCTCGTCATTTTTAATCCACGTAGTTTTATTTCCCCTTCAGAAAATCCTAAAAGTTTCCTGTGTGGACTGGCACACAGAATCACTACCCTTCATAAGCGTCCTATCCTATCCTTTTGCTCAGTCTTGCAGATAATTGATGTGGGTTTCCAAAACCCCAGGCCAAAGTTGTTACAGTCTGACAGTTGAGCCTCTCACATACACTACTGACATGAAAATCATCTTGACATAAAAATCAACCTCCCATGTCCTAGAGAAATAGCTAATGGAAGATTTGACAGTTTTTCTTCCATTGATTCCTTTTTCCGTTGCGCTTCGTGTTGCGTTGTAATGCTTGGAAATGAGTTCTCTGAGGCTGAAACTGTATCAATGCCAAGTTTTCTTGGAAACTGTTTAGTACTGATTGCGGCAAATGACAGCATGACAAATCAAGCAATTAGTTTTTGTTATATAATTATTAAGAATTCTGCTGAGCCTGCGTAAATCTTTAATAGAGTATGACTCTACAAAGTTATGTTGGAAACATACTAGGGTGTCAGACTCGGGTTGGTTCGCGGGCCGCATTAACGTCAACTCGATTTTATGTGGGCCAGACCATTTTAGATATAATATTTAGTTTTTTTTATAAATGGATTAAAAGAACTGGATTAAAAGCCCTAAATATTCAATTTTTTATCGATCTAAAACAATGTTTATTTGAGCTTTTTTTTCCTTAGTAAGGGAAAATCATTTATTTAATCATTTGTTTTTCATTTCAAAAGGAAACCAATTTTTTCTTTAATTATGTTCCATATTAAAGTGGAAAACAAAATATTTTTATATATTTTTAGATTTTACAAAATGATTTTTGAACTAAAAACACAAGGAAAAAATGGATTAAAAATTGCAATTATTGATTTAAAAGGGGGAAAATCAGGAAATATAAAATACATCTATAATCTTCATTTTAATTTGATCCTAAAACAGAAAGTCGGCACTCATGATTTACTTTTTCGGGCCACACAAAATGATGCGGCGGGCCAGATTTGGCCCCTGGGCCGCCACTTTGACACGTGTGCTCTAGATAAATGACATCTTTTGCAATATATAAACTGACATATTATCAATGGCAATTTTCAACATAATGATTGTCTTCACCGGGGAGCTTTTTTTCAGAGGGAAAAACAAGGGGAAACTGATTACAGCCATCTCATCTGGCTCTTGATGCCAGTTTTTTGTCTGACATTAATTCAAGTCACTTAGACAAAAACATTGCTGCTGGGTGTCCATTGAAAATGCTGAAATTTGGTTGTGCTTCTTTCTTTAATGCAACTAATAAGCTTAAAAACATGGTTTTTAGTCTATAGCCTTTTGGTCATTGTCTAATGCTGCAAAGTCAAACCAATTCCAAATGATTGATGAAACAGTTTGCTTTAACACGGAGGAAGGGAAAAATGTTTTTGTGTTTGTTTTTTTGGCCTTTCTGGAAACTTGCATGCTTGGAAGTCTTTGAAACACTTTTAAACCCAACTTTGAATAAGCAACCACTACCAAATTATCAACAACCAAATTGTAGTCTCATTTAAAATAAATATGCACAATTGTGTACACTGTGTAGACATACACAAATAATGATTTTCTTGTTCAAATTCCTTCATTTCTGTTGTGTCCCTGATGCCTAAGTGTGGTTATGAGTTGGCCTTTCTATCTGAACTTTTTTACTCTTGTGTATTTCCATCTGTTTATGCTTCTGGCTCTTTATTTCCAGACATTTTTCCTTTATTTTTGTGAAGTTTAAGCCTGCAGTGTTGACTGATAGGTTTCATCTTCAGCCTACAGACAATGGTCTTTGTTTACTCTGGTTATTTTATATTTTCTTTTAGTTTCACCTACCTCACACCAATTTCATAACTAAATGTCAACTCAATGGCAGCTTCTCTTGGTCACACTGATGTACTCACCGAATGCTGTCTGCCGGGTGATGGTTCACTGCACCAGATGCTTAGTGATGGCTCCATCTTGCATTTGCATGATTTCTCACTTTGCAGCCTCACCCACAAATCATGACTGCCATTCTTTCACCTCTCTGCTGCCAATCAGTTACCGGATGAGGCATACAGTCCCCTTACCCAGAACAGATGGATATTAGAATTATTTTTTTTATATTTGAATGGTGTGATTATAGAAGCAGACTTCAAAACACGGACAACAATTTTCCTTTGCCTAGAGTAAAGAGAAATATACACTGTTGTGAACATGAGCTGATTGCAAAGACATCACAAATGTATCAAGGTATTTTTGCAAAATGCAGACTGCCAGTGTATGAAAGCTTGGTCCCAATTGCAGGTAAAAAAAGGCTTAAAATAAGACATTTGATTAGTCTGCAGAGTAATCATGAGAAAAAAAACAATGAGGCAGTATCATATTTTTTGGTTCAGGATGTTTGCTTTTTTAATTATATTTTCTTTTATAAAGATAATTGTGTCAGACCACACACATAAGAGAATGGTGGAATTGTAATACCGATAGATCATTTTATCATTACTAAGGTATTGGGATTTTATCTTTCATTTGGCAACAATTTTATCAACATTTTTATTCTGAGAACCTGAATTTAAAATATACATATTTTAAGTCTAACGTCTACACACATAATTCAATCTAAACATCATTATATAATTTGTCTATAAAAAGGGGGGGGCGAGAAAATGTTTTTAAAAAGACTTAATTTTTCCTTTTTTAGACTGCTGTGTCTTGTAATTTTTTTACGCACAGAAATATATGTCTGAGTTAAAACCGCAAACAAAAACAAATTGTCAGGCGTGCTAGCCAGAATTTGGTGTTCGTTTAACTTTAAACTTAGGAACTTAAGCAACAAAGTTTGAACAGTTAATATTTTATGAGCACAGAACAAGTCCTATATAGGGCTGCAAATCCAGCAGGTTCATCTTTGGCCATATGACACTGTACAGTTGCGTAACCGTTTTAAACAACAGTTTTTCCTCAGTGTTGTCCGGCATTGCTTCACCTCAATCTCAACTTGGGTGCCCTGCATAATTGATACTTTGTGCATTTCCGCCTCACATCCCTCTTTCAACTGAACCACACGAACACAATTCCTTGTTCCATATTTCGCTTATTGCCACAGGCCTCTCTTAACACACATGCTCACGAGAGAACATCCACCTCACGGTGCCCCATGAGGTCTCTGGTACACAGATGGTGTTTTAAATGTGTATATCAAGTGTGTGCATGTAATATGTTTTCAGCAATGAGCTTTTCTATACAGTTCTATTCATCGCTGGATTCCTTTTGTCTTTGTCTCCACAGGAGATGATCATTGACAAGGTGAATGGTCAGCCTGTCCCCCGTTACCTTATATACGATATCATCAAATTCAATGTGAGTAGTTTTATGAGAAATTGCCATCTTTCAAATCAATCAATGCAAGCTTTTAGCACCATGGAAGATATGTTTATTGGTTTATGAACAAAGATCTGGTGTAACCAACCAAATTGTAATTCTCGGTATGTCATTTCATTGGGAATATAGAATTTCTTGTCATTTTTTGTAAATAACACGGATATTGGGGGACCTGTGGGCCGTAATGCCCCGAATGTGCATTGACAACAAAGATTTAAGGTCATTTTCAAACAAAAAAATGAGGTGATCATCTTGATTTCTTAGCAGTTTGCAGCAAAAGTGATTATTTGAATAAGCACTGCATTATTCAACAAAGCCTCACTCTGCCTGCTGGATCACAACTCCTCACCCTCCCATTACCACACGATAAAACCTGTTGAACTATTGCCAACTTTAAATCAACGTTCTGGCTTAATCACTTAAATGTTTTTAATTCATTTATTGTATACTTCCACAGTCCACCATTAATTGAAACCTACAACCATGCATCCATCTGTTCCCTGGCACCATACTTGGTTAATAATATTCACTCTTGAACTATAGTGGAGGATATTACAAGGCTATTAACACGCCTCCGTAACTCTAAATGAATTCATCCACCAGACTGATCTGTATTCTGCAAACTCCAATCAGGCAGGTGCACAAACAAACAAGTTGTGCTCCCTTCATTGTAGAAACCTGTTATACTTTAAAGTAACAGAAACTGGAGAAGATAGCTTTAATGGTTATTCTCGCTCGCTGCCTCCATCTCTTCATCGATCACGTCAGCAAGTGGCTCAAGGAAAGCAGAGCGCTGATGGGCATGTCTTTTGTAAGATGTTTGGCAGTGGTTAGTCACTCCACATGACTCCCCCAAGCTGGCGCTAGAGCGCTGTTATATTGATCAGAGTTGGCCATTATTAGCCTTCTTCATTATATGTGGTGGGTTGCCCCTTGGCGTTGGGGCCCCATCCACTGAGTGTAGCAGAAGGAACATGATACCACCTGCTAGGTTCAAGGCCTATTGTAAAACCCAAGTCCTTTGCAAAGTCAGGGCAACCAGAGCCCTGGGATTCTTTTGATTACAACATAATGGTGAGTGCGTGTCGTTGCACTACCAAAGAGTCATTTTTTTTATTTCAGCAGATTTAAATGGAAAGAAATGTTGTTTAGTCTTGCCAGAATGTATCCATGATGTTGCATACCCTATTGTAATTGGGATATTTCAGTTGTCATGTATAGAACAATTTCTATGCAATTCTTCAAATTTACATGGTAGGATATTGCCTATTTCCATTGCATTGTACACAGAAGAAAAACTATGACCCAATCAAAAATAGTAGTGCTGCTACTAAAATTTTCTCTCTCTACACCTTACAATTCCAAAAATATATAAGCATATTCATCATTTGTATGTTAGCATTAAATAGTCTCCTGTGAAGAATGTCCATTCAACATACAATATTCATGAATTGGAAATGAACTCTATTTAAAGTACACGTGCTGAAAATAATGGCCCTTTTTTGTATTCACTGCTACAATCATTGCAGAGTAGAAGCTTAAAGAAAATTGGCATTGAAACTATTGCTTTGTGTTGCTGAACCATTTTAGTCAACTCTATGACAATTGTCATATTAAAATTCTTGACAAGTTTGAGCACACATTTCATCACCATTGCTAAAGGCCATTCAGCTCAAAATATAACTAAAAATTAAAGGAACTTTGAACTGTTTTTCACCAAACCACTGAATGAATTGTTCTCAGCTTATTCTCAGGTTCTTATTTGTTGCAACAGCCTCTCTCAGAAAAGGGATTGTATTCCAGAAGCACTCATTGTTTCAGATTTAATGTGAGTTACATATCCATTTTACACACACACACATAAATAATTTGAAAATTTAGAATCAAATCACTTGTCTTATTAAAGATACACACCCTCAAACTAATACTTGCAGCTCCGTTGGCTTTTACTGCAGCTCTCAGCACAGCAGTCTATTTGGGTAGGCGTCTCGTGTGCTACATCTTGATGTGTCAATGTTTGCCCACTATTGTTGACCAAACCTGTCAATATGCATGAGCATCTACTATGCATATCCCTCTTCGGATCAGTTTATAAATATTTGGAACCAGGTCTAGAGTTTGACTGAGTGACTTAAAGTTCTTAATTTCTCGCTGGCAAACCGACACTATCTCATAAACTTGATACATGAAGAAAATGTGAGACTCGGCACATGTATCAAACCTGCCGAAGATAAATTCCTGAAGTTCCTTGAACTTGAATATCAGCCTATTGTTAGCCTTTCTGGACAATTTTCATATTGTTTTATCAACAATTTTAGATTGATGTTGTGTTCGCCATAACATGACTTGTCCACTTGAGGATGATTTTCCCTGCAATATCTTATGTCATTGATTGATTGATTTATTTCATTTTTCTGACTGATAATCTTGAATAAGGAGATCAGTCTTATACTGTTGTAGCTCACTGCAAAACATATTTGATAGTGTGAGCCAGATTTTTATTGGTCTTTAAAAAGAAAGAAAAAAAAAGGAAACTTTGTCCATTGGCTTTAGGGCTTTGTCCTTTTTTTGTGAGATTGCAAATATCAATAATTCAAAGCAATCTTTATTCTTTTCATTCTTTGAAGAACAGTCGTCTGCGTTTTTGTGTTGCTAAGGCGTGGAGAGCAAACGCCTTGAATCATCCACACTTACATCCTGCCCTGTTTCTATGACACCGTTGAAAGATGGTGCTGAATGTGTGACATGATACCAGCGCTTTCGTTTTTCTTGACATTTAACGGAGAAGAAAAATGTCCTTAATTTCATGAATTAAGTGTTGGTGTTGAAATAGGTATTAGTCAAAAGCATCAAGGCAGTGATCTTTCAAATCATGTCTGGTTCAAGCCTTCTGTTATTATTTAACATGTTGCTTTCACAACATTTTTCACATTAAACACGAGAAAAGCTTCCCAGACAACCCATCAAGTTCTGACATCTAATTCCAAATAAATTTTGGGCTGCCCACCTCAGCTTGCACAGTCAACGGTGTGGCATTCCTCCTCCTCTTTACAATGATTACTTCAAAACCTCTTGAGTACTGACCTTTTCTGCAGGTACTAAGCAGAATACTAATGCTACCAAAGACTCTACAGTCTTGTTTGCTGTGTCCTTACAGAGGTGGGCTGCTACTAAGCCCTTGTAAACAGTCCAGTGCAGCTTTATTTCAATAGAGACTTCTAAATTGCAACCCATTTACAATTGAGTACAATTTGAAATGTGACCCCTTGATCAATAGACATGTGACATGATGTGGGGGGGGGGGGGGGGGGGGGCTGAGAGAGACAATGAGGAGGATCCAACTTCTGAGGCAAAATGTAAATAAAGGAGGGGTTTAAATTCAACATTTGAGGGAAAGACTGCAAAGCATGACATCACTGAAGTGTAGGATGTCTTCACTGAGATGTGGCAGCATTTATATATTTGAATTTTGCATGAAGCGTATGAAAGAAGGAACAGCCGATGTAATACAGTGGACGTGGCTATTCCTAGATTGGCAGCTGCATATTAAAACAACTCTAAATTATTTACAGTGGCAGGGCAGATGCACATATAAATGGAATCATAATGATATGGTCGAAAGAACAGTACATACACATGCAACAAAGCATATTATAGGAAGCAGCAGACACAAGTTTTAAGGCCTTATTTTCTCAATCAATATAGATGCGTTCTGAAACAGCAATAATTTATTTGTTTTTTGACCTAATTCCCTTTGATTTAAAAATAATCTTGTTTCTAAAAAGGAATACATATATATTTATTATGCTACTGTTTTCTCCAACAGAATAGTGCTTCCTGCTTTTATTGAACAGAATAGAACTGCCAGTTAAGAGTAATTGTCTTTTTATTCTTTTTCATCTTCGAGATATTAACAGTTGCTCCACTTGCCAAGTCGTGCCTTGTCCATAATCCCCTCAGAATCCATATAAAAAAAGATCAATACATCATGCAATATTAAACCATCTGTAATCCCATCTATACAGGTTCTATATTGTATATAGGGAAATTGAACTCCTGATCTCAAATCCATTCTTCTAACATATTTGCACTACAGTGCAAGATGTTTCGGATAGTAGTCTATAATCTTTGTTAGACTTTTAGAGTACGTTTCTCAATTTCTCACTTCGCTTTTCTTTAACAAGTGTTGGAATAATGATTCAAACCTTTTAAATCATTATTAGTAATATTTAATTAAAAAAGGAAAAACATCTTTCAACAAACTCTGCGGCGAACTTGCAAGGAGATACAATGTGGCGTCGTCTTAGCCCCCAGTGCATTCTGAATTGCAGTAACTGAATCATTGTATTTAATCGCGACACTCGAAAAACATGGTTATGTAATCAGTACAATAACACCCTCGCTGGTTAGAAAAACAAGTGTGAGGAATGCTTTCAAGGTAAACAAAGCAAAGCCGTATTTTCGATTATCGCCATCTTCTGCTGGAGTCCCGTCAAAACAGTCCCGTTGTGTTCTGCCGAAAAGCGTGTGTGAAAACAATGTGTCCTCGAGCTGTGGGGCCTTGAGGAGACGATGTGGAGGAAAAGTGTCCATGGTTCATGACTTGATTTATAGCTTTACTACTTATTGAAAAATGCTTACAACACATATAGAATATTCCATAATAATTCTAACATTCCCTCCTTTTACTATATGTTTGTTATTCATTTTATGACAATTTCAAAATAACAGGGATATCACCGTTGGCTGTTTTAATTTTACCCGCTTAGGCTCTACTCGTTCGGCAGGTCTGAAAAACAGAAAATAAGATCATTTTCGTCCAATCCATCCTCGTAATTACCATGCTCCTGAAATTCACTGTTAGTGTCAGCACGTCTCAGTAGGGGATATAATTCATGCAATTTGGAATTTGTAGGGGCAATCGCAGTGGTTATAAGTCGGCTTATCAAAGATCTTAAGCAGGGAATAATACAACACCCACACAATGTCAAAATCGTAGCAAAAAGGGCTACGGAAACTGCAACGGATTGAGCCAAATTCCGATATTCTCCAAACATATCCCGCCACCAGCGCTGCCAGACGGATTCACTGACTCCAGAATGCTTCTTCATATTGCGGTTGAGGGTCTGCAGGCCATCAATGGCGTCGGTGAGGGACCCCTCGGGTGACGTGTTGTTCGGTATGTAAGTGCAACACTCATCTCCGAACATTGCACACACGCCCCCTTTCTCCGCGAGCAGCATATCCACTGCTATGCTATTCTGGAACGTCATTAGGCTGGTGGCTGCTAGTTGTTCCTTTATCGCCACAAATCCCTGTTCAGTATAATTTCCAAGTTTTTGGACATTGTAATGCAGGTAATTTATCCAATCAACATTTTTGTTTGGAGTAATTAAAAGAAAAATATACTCCCAACCTGCTGCGATCTGATTAGCCAACTTATACTCATCCTCGTGGATGCCAATCGCATCAATGTATCACCCTCTCTCCATGCGACGCCGTCGCGAGGGGCCCGCCATCATACCGGATTTCTGTGCAGCCAATTGTATCTCCTCTACTGTAGATGGAAAAACAGACACTGGTAATAGCAGTGAGACCAAGGCACAAAGTCCTGCTGTCATTTTGGCAGGAGTCGTATAATTTGTTTTGACCCCACCACCACCATAGGTCAGAACGTGGAATCAGGGGTGTAGTCTGTTTTAGGACGTGGGCACACCACGTCACATTTATCGCTCCCAGTGCCGGTCCGTGCCCTGTGAGGACTAAGCAGGTAAAATGATTAAACGCGACATGTGTTGAAAAGTTAGGCTTGTCCTTTGCTGCCGTTGTAACTGGGTAGACATTATTCCATTTCATACATTTTGGGCTTACATCTTTTGTCAATATCAATTCTTTGAAAAACGATACAGTATGTACAGATATTACAGTCTGGCAAAATTCGATTCAATCCAAGATCAATATATGAGTACAGTTCAATGAGCCTTTATGCCACAATAATTGGTATAAATTATTGTAATAAATATTGGTATAATTCTAATTATAAATTATTTCCTCTTTTGTGTAACACTTCTAAACAGAACTTGTAGTATGAGACCTTTATATAACACTAAAAATTTTGCATTATCTCCTTTACACAATCAGGGGTAATTTGCGCGGGTACTACTCTTAAGAGAGGTCGGCCCCCCCATACATGTTATACAGGTTTGATACAGGTTTGATTTATAATAGCTGCATTTTCCATCAATAATAACCAATTATTTCTTACCGCCTCCCGTTTGGGAACTCCCCGTTGCAGAAATGAATTCTCTGGTCATCTCAGATTTTAATTTTACTATGGCGGATCCGGGTGTTTCCATCTCCGACGACCTTCTTACCCATGGACTTAGGAAAAACGTCAGACAAAGATTCACAAGTTAATTTGTCAGTCTGAATTATGATTTGTAATGCCCCACCGTATGGGTTAATTTTATCGAAGGCCTGATGTTTTTTTTCCGCACACGTGTGTCATCCAAGCTTGCCAATCTAGACCAGTTTCTGCAACAAGGTTTCCCCAATCTGTTTTAGGACTGTTATGTACCACACATATTCCATGTGTATCCTTTGAAATGGATACGTAGCTTTTGTAGCTTGACATAAGGGGGAATCGCCCGTGTTTTTGCCATATATCTGCATATATATAACCTCCCCCTTTTTTGAGGCATGAAATTTACCATGACTCAAAATGGCAGCCCCCCCAGATAAGTCTTTTGTTTTTGTTTAGTCCCCCAGGTTCCCAAAATTTCCCATTACAGAAATTAAAAATTTCATTTGGCGAAATTCTTTTCTTTTTTGTTTCTGTCCTACTCTGCCACCGCCGTCCTCGAAAGGCTTATCAGCGATTTCAGAAATATTCCACCTTGATATTAGAATATTGATATATCTTGGTGGCTAGCCAATTGAAACACAAAAGACAGACACTCATCCACGCTGGCACTCATAATCAAGGAATTTGCTTTGAGTGCTCCCCCAATCATCCACAATTTTGGTTTGTTGGAGTAAAACTGGAGTACCCAGAGAAAACCTACGAATTCTTGAGGACACCAGGAATACTCCACACTCCGGAAGGTCTGGATCCACTCCGCATTAGTAGATCCTCGAACCGCAAGATTGCTGCCTGAAGAAACTAGATAATTAATGTATTAGTTTCACATGCCACATATCTAAAAATAGAAATTTGTTCAATTGCCACCGCCCCTTATCCCAGTCAGTTAGCATGTGGACTGCCCTGCGAGTGGCTGTGATTAACCATCTATTCGCCAATAATGTAATAACGGAAAAGTTGTGACACATTGAAACACACACACACCCCCTTTTTGTATTTTAACCGTTTGTAAAAACTTTATCTCACCCCCTTTCAATGTTATCGAATTTTGCCCATTCTAGTCAACCCATCTACTCAAAGCATTTCTCCAAGGTTGATATTTTATAATTTGGAGATGTTATTTTTAAAACATAGACATTATTTCATCACTCGTTTCACACTATGAAAGGCCCCACCTGAATTTGTTGTAGATAATCCCCTTTATCTAAGCTTGTTATTGCCAATCGTTATCACCGTAACATTCAGGTGTATTAACCCCATAATTGCAATGCTTAATTTGTATGCCCCTAAAGCAATAGACAGTAATAACGTCCCAATAGTCATCAATATGACCTACAGCAAAGCATACGCCCCCTTCAGGTCAAACAAGGAAAGTCTTTTGTGCACCTAAAGACGCTCCATGTTTCTTCTAGGGAAACTATGCCTATCCTTAACCAATTATCTTATCTACCCCAGCCAGGTTCAATTTACCTAACAATTTGGACGAATGCCATGAAATTTCTCATTTCCGCATTGTTAATTTCATGTCTGATTTCTTTAACAACCAAATAACCCTTAATACCTAAGACATAAATTGCACCCCATATTATGTTTACTTAAGATAAGAGCCATTTCTTATAGCTCCCTGTTACCACAAGAAAAATCTACAATAATTAAACTAGAGAAATCCACCTTTTACTAGGCATTTCCTAATTACAATTTTCTTAATAAAGGACCCACAAATTGTAACCAATATGCCATAATATTGTAAAAAAATCCATTCATTTTTCTTTAACCCAGCCAATCACCTATATTAAAGTAAAAAGAAAATAATAATAACAGTATTATTCCTAATTCCAAAGCTTTTCCCAAATCAATCTTTGCCAAACAGAATTTCTATCACCTCGAAAGACATTTCTGATTAAATCCCAAAAATAAATGCGAAGATAATCGCGGAACTCTGCATCCCTTGCAGACCATGTTTTGTTCTTATTCTGAAATGTTTAAATGGAAGCGCGCCCTTACCCGCTGACTGTGACCTTCACGCTGCAGAAGCAGCAGCCTTATCTTTTGTTTACAAATTCCAAAGTGCTCTCTTTTCTTTGTGTCCCCCTTCTGTGCCTCCTGTGAGCAATTATTTTTTAGAGAAGACTAAATTACAATATGCTGCAAGCACAACTATATCATAGCAAAACCCATTTCTGCCCTCAAGTTTGCTTCAGCACCCCCAAGGCCAATTATTGTAATATTCAGCCGCACCAAAACAGAGCGCTCCCCCCGCAATCAAAGCATTATTCGGCAAGTTTAGAGTTTGACCAAAACGCAGTTTTGGCAACCCCGCTAAACATTTAATTTGCTGTTTTGTATTTCTGTTAACCAAAATATTCCCGCTAGCAGACGGGAACGAAACCAGGATAAGCCACAATAAGCCATTTCATTCCAGTACATTGACAGTACATTTAGTTACTATTAACAAGTATGCCTAGCAGCATCACACAAAAATTTTAATTGCATCCCATTCACGAACAGTGTGATTTCAGGTTTAATTGTATCAAGTGCCAATATCTCCGCTAAATTTAGTTCCACTTCCCTCTGCTCAAATCCATTTCTCGTTTTGAGCAGGCCCCCCGACTAGTCATGCCGATTTGCCTTCACTTTTAGAGGCCCTGTTATTTGGGCAATCGCGGGATATATGACCTATTTTCCCACAGATCCAACAGGTTTTCTCTCTGTTACCTCGATTTCTGTTGAACTTCCCTGCGTATTTTTTTTCATTATCCCTGTTAAAAGGTTTACGTTCACACCCCTTATTTTGGTCAAAAATCCCGTCCTCGTTTGAGGGTGCCCCCCCCTTTCTTTTCCCTTTCTTTTTTAAAACCTCTTCAGCCTGGACCGCCTGATTTACGTATTGTTCAAGCGTGCCCGCAGGCCTGTCTATCATCCAAATTTGCTGCGTTTCCACCCCATTCAGGTGATAAAATCTAATGTCCCCTTTTCTGTGGAATAACACAGCCTCTGTGTTTCCAGTCCCACCGTTATCAACCGATTTAACGCATCCATCACTCCGTTCCCTTGCCATCATAAACCAATAATAGGTATCATTATACCCCTCCTGCTCCATTTTGTTAAGGTTTCCCCCATGCTTAGCACGTATTTTATCCTGCAGTATCAATATCTTATGCATATTAAGCTGGCCAGCAAATCCATATTTATTTATCCATAAGTTTAGGTGTTTAACCCTTGTAGCGCTTTGATTTTCAACAAATTTCCAATCTTTACACGGCAGACGCATCTTTGGATCGTCAATAGCCGTTTTACTGTTTCCACTACCCATTTTTGGAGCGGATTTGTGTGCCCCCGTAGTACCTGTTTTTTTTTTTTTGTACACGGCAGACGTTTATAGACCACACCGTGTCTACCTGCTAGTGACTAGTATCCACAGGGTTTTTTAAAATCGCTATCCCCAGGATGCGAGCCTTACTTCTCAAAATAAGGCCTTCGCGTGTGATGCCCTTCACGCACTCGGAACCCGTCAACAATATGCAGCCATCACACGCGGACTCGGCAGAAATGTCGAAAGATGCTTACCAAGAGGATAGTCGTCAACCGATTAGAAAACAGGCGCTGCTGAGAAATAGTCCGGCCTGGAAAAGGGATTCTCGCCGTGCACGGTCACTCCAGATATTAAACTGCAGCGTCTGAGCCTTATCGGTTTGTTGACCCCGGCTACTCGAAGGACCAAATGTTGGAATAATGATTCAAACCTTTTAAATCATTATTAGTAATATTTAATTAAAAAAGGAAAAACATCTTTCAACAAACTCTGCGGCGAACTTGCAAGGAGATACAATGTGGCGTCGTCTTAGCCCCCAGTGCATTCTGAATTGCAGTAACTGAATCATTGTATTTAATCGCGACACTCGAAAAACATGGTTATGTAATCAGTACAATAACACCCTCGCTGGTTAGAAAAACAAGTGTGAGGAATGCTTTCAAGGTAAACAAAGCAAAGCCGTATTTTCGATTATCGCCATCTTCTGCTGGAGTCCCGTCAAAACAGTCCCGTTGTGTTCTGCCGAAAAGCGTGTGTGAAAACAATGTGTCCTCGAGCTGTGGGGCCTTGAGGAGACGATGTGGAGGAAAAGTGTCCATGGTTCATGACTTGATTTATAGCTTTACTACTTATTGAAAAATGCTTACAACACATATAGAATATTCCATAATAATTCTAACAACAAGGTACTGAATGTCAAAATTCACAACAGGTATTTGACCCATGAGATACCCAATACAAAATATCCAAAGATGTGAACTTCTGCCTGTCTGTTGCAACCTAAGTTCAGTGACCCCCAGCCTCTCGGATAACATTTTGCTTGAAGGATCACAATTGGGACGCACCATGATCGGTATTACAGCAATGAATAGGATAGTATAAATTTAAATTCATAATCAGCCACAAAATGTAATGGATGTTTCCTTAATGTGACACCTATTGTAATATTTTCCATTTTTGTGCTTTTTAGGGAACAGTAACCATTGGACATGCATTTCAAAGTTTATAGAAGGTCAAAGCAAGTGCACCTGTAAAATGGTTAACATGCATATAATGATCATAGTAAAATTTTATATGCAAAACAAATGTTCTTCACCTTTTTTATTATTTGACTCCTGTTTCATCCTCCGTGTAGAAGAAAAAAAGAGAGGAACAAGACAACCAGTCACTAAATAATGCCTTAAATGCCCCTATCTGCTTAGCAATTCGAAAGGCAGAGATGGCTCAAGTTGCAGGGTTCCTCAGGGTGCTTTGCCATGTGTAGTCATTACTGCAAGGGATGTGTTGTCATAGAAACTAATCAAATTGGATTTCACTGGTGTTTGTTTACAGATTTAACTAATGTCAAGTTAACCCTTAAAAGAATTTCCCTACAATATACCAAAAACTAATTTATTTTTGTTGTTGATCTGATATCACACTTGTGTGATGTTCCTAATGTTAATTGATGTGGCCTTCAGTTTTTAATGCAGGATTTTGGTAGGTTTTTTAATTTTTGTTTAATAAGCTTTGTCTTGTGTTTCAGGGACAACCTGTGGGGCAATGTGATTTCAATATCCGGTTGTTATGCATAGAAAAAGAGATAATTTCTCCACGAATGGAAAAGATGAAGACTGGACAAATTGACAAAACAAAGGAGCCCTTCAGCGTTCGAAATAAGCCGTTCTTCGACATTACAGCATCACGCAAGGTAAATTATTTTTGGCTCTCTTAACTGGCTACAACCAGATATTCAGAACTTGGTCCTGCTCATCCACATACAATTGCAGTACATGTGTGGGATATATAATCATTCGGATAATACCCATCAATAGTAAGTGAATTAATAATGTTCAGTAAATATTGTAAGTTACTGCTTGGAATTTAGATTTTGTATTTATTTTATGATGCTTAACAGGATAAAAAGCCTCCTACATATATTTGCTAAAAGCAGCAAGTAATATAATAATTTATAATAATAATAAAAGTATTTTTATTTAAATGGCACAGCAGTGGAATATTCTAAGGCTACTAACATTGATTTTAATGTATAGAAAGTTAATGAAATTTATCAAATAACTGAATTATAATTTAGTTTTTTGTTTTCTAGTCCAAATTTGACCTAGGATAATAATATTTGTCATGACAGTGGTACCACATGAAAAATTGGCCGACTGTAGAGGGCAACTTATGTTGGAAGAAATCTATTGGTTTTATTCACCTTGGTGAAAAAAAGCTAAATAGGAAGTAAACACATCCGCAAACTAAATGGTGGTCCAGGCAGAGTGTGTAGTGTGTTTGCCCTTGCCAAAAGTGACCATATTGCTCTTTGATCACACAGTTGTATAAATAATGTGAAGGGATTACCCTCGGGGGTTGTTCCTAAGAGGATAATATCTAAAACCCATCAGGCTCCACAAGAGGTGTATCGGTTGTGTTTGATGGCAGGATAAAATTGCTGTTGGCCTTTTGGCCTGAAAGAGGAAAGAGGGCTCTAAGCCTCTTAGCACTCAACTTTCTTGGTAAAAACTTTATGATGCTTTTCAAGCGTTTGGGCAAGAACCTGTAAAGAAATAGTACAGTCTCTACACTATTATGAGCAGCACTGCTTTTGATAAGAGAACCATTTTAATTGTTGCAGATGTCAACATTATTATTGTTATTATTTGATTTCTTTTGCTCTGTGTTTTCTCAATATAAGATCAGTCAAAATTTTGAAAGCAAGCAAAGAAACAATAATAAAAACACAGAATATGTTAATGGTACAAAATAAACTTTTTTAGTAAAGCGCCCCACACAGAAAGTTGTTTATAGTGCTGTTTTATCTAACTGGTATCCTGATGGGATAAACTTCAGTCTCTAACTGGTATTCTGATGGGATAAACTTCAGTCTTGTACATCACCTGAACGTGTCAATAATAATGACAAATATCAAGCACTAGTGTTACGTTATTGTCCAAATAAGGTTTGTGTGTCTAAATCATGAGTGAACACTTGGTTTATAAGAATGAAAGACAAGGCGAGGCAGTAATTTGTATTAAGATCCAGATTTTACATTGAAATAACTGGTCCTTCCAATGTTGCTTCTGCCTTCACCTGCCAATTTTGCCATATCAGATCTTTGGAAGCATATTTCTTTTGATGTTGGGCACAAGCAGACTATTGGTTCTGGCTGGTTTGAGATTTTACAAGTATTTTGTCTGTGTTGAGACTGATTTTTAAACTTTTGATCATATAAACTTGTAACAATAAATGTTATCTCTATTATGGTCTAGAAGTCATTTACTTCTATGCCTTTAGGATGTTGCTCAAAATATTAAAGTCACTGGAGTTTCATTATTCTATTGTTCGGTTGTTTTTCCATTGACCATCTGGTCCCCATGCAGTCATTCGTCTGGTATATGGGATGTTAATGCATGGGAACTAGTGTTTGGCCCTCATTCATAGTAGCACAATCCTCCACTTTATTATATGTCGATGGGAGATTCTTGTTGGAGGCAATCACAGGCTGGAGTTGTGTGCTGGCCTTTGTCTGTGGCTAGGTTGGTGTGTTTCATGGTTGACACTATGACATTAAAGTCCCAATTTCCCTTCCAAATAACCTGCTTTATTCTTTCGGCTTCCTCCCCTGAACCAATTATCTTTTGGACCTGTTTGGCATACAGGATTTCTACATTTGCACATCCATGACATGTTTTAGGACTTTGAATAGAATTGGCTGAAGAAAAAAACAGACCAGTACCCACTGGAGAAGGAGACCCTCCGTAAAATGACCAGGCTAGGTTGTTATTTTTTTGGAGGGTATTTTTCTGCCATTATTTGGGCCACTTTTATACCAAGAGAAAAGTTCCTCTGAGGTCTCTGAAATGAAGGCCCGCCAAAATGTTGAGGTAATTTTTGTATAGAGATTCTGAAGTGTATTTGCCTTTGTTTTGGGGTAGACGATTTTCTATCTAAAGAGTACGATCAATGAATGTTGAAAAGATCATTAAGAAGAAAGTTAATCTTTTAGATTTACGTGTCACAAAAAATGGCACGTCAGTCAAATAGAGACTGAAATAAAAGACAAAAAAATGTGATTCAACTAGGTACTCATTGAAAAATTTTTTTTTTGTTATTTTTATCGTCCTGAGAATTTGTAAAAAAAAAAAAACTTTAATGCAATTTATAGTCTCATTGCCCCTGTTGTTTGTTACCATTAAATGTAAAATACTCACACCATCTGGTCTGGATGTACTGCTGCCTTGGCAAAGATTTTTATTGTCCCAAGGTTATTATCTAGCTCGAAACCCATCTGTTGCAAGTAAGGTATTTCAATAGGATTTTTTTTACATTAAATACTCTTCATTCTTTTGTAATTTAGAGATCTCGCTGATAAATTGAAGTTATAGAAAAATAATATGTTGTCTTACTCTTTTTTTTTAAATGTCACTATTTTAAATTCGCAATCACAAGTAATATAATTTTGCCCCTAAAATTTTATAAATGAATGATTGCTTTAGTGTCACAGAATTCTAATTCAGAGATTCATCATGATATTATCTACTCAAATAAATCATTAACAAAAGACTGATGGTTTTTATTGTTTTTATGATGACAATAATTGACATTAGAAACGTCCCCATTTAAATTGTGACTGTAATTTGTAGAAGACTATCTTCTGCTTCATTACATCCAATAAGTGACTGGTTACCTGGACAACAGCAAAATGGGATTAAAGCAATGCTTTGCAGTCTGATAGGTAACTTTTCTGTCATTTGATCTGATTGAAAACAGAAAAGCCCGAGATGCATTAATCACTGTCAAATCAGATGGCATTGTAATGCTGTAGTGCGTATTTAGTATATTTCGAGGCAAATGGTAGATAGTTCTTACAAATATAAGAAAAAAACAAACTAACAGGTAATCAGGTCATATATTAGAGTGATATGTATTTGCTTTAAACACATTCACTTTCTCCCACTACATTCACCTACTATTGTATTGTTACATGAGTCCATTTTTTCTGTCCAAGGTTGTAATTTGTAATGACAAGCGACAAGATATTGATTACCTCTCTCTGCCATGTCTCTGCGTGCTATCTGTCAGCAGCTTCTTTGTAACTCACTGACCTCGCACCTCTGCCGTCAAGCCTTTTTAGGAGATGAAAAGCAAAACCAAGGTCTTATTGTCCTATAACAAGCAGTCCTTTTCACTTAAATCCAATATCTGCATCCACAAACTCAAGAGCATTATACATCAAATGAAGCGGGAACAAACATAATATTTTGCATGCACTAGGGGAAAAAGTATATATTCTATCTCATCTCTGCTGCATTGGACAAATACTCATTTTGGATGTATTATTTCCACTGTGCATGTTGCTATTTTGCTTTTCCCCAAGTAATAAGAAAAAAGAGCGACAGTACCTTTCCACATTGGTA
This sequence comes from Stigmatopora argus, assembly GCF_051989625.1. Lineage (NCBI taxonomy): Eukaryota > Metazoa > Chordata > Actinopteri > Syngnathiformes > Syngnathidae > Stigmatopora > Stigmatopora argus. The sequence continues at coordinate 7,890,326 of NC_135405.1, read as the reverse complement.
AACCATATCACCCGTTTGGCAACCCCACATATGCACTGTGATGTAGGCTTTTTATTTAATAGACAACTATACTCTGAAATCCAGGGGTATTCACAATAAGCTTGTGAGGAGCCTCTAGCAACAACACTCCAGTAGCCTGTTTGGAATATCAATCCATCCTCTCTGCCTTTGATTCACCCCACCCCTTGCCCCCACGCGCAAGCCTCCCCCGAGCAGAAGATGAACAGACAAGGGCACAAGGACCTGAGGAATGGAAAATGCATGGTCTCCATCAAGGTCTGTGCTTATAGGGCAGAGAAAATGAGCATTAGGCCTTGTTGTAAGCAGCTGCATTTCACTCTTTGTGTAAAGAGGGAAAGGCATGTTTCATGGAATGGTCCTACTTTGATTGGCTAATAAAAATGTCTGAGAGGATAGACTAGCACTGAAGGTTAATGGTGTACAAAATACACAATCAATCAGCTGTCCTGTTATACCTCATCCATACATATTCATTGTGTCCTTTAAGTGAGACCAAACATATGTGGACTGACATAAATCATAGAGAAAATAATGTCATTCTCTTCGTGTCGCCTTTACATTTGATTGATTGAATGCCCTTTTGGTGTATGGGTTGCTGGTATTCTATTAAGATTGTATTCTTTTGCTTTTGCCAAAAAAGGACTAAACTAAACCTAAACTAGCTGCTTCATTTTTCATTGGTTCTTATCCTGAGTTCGATCAAATTCCATGGATTTTGTGTGAAAATCTAAGGGGTTTGGCAAGGTTTACACACACACACAGAGCCACATTTGGTGTTTTAATCTGCACCAGAAAAAGTGGTGTTTGAGACCAGGATTTGTTCATTTTGTGCACAGGTGCTCAGAGTGAACACCACAGCAACTTTCATGCGCTATATCTGTTTGCGCCTGTTTTAGTTCATGCAGACATTTTGTAAATGAACCCCAGTGACTCAGTTGGTCCAGGCTTTACGCTCTAAAGTGTGTGATGAAACCTTGTTTTTTTTAAACGTGGCTTTGTTTTGTCTTACCCCTACCCACACAGTAGTCATATAGAGCGCACTGCTTCGTTTCGTTCCCTAAGAGCTTTAACCTGAAAGCAGTTCCACTGCTCCCTCTCCACTTAATTACTTCAAGGTACTTCCTTTCAGAGGCTGGGTGTTTGAGTGGAATTCTTATTTCTGCTCTGCTGTCCATCCAAGTTCACCGTGTTGAGTGAACGTAGTGGGTGGGTTGGTGGTTGTGCTTAGCTGTCAAGAGAAGTGAAATGGAACTCCTGGATCTTACCGCCCACTTGCCGTTCTCACAATAAGACACTATTCTTTTTAGTCTGGCTTTCAGCCTTCTCCGTGTCAGCGTGATTGTAAAGTGTGTTGTCAAGTTTCCGACTTATTTATAGTATCTCTCGAGAGCACTGATTTTGCTTTATTTTCATGCAGAAACAGCAGAACATTGTTAACTGTATGTGGCAAGGGGCGCCTTCTGTTCCTCAAATATCAATCAAAGATAATTTCCCGACTGCCCTCGTGACACTATATCAGCATCAGCTGTATCTAAAAATATCTTTAAAGTGTATCATTTTTTTTGCATCATATTTCACACATTGCCTTCTGTACATCCCTTTTAAAATATGACCATCATTAGAGAACCTCGCCCTCTTTGATAAGAAACAAGGTAATTTGTCACAATTGCGTTAGATTCAAATGCGGCTACATTATGCCGTGATTTGTGATGCTTGTGACTGATGTTATTAGGTTGTCTGGCTTCAGAGAGAGAATGGATGAGGATCTGTCTTCTCCTGGATCATAAGTGTCTTACTTTATCAGATGAAAGCAGCTAGTCACGTGCTTTCTTCTCAATGACCGTATGCTTCCTGATTGAAATGTCAGTGCTGCACAAGAGTGGAGGGATGGTGATTAATTTATGTTAATTTTATGTCGTTTTGTCTTGATTACTTGGTTCCTTATTCAGTTACTGAGTCCTTGTGTGCAAAGAAAGCAATCTTTTTGAAAGAAGATACATCAGGTTGGTGTGTTTTGGGCTGTTAAAAGAATGCAAACAGGTTTTTTCCCCACATTGGGGTCATGTTTATAACATTCTAGATAATATTAGATAGAAATAGGTGTCTCCTTTTTTGCCAATTCAATATAAAATATACGTGCGAAGATAACTTAACTGTATAACATTATCAACATAATAATCTAAAGTCATTGGAGGGGATCGACAATCTCTTACTATAAAGACACCAATGTCAAAAAAAATGTGGCGACAGTGAATCACATTATCAATAAACGCATAGATCATTAAACACGGTCTATGTATGGTACATTTGAGTTAGACTGACAGAAATACACTTTAGTTGACTGTGGGCAATGGCTCGCAAACAAAAAAATAACACTTTCAGACAAGGTCAGTCCAGGCTAAACAAACACCTTGTAACAATTTATATTATTTACACAATAAAAAAACTAATCTTCAAACATTTTTATGGTACTCTGCAGCATATTGTATGAGAATATTTTTAGACAAAAAACCCAATTTGAATCCGTGGTGGCTTTTAAGAAAGTTGTATAAAAAGCAACGTCAGATTCTGATATAATGATAACTTTAAGTAAATATATTATTCTACAGTCAAACTCTAAATTGTATTTGAAAAGTTTTCAGGGCATTTTCCTCGTTGCCCAAATTTATGGCACTCAATAGCTGAATTTCTAACGAGCACCCCATTGAAATAGACTAACATTTTTACTCTTTAATAGTCTCTATTTTTGTAGATTCATTGTTGTGAATCCTGTGTATATTGCTTGCCATTTAAAGAGCCTTTTTCAGATGCTACCTTATGCGGGCGGCTGTGTGTGATCATAAATTACATTGGCTATTTTGTTTCCCATTACAGCCAGGAATTTTCCAAGGAAGATGATACTGTTTTAGATTGATTTTCTATCCCACTTACAGCAGCATCGGGCTGCTTCTCTTGCCACTGTAGGTCCTTGTTTAAGATTCAAAATTCATCTTTAACATTTACCACACCCAGTGTCATAATCAATTTTGTGTATTTTTTCTTTTTACACAAAATAAAATGTACACGTGAAATGCATTCCCACCATGCATCAGGTGGCAATTATTTGCTATGTTTTTTTATTTTATTTACAATGACAAATTCGTTGTTTTCTCAGAACATTGGTGGCAGTCTTTATGTTAACCTTTGTGACTGTTACCTACTAGTTTCTTTACAAGTCTGTTATTTCCCATTAGCTATAGAATAAAAGCTTTAAGTCTGTGCGTGGTGTGTATTAACCGTGTCTGACTTCATTGTTTCATGTTTTTTATTCTTTTACATTTCAGCTTCTGGAAGGGAGTTTTACATCCCAGGTCAGCCACGAAGTTGATGGCCTCATCTTCCAACCATGTGGGGTAAGTGTGGCCCACTTGAAAGTATGCAATTTGAAATTAATTTGCCTGCCGCTGTCTATGATGTTGATCGCTGACAATAGCAGTGAATGAGTTAGAGTTGCCTTTTTATACCTCCTGTTGATCCGATGTTAGTTGTACTATCAGTTGTTAAATAGAAATAATTCAATAAATGTAACACTTAGTTCCCACACAATTTCACAGTAACACAGGCCCACTTGTCAATGAACTTGTTACAAGAAAAAAAATCAATTGTTTTACACATACTTGATTTTCGATAATATAATGTTGAAATTCACCTCTTGTGTCTTTGTATCATACAGTACTATGACAGACATAAATCATGATAAATTTAAGATCCCTGCCCTTGTCCATGTCATATGTTAGTACAACAACAGAACAGGGATTTAATTTAAATGCTAAATATTTAATATAATGCTAGTTGTGGGAGAATCAGCAGTATTGTAAGGTTGTTTCTTGGAATAGGCAATTTTCTGCTTTGTCAAATTCTCATACAACACCTGTTTATGCACCTGTTTCTGAATATGTAGCACATTCCTGGACTTGATACAGTAAAACTACATTCTTTTTAAAAATTATATTCAAAAGCATTACCACGATTTAGTATGTTTTAGGGAAGAATTTTATTTTTGCAATTTTTCCTTGGCTTGTGCGTATTTTGGCAAGTCATTATGGCCCACTGCCCATTGCCATCTCTCAAACATACAGTAAAGTACAGATGGCTTGCTTATCCATGCATGGATAAGAATAAAATAACAGAATACTTCTTGAAGTTGATGGCTTTTAGATTAAGTGGCAATTTATCACAATTTTCAGTCACTTAATAAATGCTCTCATTCAGATGGATGTCATTTTTTACCTTTTACTTTAAGGTGGTTTATTGATCGGCTTGGAGGCCGATCCTTCTGCTTCTATAAATACACATTTATTTGTAACAAGCATTTCACAGTAGGAGCCACAATGTTGGACTGTTGGGAAGCTCTTAATGTCAACCCCCCCAGAGTGAATGTTTTATACTCACCATGGAAACACATACTCCCTCTGGAGTTCCATTGTGTTTAGAGAATTCGGAAGATTATAAAATATTGCAATCCTTACAGACACTTTTTCACGACTGTCCTCCACTGCTAAATTATGTCACTTTTGCTCTGTTATAGCAACTACTGGTATATAATATATAATAAACTTGCAAAAACAATAATGGATAGTTTTGATCACTCTCACAGTGTGAATTTTAAGGATGCTATTAATCATAGTTTCTTAAATACATTAGTTATTATTTTGGGACATTTTTTTAATATGACCAACAGAGTTATTTCTACTTTTTGAAAGATAATTTGAAAATTGCTTATAGGCATCCAAGTTATATTTATGGCTTCCACCCAAAGTACTATATATTTCAGTCCTAAATTTCCTCAATGTTTCAAATACTAATGACGTTAAGTTTTTGATTTATAAAGGGTCATTGAATAGTTTTAATGCATTGTTATTCGTTCTTAATGTTTCCTCAAAGGTATATTGTTTTAATGTTTTCTTCTTGACAATTCAATTTTTGTTTTTATATATAAACCATGGAATTGTTCACTCATTCATTCATTATCCGTTTGATTTATTTGCACGAGGGTTGCTGGAGCCCTTCCCAGCTATTTATGGCTTGTAGGCAGAGTCCGTCCTTGACTGTTTACGGTCCCTACCACAACATTTTACGGTTAAAAAAAAAAGAAGGATAAAGTAGCAAGCCCTTCACAGCACTCCAGTCACTTTCAAACTCCTTGGGCTTTGTTGCTTTTCACACCAGATGTAATGTTAATCTTTTTGTGTGAATGAGATTAAGCCTCAGCGTTAATCTCAGCAAGGTCTCACTGCTGTGAATGTCCATTAATATTAGCACAAAGGTTTTTACTGCAGCCGTGGCGCGAGTCTTATCAGAGACACCACAGAGACTCATTGGAATATGTACTCTTTGTGGAGTGATCTGTGGCAACATTTGGATTCTATAGTCGGACCTTTAGCACAGATGGCAACTATAAAAATGGAAGATTGCCTCTCTGCTCTCACTGCTTGAAATTACAACTTTTTTTATGTTGGATTTTGGGTTAAATATATATTCCTTCTCTTATGTCATAAACTTTTTAAAAGAATCATATTGTGCACTACCCCAAAATGCCATGTGTGATAACTTAAACACAAGATGAGGAGCATTAGAATTCTTACTCTGCTCAAATGCTTTAAATATGAATCATCGAATATGGGATTATGTAAAGCACATTCATGTTTTAAGATTATGTCACAGTTGTTCTAGATGTTTCCTTTTTTTATATATATATTTTTTTTCTCCCTTTCCTGCGGCAAAAGTGGAAATCACAGGACCCTCTCTCTTTCTGCACAAATATCAATTGTAAAGGATCAAATACAGCCAAGCTATTTCAGGACTTAAAAGGGGGCAACAAATCTCTGATCTGCAGCCGTTCAATAGCTTGTCACCCTCTATGTTTGCTGCACTCTCCAGCTTCGAGTATACAATCTCCCTCCCCCAATGTTATTTATTTCCCTACGGTAACTCCAAGGAAGGGTTACAATTTAGTTCCCACCGACAGTATTGGATTTGCACTAGTAAATGTCTTTTTTTTTATATAACTCACAGTTGTGTAACTAAAATTTAGCCTGTTTTCATGGTAACCTTTTCTAGTTAAAATGGTCCCATTTATACCAGCATCATGCTTATCCAAGTGTTTTTTTTTTGTTTCGTAATGAAATAGGAATTCAGATTTATGCCAATACCAAATAACGTGTTAACAGAAACCGAACAACGAATTAGCATAACAGTAACGACTCAAGGGAAAAATGTTTTATTAGTGTAAGTACTTTGACTGCGTGGAAAGTGATTTAATATAAATATATTGGAGTTGAGATGAATCACCATTTAAGACGTAAACAGCTTTTTATATGTGGACTTGGCATCTTTGCTGCTTCTAACCTACTTACTGCTGCCATGTCTTGTTGCTGTCAATTTTGTCTTCAGTAAGTGAAAAGAACTCTCACTTGCATGAAAATCATGCCTTGACCTGCCGTCATTCAATTGCATTGATATTCCCTAGGACTTTATATTGGTAGCTCCACTAAAACAGCTGTCAAATCTGTTATCATGCATTTGTTTCCCTCATACGTAGCTGTCAAAGACTTTTGGTTCTTATAGGGAAACCCAATCGGCATGCTTTTGTGGTAAAGATGCTATTCTAATTTATCACCCATGTGCAGATGTCTGTTTCTATTTTGAGTTAGTATTTAGTTACGCACTTGGGAATTGTGTTTCTATAAAATCGTTTTAGATTCATTCATGGTTTGCAAAAAAACACTTTCTTTATAAAAGGTACCTTTTAATTTCAGTATTTTTACACAAGAGAAAAGAGATTACAGATAAAGAGGATAAATGAAGAAGATAAAGAAAAGTGACAGTGCAAGTAGAAGATGAAAGTAAACTTCATTTATGTAGTTTTACTCAACAAGAAAAATTGAGCATCCTACCCCAATTGTTTTTTACTGACAAAAACTAAAAGTCTGATGATAATTGTCTTTTTTTTTCACTTGTGGTTTTCAAATTTTTACTCTAATTATACTTAGCTATATATATATCATTCATTCTGTTGTGGTTACCATTTTTATGGTTAACTCATGAATAGGGAACAATTGTATTCCCAGATTATCTACATAGATGAAAATGATGATAATCTTATACTCGGCCCTTAAAAAAATCCTTAACCAGTTCTATATAAATTGGGGTGAAAATAGTATTGAAAAAAATAAAATGACATGAATAAGTGAGCATGCTTTTTTGAAGGAGCTACAGATGAGTGTTTTCTTTTATTTTCATCCAGAATGTATGATTGCAAAGCCCTACTATCATCCACAACATTGACCTAAAAACGATTGATTGCTGCAGTTTTAAAACTAAATGTTCCCCACATTATTTAACACATTAACCATTTTGAAAATACCATGAAAAATAATAACACAAATGTTTTTGTTCCACAACTCATTGGACCGAGATATTAAGGAATTGACCTATCAAATATAACAAACTGTTTTCATTCATTTTCTAAGCCAGTGGTTTCCAACTTTTATTGACCCCAGAAACACAATAATTGAACACAAAGCTGATACTCATAAGAAGCCTTATTCTGTTCTATGAATAGCAACAGATGGGTACACAGATTTATTGCTCCTTCTGCAATTTAATAAAGGACCTGTATAAATTGTTGTGCCTGTCACTAATTGCAGGGCTAGATTAGGAGAAAATAAATAGAGGGCTGCAGACAGATTTCTATTTTATAAATATTACTTTTCGGGGTGGAAAGATGAATCCAATTTCTCCTGTCTCCTGGTGATATCTCATGGAGCGCTCTTCTGTCAAGGCACATTTCTTGAGAATAAATGATTTAAGCAACAAAACCGCAATGCCATAAATCTTAATTTATCATTGATCAGTGCTGAATAAGGTTTGAAGCTCAAGTCATAAAATTTTAATCAACCATATTTTAAAATACTGCTATGAAAACATGCTGAATATGTAATCCATCGGATTGGGCTATAAAACATTGGTTTTTACAAAGAATGTGTATACTCTTTTCTTTCTACACTATATTAATCCAAGCACATTTCCATTCTTTTTGTATCGGTCACCAGAGATACAAGCCTGGGAGATGTGATGACATCCTGAAATGGAAGCCCCCCAATCTTAATTCAGTGGATTTTCGCTTGAAGATCACAAAAGTCGGAGGAGAAGGGTATGTAAAACAGTATATCTCTCAAACTGGTGTATGTATTTGTACTGTTGGTACACTGTTCTCGCTGTGTCATTCACCGTCAAAAAGATGCTTTACACCAACAAGAAATGAAACTGACATTAAGCTTAGGTTATTTCTCAATGCCTCCCTTCTTTTTCATTGCCAAGGAGAGCAATTCCTCTTATGGAAAAGCTGCAACAGTTTGCAAAGCTCCTTCCTTTTACCATATCCCCACAGAAGATTTGCTCTCAGAAGCTTTAAGTGCAAAGAGCACTGCTACCCTCCATGTTTTCTCCCATTTTGCGGTCATCATCCTCGGCAACATGAATTATTCAGATGCAGAGGTGCTTAACTTTGTGTCCCCGACCACCGTTATAGACTGGTGTAAAAAGCAATCATTCCCTTGCAGGTAGTTGGAGATTTTCTATGTTTGTTGTGTGCATGAGTAAAAAGGTTATAGATTGGAAGCGAATATTTTTGGAAGTGGAAAAGAAAGATAATAAATCTAATTAACAAAGAATATGCACGGTGCAACAAAAGATGACTGATGTATGCCTGGTGATTTCTTGCACGCTGTAGTCGATTTAACATCATAGAAATTTGCAGTGTTTACAAATAATCAAGGGCCTCTTTGACGATGGGGAATAATTCTGCTTTGTAGTTCCATTTTTGATAACGGCTAAAATATTTAGAATTCAAGGGATATGTGTAATATAATGTAAATTATATAAGTTGTTTGCGTACAATAAGGTCTGTTTAGCTAATTGCAATTTCAAATTTTGCTTAATTACCAGAAATGCGTTTTATTAAAATGTTGATCTTTGCTTACTTAACATGTTCTGTTTACTTAAAATGTGGAGATTTTGGAGGTAACCTTTTCAACAAGTTTTTTTGTGACAACGTAACAAAACAAGTCAAATATTCGTTCATTTTCCATCATTTTTGCTTGCTTTCGTAGCCATTAGACAATAAGAATTAGATGGTGAATCCCACGTAGAAATTAAAATGAACCCTGTGCTATGGCTGCCATCTTTATGTGCCATTGAGGCAGCATCAAGGAGGACAGTTGATTATTTCTTTCTGCATGGTGTATTTGTCCATCACTGTCCTGCCGTTTAAGTGAGGAAATCCTATCACTTCCCCCCCCAAAAGCCCATGGCTTTTCATTTGTGGCCATTTTGGCCAGCATTGAACTTTTCCCATTTTTGTTGGACATGCTGTACCTTTGTCTGTACATGATAATTACCAAATGCTGGAATCCCATTATGTTGAATAGTGCGCTGAAAATCCATCTGTGACCAGCTACACTAACACGAATAATAGCTCACAGGGCTATACTTTTTTCCTCTCGTGTCTGGTCACTGTGCTCTGTGCTTGGATGTGACACATCGTGTAAAGGCTGTGTGCGAGTGCCCTTAAACAGACACATCACAGCAGACTTGGTCACGCAGCCTCCTCCTCTGAGGACCAGGTGACCCTGATGACTGAGCCCCGGCATCATTCCCCGTCAACAGATTGGCAGGATCACAGTCACTCTTTCTGTATCAAAGTCGCATCTTGTGCTCTGTGGGTGGGAGAACACAGAGCGCCATTGTTTTTGCTATTTGAAAGAGTCGTGATACTTCCCCCCCCCCCGATAGACGAATTCATTGGCAGACGCCATCATCAGACCTCACACCATCTTGGATTTTCAAGTCCCTCCTCAGTTCCCATCTGAGCAAAACAGAGAGATAGGCAGACAGATGAGGAGGTAACAGCCCACACAATCAATCCTTCAGCACGTCTTTGCCTTGCAGGTCTGTCTCTAAAATACAGGCACAAAGGCACTGTCATTATTATATGCTGGAAGGAATAGAGAAGTGAAAGAGAAAATGTAAAGTAGCAGCTATTCAAAATGGAATGCAGCAGTGCCAAAAGTACTGCATGGGCGTTTTAAATGGGGGATAAATTGATTCCGTGGTGTGCAATGTTTTCAAAAGAATGGAAAATGGCTTCCTTTAACTGGCCTTTGAGAGGCTTGTTTCTCCTTTCATGATTGTGGAGGGACTTGAGTGTCCATAAACGATCTCCGTCCACACTTTTGTTACGGGTCCACCTACCATCCTTAACCCTTGTCAGATACTTTTAATTGGGTTTTATCAAATAGTCATGCTTGAGCTGGTTTGTTAAAAGCTCTTTAAAGGTTTATGGGCTTGCCTCTGAAATAATTTGTTTTCCAGCAAGGTTGTTACTGAATGAAATTTAGAGCAATTACTTTAAACTATATCTTTTGCTACGCGTTTATTTCGAGCCCATTTTGGTCACGCGACATGCTGAAACTAATCTAAAACCTTTGAATATTTACTGTCTGAAATCTTTGGCATATCTATAGACTAAAACTTGACTAATATGTTTATAAATAATGTATTATGCCAAAAACATCAACTGACATCTTAACTTTACATTTCAGTCTTTTTTTTCGAAGGTTGCAAATTGTATTATATTTTATCTGGACTTTTCGGCAAAGTTATTTCATTTCACTGAGGCACAACTAAATCAGCAGTCCTTATTTTTCTATTTTTCCTCCTAACACATTTGTTAGTCAGTCGTATTAATAGAACAATGACGCGAAAGGATAGATGCATGTTTCCATTACTGGAGCATGGCAATTTAGCTCTTTTTCACTCCTTCCTTCCTCTCTGTCTCTCTGTTTGGTGTTATTATATGGCATGGGGCGAAGGGGTGGGGTGACAGTCTCCCATTTCTTCTCTATCTCTGAATTAAATTTACTAGAGCTGCACTATAGTTTGAGATTTCAATGAGTAACAATAACCCCTTTGTTCCCACTCTGTGGTTTGTTAACAAAAATAAAACAGAAGCTCGCTCATGAAATTTCATTCTTAATTGGGCTTGAATGTTCTTAGGTTGGGGGTGTTTGGGAGGGCAACTGAAGCAGTGTGTGATTAAGACATCTGTTGGATTTCATCTCAGGGACGAGACAGAAATACTGCACTGACACCATCATCGTGCACTTACATACGCTCAGATACAAATAAAACTCATGATGGTTTGAATGAATCGTTCCAACAGCTCATGGTCTCACTTGGAACGTTCTGATTACCATGTTATTTTCCATTCTCTACATTTGTGTCCAATTTATCTCGCTCCCGCCTTTGATTGTGTTCATAATTCGTTTTCTATGCACCTCGAGCTGTGTACTCAGACAGAAGGGCTCACGGGGGTGCAATATCATATTTCTGTCATTCTGTTACGAGCTGAAAAATGGATGCATTGTGACAATATCTTCATGCTATTATTACCACTCAAGATACTTGTGTGGTGGATTTTTGGGACACTGTTAAGCATGTTCCTTTTTCTCTTTGCAGGTTGCTGCCGCAGACTGTCGGCTTTCTGTATGTCGGTAATTGTGACAGGCCCTTTGCACAGATGAAGGTGAGAGAATCTGCTTTATATAAATTCCACAGCTTCCAAAAATAAAGGCGACATACAGGATGGCAAACATGGGTATTTTGTCAGTTGTCAAAGCAATGACTCGGCTCTTTCACATTAGCTGCAAAAAAATAAAAATAAAAATCAGGCATTAATTTGCGTTATAGATGACACCAGTCGTCTATTTCAATTAATTTATTTGGCCGCATTTTAATGCATAATTAGTTTTTATTTTAATGGAATTCCATTTTATGTAGCCCACAGCCCTCTCAATATTCCCACTTGCCATCCACTAATGAATGCCATCTTGTACTATTCTTTTTTTTCTTATTAAAGCAGTCTTTTGGTATTTTTAGACATGCTCGTCATCTAAATCCTGGCAAGTTGTCGTAAATGAAATTGGTGACATTTCTTCACAATCTATTTTAATATAATGTCCTGTGACACGCACTGAAGTCAAGAACATACCACGACACTATTAAACTTTTTTCCCCCATTTATTGACACTTTCAGAACAATAAATAACCCGTATGAACCTCTGACTCAAAGAGGAATCTTATCTGCAAAATAGATAGCAAAGCCCTCCAACTTTGCTAAATGCACCTTTTTCAAAAGATGGAGCACATTTATTTGCAGTGCTCGAACTGGAAACAATGTTGTTATTGTCCAGTTATGTACAGTGCGATTCATTCAAACTGTGACATATGTCCTTTGACCTACTGTTACAGTGGCACAGTCATTTCCTCTACATTTGAACTAGCATTGACCTGTGCTCAAAGGGGATATAAGATGCTGCGGTTGTGTTGGAAACCGCATGACCAAAATCTTAAGTAAACTTCAAGTAACATTTCAGTTACTAAATGTATTTGGTGCTCGGTAATCGATGTGAAAGCCTAAAATAGTCAAAGTTATGGTTCAGAGATGCATTCGAAAAGTGATTATCCAACTGTCTGCTTCTATCACTGTGATTTCAACGAGGGAGCCCTCAGCAGTCTGTTTTAAAAAAAAAGCCACTGTGCCAAATGATTATTTGCTTTCATGCTCCCTGTTGTTTTCAAACAAGTCACATGACTCATTCTTATTCAATAGAAGTAGCAAATGCTTTTTCCCTCCAAACGTCAGTTCCAAAACACTTTTATGCACACAAGGACATTCAAGTTTTACATGTTGAACATGAGTTGTTTGTTGCCAATTCAATTTCTAGCAAAAACAGCACATGTGATACAAGAAAAGTCTAAGTTTCCATTTTAGGTCACAGCACACTATTAAAGAGGATCTTATGCTACATAGACAGTGTTAGTTATTTGCATCCATAATTATCACTTTTCCAACCCCACAGACTGTTGCTGAAAGCATTTTAGTGTATTGTTTTCTTTTTAACTTGATTATAATTCATTTAGGGAAAATTTCATTTTAAACAGACACTCTGGAAAGTATACTTCATATATAGAGACATCTTTAAGATTGTGAGATGTATAAGTGCATAAAATATTGCAACAAATGCCTTATCTCTCAAGGACAGCTGGACTTTTCTATATTTAGTAAATGCTCCCAGCAAAGACAGGAGAAAATACAGTTTATGATTAACTGTTTGGAGCTGACTTACTGTCACCTCGGTTGTCTTTTTGATATATGTTGCCTCGAACATGCTAATGAAACTCTAGAAAGGGGGGTGAATTAGTCTTGCTAATTATTCGTACTCATTTTCCTACTTCAGATCTGCTCCATTTCCTGATACACAGCCTATAAAAATCTTGGCATGAAATGGAAATGTGAAGCTCATAATTTGAAAGTTGGCAGACCGATTTAAACACTGGAAATTAGGATAAAAGCATCTCATCATTGTCCTGGTTCCTTTTGATGGTGCTCCGAAACTCTGAGAGTTTGAACTTGCTCAGCAAGATTCACTTGTAAACTACCAAAAAAATGCCAATCATGTATTTTTTTTTAATTGGGTAATTCCTCACTGGCTGGGTCATTCATTTTTAGGTGCATGAGCAAATTAGTAATGAGGATTTTGATCAACAGGCTGACTTAAATTAATGCTGTTGCAGTCAGGTGTGTTTACGTGCATTGTAAGTAGGGCAATACGTCACATGAGGTGACCCAGTTTGAAATCGAGTTGGAGACAACTGTAGGGGCTAAACCATTTTGTGTCATTTAAAATTGAAGATTGCGGATATCTAAGTGCATTGTTTTCACATTGTATTTTATTATTTTCGAGAGTATGATAATATTTATCGGACTGAGATGTTGTTTGCCTGACTTTGTTGTTCAGTTTTTATCCTTAATACTAATATTTTTATGTCGTATTTTGACTGAAACACTTCAAATCGCCTTGCATCCATCTAACCTTGAATTGTATATAGAGTCGTCCAATTTCTACTGTTTAGGTTTGTTGCAACCCAAGGTTAAAGTGAGGTTGCTGTGTACAGCAGTTGTCATACTGAATGTAAGTCCACAAGAAAATGATTGAGTACACCATTTGCGACCTCTGTGCGGAATAGTCCTCACTTGGAAGTGTTCACTGCACTAGGTAGAGATTGCACATTTGAAACGTTAAAATCCAAAATCACTAATGTAACAGTCCCCTGGATATCTGTATCTATCGATTCAGATGAAGCCATTGGCAAGATCATTTAAGAGGGCTTAATCTATCCAAATCCATCTAAACTTGATGAAGCGCAAGTAATATAGCATTGAGCTTCTTGCCTTGGCTGGAGTTAACTGGAATGGAATCTTTGAATGTAGAGTGCAAAGATGAAGCTAAAATATAATTACACTATAATACAGCTTGGCATCTGGAAACTGACCTCGGTTAAGGTTGAATAGGCCACAAAATGAAAATAATAAGATGTAAGCACGCTTTTGGTAAATTATATTTAGCACATGAGAACCAATATGCAAAACTCACCTTTGCGATTTAGATAATTAGGATTTTTCTAATAGCAATTAGAGTAATGTTACATCTTTTGTTCATGGTAGAAGAAAAAATAAATAAATTATACTTTCCAGTACACTTTTGTACTTAACATTGCCCTGTCGACAGAAACTACTCAATTCAGGGGGCCAAAGAAGCGCAGGAAATTGTTATTATGAGTCTTATGCCCCAAAAGTATTATAAATCTAGCCCGTCTCAAGCACACTAGGGATATTTACTGAATAAAGCAATGATCCATATTTGGTGTCTCAAGCCAATGTTCTAAATGAACTATGTATGCCTCATTTTGAAGTAGTATCACCAATCAATAATTTTTCTGTCATTTTCACAAACATACATTAGAATTTAATGGAACATTAACATGTTAAACGAGTAAAAAGCAATCTCCAATTAATGTCAATAACCCTTACTCTGAACTGTGATAATTCTATAAATAGTAAACCCTAGTGCTGAACGCCCCTCTGAAATATGTTGTCTCTTTTGATTCTGCAGTAGCGCAACATTACGCTACCCCAACATCATCAATTAGATCTTGTTAATGTGTTTGTTGTAGTACCATTTTTGCAATTAAGATCATGAACAGAAAGGCGTGACTTTCAATGGAGCGTGAACTCAATTCAACAACTTAATTCCATTTCTCCCATTTAGGATAATTGTTATATTCATTTTAGAGCTATTTTCCTGATGACAACATTCCTGACAGGATATGCGTCTGATAGTTTTGTGGCGTATAGGTCGGTGAAGTATTCAGGGGGACTGTGCTCCTTTCACACTGCGAGCGAGTGACATGCCAATGAGTTCATCCACATTGAGAGGCAGACAGATAGAGACAAGGTTGCAATGTGACAGGCAGTTGTTATCCTATGAAGCTGTCAGGGTCTTGCTCAAAGGTGAATGAACCTTTTTTTAAGGATGCAGAATTTAGACCCTTCATTCTTAAGAATTTCAGCAAAAAAAAATGACAGACAGATACGGACATGGACATTAGCAGGTATTAAGGAAGCTTTTTGTGCAGGAAAATTTCCAGATGAAGGCAAATTTTACCCGCTTTTTTTCCCTCCCTTTTTGGAAAGGCACAAGGCATTAACGCAGTGATGTGATTAGACTCGAATGCAAGTCAAAATAACTCTAGGTCTCATCTATCTTGAATATAAACCGTGTAAAGTATAGTGTTTTTGATCAGCAGTAGTGCGGCAGTAGATCCAAAATTATTCGCCTGCCAATCCATCCAAATTCTAGTAGCACACACCATAATGAGACAGATTTGGACAGATTAAGCACCAGTTGTCGGGAAAAAAGTGGCAGCCAACAAGTCGACCTACACCAGCAGGAAGAAACTCAGCCTGTAGCCTGACTGTACTGCCCTTCACTTGTCTGCCATCATGCTGGGCAGAGCTCTCAGAAAGTCTCGTCCCCCTCTCTGCCCTGTATTTTGTTCGAATTTTCTTTCTTAGAGGGTGTTTTTGTCCTTGCTGCTGTTGCAAAGTGTTCATTTATATGGCCTTTTTAGATACAGTGCCTGTACATGTAAAAATGTATTGGCATTTTTTCTCATATGGCATTAGTTTTTATGGATAATGTATCAACTTTATTTATTAAGATAATCCAACAAATGAATATAAACCCAGAGTAAATGAAAAATCATTTTAAAATGGTAGGTTTTGCAGAAGGGTGAAATATATATGATAAATAAATACAGTATATACATATAGTATGGGAGTTTGGTTATTTACCTGCTCAATGTGTAATTGATATGACTGCTGTTAGGAATTAGCATTTTCTAAATAAATTTGATTTATTTATTCTGTTGCAAAAAAATGAGAACTTCATGAATTTTAGGGAAAAAAATCATTAAATTGGTGTGATGAATTCTGGATTATAAAACGTATGTTTCCTCCAATGGCAAAATTTAATTTGGTTTGGATTTCCCTGAGTAAAAGTGGAGCTAAACACCATGTTAAGTGATTAAAACCAAATACATAAATGAAAAATGACAGAAATGTACACTGCATTTACAAATGCATTTGTTGGTATACACGCGCTACAGTACAGTACAATACTATGTTGCACTTATTATGGTGTGATAATATCACACCAATTCTCCAGTTTAGCACATATAGTATTGCTGGGGGTTTTAACTGCACAAGTCTGAATCACATTATCAAAGAAACTTAATTAAACCGCCTGAGCTAAAAGTCACTCATTCCTAGATCTAAATTTCTGAACAGCAAGCTGAATTTCGACCGACCTAATAAGGTAAAAGACCCACTAATGAAGTTGATCCTTAATGTAAAATAAATTAACTTTAAAGAGGGCGACCAACAAAATATAAAATATACATGTAAAAAAGGCAGAGATGTAAAGCTGCCATGTTTGTTGCCAATGTTCAGAGTTTATTGTATTGTAATATAGTACTCTAAGACTAATAAATCTCAGACAACACATCACTAGCAATTGCTTTAGCTCCTTAGTTGTGCATGTAAATGTACTTGCCAATATGTCCTTCACCCACTATTAAGGCTTGTTAATTTGCATGTCTCAACTGCACATGATAGAACTTGGCACTGCGGCTTGTGTTCTCCATCAATCTCCCTCACACTCTTTCTAGCTTCCTGTGTGATATTTGTGGCGCCCCCGCTGTCAGCCCAGATGCCCCACACACACCAGGAACGATCAGGTCCTTGTGTAGGATTCTACAATCCTGCCAAACTCTATATCGTTCTTGGCAGTTTTTCCTTGCCTGACCTTTGTTGAATGTCACTGTGAACTTGGACATCATGCCGTTCAGCTGTCTTTGCTGTTGAGTTAAGGAATTACACCAGTGCCGTTCCCTTGGTCTACGATGGTGATCCTAAGTTATCATGACAAAGCCTAAGTTGCTGCTGTAGAAATGTGCCATGAAAATATTTTCACACTGCAATTTTAAAGCCTGAATAGCTACGCCTTGCACGGATTTCAAACTGATTGTTTTCAGATAAAACATGCGGACACAATTCAGTGAGGGATATATCAACTCTAAGCGCCACATCCTGGAGAACTCATCTGTTGTTTGTTATATCATCCCACTGCATTAAGTTGGAGCGCAACTGATAAGTCTGTTTCGCTTCATTAAGCCATAAAGATTGTCTTGTAAAAACTAAACTAAATCCCAGAATGGAAGACACTGCCCACATTACAATAGCTTCAATTTTGCTGGGATTTTTTAAGATGATTTGATCAAGGAAACCCGATAGATGTATCATAAACTAAAATGTTGAAGCTCCTTAACTTGAGCAATGAAAATGATCATTGTATAAATGAATGATGGAATATTTTTTGTTAGTCTAAGGTTTTGCTAAAGTAGCATTTTGTCTCATAAATTCAGTAGTAGGTGTCCCTGGCATCGTTTTAGTGTTGAGTTCTGCTTAACTGGTCGGGCAGAATCAGTTCGCCTTCACACAAATGCATCGTGTAGCCAGGCAACTGACTGGATGTTGTTTTATGCGTCGGAGTTTTTGAACTTCGTGAAGGTGGCCTACTCCATCATCACAGTTGGGTTTGTGACAATGTTATTTCCTTTTGCAACCTCGAAGATTGCAAACCAAAGTGATTCAGTTGGGATATTCGAAAGTGTGGTCGATGATAGTAATTTGAGGTCCACAAAATGTAGTTTCCTGACAGGAATTCTTGTTATCGTTCAGCCTTTTCATTCTATTCTATTTGTATTCTGTTATTAGTCAGTAATTTCTCATATACTGAAATGGTCTCCCCTCCAATTGAGGTCATTTGCTTAACAAATAACCCAGCTTGTGAAAAAATAAGCTAAAATATCCACATTTTGATATAGAATTTCAAGAAAAAAAACCAAAAACCAGCGGTTCCACTCTGAAAACTAATTCAAAATCACTAAACTAGAGAGGGTATAATTCTGAATAAAACAAAATTATAGTAGGAAATAAATTTATACCTCGGTGCATCGCACTTTTGAAGAAATAAAGGGTACTACTCACTGTTTCTGTTTAGAATAGTGATAACCCATATGTGCACTCTGTTTTTCCAAAGTTGAATAGCGGCCGCCTGTGCCAATATAATCTATAATGGTAATGGATATTTAATGTCTTTTTAACACCATTGTCATTGCAGTTAGTGAATTACATTTATTACATTCAAATGATGCCTTGTGCTCAAAGCCAGATGGAACTCACTCTCTTGCAGAAGGCAATAATTGGCTAATAAGAGTAATGGGCAATCATAGGAACCGTATTCTGAAATGGTCTGCCCTGCCCCGTGGAAATGAAAAGCTGTGGTGTGTTGTGTCATATGTGCAGGCCACGAAAGAGCTCAAAATGTATGACAACAAGATCATCGAGTGCACCTTCGCCAACAACACCTGGGTGTTCATGAGGCAGAGGATAGACAAGAGCTTCCCAAACTCCTATGACACTGCCATGGGTGAGTACCAGTTCAATGCTTATTGAGCAAGCAGCTCTTTAAAAAATATAGATTAAAAAAATAAAATAAAAACTAAGTGGGCATTCCTAAAAGTAAAGCACAAAAAAACCCTTTCATTAAGTTTGGGCTATTCATTCTAGCATTGAGACTTTCATATTGGACAAATGTTTGCATGATACAATGCTTAGTATCTATTGACAGCTGAATTGAACTGTTTTGATTTTTATTTGAATGTTTTTCAAAGGCGTCCAGCATTGAAAATATATGAAAAGATTTTGGTTGAATGCAGAAACATTGCTTTTTCTCACCAGACTCAAATTATTAACCTTTGTAATTTACGTACACCAGCGTCTACTGACACAGTAAGTCTAAACTATTGAGCTTTATGTCTTCATGATGTACTCATGTGGCTCTGCAGGCAGAAGCAACGTTTATCTGAAGACTAAACTGATATGACTGCAGTTATGCCCACATCATGTTATCACGGGCAGGCCAATAGAGTAGCTACTTATATCTATGGCTACATTTGCTATCGTTATCTGGATTTTGGCAGATTTTTTTCCCCATGCACAATGCTAGATTCTTTAAAAAAATCATTTTAACTCTAAATCCATTTTTTTTCTTTATTGAGATTATATAAAGTTTGTGTATTGGATTTGTAGAAATAATGTGCTTAAGTGGTATACTCGATCTAACAATCATCTTTCTGACACATGCCTTACTTTCAAACCTGTTTGCATTTCTTCCTTCCTTAACAAACAAAGATTCATCCCCCAATTTTCTACTGTTCTGATCGCAAAGTGATACAACACCTGAACTAATAAGGAAGCCATTGTTTCCATTCCATTGATACCAACCCAAATTATACAGACAAGCTGGCTGAGAACATCCGTGAAAGTGAATGTGTTATTAATAGCGCCAAGAGAGCTTCAGCAAGTATATCCTGCATCCTTTTCTTGACAGTTGTGCCTCCCATTCTTGTCTTTACCCAGCGGTATGTAAAAGCATCCAGGAACCAGTCACCAAGAAAATCTTGTTGGAGTATGTGGACCGTTGTCCTCAAGCAGTCCAAGCCCGCAAACATCACACGGACTCTGAGCTAATGCCCCCTCCCCCTCCGAAGAGACCTAACCGGTCAATCCAATAGATTCAAGCGAACTCAGCTGGACCATTTTGGAATTTTCTACAGACATTCATATTTGAAGGCTTTCATATCCACTTACCCACCTGTCCACATCATTAGGTTTGATTTTCTTTGTTATTTTCTTGCTAGTTTTAATTGCATGTGTTCTTAAGACAGAAAAAACAACAACTACATTACCCTGATTTTGACCCTGGGCCATTAGAGTCGGTCAGTTGGCTTTTTGTATTGGGGGAGAAAACGCCACCATTTTCAGGAAAGCTTCATTTTCGTTTAATTGGTTTTTAATTTACCCGCCATTAAAAAAAACAGTGTCTTGATGCCACTTTGCTTTTGAAACTTGCAGGGTTTTGATTTTTAGGATGAAAAGGAAAGAACATAAAACAGATCTGGCTTGGATGTGAGCACTCCAAGTTGTCCAAATGATGCCCATCTGTAGCTTTAAAGGCGGCACAGATGGGCGGGGATGTAACACTGATGACACGCTCCACAAACCGAAAGGAAAAGTTTAAAAAATCAAGCTGTTGTAAAGTCCTACTTTGAGTTGGGTTATACATTTGGCCACTGTTGACTTCTGTATTACACATTCTAGCAGTTTTTTTAAACATTTTTATTTCCTAAATTTTGTCTTTGCAATGCTTCATCAATTGGACGAGTGTAATTACATTTTCTTCATTACAAGGTTATTTTTTTGCCCATTTTATTTTTCTCTGTCTTTGTAGATTTTTTTTAAGTTTTATTCTAGACATAGTCGTAGCACAAGACTTCGGAATGATGTATATAGTGTATCTTTTGTGAGTGTGGTTGGTCTTGACGGATTTGAATGAAAATACTTGAACGTTGCTCAACTGTTTCAAAATTGTTATTCTTTTCTTTGACTTAGGTGAAGGAGAGTTTTGTACGACATTTTCCATAATGCTTTGTGAGCAGAGAGTAAATTGCTGCTGTTGCACCACAAAGGACTTTTCTCTCATTGACTTTTGTCAACATTTGAAAGGTACATAATGCATATTTTGTTATGTGATTTGGAGAAACACACAAATGCTTTAAAATGTCATTATTACTGGGGGAGATGAAGAATTTTGGACAATCTGATGCAGTAATTAAGGTTTGTATTTTGAATTTCTATAATTGATAATGTGGAATGAAGAACTTGTTGACAATTCCTTATTCCTTCTTCCCTTCCTCATTCAAATCCTCAAAGCGGCGACTGTTCTGCTAGGAAGAGATTTGTCCCTGTTGATTGTTGGAGTGTGTCCAGTGAGCTGATTTACTTGTCAGCTCTCATGATGTATTTCAGCTCCGTTTGAACAAGAAATGTGGTAGGAGCTACCGGATGAATCCATATTCCAAAAATAATGTATAGTTCAGAGTGAAGAAAATGGTTTAACTCGGAACAATAGAATTGCAAAAAAAATAGGTCTGAAATCTGTTATTTTGTAGGAGGCAGAATGTGAGTTTATTTTGAGACAAAGGTGACACTGCTAGCTTAGTCACGCACTATGGAGGATTGAGTGAATTTAAGTCAGTGGAGTGCAGCATATAGGAGGCTGAAACAAATCAAGTGTGTTTTAAGGTCCTGCCTTGGAGTGCCAGAGGCGACTTCTCGTAATAGCAGAGATGGATGACGTGCACTTCCGAGGTGCTCCGGCTGCATTCAGAAACCTTTTTGCCGTCGTGATGCATCACTGCGCTCTTGCATTTTTTTTCTGACACAATATGTGCTGCACTTAACCATTCAACACCCAACATCAATGTGAAAAAGGAAATATGCCTCAACCATCAAGGATGACTTCCTTTCAAATTCATTTACAACAAATCTAATTGGTTTGACTTAAATATCTCTTTCTGCTTAATTCACCCTCAATGCAAGAAACGCATTGGATTTTGGACCCCACTTGGTCTAACAAACACCACCCTTTTTTGCCTTTCAAACCTAATGTGTACACAGTTGCAGTCCCTCACACAGCCAAGATTATAAAATTGGATTCACAGGTTATTTTTCTCGTGTGGAAATACAGTATTACTATGTTTGTCTATGTTTTATCTAACCTGCCGTGGCAAGTTAATTTCCCCCATTGGGGATGAGTAAAGTGCGATTCTATTTTATTTACAGTACATTGTTGTATGTTTTTGTACAGTAATTAATAATTAAAAACTAAAAACAGATCATTAATTTAAAAAAAGAATCAAAAAATTGTTCTTTTGGACTTAGTGGATAATTTCAAGGTGGGGACAGTGTGTGTGTTTATTGGTATGTATCTCATGGTAAAGAACACTGCTTGCGCGCAGGTGGTGCCGTCGACATTATGAGTCTCGGAAACTCATATTAAATCATCACAGGTCTTTCTTGCTTTCATTTTATATGCATGGGAAATGAGGTATTCATGTGCTGTTGGTCAGGGGCTGAGGTGGCCAAGCAAGTCATTTGCAATCATCTCTCACTTTTAAAAAAGGCGCTTGATGCCCTTTATCGTGTAGCTTGTAATAACACGTTTCCGAGATAAGATGTTAGGCACGTGTGAACCGATTAATAATCTCAAATTGGAAATTTAATTGCGCACATTTTTTCATGCATTAGTCAAGGAACCATGGTGCCACTAATCTATTATCACATATCGCTCCTCACAGTTCCATTTGAGGGCAGCTCTGATAATGCCACTGTTGTTTCCAGTGTAAGGAGGGCAGTTGTTTGCTGCTTGTCGATATCATTTGCAGCGTTGTTTCCGTGGTTAGGTTAATGTTCTGTTTGCTCTCGCAGATTGAAAGTGCTTTTTCCAGATAAAGCAATTGAATGGTTTGGTGTTAGACCAGTGAGTCCAAAAATGAATGTCGCAGTACGTTAATGTGCTGTGAGAGGCTCATGGTTGTGAATGGAAATGATCCAGTCACTTAATTTGTCGGAACATCATTGTTTATTCAATTTCATTTCAAATACACTTTTTGTCATCTGTCAGCCCTAGCTGGTACACGTGTAACTAAATGTACTGAATTGTACTGTAATTGATGTGAAATTGAATCAGAATGGCATTGTTCTGAAAAATTCAGACACTAATATTAATGCTAACATGTTTGTGCTGAAAAGCATAACTTGTCATTCTGAATTTGTCACAACATTCTCCTCTGGAAATGTTGACAACAGTGTTGCATTGTCCAATTGTCACAACAGATTGAATCTTTTTTAGTTTTGATAAAAGTGGACACTTTTGCAAAGTCTTTATTTACTCAACCGTGAGAATGTAAGATTTGCAGCCATTTTTCAGAATCAAGGCAGCACAAGCACTCTAAGAAAATGGATCAATTTATTCTGAAGGAAGGGAGTGGAAAATTCTACCGTGTTCATAGCAAGCAAATCAAGTTCAATTGCTTTCATTTGAAGAAAACTTGGTTAACCTGTTTTATGAGACATTGAGCTACCTAATTGATGAAGAATTTAATACCCTTCTATTGGACAGCATAAGGTATAGTAAACCTATTTATACACAGTGGCATTCATATCACATGTGCTTGTGTGTTTACTGACTGTCTCTATTAAACAGGCCCATATTTCACATTCAGTACAACCATTTGTGAATACATTAAGATGAGATCATCATTATTTAAATTTTCGTACACACTGAATGAATATGTGTAATGGATTTTAATGAAAGGAAAATGATTGCCTTGTCTCATTTGCAAACGCTAATTTAGACAGTTCTAAAAAAATGATAAGAATTTAGAATCTATCAATTTTTTGTGGTCGTTGTACTTTTTTTTTTACATAATGCCAAAATATTGAACATTATTTTTTATAGCTGTAGATGACTGTTTAAAGCTTTCTTATTGATTAAGATATTCTTTTACAGCATTACTGCCAAGTGTCTTCTAAAGGGTGAGTCGTTTTACTTGTTTCAGTTTGACTATACCTTAGTAATGTTTTTAAAACTTATATGATGAATAATATATAAAATATATTTAATTTAATGCTAAATCTGAACTTTGGAGGAACCCGTTAATGAAAAACATGAACTTTTAACCTATTGTCCAATGAGGAGATCCTATTTTTTTTCAACAGAATGAAAAATCTCCAGTTAGATGGGCATTAAATTGTTATAAGCTGACTTTTTTTTATTCATGAGAAGACACCACTGTTCAAACTAGGATGACATCTTCAAATATTTTAATTTCACTGGCGGTAAAAAACACATCTTTCAATTTCCTCGTCGTCATAGCGATAGGCTTTTGCTTTTATCAATTATGAACGGATGCTGTCAAAATAATTGAAAAACTTCTAAATGTTTTTAGCTGTCCAGGTATGGCACGAATGCAAGCTGCCACGGGAATAAATTGATTGTAAACATTTCACAAGATAAATGCCATTTTTCTATTTAAAGAACGGAAAATAATGAACCCTACACGTTTTTTCCAAGATGTTTGTAATGCAAAGCACTCATTCTGATGCACAGGCAAGTTAATGGAGCAAAGCCATAGAATTTTCTTTTCATGGTTTTTACTCTCCGCTTGCCTGCAGGGTATGAACAAATTGCCTCTCAACACTCTTTAAGGTAAAGGTGCAGCAAAGTTATCTTAACCAGGATTTAAAGTTGATTATGTAAGGCAAGAAGTTGGTCGCCCTTGACAATAAAGTAAAACACTGAAAAGATTGAAGATATTAAACAACAAATGTGACCTTTTCCATACAAATGCAGCAATTTACTTTTTTTTTCAAACACCCATTTCATAAACTGAAAAGCTGCATTTTACCCCAAAAAACGCACTAGTTACTGACATCTCTCATTTTGTGTTAGCATCTGTGCTATATTTACTCAGATATTTATTTCACGACAAAATAACACTTCAAAATTGCTACTGTTTGTGTATGTTATGCATGTTTGCAGCTGTTGATTCATATTTACTGCCGCATCTTAAAAGTACCGTAAATTAAATGACAAAAGTAGAGAGAACATTCAAGGCCAACCAAAACATAATGATTCCTTCCTGCTTTTTAAGAAGGAGATCTGCAGCCACTCAAGTTAATAGGCTGCTGATTGCACTTTATTGAGTTGTGGTGGCACTGACAAAAGGGGGTGCAGGCTTTTGTTTTTTATGTAGTAGACCTCTGGGAAAATGAATTGGAACTTTCTTGGAGAACTTTATCACAACTAGTACGCTTAAAATGCCAGAAAATAAGGGTGTCATCTGGCCACATCTTTCTTATAATGTGTCATTGAGTGAATTATTATGTGTAAATGAAGAAATCAATGGTCAGGAGAAAAGTTTTTAGATGACATATGTACATTTTTAGAAACCATAAAGCTATTCTAGATGGCAATGTTTGATACACGTGGCAATTTTTTAACCAACATTGTAAATTTTGGAATACTAATAATGGTATATGGTCAACCCACTAGCTTTAATGGACAATGAGACCGAGTCATTGTGCTGAAAATTTAAATTATGAAAGAAAAACATTATTATGGAAAAGGTCAAGATGGAATAAATGGTGACTTAATAGTTTTTTGTAAGCGTTTGGAATTTTTTTTTAAAAAAGTCTATTTTTAAAAAAGATAACATTTTTAAAAAAGTGCCTTACAAAATATTCCATTATAGGGGCTGAGGGAGCCTATCCCAGCCAACAACCAATCCTATAGCACATGTAGACAAACCACGTTTTGCACGCATACATACTTATGGGCTATTTAAGACTCTTTCTGCTATTTGTTAAAATTGTATTCATGTCAAAATGTTTTTTTAAATGATTTAATTATGACTCTTTTGGGCTTCCCTAAATGTCAGACTTGTGGCTTGCAATAAAAACAAATTTAACGCCCCCGGTGTACAAGATCAAACTGAAATACAGAGAAACCTTTTAGGTAAGAACAATCCACTGCACAATCTTGCTCTGCTTCTCATTTTCACATATATTTCCCCCCTGGGCATTAACAACAATAGTCAGCATCACAGTGTAACCTTTTTAATAGCTGTACAGGAAATGTTTTAATGGAGACTATTTGTTTTATCCTCAATTTATGAATTACTCAATCATAGGACTTATAATAATATACTGTTTTATTTATTTATTTATTTATTTTGTCTCTATTGCCTTTTGGAGTTAATAACGAACCAATGCTCCCCTAAAACTCTCTTTTGTGGTCAGGTTTTCTGGAATTTGTATTCAAACCTAACACAGCTCGTCAAAATAATTGAGCTACCGCCACTTGTAATTATGTCATTTGCATTCAGGCAAAGGCTAGAGGTGAACTTGCAAAAGAGGAAACTTTTGTATTTGCATTCGGAAAACCTTGATTGTATGGGGACCGAAAAGAAAATAAGTACACCTTTGAGAGTTGTAGTGATAAAATAAATGCACTCAAGCATGCAGGTCAAGCCATTGACAAGATAACATGAAAATTACATTTTATCCATCCTCTCTTCAATATTCGTTAGTGGTAAAAGAGCTCCAGGTGCCAGTAATTTTCGGCTTCTTTAAAGTTAACTTTGCGCACAGAATCAGGAAATCTGAATATAGAGTTTTTCTAAATGTAAAAAACTTTAACATCCCTTTTTTATCATAAATGGGGAGCGGCATAAGTTTTTTTTTTTTACTTCTGAAGAGCAAGTCTCTCAATTTTTTTTGTTTGTGTTAAAGGCAATTAATTATTCTTTTCCATCGTTTCAATTATAACCACCCAAATCTATTTGATACCTGTCAAATGGATATAAAATATGGCAATTCTTAGTTGCTATAATGATGCACTTATAGAAATTGCAATCTTCTTTCCACAAACTACTTAAATGTTTTATCTTAATGATTTGAAAGACAAGTCATAACCTATTTAATTTGATGAGAGATAGAAATGCCGCTAGTTGAACAAAACTATAACCAAAATATGTTTTCACTTTGGCTTTTTAAGGCTACTCTTTTGACGAGTATTCCTAAAGAATATAAAAAGGAAACCGTACAGAAATGGTCTTTTATTTGTATAAAGCACCACTGTCAACATATATTTTATAGGGTAGGGATAAAGTTTTATGAGCCCACTAGCACAAAAATTGCGCTTGAGGAGAAAAGACAAAACAAGTCCAAACCAGAATACAGATCAGTTTTCTTCAGCAATCAATAACAAAGACATAAAAAAATAAGTCATATCTGTTTTATGGTGTATTTTCTTTTTGTGCTGCAAAAACACAATGTGCTTTAGTGTTGTCATTTTTACACATTGAAAACTTAAGATAAAGTACGACTTTACATTACAACTTCATTTTGACAATCAGAAATAACATGAATGGTGTTTTGTTATTGCAACCAACAATGAACAATAGTTTTGATCCTTACTTGCATTTTCATTATTCCATTGTGTTCAACCTCAAATGCACCACTTATATGACAAATGCTTTTAAATTGTGCATAAAATTGGCCATGGTTGTGTTTCTCTATTCATAAAAGCTCTCCTCTTGACAATTTAGTTTTGTTTTAATCTCAGTTAATTCCAGGATAAAACTTGTAATTTTCAACTTGTAACATTTCTGAAATTTAATTTCTGTTGAAAACAATTATTTTGTTGTCATTATGTCATTGCTGTCAGGAAAGTGTGATGAAAAAAACCCAAACACTTTCTGCTATTTTCTATTGTTATCCGTTATCAGTGATTGATTGCAAACAGGCACCTTTTCATAAAGAGTGGTTTAAATCATCAGACATGCCCGCAGCGAGAACAAATGGCATTGCAATGAAAAACATAGTGAAATTGCAAAACTAATCATAAATGGGGACATAAACATTATAGTTTGCAATGGGGGTTCAATTAAGATTTGCATGGTGGGGGGCTTCAAGAAAAAATAAGTAGGTTTTCCCCTTTTTTTCCTCTCTCTCAACCTATGTGCGGGTAGGGTTTATGTTGTTCATCAAATTGAGAGCTTCTCTAGTTGTCTGCCTCTTATGGTATATAAGAGATGTAGCATCCGCACTCAAGGTCATGTTATACAGCTCGGTTCGAATATTAAAAGATACCCTCCCCCCTGGAAGAAAGTGCTTTTCATTCACTGCAGCATTTTGCCTTGTTTGTCATTTGAGCCATTAGTGATAATAGAATGGCTAAAATGTGCACTAAACAATAGTGCCAACATCCTGTTTACTATCAAATGATGCCTCACCTGCATTTTTATTTTTTTCAGACACATATACCTTCTTTAAACCCTGAAATTGTCCTAAAAAAACCTTTCGCATGATACTAAGGTTCAGACATGTTATTTCTTGAGAGTGAATATTGAATATGTGACAAATGTACTCATTTGAAATCCATGCTATAATAATGTGAGCTCCCTACTGTCATGCTGATTCTAACCTCAATATTCTCAGCTCAATATTTGGCCAGAGGAAGACAGTTGTTTTCTTTATTGAACTGAAATTTCCAATGGAATTGCTACGGTTCCACACAAGACTTTGAATCTTTTCCTCATAGGAAATGATAGCAATTGAAGAGATTGATTTGAGAGTCAAACTGTTGTAATAAAAGCCCTAAGTGAGCTGGTAATGTTTTAACCATTTTATGTGTAGTAGCTAAAAAAAATTCTAATGAAATTCATGCTTCACACTGATTCAGTTATTGACAGATATAAAAGGCAAATATCCATGTATGTAATATGTAGAGGATGTAAAAAAAAAAAAAATCACTTCCTACAGTTTATTTCAAAATTGCAAATGGTACAGTTCAAATAAATGTTACTTACTAATTTTAATAGTACTTTTTGCCTTGACTAAGAGGATTATTGATCGTGTAATGCTTGAATGTGCGAATATGTTCCAACAGTGCATTAAAACCAGGCCTTTCAAGTCAAGCTGTGATTAGTAGTGGTCAAGGGTCAGCGTCACAATGTGAGAAATGGCTCTACTATTATTTCTCCTCTGTTCTAATGTATTATGATTTGTTTGATGTTATTTGATTTTTTATGGTCCACCCCAAAAATATTGATTTGAAATTTCAAATCTGTATTTCCGTTGGTTGGAGTGTGACCTTGTAGGTGTTGTTGTTTATTCTGTTGAATGTAACCACTACTACTACTAGTGTTAGGTTAGATAACATTTGACAAATTTTGGGTTTGTGGGAGTAGCCAAAGAGGAATAATTCGGTTAAAAATGACCTTGCATTAACTTTTTATATTGTTTGTTTTATATAACATTTAATGTCCTCTATTAAGGTTTGAAAGAGAATTTGCATTTTTTTTTTAAACGGTATACCGTTTCTTTTTCAAGCTATTTTGTTAGTC
This sequence comes from Stigmatopora argus, assembly GCF_051989625.1. Taxonomy (NCBI): domain Eukaryota; kingdom Metazoa; phylum Chordata; class Actinopteri; order Syngnathiformes; family Syngnathidae; genus Stigmatopora; species Stigmatopora argus. The sequence continues at coordinate 7,860,923 of NC_135405.1, read as the reverse complement.
ATTTTTGCTTTTGCCTTTGAATACCTCATGAGAAATGAATGGGTCTTTTGCTGAGTGCATATATTTATGTCTGGGTGTGTATATGTGTGTATATATACATACCCTGTATGGTACTCAAGAAATCACATTTTAAAATAGTTTTTTTTTTTGCTTTCTCAGTCAAAAAGCTGACCACTGGCAAGTGATGGTGCAGGAAGTACAAATAAGGTAGGTATTTTCATAATACGGTGCAGTGTTTTTAACAATATTACAATTTTAAATCGGCAAAATCATTTGCAATCAAATTAGAAACTGTTGAGGAAACCTGTCAAACAGGTGACACACTCATTTGGATGTCTTTCATGCATGAATCATTGGAGAATTTGGAATTCCATGCAAGGCCGGCATTAATAAAAAGGTAGTGTGTATCAAGTTTGAATAACAACAACATACTCGTTTAAAAAATTTAAAAAACTCTCACCCCGAACTGCTTAGTCGTGACATTGGACTTTGGTGGTTCTAAGGTTACCCTGCCCTTTCATATTGTTATTGAACCATAGTCATATTTAAACCATTTATTTCACATTTGAGCCTGTAAAAGTGGATGCTGAATTTCAAGTAGGCAAAATAGCAAATGGAGTGCGCGTTTGTTCTTGTGTGACTTCTCTTCTAATGTCACTTGCCGGTCCACTTGGCTCAAAGCTTCTCTAATGTCACAGCTGAATTTTTTTTTTTTTTACAGGTTCACACTGTTCTTCTCCACAGGGACGCGTTTGATTTCTTTCAGTCCAGCTTCGCCGCAGCTTCCAGACACACTAATGACACGGCCCGCAGATATCGGCAGGCTCTTTCATACACGACGGTGAGCTGGGAAATGCTGGGCTTCATTTAGCCGTTGGCATTTTGCCTCTCCAATGCTACTGTGTGTCTGTGTGTTTTTTTTTCAGGGATTTGTTTGTATTGATTGCAGCAGTCTGAAAAAAAGACAAAAACAGACAACCAAGGATCATTGAGTTTATTTATCATACAGATAAATAAACTCAAAAGGGAAATTGAACTACCCTGACCAGAGACACAACATTTTCTTGTGAAATTCTTCCACAAAATGTAAGGTTTTCTTTTTTGAATAGTGTTATGGCCAAAATGCTCAACCTCTGCTGTAATTTTTTTTCTTATCGGTTGATTTTACGATTTATAGAAATATTTTTAAATGGAAAGACATCGTCAATGAGATAATGTAATTTTCAGGTTTAAAAAAAACCAAACAATTATTTGATTTATTTCATGTATTTTTTTCCAACAGATTTTTAGGCTTTCTTGGAAAATCAATGTTTATTGGCCCTCACATGGCGCCCTGAGGAACACCTATTTTAAGGATCTGGATAGAAATGAGCCCCATAAGATGCGTCTACCCTTAAGGTGAGTGGATTGAAAATACTTTAAGATTTGTTGTGTAAAGAAACTTAGAGAGAGCAACATGTTTGAGTGTTTTGCTACTTTGATGTTGTCCAGAAGGTCATTTTTCAAGACAGATGGTCAGACATCACAAAGAAAATGAACCTAAACCACCTGAGCGTGACTCACTAACACTACACTTGCTGCATCGCTAATCATTCATTCCCTAAACTCTCTTAGAGCAAAATATTGTCTGGCCTTAGATTGTACTTTTGGCCAATTTGGGATTAAAAGTTTTACCTGTTTTATGGCATACATCGTGAGAATAACTGAGTGAGAATATTGCAGCTCAGCTGTTTATTTATTGTTTTTTATTATTTGTAATCCAATTCAGAAATCCAAGTGGATATGAGAGTCTGTAATTGATTTAGAAGGTCTTAAAAAAAAAAAGAAAAATAAGCAAGAAGAAATAATTTGAGCGCATGGGGATCTTTGTTTGTAAATGTTCTTTTTCATTTTTCATTTGAGTGGTTACACTCATAGTATTAGGTAAAGAAACAATTTTAAAACATAATCACATTTGTTAAACATTGTGTTTGTGCAGGTATAACTAAATATAGTGCCTGATTTGTTGCAATACATATTGTTACTTCATTTAAGATTCCATCTGTTTAATACAGATGCTGTTTATGGACAATTTGGTTTCGCATGTCACAAAAGATATTGTTTTAAAAATGATAGACAAAATACCACATTAAGCATCACAAGGGAATAACTTAACATTTTGCTTAATTTCTTAATGAATAATGCATGGATCTTCTTAACAAAGGTCAGACCCATGCTGGAATTTCGTGCTTGGCTGTGATCCACACTGATTTAGACTCATTTGCTCAACCTGCAAGTGTAGATTCAACCCTTATTTTAACATTTTGTTCAAATTATGAATTCTCAGAGATATACCTATACTTTTTTTCTTTTACTTATTACACACACTTGCTTAGATGAGCCTTAAATACTTTAAAAGCTGCAAGGATATGTTTGCGGACCCCAAAGGATAAAAGATGAGGCTTCACGTGAAATGTCACTATTGCATGGACCTGAAAACAAATTTAAAAAAAAACATTCTACATTTGTAATACCTGGCTTTAAGAATGTGATTATAAATGGTTTCTTCCCAACACACAAAACAGAGACATAGACAAATGGTGAGAAGACAACAGCATGATGGTATCATAAACAAAATGTAACAAATAAGAGAACTAAGCCTACATCAATAACAAAAGAAGAATATATTTCCCAACAAAACGCTGATTATTTGGCATTCAGGGCATGAATCAACTGGAGATTCCATGAAAGCATTATTCTGTTGCCACACAGAAATGCTCTTCAAATGTTGACCTTTTGTTAATCTCCCTCTGAACTGTCCAGAGGCTAATAAGAATCACTCTTGATGTTTTCAAACAGCGCACAAACGTTTACAGTTTTTCTTTAAGATGTATCCTCCAGACCCTATATTTCCTGACGCTCTAATCTCCATCCCACTTTGTTTTTCATATCTCAAATAAGTACCTTTCAACATGTCTGCTTGTGAATTCTGTCACACCTCCTCTTTCCTTCTGAGCCTTCAAAAGTTCGCTAAAGTTTTCATGCACACATTCAAGCAAGGAGGGTAAGATGACATCATTTCCACCCATTTCAAATTTGTCCATCATACCACCTCCCATCTATCAGCTACCTCCCACCACTTAAATGCATACCTTCAGTCGACACTGCACAAAAGTGGTGCAGGTACCTAATTTCATACTTTCTGACCTACATTAGATTCTACTTTTCTTCCAAAATGTCGAGGTATAACTACCATAATTATTTCAGATGTGCATGGAAGAGTGAAATTTGTCCTTTTCTTTTAACCGCTCCCTGAGGGACAGTGATAATCAACTGCGTTGCCCGCAAAACACATTTGGATCTTGTTTAAGCATTTGCGTCAATGAAGCGAAGTGGAAATTTATCAAATTATATTTAGCTGTGGAAGGAAAGTGGAGCAGCCCGCATCCTTAGGAAAAACATGCAAACTCTACCTATGAAAAGGCCACCAATTCAACCTTGGATTTGTGATATAAGGCAACACTGCTATCAGCAATTTTGATGTTTTTTTTTTAACTTTCTGACCTGCTTTTCTCTTAACACAAGTGCAACTATACTCTGACTAATTCACCTACACCCACGACCATTTCTTACCTATACAGATTGGCGTTCTTTGGCATGAGGCCCATTCCATATATACCGAGATTTCATCCTTTTTTGAGCCTGGCACTCTTTTGCCTTACAAAATCGAAAAAAATCACCAGCCGCATAAAAAGTAATAATCAAATTTCTAGCCTATATAAGCTATAACTGTATGCTGCCACAACGATATCTGAAATGCGCTAGTCAAAAACCCAATTAATCATGTATAACATGAAGCAGTACTTGGTAAGGCTTTTCTTTAATAGCCGCTCCACAACTACAGTCATGCTGTTACTTCCTTCTTGCTATTTGCTAACACCTGTTGTGTATTAAAAAAAGACAGTATTTATAGAAGAAGAAAAAACAGACAATAACATGAAGCCTTGATAACCGATTTATAACCCTGCGATAGATGATGGTCAGCCTGATGCACGTCTTAAATTCTGGCGGATTTTGTATAGCATGAGCAGAATGCTATTGATACTGTCGTATTTCTTGTCCTTATAATAGTACATCACACATTGGCTGAAATGTTTTAACCCACCTATAAACATAACCATTTGTAATCTAGATCCTCGACCTGAACTCCTTAAATACATTGAGTGCCAAGTCCTGTCTTTGTTCAGTCTAGACAAGTAAGCCAATTAGACTCTTCAGCCAGGTTGTTTGTTATTCATCAAGTCGTACTGCAGCATTTGCATGAACTTGGCCTTTATAGGTGCAGTGGGACATGCGGTAATTACAACACTTTATGGCGGTGACAGAGCACAAATTAAAAGGAAAATGTCAACTTGTTAAGTAAGTACCATTTGGTTTGAACAAAAGCTTTGATTTAACAAGATTGCAACATAATAACTTTGTGTTGTCTACACCCGATGTCAATAAGAACACCAATTTTAAGAGTAAAATGTCACCCTCCGTGCTATTTGTCAGTGGTGTAACAATTCTTTTATCTGGATGGATGGATTGGTTGGTTATGCAACGCTCCAATTGGATTGATTGAAATGTAAAACATATTTTAGATGTATCCCTTTGTTCAAAAGAGTAGTTTCAATTCAAATATCTGGAATGTTCCAGCAACAACATTATCAAAAGATGTCACATCTCAGGTATGACTAATCTCATATAAAGTGACCCCTAAGTAAAATATTAAATAAAGTGACAAAAGCTCAAGGAAGCATATCATGATGACTTCACAGATAGAATATTAACTGGCTTCAATCAGGAATTGTTGCTTTAGAGATGCCTTAAAGTTCAGCTCTTGTGTTAACTTGGAATCTTATCTACAGACAGAATGGAGATAAAACTCTCCAAGCAGACATTAGTATTCACTTTGCATCTAGGCATCCCAATGTAATTTACAAAAGGCACACTTCTTTTCTACGACACCCACCTTCAAGTTTTTTTGTATTTGATGAGATGCAGAAGAGGAAGAGACTTTAATTACTGTTCAGCGGGGATCTAGGGCGCCGCGGCAACAACAATCACAACCAAGTGATTAGAAAAGTAGAATTTAATGAGAATAGAGAAAATACATTTTGGGCTTAAACTAACACGTTCTCAACACAGAGCTGATGCAGAGAAAAGTCTACGTGAATAATTCAGTTACAAAAGTTATACAGGAAGAAAAAGTTGAAAATGAGGTGACATCTAGACAACACATAAAAAATGGACTGTGACTACAGATTGCGATACCGGGCCTGTCTGTCTTTATTTAGAGCTATCCAAATGTGTGAATGTACAAGTACAGTGTGTTCGCGTATCTGACACATTGCGCAAAATGCACAAATCCACGTCTGTCCATCATTTCTGCATCGCAGCGGGAAATCCTGCTCACTATCCAAGATCTAAAGATACATGTTACTGCGGGGGCTCACGTGCATGTTTATATCATTATTGAACATCGTTTTAGAGAAATGATAAGTGGTAAGGCCTCACAGTTCTGGGGGTTGGGGGTTCCATCCCAGTTGGGTCCTCACTTTGAGGAGTTTGCATGGGTTTTTCTCCGGGTACATCCCAAAAACATGCAGGGTAGGCTGGTTGAACACCCTTGTTGGAATAAGCGGTTTGGAAAATGAATGAATAATAGAAGATTGGTGTGTATATAAATGTAGTACTCTGTTCTGTATTTATAGCGTCATTTCAGCCCCTTCAAATTATAAATAATACACAAACTAAATTCATTCATGTCTCTTGTAAAGGTGGTTTAAATTAACATAAAATTTCAAATTGTAGCTAATTGCAATGTATAAATTGTGTGTCCCACAACATGGATGCAACCCTGTTACCCTAATCATGTAATATTTAGCCTGGATTGAATTTCTCACCAATAAATAGTTTTCTGTTCATGAAAAATGTTGAAAATGTTTTATAAAAAAAAGACTGAATTAGGTAATATCTTTATGCTATACCTGACGTGACGGATTCAGCTAAAATGTCAACTTCAATGACTGGTGCATACATAAAAAGACAATGTGGATTTGACAAGCCATATCCTTGTTTGGCGAGTTCTCCTGACCGTGAAGACTTTGTTAGGGGGGCTTTTGGGCTGGATCACATCCCCGTGACAGAGTGCGACAAGGAGACCCTCTATTAGGCAGGAACCCCTAGCAACATTCCGACTGGATGTTGTTGCCATGACGCCAGTGCTTGAATGCTCACCATAGCAGACGTCGACTGTTTTCTGCACCTTTTTTCTTTTGAACGGCATGTCCTCACCTTGTTGTTTATCATGCCCTCCCCGCCCTGTCAGCGCCGTGTGCCGACGTGGAATTTTCACGTGCGTTACGTAGGCAAGAGGAGGCTTCCTCGCACCTATGCAGACGTCCTGAGGATAATTGGCGAGGGACGTCTTGTTATCATTGGCCCTCCTCTCTTAGTACGCGTTTCTGTTGTCAAGCCTTTCTCTCTGGAAGAAATCATGATGTTCTTCTGCTTTTGTTTGTGCGCAACCTTAGCTGTGTCATTTAGATCTTTCTGTGGTTGTCATGCCAACGGGATATCTGAGGCCGTCGTGCCAATTCATGGATGGTTGCACTTCACAGACGGGCAGGTGCGCGCAACCGGTTGGTCCAAACCAACAACCTTGCTTTGTATTTTGGCCGGAATTTATGAGGACAGATTGAGAAGGAGGTTACAACCTCACTCAAATTACGTATTGACGTAAAACAATAAAAAGGACTGCTAAACAATGCCGGTGAACATTTTGAATAGGAAAATGTATCAATTTGTGCCATTAGGCGTACTGAACATCAACAACACAGAACCAGACAATTTAGGGCTGTTAATGAGGTGTAATTTTTTTTTTTCCAAGCAATGATGTTAGTGCATATTTTCAATTACATAGAGGGACAATTTTTCTTCTGTTAGTAACCATATAGTAAGTAATGCCATATTGGACAATTTTAGAAATAATCAGCATAAAATTCTATCTCAACATAGTATTTTTATTTCTATATTGTTCCCCAATGTAGTCTTATTTTATTTCAAGATAAAGATTCAATTTCCAGTATATTTAGACCTTTCCCCCCAATATGAGACTATCTGCGTGTTTTTAAATTGTCTTTGACATTTTCTTCGATTAACATACTAACACTAATGACCACAAATGTACGTCACACTCTAGTTCTAATGACCTTTCCTTGGACAGTGCACTTTTGTCTTATTCAAATTCAAAGTATGTCTTTTCTTCCGTTGGTGGTGCTAACTTTGGCAGGTTTTTCAACCCAGTGACCTTTTTCCAAGTAATGACCCACAAAACTACTAGAGTTTTAGTGATGTTATTCAAAACACTAATTCTCTCGCAAACAGATGTTTACCTCTCCACATACAAGCTGCAAGTTAATGGCGCTTGCCATCGCTGGCTAATATCGCATCTCCCCTCCACCTCATAAAGCAGCGCCCATAAACATTTGATTGTAGTTCCACTCTGGCATTTCATCACCAAGCTGCTGAATTATGTCGTCTTTTTTTAGCTATTCATTTTTGCCTTTGACGTGATAGTGCTTGCGTTTGGCTCTTCTGGCATTACCTGACAATGACAGATTTTGAATGTTAGTGGCCCAAAAAGAGAGAAAGTCTGCCCGCGGGTGGCAATTAAGAAAATTAGCTACACTTTTAGATGATCCAGAAAAAAAGTAGGCTAATTTTATTTTTATTGGCGAAATTTGTTCTTGATGGGTGGACCGGCCCAGCTGCTATTATTATGTATACAACCAATTGAAAAGTCTACTTCTTGTAATGTTCCCTTTTACACATTCACTGTCAGCCCAGGTATACGTTTGTGCAGCATAGCCTTTGTAAGGTTCACATATAACTTTTATATTTAAAACACCCATTAATGACAGTTTAAGATGCAAAGGTTGCACTATACAATTGTTTTCATCTCTCATGCTATCACTGATAGAGAGCAGCAATTCCGAAAATAATTTGCGGCATAATTTCTATCAGCTCTTTAGGAGGTAATCTGTCCTGCTTACTTTGATATTATGAGAGAATAGCTCTAGAGAAGCTGTGAGAAAATTGAAGGGAAAATGAGATTTTGCTCTTTGTGTAGGAAAAGTCAAACAATTGAATTGTCAGTTTTGCAGCCAAGCTGTCTTCCCAGGGAAAAACGTGATGGTTTAATTTAAGCATACTATCTTAAATTGCGTTTTTAAAGTGATATTTTTTTCAGGAGCCTAGAATTCCTGCCAGTGACTTTTTGCCCATTTTCGAAAGCTCCCCAAGTCGATGCAAATTATTTCATATGTTCAGCAAGCCGTGCCAGGAACAAATAACAATTCTGTTTTGGAAATTGACATTGCTGCTACAATGTTCACTGTCGTTAACGACAAGAAATCAGAAATTATTTGTCATAATTGCAATATATACACTCACTGTCTGAAGATAAATAAGAACTAAGTGTGCATAAAAAACACATTGGACGCACAGTCCGAAAAAGTATAGTACTTTTCCCGTTATGTCGTTCACCCGAGGGCTGGTTTTTCAAATAAAAAAGCAGCTGACAATACAATTTTATAGCATCTCATAACTGTCGACAATAACATTCTATCTCTCTTGCTGCTGTTGTGAGACATGTGACTTGATGAAGTCGAGCCCAGATGGAACAGAGAGTCCTTTTGCGCATGCAGGCCTCGTTACAAGGTCGCCCATCCTGGTCTAGCACCTCACATGAGATGTACGACAACAGGACAGCCTCACCATCTGCCCCCATCCCAGTAGGGGGTGCCCTCTATTCCCTGAGTGATTTAAAACATTTAGTTGCGTTGGTTCTCATCCAAAGTGGAGAAGGAAACGTCATAGCAAACAAAATCCCTTCCCTATTAATTAATTCAAAAGCATGAGCACACCTGAAAATACAAACTTCCATACATGTGCATTTATCTCTTGAGCACATACCAAACCTTTTATATTCACCAATATATTCAGAATTTTCCCCAAAATACTCCCCATGCATAACATCGATAAGCTTCTGCAATCTCACAACATTTCCATCTACTGTTGCATTAATTTTTCTCCAAAATCTTGCATTAATGTTTGTAGAGTGAGTTGCTGCTCAAAGCCTTCTCCAGCACATCCCAGAGTCTCAATAGGCTTTAGGTCAGGACTCTGTGGTGGCCAATCTGTGTGTGAAATTGATGTCTCAAGCTCCCTGAACCAGTCTTTCACAGTTTGAGCCTGATGAATCCTGGCATTGTCATGTTGAAGTATGCCTGTGACTTCGGGGAAGAAAAAAAATCCATTGGTGGAAAAACCTGGTCATTGAGTATATTCAAGTAGGCAGCTGACCTCATTTTTTGAACACCTACTGTCACTAAACCCCTTGACCAACAGCAACCCCAGATCATAACACTGCCCCCACATTATTTTTAACTGTCTAAAAAGATTAACATCGGATCATATTGGCAAAAAAATCTTGTAAAATGTTTGCCAATGGCTTTTTTGCCTACTTCTGTGAAATATTGGCTATTATTTTGTTTTTTTGGACTATTACACATCTGAGAAATGAAATTATCTTCTTTTTGTTTAATTTTAAATCCTGAAACAATATTCTTTTTGTTGGGAATTACTCAAAACTTTGCCTTTTTACGGTGTATTGAGACTTATATATTGGTGGAAATTTGAATGTCGATGGATATGATGTGTGTGCTATGATTTCCCGGCAATAATTCCAGTGTGTCTATCATCTCTGTCCCATCTATGTTAGATGCACATGGATGGTTTATATTGCTTCAATGCAAGATAAGACCTTGAAGTTAAAATGCTGAAGCAATTCAGTTTGTCAGGGGGAGAAAACAATGTTACCGTAGGCTGAGGAGAGGAGTTCAACTCAGAGGCATGGCATGTTTTGTTGTGTATTCAATATAGAAATGGATGTCGTCTTCTGCGCGAAAGCAGAAAACGAAGAACAAGCTGAGATGGGGAAGTGGCAGATGACGTTCGTTTCGGAGGCAGGGTGACCTGCTTTTCTGCGGGTTCACATTGACGTACCGTGACAATGAAGTACCTTGGATGGGCTAGATTTAAATTGCTTGCCAGAAAGCATTTACCCAGAACCAAAGCAGATCCTCCTTTGTGACTTGTATGAACTCAAAATGGACGGTGGGCAAGGGAGTGGGCCCGAGGTTGGTGAACAGTGCAGTGTGTAAAATCAAGTCAAATATTAGGTGGCCAGGTGGTGTGCTTGCACATTCGTCTCAGAATTCTGTCAGGGATTCCTGATATTTTCGTCCTCATTTGGTGAGTTAATCACCAAAAGAGGACATGTGGTGGGACTACGTAGTGGACTGATAGAGTGATTCATGCAGCCTCCACTGGAAAGTCAATCCAAGCTTACTTGTATCTGATTGCCCGCTAAGAGATCAATAGAATTGATTGCTGTCTGCTGCCACTTGAGGTATTTAGTGACCGATGTATAGGTTCCAGGGAATGGCGTAGTGTGTAATGGGCTGGTCGGTTAGTTATTCTTGAGCAAGAACCTTCATCTAAAATGGAGGAATGCAGGTGAAAATAATACGGTACATAGTGAAATCGTAGGCATCACAGTGGGTGAGTGGTTAGAATGTCCGTCTAAAAGTTCTAAGATCGAGGTTTCAATCCCTGGTCGACTCTGACCTTCCTGTGTGTAGTGTGCTTGGGTTTCTCTGGGTATTCCAAAATCCCCAAAACATGCATAGCCTTGAGATTGGCTGGCCACTAATTCAGAGTATCCCTTTTCTACTGGCAAAGCAGGCTAATTTATTGAGTTTCTTTTGCAATTGCACACATTTTCTGCATTGAAAGTCTGGACAGTCCTTCCTCAGGAGAGTAGTTTCTTTTCTCGCTAATCTAATCAAAACAAATGATGTTCATTTTTCTTTGTGCATCTATGTGTAGATGTCGTGGGAGTCTGTCACCTTGGAAAAAAATACAAATGAACTTCCAGCTTGCTCTGGAAGGGCGTCAAGACCAAAAAATATAATGAAAAACAGCCTTCATTCCAAATCTATTTCCATTTGGGAACTAGGCGCATCTTGTGGAATGAGATGTGATGCCGTTTGGATACATAATACTATGCAATGTATCAAAGGCGTTTTTTTAATACTTTTTAAATGAGTAAACTCTTACTTCAGAAAATTTGACTTCACGTTTTAAAGCCTTAAGTTGTGTATGAGTGCAAATTTGTGATGTAAGCAACAAGCAAATCATGAATAAGAATTTTCCATATTACAGATGTAAAAAGCTAAAGGCAATATCCGAGGCAGCAGGGTAATGGTGGCAGTTTTTTCATAAATTATAAAAAATGAGGGTCAGAAGTCTCTTTATTTGAATGAAGTATTATTGCCAGTCATTTTAAAGGCAGACATTTGACCATTTTTTAAAATGTTCACATCTGAAAAAGGAAATTAATTTTTCCACCAAATCTTATCAGGTTACATGCTTGCTAAAACCACAATTTGACCGCTAAAAATCGAATTTTTCATTTTCTGCCCCAAATGCCTGCTTACATTTTGAGTGCAAATATGATGTGACATCTTAGTAACCATTACTGCACTTAGACGGATCCATTTTTAATATATATACTGTGTACCATCTATTTCTGCACACACTTGGTTGTGTTAATAACTACTTTTCAGATTTTCATCTTTAAATCTCATTTTGGTGCTGTCCTAAGGAAAATAAATTCTTATTCTGATGGTATTCATGCCGAAAGCCTCTAATTTAATTTCCCTGTCACGTATTCTAATATCAGTACATGAAGGCGGAGTGTAAACTGACTGTGCAGCTGTTGCAATATGGACACGCATGCGTTACGCATTTAAGTCTTCTTTGAAACGCACGTTTTGGCACTGTCCTCATTATCGATAAGCATACAATTATGACTGCGTAAAATGCTTTAAATGTACTTGTACCAGAAGTATATTTGTCCTAATCCCATACACATTTCACACGTGCATAAACCCCAATCACAAATTTAGCCTATTTATAAAATCAGAGAAATACCGATAGGAATCAAGATTAACGTAATCTAAACCCCTCTGTTGATTGTAATTTTCTCTAGTCGCCTCAGTACTATTCATGACTACAAAAATCTTAGTCAACCTGAAGGAAATATGCAAAACTGCACAAGCAGGGGCCTCATTCAGCATCACGTTAATGTTAGGCTAGAGGCAAGGAAGGAAGCAGTTAACACGTCATGCATCAACCTTTCACGCCTCTTGGTTAGATTCCGTTAATCAGTACCCGAAACTTCCTCAATTAGTCAAAACCAGACAAGTTTTGTGTATTCATGTCAGCAGAGATAGTAGAAATTGGCCGTATTGTTTTCTCCCCTTTTATTCTCTCTCTCTTTCTCTCCATCCTCTGATAAATGTATCCAGAGTGACTCAGAGAGGACAAAATGTTATGCAGCACAGCTGAAAGCCAGATGGCCAGAAGCTTTTGCCTGAGCCACCGCTCATTGCTCACTAACAGGTTAGCATGCCAAACGAATCAGTGGAAACTGTCAGCACATTCGGGGTAAAGCAAAATGCACCGTGTGGCCAAATGAATCCAAATCTAACTTTTTATGTTGACAGTATTCATTCAGTAGCAGGTGGTATCGTCACATATATCTAATTGCACGCAGTCATAAAATTCCCTTTACTCATCCGAGGTCACTTCCCTCTCCCCAGCCACTTCATCCCAGATGGTCACTCCCTAGGTTTTCCTGGGTTTAGCCGCCATGCCCCCCTCCCTGTCATGCCTGGACACCCTCACCATGGAGGCGTCTAGGAGCCATCCTAATCCGATGCCCGAGCCACCTCATCTGGCTCCTTTCAATGCGGGGACTCACGACGAGAGTCCCTGGGGCCGTGTTATGGTGCTTCAGCCTCCAGTTTGAACTTGTACGGTAAAATCTCATGTTCTTATGGACTTACTTCCTCCTCTGACTTGCTTTCAATTTCTTATTCCAACAAAACACAGGATTTTGCACATCTACCTACTTATTTTCCATTGTCATACGCCTTCTGGCGGATCCTGACTTCTGTTTACCTGTCTTGTGCCTAGATAGTGGCAAACAAAAGATAGACAAAAATTCATGTAATTTGATTTTAGAAGATGAATAGAATTAGATTAATCCTCAAAGGCAAGGGTGTCAGACTCGGGTTGGTTCGTGGGCCGCTTTAACGTCAACTTGATTTCACGTGGGCCGGACCATTTTAGATATAATATTTAGATTTTTTTTAATAAATTGATTAAAAGAACTGGATTAAAAGCCCTGAATATTCAGTTTTTTATAGATCTAAAACAATGTTTATTTTAGCTTTTTTTATATATTTTTAGATTTTACAAAAAGATTTTGAACTAATGACACAGAAAAAAATGATTAAAAAATTACAATTATTGATTTAAAAGGGGGAAAATCAGGATATTTAATATACATCTATACTCTTCATTTTAATTTGATCCTAAAACAGAAAGTCGGCACTCATGATTTACTTTCCCGGACCACACAAAATGATGCGGTGGCCCAGATTTGGACCCCGCACCGCCACTTTGACACATGTGCTCTAAGGTAACGTTATTTTCTTACTCGGCTCATTTTCAACTCCATTTATTAAAAAAAAAAACTACACCAATGGCAAGGGAGGATGAGACCCCAAAGGCCCTACAAAAAGAATAAAAAATTCCCATCCATAGAATCACACCAACCAAGGATAAAATTTAAAAAAAAAACTAAAACAAAAAAACTATCAAAGATATGGTACTCACTATAGGGAAAATGATTCCCTCCAGCCAAAAGCACTCTGTTCCTGTCAACACACTTAAGTCAGGATGCGGTCAGACAAACATGAGCATTTGTTGTTGTTGTTTTTGATGTTAACACTTAACCCTGGAGCATGTCATTATAATTATTATCTTATATATTAGCAACCGTGACCCTGCATCACACAAATGACAATAACATTAATTGGGCTGGGATGCTTCTACCTATGCTCCGATGCTCATAAATGACAAAAGGCATCACCGTTAACAAAAGGGCTGGGGGAATTGTTCTCACTGGGGCTGGAGCTGTCAATCAAACGGATGTGAATGTTGAAGTGTGTGCTGCGCTTACACATTACCTGTGGGTGGGAAAAAAAAAGCATTAGTCAGAAAGATCCACAATTTGAAAGTCTAAAGATGTGCTGGTTCTTTTCTCTTGAGTAAGGATGACTGATTCGTAGTGGTAAAAGCCCTTATTACTCATCTGAAACTAGAACTAGCATTTTGATATAAAATAAGCTTCCGGTTTCAACCGTATTTTAGTTTGACCGTTTTGAGAATTATTTTTATTGTGGTTTTCAGGTTTAAATGACATTGATAAATGACAAGTCTTAGGGAAAAGCATTTATCATAACAGAATTCAATTTTTAAGTTTCACCTTGGCGATTAAGCTCATGTGATAATAAAAACAAAGTCTAGCTTTATTAGGGATGAACACATTTTTACTGGTTATATTGAAAATATGGACATTACTCACTGTTCTATGTTGCACATTATTCTGTACATTGCAATGGACTTTAGTTTTAATTGATACCGTATTTTCTGGACTATAAGTCGCACTTTTTTTTATTAGTTTGGCTGGGCTTGTGACTAATACTCAAGTGCGATTTAGATATGTTTTTTTTTAATCTCTCTGACCACAACAGCCTGTTATGTTTTTTTTTATAATGTTATAGTTATCTGACAACTGTTGTGTTAACAGGTGCCCATTTAACCCGTTTTCTCCATTTTCAAGTATGTATGTTCTTGGTTTCTGATTTTTTTTAAATGCCTTCCCAAAAAATGAGATTTTTTTCCCCCTCTTTAATGTGCATTATTTGGTTGGTGCAACTTATAGTCCGAAAATTACGTCACATCGTATATTTGCATTCACATCTAATTTATTTTCCATTTTATTTTTAAGTTAAACTAATTCAAATGCAACACAACTTTATTCTGTGTTACCTGAATGATTGCAGTCTTCTTTCATAAAATAGCGAGGGTTGGTGCAAAATTCTGCCTGTGTCCATACGGCCTTTAATAGCTAGTTGGTTTTTGCATTTTACTTGCAAAATCTCCCATATTGTTCTCATAGACAGTAAGGCTTCATAATCGGATTTTGTTGTTTTTGATGCGCTTGATGTGTCTTTGTCTGAGCTCGATGGTCTGCAGAGAAGGAAGGGAGCATTGGGAATTCAAATAAGATTTGGCTGTGCGCGCGCACAGGCTGACTGTGCATGGTGGGGCCGACCAGCTGTAAAAGTGGATGAAGGCACGTGACGTGGCTTTGAGGGAGCGACGCCTTATAAAAAGTGTGAGGAGTGTGGAGAGCACAGAGCGTCTGGAGGAGCCGCGCTCGCATCCTCCAACAGAACAAACAGTTTGGCGCGCGCACGCAAAAACTGACTGCCACTTGTCTGCAGTATTTCCACTCAATGATGCCATCAAAGATTGATTTTCATTAAATCACACATTGTTTTTGCTCTTTCACATAAAGTGAGAGGAGGTTGGATGTTGCGCTTCTGGCTTGGATTAACGCACAAAGATAAAGGGCGGATCTGCGCACTGGTGGGAATTATGTAAGGTAACCATCATTTATATTTTGGGGGGGCTTGCTATTCACATCTTTTTCACTTGTTGTCATTTCCGCGCTTTAAGTTTTTTTTCTGTATTGAAATACATTGGGTTTTCACCATTTCAGAATTATTATTACGCAAAAAAGACGCGCTATGCTTATTAAATTTGTTCCTTGTTTGCACGGGCATGGATAATTTATGCAATTTTACTTGATTCATAGCCGTGTCTGTTTTTTTAAATAACTTTTTGCAAGCATGAAGGGGAAAATTACCATCGCCAACAAAAAAAAGTGAATTTATTAAGACCTGTCCATCAGGATCAAACTATAAAAATATACTGTATGATGTGGTTATGAAGAGGAGGATCAATAAATACAGGGTGGTGTCACGCAAGCATTTTTTTTCGAAATAAATGACAACTGAATACGTAATTGAATTGAATGTAATTAAAGCAGTTTTTCTTTATGGGGGGGCAAATGCATTCCTGCAGCTCCCCTATTGTAAATTCACATCCCCTCAAAATATTAGGTACATGTGGGCAAAAATCATGTCTGCATTTAATAGTTGAGTTTTATACCATGTCATAAAATGGGTCCACTGGGTTATTCATGAGGCAAGAAGTTTAATAACCTTTTTTTCTTCAAATTAAGGCAAAGAGTAGTTGACACAAAATGTTTTGACACAAACATACAAAATTTGTACAAAAGTATTTGTGTAAAAACCTTGATTTTGGATAATTACATCATTCTCTGATTGGACGTCCATCCATATCATGTCAGCCAATGAGTCTCAGACGTGTGTCGCCCGTTTGCAGGTCAGTTTAAGCCCACAGTCCTCCCGTCCCACGCAGCAACATGAAGTCCGTGTTGGACGCCGTGGCCGACACTACCTTCCGGACTATCACCTCTGGTTTACAATTCCTCGGCTCCAATGACGCCAACTACGGTGAGCCGGCCAGCAGCGATGTGGACTTCAAGGGTGTCTTCTCCCTCCAGAAGCCCGTGTCCTCCTTTCGAAGCAACGCCTTCCCCGATAAGATCCCCCCGGACGAGGAGCTGATCCTCAGGGGCTTCTACCCGACCAACGCCACGGAGCTCCTGACCAACCGCAGCACCTTCCGGGATGAGGGCAACAACATACAATGTGGGGAGAACTTCATGGACATGGAGTGTTTCATGATCCTGACGCCCAGCCAGCAGCTGGCCGTGGCCGTCATGTCGCTCACCCTTGGCACCTTCACGGTCTTGGAGAACCTGGTGGTGCTCTGCGTGATCTTTCAGTCGCGCACCCTCCGCTGCAGGCCCTCCTACCACTTCATTGGCAGCCTGGCCGTGGCCGACCTACTGGGTAGCGTCATTTTTGTGTACAGCTTCTTGGACTTCCACGTATTCCACCGGAAAGACAGCCCCAACGTGTTCCTCTTCAAGCTGGGCGGCGTGACGGCGTCCTTCACCGCCTCGGTGGGCAGCCTCTTCCTCACCGCCATCGACCGCTACATCTCCATCCACCGACCTTTGGCGTACAGGCGCATCGTGACCCGGAACAAGGCGGTCATCGCCTTTTGCGTGATGTGGACCATCTCCATCGTCATCGCCGTGCTACCTCTGCTGGGCTGGAACTGCAAACGGCTCAAGTCCGTGTGCTCCGACATCTTCCCCCTGATCGACGAGAACTACCTGCTCTTCTGGATCGGGGTGACCAGCGTGCTGGTGCTGTTCATCATCTACGCCTACATCTACATCCTGTGGAAAGCGCACCACCACGCCGTGCGCATGCTGAGCCGCACGTCGCAGAAGAGCCTGGTGGTGTACTCGGCCGACGGCACCAAGGTGCAGACCACGCGCCCCGAGCAGGCCCGCATGGACATCCGCCTGGCCAAGACCCTGGTGCTCATCCTGGCGGTGCTGGTCATCTGCTGGGGTCCCGTCTTGGCCATCATGGTCTACGACCTCTTCTGGAGGATGGACGACGACATCAAGACGGTGTTCGCGTTCTGTAGCATGCTCTGCCTGCTCAACTCCACCGTCAATCCCATCATCTACGCCCTGAGGAGCAAAGACCTGCGGCACGCCTTCCTCAGCTCGTGCCACGCCTGCCGGAGCAGCAGTCAGCAGCTGGACAACAGCCTGGAGTCGGACTGCCAGAACCGCAACGCCAACATCTCGGCCAACAGGGCCGCCGAGAGCTGCGTGAAGACCACTGTGAAAATAGCCAAAGTCACAATGTCCGTGTCCCCCGAGACTTCTGCGGAAGCTGTCTAATCGGCCGTCGAAAGTGGCGGACAATGCGTAAAATCTTGTGTTTTTAGTCATTCGACATGAAAAGAACTGAGTCGGTCGGTGGTAAAGATATTTTAGTTGGCCTACATTCAAATGGAGCAGATAAGCCAAACTATTGTTGATTTGATGACACGAGCATGAAATTTGGCGGAGGTGGACTTGAAGGATTCAGGGGGCCGCCATTTTGCCCACGAATGTGACGTAACCAAACCAGGAAAACAGTTTTACTCCATATCGGCGACCACATGCATAAAATTGGATTATAATGCCAAGGCTTTTGAGCCAAAACCAGATTAATGACATGAGGTTTGAACCAAAGTAGCCCGTTTTTGTTACCAACATTTCATGCTCGTAACATCGACCGAATGGCCAAATATCACATTGAGCTGCTCCGTTATTATTGTGTGAGCACAAAGTGTGCCCAAGTGCCAAATGGTATTACAAGGTCACTTCGATGGGAAGGAATTCTGCCACTGACTTTCAAGAGAGTACAAGTTATTGAATGCATTTTATATTTTTGTACGGTGACTTCAGGTTTTGAAAATAATGTACCTTCATGTTGGGAACAAGGGGCTACTGACATTTTGAATTCCACACATCTTACTGTGTGCCATTTGCACCATGAATAGAAGAAACCTCCTTTTTTCTGACTCTTTCGCGCCTTTTACGATCACACAGGCTTTCATGGACGGACATTTTCTCTTATTATTAGAATAAGTCACTTTTTTTATAGATCTTCTGACAACACTCAATGAATGAGTGGCAAGTGTGAGAGAAACAAAATGATTCGTGCAGTGTGGAAAAACTAAAGCACTTCTAACCTGAGAAACAAATGACAACACAGCGATTTTTCATGAAGTATTAAAAACTACTGTTTTATAGACAAATGTTCTTTAAATGTATTTGTTTACTTGGTAGCCGTTAGAGAATGTGAAGTATCACAATCATCAACTGTACAGTGTATAATGCAAAAATAGTCTCGCAATTAGGGATGGGGATTTAACTATGAAGGACAATAATAATTTCACTTGTATTTTAATGGGATTTGACCAATGTTCCCTCTAATTTTTTGTTTGTCTGGGCAGAAAGACAAACTCCCTGAGCACATTGAGTACCGGTGTGAGCAACATTATCATTGCTCGCTATGGGCACACACCAGTATCACACCTGCCATAAGCAGGTGTATGTCTACTACACATAAATGATTTAGTAATAATAAAATGTAATGATTAATATCTATGAATGGGCGACCCAGCGGATGAGTGGTTCCCGCGTCGGCCTCACAGCTAAAAAACAAAACAAAAATGGGATTTTATTTTGTGCGCTCCATATGATTTGCTGTGCGCAGATAAGACGAGAGTAGTGCGCAATTGCGCATGCATGCAGCTTAGAGGGAACATTGGATTTGACCAATTTTTCTTGAACATGATATTTATCAAGTCTGAATCAACAGCGCCTTCGCTGGCATTTCTGTATAATATGAATTGACGTCAATCAATGGTGTATTAAATGATTATAAAATACCCATTTATGGTTCAAATCTAAAAAAAGCAAATTTAGCTTGAGGTAGAAGGTTTGAAAAATAAAATGACACGGTGTGCGGGTCACAACTGTGCAAGCTGCGGTCATTTTGTGTCTGCTTTTAACTAGAATGTATGTATGTGATGCCTTGTGATTTGGTGATATAGTTCCAAACCCAAAGCCTTTAATGAATCATTACAGTGAGGTGTATCCAGTACTACTGTTGCAGCAGGGTGTAGTTCTTTTTTGTTGTTAGTTTTTTGTTTTTATTTTTCCAATGAATTTCATGGCATAAAAGCCTCCCATGCACAGGCCTGTAGTGAAGTACTTAATGTAATTTAAATATTTTCTGCTCTTCATTGGACATGTATAGATAAAAAATGGATGAAGGGAATGTACGCACATAGAAAAGAATTTCAGAACATTTCCCCAAAAATCAATAATGTCGTGCTTTTTTAACTGGGAGTTTTACAGCACAAACATTTTTTTAATTGGTGTGACGCTATCCATGACACTTCTGTACCAGTAATTGCTTCTGCTGTGTCTTGTATTCTTAAATGGTGAACATGTTTAAAAAAAATATTGTAAAGTGACTTTCTGTACAGTCGGGACAAAATAAGACTCCTCAAAATGGAGGGGAAAAAAGTCACAATCAGTCAAGTGTTTTTAGTATTACTGGTTCAATAAAGTCGCAAATAATTGTCATGTTTGTGTGACATTTTTGAATGATTATTCATATTCCCCATCCTTAATAAAGTTAAATAGAGTTCCCAGTTGGCTCAAGCCACTTTCCAATCATCCAATGTATTATTATGTTTTGGTGCCCTCTAGTGGATATCCTTGAGCTTCCATCACCAGCTTTCTTCAACACCCTGAGCATCGAATATTATAGATAGCGTTATGTATTTTTCTAAATCCCCATAGGATCAATTTGCACGGTAGACTTCACACGACAGCAACATCTGCTCTCTTTTCATTTCTTGGCTTTAGAAAACTTGAGTTAAATACAACATCTGTCTTCACAGATGTCGACAGGATTTTGTTCATATAAAAACTAAATATACCACTGCAAAAAGTCCGATTTTTATAATGTAATTGTTAGGATTAATATTTTGCCCTTTTTGTTTGTTTGATGTATTTTTCATATTTGCTGGCATATACCTAAACTAAAGCAAATCAAATTTCCTGACCTGAAACCTGCAAAAAAATAGAAAAATAAAACAATACACTAGTATATAAAGCCAAGCTACACACCGTTGAACCTGGATTATATATATATTTTTTTAATTCACGGTACTTAAATGGACTTAAAAAGCTACTTTTGTATTTATTATTATTATACTATTATTGTATTTGTTGTCCAAAATAGTAACAACAAATACAATAATAGTATTATTGTTACTGTAACAGTAATAATAATACTATTATTGCATTTGTTGTTACTATTTTGGAAATAGTAACAATAGTATTATTGTTACTATTTCCAAAATAGTAACAACAAATACAATAATAGTATTATTGTTACTATTTCCAAAATAGTAACAACAAATACAATAATAGTATGATAATAAATACAAAAGTAGCTATTTAAGTGTATTTAAGTTCCGTGAATTTAAAAAAAAAAATATATATATATATATATATATATATATATATATATATATATATATATATATATATATATATATATATATATATATATATATATAATCCAGGTTCAAGGGTGTGTATCTTGGCCTTATATACTAATATATTTTATTTTTCTATTTTTTTGCAGGTTTCAGCTCAGGAAATTTGATTTGCTTTAGTTTAGTTTGTATGCCAGCAAATATGAAAAATAGTATTTTCCAAGTAAACGAAGTACATTTAAGCACTGTGCAATCGTTCAGTAACTTAGTCGCGAAGTTGTTGCTTGTCAAACTTGTTTGAAAAAGTGTTGAGTTTTGGGGAAATGTAGTTTTCAAGTGAGTTCAACGTGAAGGTTCAATTGTCATAAAAACTACAACTACCAGCAAGTAGGATGTTTCATTGCGCATGCGCGTAACCTGAGGTAAACGAGTCAAAGTCGGCGGAGCGCTTAACGGTTGTCTTTGCCTTGTAGATCGTCGAAAATCGGCGTTCATCTGACCATACGCCACAGCTAAGACGTGCTGTCGTGTCCGCTTTGGTTCACAACACGTTTGTGACCACAACTACGTGACATCGGTCGACGGAAAGAAGCAAGAGTCGAGAAAGTCCCATTTTCTCACTGCTCGGAATCGCTCCAGTACTCGGTAGCCGGAGAACGAAAGCTAACCGTCGCCTCTCCCACCCGGACCGCCAGATAACGGGAACCCAGAAGCCTTTTCTCTCTTGTCGACACTTCGGAGCTCGTGTGATGGCGTGTGGAGCTACCCTGAAAAGGACTCTAGATTTTGATCCGTTAATGACCCAAGCTTCCCCCAAGAGGAGGAGGTGCGCCCCGATCAGGTCTGCCGTCCCTTCACCGCAAAAGTACCTCCGTCTGGAGCCTTCCCCGTTCGGACAAGTGTCGTCCAGACTCACCACAGGTTGCTCTTATACACTTTAATAATGATCTACCTTAAAAACGTTTTTAATTAAGTCTTCCGGAAAACGCAGGCCGTGAATATTTCCTGTGTTAGCTGCATAAGATGAACTCCTATTTTCGTCAGACTGAGTTAAATGAACTGCTATTTGTGTTTCCGTTCCAGAACAAATCCTTCAAAATATTAAGCAAGAGTACAAGCGGATGAAACGACGGAATTTGGATAGCAATCTCCAGCAAGTAGAGAGCTTCTCTCCGCTGGACCTGCACAACATCCCTTGTGGATCCTCCTCTCCATCAGGTAACATCTTACAGTGGTACCTTGAGATACGAGCTTAATGCGTGCCGGGACTGAGCTCGTATGGCGATTTACTCCTATTTCAAATCAAAGTTTCCCATAGAAATGAACTAAATACAGATTAATTTGTTCCTACCCTCTGAAAAAACACCAAAAAACAGGATATTACAATGCAAAAAACATTATTATTGGTTGTAATTCACCATATACCAACAGAGTAACAAATAACTAGTAGTTATGATTAATAAAAAAATGAGGAATTTTATACAACGGGGAGTTCGTGGATGGGGTCACTTGACGGATGCGCTCGTAACGTAATATAAACTTTAAATTTAACTTAGATGAACTTAGATTCCTATACACACGCTTAAAAATAGTTAATCTTGCGTTACACTAAATTTAAACCTTCTTGTGCAATAACCAAGGCTTTTTTTTCTCGATTTCTTCCCCCAACAGGTTCATGCTCAGGGTCTTCATCCCCCACCAGGAAGGAGCAGCCTTTATTTTCCCTTCGGCAGGTGGGAATGATCTGCGAAAGGCTACTTAAGGACAGCGAGGACAAGATCCGGGAGGAGTACGATGAGATTCTGACCACAAAATTAGCAGGTATGAGAAGCCAGTAAAGGAATTTCTAGCAGATCTTTTCATTGCCATTTCTCATTTACATATTTCCCGTGTTTTTTTTTGCACTCCCGACAGAGCAATATGATGCCTTTGTCAAGTTCACACATGATCAGCTGATGCGGAGGTTTGGCGAGCAGCCTGCAAGCTGTGAGTGGATTTAAAATGATCACGCAAATATGAAATTATATTCACCGCCGCCTATGTGAAACAGAAATATGAACATGTTGATTAGATGGAAAGCCACAAAGGCAGTGAAAAGCTAGTGCCAACTGACTAGCCTCATCTCGTCTTTTTCTTCTAATATATACTTATTTAATCAAAAATATTTCGGGTGAGATTTTTGAAATATTATTTTGGGGATTAATCTTTTGAAAAATATAGTCAGCACTTCATGATAATGTGTAGTCATTAATATAATAATTTAGTCAATGGAGTGTGTACTTTGAAATAGCTATTGATTGCTCAATTTTCAAACGGCTTGTTTTTCCATAAACGCCAGAGAACCAGTCATTTTTTGGCAAATTTAGTTATTGACATGACAGGAGTAATGTGTACCAATTTTGGGGGGCAGGATTTAATTGTTTTAATGTAATAGTCGAGGAACGTGTTATGAAAAAGCCAATATTTACAGGATGTAGGTAAACTGACATACACTTTTAACTGACAGTAGTATGTGTTTTAGCTAAGGCTGGGCAATGGTTGCTTATTTTAATTGTATGAGATTAATTGCCATTAGTCAAGCTATCATAAATTCAAAAAGTAGTAATTAGCACACTTTTAGATTAATGAAATAATCTATATTTACTTATTGGCTGCCATTAACTGCAATGGATGTCCAATCCATTTGAAATGTGAGAGGCTGGCAGTGAATGATTGCATATGTTGTTTTTTTATCTTTTATTTTGGGGGGCTGTCACTGTGTGATATTCAAATTGGTTTGATGGGCTGACACATTTGTTTGATAAATATGCAAAAAAAAAAAGTCAAGATTGTAGCAAATACTTTTTTGCGCAATGTAGCTGTGACCCAATGTTACATTGTTTGCTTTTAAGGACGTCATCTGGGTCAACCAGCGTTGATAAAATCAACCTATGATAAGAATTCACTTTGGCATTAGGTTAAAACATGATGTCATGTCCTCTCTCCCTTTTCAGATGTTTCATGAGTAGATAGAATGATCCAATCTACTGGAACCTCCGTTGTCTACTTGGACTTTATCCTCGCTGTGCCAATATCACCTCCCAGTGGACTAGATTGCCTAGTCTGCAGCTTAAACAATTTTGCTGCTTGCTTCAGCAGTTTGGGAAGCACCCTCTGCTGTTGAAAATTTTCTTCGGACCCTCTGACTTCCACCAGTGGCCTCGTAACATTTATTCGGTTTTCTTTTCTGGATGCCTTGGAAAAAAATACAAGGCTGACTGCCTCCAATACCATCAGACCTTTTCAGTTTAATTTTTTCTTGTTATAATAAATGTAAGTTTTGCTTGTTTAAAGGGAATCAAATCTGTTGGTTTAGGCTAGACTTGAAGGGTAAAACTCATTTTTTTTGCACCATGCAGCCATTTATTGCTTAAATACATGTGTATACACTGAAATATATATATATATATATATATATATATATATATATATATATATATATATATATATATATAATATACATACATACATACATACATACCTTTTTAGTGTAAATGTTATTCCTATTGCAAAAAATGTTTTGCTTGTAGTGAAGAGGGGTTTAAGCTTGGCAAGACTATTAAACTGTTTCCACATCCACTGCCTAGAAAGATGATATGCATTTGTTTAACAATGTAATTATAAAGAAAGAAAATGTATTAACTTGGGCAACAAGTCACATTTAATCATACAAAAATATATACGCATACATCTGACCTAAGATGGACGACAGTTACCCTACGCTGCCGACTCCACCTCTAGACATCCAGCCATATATATGATTTCTAAATCTCAGCCGGGCATCTCTTTGCATTTGATGATATCACAGAAGCGCTCTCTGCGATTGGACAATATACCGGAACTGTTCTCGCTAAACAGGAAATTCAACCAACCATCAAGAGACGCCAATAACAGCCCTGTAACAACCATCATGTGCTCGTTAGTATTGTAAATACTGTATACAAAATGTTTTTCAACCTTTTCATACATCTCACACTAGGATTATGGCTTGTTTCTTTCGACGGAGAATTGCAACTAAGGTAACGAGTTTAAAAGCAAAGTAAAACCACGTTAAGCTATATTTAATGCATGAATGTCCTTCAGTGCATGGCTGACTCCTCAATACATGCATACATTTATTTCTGCAATATTACTTGTGTGTAGTTGGGGAAAACGTTGCAGCAGCCTGATGACCTCTTTATACCTGCTTTGTCAGCCGTTCCAGTCTTTAGAAAACAGTATGTGTCTTGGTTTTCACGCATAGTTACAGAAAAGGCTTGACCTTTATACGTTCCTCAAATTTGTGTATTTTTTTCCTTAGGGAGGGTGCTGATATGAGGCTCTCTATTAACGTTTTAAGGACTAATGGAGTTTTACCAACGAGTGGAGAAATCCAACAACAAACAGAACATTTGGCCTATCAGGTAGGCATGAGCAAAGAGTCAAAGTTAGCTATCATGTATTATACATCATTGAACAGTAGATATTTAATCGTCCCTAATGAGGACAAGTGCAATCAAAACAAATGCATAATCTTTATATTTTCAATAGTGTGTCTGAAATGTGATCTGCCTTTGCATTGCATGTATGTAATAAGTCTTGCAATATATTTTCAGCTAAAGCAAGACAGTGTGGTGGAGGAGATATCGGTAGGAAGTGCCGTCATCAACTTTAAAATCCATCGTAAGCTTCTTGCCAAGGTGTGTAATATTATTTCACAATATTATTGACTCTGTCTTCACCTGCTGTTTCTTATCTCTCACTTTTATTGTAGCAAATCCTGGAATCGTTTGGAACGGGGCACCATGGCAAAATCGAGCTCAATAGTGAACTTTTTAATTCCCTTAACAAGGGAACAACGTTAGTAGAGTACAGGTATGTTTTCCAATAAGAAACCTATCATGCCCTTTTTGTTTTCATCAAGCATTGATACTTTTATATGATGTAGCTCTCCAAATATTGCCAAAAAGTTTCATGCAGGACACTTACGGTCTACAATTATAGGTGAGGTTTTGTTAGTGATATTTAATCTTGTAATGTAGAACACCACAGGGGGTAAATATGAATTTCTCTGCAGGTAACTTCATTGCCAACTTGAAGCAGAGTCTTGGGAACAAAGTTATCAGAATGAATTATCTTGGAGACTGGGGAATGCAGTTTGGTGAGTGATTAAGTCTTCAACACATTTTCTGGTCTAGTAACATCCTTAAAGCCTTATCCTTTTGACAAATCTGTGTATTCACTTTACATGATCTGTCACTTTGACAGGTTTGCTCGGAGTTGGTTTTGGCCAGTTTGGCAGCCAGGCGCAGTTGAAAGAAAATCCTTTACAACATTTGTTTGAGGTGAGGTGAAGCATTTGCGTGTTTTTCCTGCAGCATTTTGTGTTTTTGTAGTTTAAGAATTCATTTGCTTTCAGCTTTGTCTGCTAGAAGGAGAATGTTATCAACAACACTGGCAATTGACATTGATAAAAATTCATTTGCAAAGATACTTTAAATTTATGCTTCAAATTTGAATACAATGGTATTACATTAGTTGCACTAGACAAAGAATGCACAAAAAATAGATACATCGCAATGGTGTATAAGTTGCATTTTTGGAGGGCACCTTTTGTATTTATTAGAAACTTAGAACAAACATATGTAAAATTTGGAACAACAGACAAACAGGGCACCCACTATTATAACATTGAGCGTTTTTATACTATAGACTAAAAAACACAAAATAAGCTGTTGGGGTCAGAATTTTTTTTAGAGACGTATATATGTATATATATACATATATATATATGTATGTATATATATTTATATATATACATACATACATATATATATATTTATATATATACATACATACATATATATATATATATATATATACACACGTGTGTATATATATGTGTATATATATACATATAAAGATATACATACATATATATATACATTTATAAATATATATACATATGTGTATATGTCTCATCTCATTTTTTGAACCTCAAAATTTCACATCAGTTTTTGTGTCTAATGTTTGGCATTTCTTATGTTACCTAGGGGAATTAGCTCAGTAGTTAGTGCATCAGCCTCACACCTCTGGCATCCTTGGTTCAAATCCCAGCCTCGGAATACCAGGTGCTCTAAACTCTTATGTTAGGAAGGGAAATTAGCTGTCCATATGTGCTCGCTTAGCACGAGAGAAGCAGTGGGATCTCTTATGTATAAAATTTCTCTTGGGTGCCCGTGGCCTAGGTGCTTAGTCCATCGCCTTCACTCTGGTGTGTCTGGGTTCGAATCCAGGTGACTGCTGTGTGGAGTTTTCTCTGCAATTGGAGTGTGTGTCCCAGAATTTTGGTGTGAGGCTGATGCACTAACTACTGAGCTAATATTTGTATGTCACAAGCCTAGCTAAACTATGAAAAAAAGTGTGACTTATAGTTCAGAAAATACAGTAATTTTGATATATGGTTCAGTTCTCCTTTACAAACATTCTATCAGCACAATTAAGCACTTTACGCTTATAGACCTAAAGGTATATTTCTATTTGTCAGGTGTACGTAAAGGTGAACAAGGAAGCAGAACGCAACGAGGACACAATGCTGGCAGCCAGGGACTTTTTTCGGAGGCTGGAGCGGCACGAGAGTCAGGCGGTGTTACTATGGCAACAGTTTAGGGACATCACCGTGAGCGAGTACAGGCAAATTTATGAGGTACGACAAGGATGAAGTGCTGCTGTGTGGAATGCAAACTTTATAGTGATTTCATTTGACTTGTCAGCGCTTAGGCATCCGCTTTGATGTGTACTCGGGTGAGTCTTTTCACCAAGAGGGGGTCAAGGAGGTCTTATGTCAGCTGGAGAACCAAGGCCTGTTGAAAACTACAGAGTATGTACAAGAAAACAAAAATCCCTGTTTTATGTCTGGAACACACTAACTTTTGACTGCAAAAAGTGAAAATTGAATGATGAGACATTAGTCAGTCGAAAAATGGTGTTTTTCAGGATGGGGACGAGAATTGTGGAGCTCCCAGCCGAAGTCCAGAGCAACATCTGTACTATCCTCCGCAGTGATGGGACAAGTCTCTACATCACCAGGTTACTGTTAGTCATTCAGTCATGAAAGCAATACTGGACCACATCCAGTATAAATAAGTGATATATAGTTTACAAAGTGTGCCTTTCTTAGACCTGATAATAGGCAAAATAATGCCTATTATTTACTTTTTACTTTAATGTTTCACATGGGAAAACTCCCGATTTCCCACAGACCAAGAACATGAGAAACATTGCACGGTTGAATACGTGGAATTAGATTAATGTTCAGGCATCCAGATACTGTGTTATCTGTGGAATTCACTCTCATTTTTGAAGTGAATACATGGCCAGTTATCTTTTGCTTTGTTTATGTTTCAGGGACGTTGCAGCGGCTATTGACCGTAGAGAAAAGTATCATTTTGATGAGATGATTTATGTGGTAAGAACATGTTGCAAGTTTTGCACTTCAACATTCTGACAAAACAGTTACAGTTGTTTAAAGTTTTATGAACCGAAAATTATTCAATTGCCATTATCTTACAGCTTTTTTTTTGTCTTTTATGAAGACAGACAAAAGTCAAGCAAATCACTTCCAGCAGTTGTTCCAGATCCTACGCCAAATGGGACATTCCTGGGCTGACAGGTACCTTGCGCTACAATCTGAATCGAAACATCCCATCCAAATCTTTCTGGGATTTATAGTATTAGTCCGTAAAATAAAAAAAAACATTCCTGTCTACTACATCAATTCTAACATGAAGTGTTTGCGCAGGTGTCATCACATACCTTTCGGCCTGGTGCAGGGCATGAAGACCAGGAGTGGCGAGGTGGTCTTCTTAGAGGACATCCTGAGCGAGAGCCGAGCGAGGATGCTGCTCAACATGAAGCAATCTAAAAGTACAACCCTTGCAGCCTTCCTTGACATGAGATTTGAAAAACACTGACCTCTAGATAACTACAAAATAATACTTTATTGTACATTTAATTGGGGCCTTTAATGCTCTCATTTGGGAATTTTGCAGTGACAAAGGAAATGGACAACGCAGAGGACACGGCAGAGAAAGTGGGAATCAGTGCGTTAATCGTCCAGGTGGGCTACATACACAACAGCGCAAGTTTTGAGCCTTACTGGTGGATGAGCTTTATTATTAATGTATTTATTTTTGCCAAAATTGACTTTTAGGATTTTAAAGGTCCACTACAGCGGGACTACAAGTTTGACTGGGATAAGGTGCTCCAAGCCCAGGGAGACACAGGCGTTTTCCTCCAGTACACTCACGCACGCCTCTCCAGGTGGGTTATTATGAGATTGAGAAATAGAGTTGAAAAATGGTTAGAAATTTTGCATCTCTAAAGAGGATCTCTTGGGATGTGAAGACTTTATTTAGGAATGAGAAGATTTAGATTGTGTGTGTTCATTTCTCACCTGGTTAACCTTAGGCCTGTTTCAGAAACGTTTTTTTAAGGTAGAGAATGCTAAATCTGGAGTAAATGGACTAATCTTTGCAGCTTAATACGGAAAAACGACGACATAGACGCATCCACATTCGATCCGGCCTTGCTAACCGAGCAGTCGGGCATCTCTGTTCTCCAGCACCTGCTCCGGTAAGTTCCACATAGTACAAACCCTCGCACGTGTTTTCCAATCAAAACATTATCGCCTCTCGTCTCCGCGCAGGTACGACGAAGTGCTATATCATTCGGCCCAGGATCTGCAACCTAAACACCTGCTCAACTTCCTGTTGAAGCTCGGGTAAGGAACAAGGATGCATGTGGGTGTGGACAAAGCAGGATATTTCATAAGCAGATTGTCAAATTGGGGCACTCTCACTGTCTTGCAGCCACCTGACTGCATCGGCGCACAGGGATCTGCCCGTTAAGGGGAGTCCGCAGCAAGTAGCTCAGGTAATGAGACGGTCAATTCAAAATTTCAGGTTGCTTTTTTTTCAATTAGTAAGGATACCTACTTTAAATGGGAAATGAAAATACTGTGCCCATGACCAACCAATTTTCCAAATGATCACAGGCAAGGATGAGACTTTTCAGCGGGGCTCGCTCGGTTCTCGCCCACGGGATGCAGATTCTAGGCATCATTCCAGTGGACAAAATGTGAATGTCATTTAACGAAGGATGTCCTTTTACAAGGTAATAATTCACACTAGGTGTTGTCTGTCCTGTATCGGGTCAAAAATATCAGACACCCCTACTTTGAACGATTTATTTTTTTAAAAATCATTTAAATTATGTTGGTTTTCTTAAATCATTTGTAACAACAGCAGCAGCAGGAACACTGTTCCTTATAATTTGGTCTTGTATTTAGAGTACAATTCCAAATGGCAACTTTTGTTGTAAATCTGTACATTTCAATTAGGTCTTCAGTGAATCAAAAAATGACTTGTAAATAAACAAGATGACATTTGCATCCGTGCAGAAAAATGTCTCATCATTTCAAGTATGAACAAAAATAAATTGTAATACATTCACAATTGATGTATTTCACTGGGGTAGTAAAAAGACACGTTTCTTCTAAGAAAAAAAACAACAACACATTGCTAAATGAATATTTGACCCATTAGTAAATAAGTTGTTGGTCCTCACCGTGTTTTTTTTAGCAGTGCAGCCTTTTAGGTTTCTACTGGACAGCGCCTCGCTTCACTTCAGCAAAATCTTCACAAGTTTTGTTCAGTTTTTACAATGTCTCCTCTCTTTCCTTGATTAAATAAGTGGTGCTGCAGAGTTTTATTTACACTCGTTGCAGACAGAACCCCTATAATTGCATTAAAAAGTCAGTGATTAGGGGTTGGGGGGGCTGTCAGCTTGCCCCTCTCTCAGATCCCAGGGCTTTCTCTTCAATGAGTCAGTCACTAACTAGACTCATCCACAGTGATCAGTTTCTGTTTGGACTCCATGTCTGGACATTCCTTGCTGACTGTGGACGTGTCCCGCTTTGGAAGGCCGTACAGGTAGATGGACACGCAGACCAGAACGGCTCCCCACGTAAATGTGAGCGCTGTGGGCAAAATGAGCAAGTTAGCAAGTAATATTTAGATCACGTGGTTATTTCACAAGATTTAGATATCGACAAGGGAGCAATTTGCCTTTTGCATCTAGAGAAGCGTTACAAAAAAAATGTTAGGTATCTCTGGCAGTGACGTGTGCGACTTAACAGGCCCGCATGACAATGATAACAAAACCGTTTGCTGAACAGCCTGTTAGACTGCGCAAACTTCTTGTCGCAATGCAAACACTGGAATATGCCCATTATCTTACTTAAATGCAATCCAAACAAGATGACAGATGCCACGGTGGAGAGGACAATGGCCGCCGCCGCGGAAAAACCCTTCATGATGTTGTCTGTGTACTTCACCACAACGGACGTGTACAGGCCTCCCACGCTGCCTAGAACTGATGTAGAGAAAAGGTGACGTCAGACGGGGTCAAGAACAATGCCACCGCACCCTGGCTTTTCTTGTACTCACATATGACGAAGCACACCCAGGGAGTGTAACCGAAGAAGAAGCCGTACTTCACGACCTTTTCTCCGTCTTTCAACAGCACGGCCATCAGAGTGCAGGCAATACCCGACAAATACATCTGGATGTTTCTCACCCACAGGGACGTGTCGGAGGTCTTCAGCACCTTCTCGAAGTACACCCCTGACGCAAATTGAAGCGCATGTTTACAAGCAGTGCCGACCAAACAAGTTGAGGAGATTCTCCGCAGTTACCTGCGAAGCCGGAGCAGAGCACGGCGACGACGATGGCCATGAAGCCCAGGAAGGTGTTTTGCTCGATCTGGAAACAAGAAGTACGTCAAAAATCACAGCAGAGACCAGGGGCGCTGTTGCAAAATGAACGCTAGTTCCAGACCAATGCTCAGGAGAAGGAAGAGGAAACATTTTTTAGCGTGTTAGCAATGGAGGCTAACACGGAGCATGAATGAATAGGACAATAACACGGCTAAAATGAGAGAGATGGTGGACAACACTGATCAGATCCAGTAAAAGTTTTCGTGAGGCTGAAAATAGTCTGCTTGCCAACAGTGATGTCTTTTTTTCGTGATAACATTTTTTGTCATATCGCACAGCTCTACCCACAGTATTACCAAAAGGGTTAAAAAACACATTGAGACCTACTTGGACTTTGGTGGACTCGATGGGCTCCCACTGTACGAAAATGACTCCCACGCACAGTGTGCAGATGGAGAACCACTGTTTTTTGCTGAGGGTCCGATGGAGCATGAGGACCATGCACAGAGCCGTGCACGGGATCTTCAGCTGATAGGTGACCTGCGCACAAAAACGTGTTTAGAATGTAAACTAAAGCAAAGCTTCCACGAGGCTGGAGTGAATCTCACAATGCTGAACTTACCTGATAAACCGCCGCATCGAGGTTGCTGAGCGCCACAAACGCCATGTTGTTCTGCAAGGCGTACACCACAGAGGGGACACTAAGCTTCAGCAAACCTCCAGGGTTGCACAACACCTGCTCTTTTAGGTCAGCCAGCAGCTTGGACGGGCTTCCCGATTCTCTGAGAAGAACATACGGAACAAGCATGGAGTCTAACAGTGGCATATGACAACAGAATTGTACGATTTTTAAGCCCTTATACAATTTTTTTTCCCCAAAAAATTGGGCTCAATATCTACTGGAACATTTAACATAGCTACCAAGTTTCAAAAATGATGGAGGAGTAGGACTTTAACATTAGTGTCCACAAGAATAAGACTAACAACTACGTGAGCGGTAACTGTAAAAATATATATTTGTAAAAAATGACATTAATTCGCTCCACCCATTCTTTTGGAAAACTTTGGTTACGTCAAATCCAAGGTTATTTGTGTTGTTGACTAGATTTAGTACTTCCTTTATTGATAATTTATTTTGGACTTATTATTTATTGATTATATAATTGTTGTTTTTATTTGTGCACTTCATGATGAAGCTTTAACTGATTTGATATGGTGATTCTTAATGATACCATTTACTTTGTTTTGCTTTGTTGTTCTGCAGCCTTGGCGACTGTATTCTCTAACCACAACCCTCGATGGGATAAGCCTTAGAGAAAATGAATGGATGAGCTATCAGAGGCCAATTTCATCGAAAACAAAGACCAAATTACAAATATTTTAGGAGCTAGAGCCCCTAAAATATACCTAAACTTAGTGCCAACAGAAGCAATGTTTTCCTTATATTTTTGTGCATTTTTGTCAATCTACGTCACTGAAAAAGATGTGTCCAGTAGCGACTTACCTTGCCAGCATGCCGAGGCTCAGCACGAGTTTTATAACTTCGGTGATGCACACGGCGGTGGTGGAGAAATACATTTTTTCCGGCGAAGTGGTCCTCGTGTAGCGGACAAGCACATTATATGTGGCCGCCACCAGGGTCATCACCGTCAGGCAGTACAGCTTGAACGGCAAGCTCGCGCTGTCTGCGGTGGGGTAAGGAGTGCAAAAAAATCTTTGCTACGATCATCATTTTTTGGGGTAAATATTACCGATAAAGTACATCTAACGACTTAAACCTTAAGAAAATGTGCCATCGTAGTCGCATGACACGTCGGTACCACGACTTAGCATTTAGCCGGCTAGCCGAATGCAAACACGGGGAAGGAACTTACCGCTGCTCATTGTTGCTATGGCGTGGGATCCACCCGTGTCACCGGATTAAATCATTCTTGGCGTCGAGGAGCGACACGCTGGGAGGGAAAACTCGATCTTTTGGTGTTTCCTTGATCAGCGGCAGAGCCGTTCGAGCGTCGCTACTTCCTCCTCCTACATGATCTCGACGCCCCCCCACCGTCACCTCCAATTGCGGGGCGATCTGCCAGTGTACACTTTTGTTTTCTAAACAAACACCAAAGTTCATGTCATCAAAATGTTCATAATGTGCAATACTGTATTTTAAAGGATTAAAGCCCAACCAAAAAGTATTTACAGCTCCCCCCACTGACTAATGCACGTTATGATGTAAACAATGTATTTTTTTTTAAGTATGATAGCCCAATCAACACGTATTTACAGCCCCGCCCCACCCACTGACTAATGCATGTTATTTTGAAAACAATGTATTTTTTTAAGTATTAAAGTCCAACCAAAAGGTATTTACAGCCGCCCCCCTGACTAATGCATGTTATTATGAAAACAATTTATATTTTTGTGTGTCTATTTTTAATAGGCGTGGCCAAGGTCGGAGTTCAAATAGCCGACGTCAAACGCCAAAATGGCTGATGAGCCAGGAAGGCAGCACGGGCGTCCACTGCAGAGCAGCTCAAAAGTGACGATTTGCCGAAGAAAGCCTGACAAACTTCTCACAGGACGATGCAGCACATTCGGTACGTTGTCATTTGGGGATTTCGAAGCCCCAGTTCTCGTGATAAGAGCATGATTCGTTGACGTGATGTAGCCCCACGTGTGTGCAGACAGCAAAATGTTTGCAAACAAATTGGCTACATTACGTTACCGATCGCTCTTTGTTTAAAAAGAAATCATTCCATTGTGTGTTTCAGTCCCTCAACGAGCACAGACTGCTGGGAAACATCAAGAATGTGGCCGAAACGACCAGAAAAAAGCAGCTTGTCGACGCCATTACAAAGTGAGTCATTTTTAAATGGTTCCGATTTTCTCTCCGTGTAATATTTAAACGTCAGCGTTCAGTATTCAAGGATTTGCGCAATTGGCTCGTTTTTTATCATGATACATTCAAATTTTGAATGAAAACACTAACTAGCTTGGTGCTTTTTTTAATAGCAAAAACCTGTGGACAAGTCCCACACAAATGCCATTAGTGGATGTGTAAGGAATAAACGGTAATCCCTCGATTATCGCGGTTAATGTAGACCAGACATGGCTGTGATAAAGGAAAAACTGTAAAGTAGGGTCATCCCTATTGAATTAAAAAAAAAAATACTAAAGTGGCAAGTCAAGGAGTAGCTTCCACTTGTGATTTTCAATGTGGCTTTTCACATCTTTCTGAACTTTCAAAAAAAATCTGCCATGTAGTGAAACTGTGCACTTAAATAAATTATATACTTTTAGTCCCTTAACTTTCCTAAAGACCTCAGGGCTTGGACCTATTCGTTTTTAGTTTTGACAAAACCTAAGCAAGACATTTATTCAACAATAGTGCAGGTGTCATTTTTGACTCATTTAAACATATTTTTTTTACCCTCAGTATAAGAAGAGAAAAACAAGCTTTTTGGATATTTATTTTTTAAGAATGAATAGATTTGAAATGATTGACTGAAACTTGAGGCAGAAGTAGGATTTATTTTATTTATTATTTTCATGTAAATTGTACCTTGTTGTCCCCTGTCCAGTATGTTTTCCATATTTCCCAGTGGAGGAAAATAGACTGGATAGGGGCCCTTAAAGACAAAAAGAAAACCAGACTATCAGAGGTTGTCTAATATTGCCTTGTTCTGCAGAAAAAAATTAAATGTAGGATTTTTTTTGGACAAATTTTGAATTGATTAGGCCCTAGTCTGTATTTCTTTTTTTGTCAAAACTTAATCTATTGTGCCTTGACCCCTTTTTTGTTTTCCAGAACTCCACCCAAGGGAGCCAAGGTTTCCTGCCTATGTACAGATAGGCTGCGGCAGCCCCCTTTTTTCTCGGTGCTGGTGGTCACGCGAGAACCAATCTGAGTTTTTTCAAAATAAAAGGTAAGACCTTGCGAATGGTGTTTTACTTAACTCTGTGTATTGACCCTTTTTTCTGTTTTCCCGAATTCCACAAGGGGGACAAGGTTTCCTGCCTATGTACAGATAGCCTGAGGCACCCCCCTTTTCGCGGTGCTGGTGGTTACGCGAAAACCTATCAGTGAAGTTTTTCAAAATAAAAGGTGAGCCCTTTTGAATGGTTTTTTACTTAACTCTGTGTATTGACCCCTTTTTTCTGTTTTCCAGAATTCCACAAGGGGGACAAGGTTTCCTGCCTATGTACAGATAGCCTGAGGCACCCCCCTTTTCGCGGTGCTGGTGGTTACGCGAAAACCTATCAGTGAAGTTTTTCAAAATAAAAGGTGAGCCCTTGTGAATGGTTTTTTACTTAACTTTGTGTATTGACCCCCTTTTTTCCTGTTTTCCAGAATTCCACAAGGGGGACAAGGTTTCCTGCCTATGTACAGATAGGCTGCGGCAGCACCATTTTTCGCGGTGCTGGTGGTCACGCGAAAACCTATCAGTGGAGTTTTTCAAAATAAAAGGTGAGACCTTGTGAATGGTGTTTTACTTTGTATTGACCCTTCTTTTTCTCCAGATTTCCACCTGGTGCCAAGGAGTTTCTTCATCCATTCTCAAGTTTTTCAAAATAAAAGATTTTAAATGTATACATGTTTTGTCTTTATCAAACAAAAATGCAAGTAACAATCCAAGTTAAAACATTTTATTAATGGGTAAACATTTCAACTTTAGCACACTTAGGAGTTGACATTACATTGAACTGTTGAGGCCAGTCTTTTCTCCACCTGCAGATGAAGACATGGTTATAAATGAACAAAAAACACTTACAAAAAAAATGGGATGATAAACACTTAACAATAAAATTAGGAAAGAAACACAGAAAATAAAATTAGGAGATAAAAACTGGGAGGATAAACACTTAGAAAAAAATGGGGGGAATAAATACAGTAAATAAAATTAGAAAAAACTGGGAGGATAAACACTTAAAAAACTGGGAGGATAAACACTTAGAAAATAAAAATTGGGAGGATAAAAACTTAGAAAAAAATGGGGGGAATAAACACTAAAAAATAGAAAAAATTGGAAATATAAATTTAGAAAAAAAACTGGAAATATAAACACTTGGAAAATAAAAAATGGGATGATAAACACTTAACAATAAAATTAGAAATAAAAACTGGGAGGATAAACACTTAGAAAATAAAAACTGGGAGGATAAACACTTAGAAAAAAATGGAAATATAAATTTAGAAAAAAAACTGGGAGGATAAACACTTAGAAAAAAATGGGGGGAATAAACACTTAGAAAATAAAATTAGAAAAAAAAATGGGGGAATAAACACTTGGAATTCCTGCTCCAACGTTAAATGAGACCCTTCTTACCTTAAAGATCTAGTCAAAGAGCTGTGGAAATGAATGGCCAGTGAAACATCACCATGATGATTTAGGCTTTTATTTAATTTGGATTTTCAGAAGAACAGAGACACCATATGATGCAAGGGAGACATCTTCAAGTGGGCAACCTGCGAGGAAGATCTCTCGGGCCTGTTGCGTGCAAAAAAAAAAAATAGCAAAGGTTAGAATATATAGAGACTGGCGATTCAACAGATAGGCTTAGTTGTTTTTTTAGGGGGAAATAGTTTTATCTTGATGCTTAACAGGGAAAACTTGATTTAACCAAGGTATTTGGGGGTTGCCAAACAATTACAGGATAGAGAAATCTTACAAGAAATTTAATAAACGATCAAGATAAATAATGAAAATAAGTTAGCGAGTGCTAAGTGCTATTTTCCCTTTTCCAGACAATGCGATTAAATATACAGACTGACGTTAACAGCTAGGACAAGGGTGTCAAACCCGGGTTGGTTCGCGGGCCGCAATAACGTCAACTCGATTTCACGTGGGCCGGACCATTTTTGAAATAAGATTTTGATGTTTTTTTCCATTTAAATTGGATTTAAAAAACTGCATCAAAAGCCCTAAATATTCAGTTTTTTTTATTGTTTGAGCTTTTCTTTCATGAGTGGAAATATCTTATAATAATTTGTTTTTCATTTCAAAAGGAAACAAATTTTTTTGGGAATATTTTCAATATTATAGTGGAAAACAGAATTTATATATATATTTTATGTATTCTTAAATTTTACTAAATGCTTTTTGAACTAAAAACAAAGAAAAAATGGATTAAAAAATGGAATTATTGATTTAAAAAGGGGAAAATTAGGAAATATAATATACATGTATAATCTTCATTTGAATTTGATCCTAACACAGAGTCAGCACTCATGATTTACTTTCTCGGGCCGCATAAAATAACGCGGCGGGCCAGATTTGGCCCCCGGGCCGCCACGTTGACACCCTTGAGCTAGGAGAAAGTTGGCTTAACAGTTTTGTATACGGCGATTAAATATACAGACTAACGTTAACAGGTAGGCGAAAGTAGGCTTAACAGTTTTGGATTACTGATTTTTTTTGTAAAAAATACAATTACAAATCGGAAAAGGGTGTTTAGCAATCGCAATGAAAACGCTCATTAAATACAAGACAACAGTCTGCATGTCATTCGGCGTTGTTTGATTAAATTTAAAGTCTTGCTACACGACTCCAATAATGGAGAGAAAACAGACAACATACTTTTTAAGCCAAATCGTGACGCTAACGCTAATGCTAACTAGTAACATACGGCACACAGCCGGTCGAAGAAGCCCAAACTTAAATTTTCGACGGTGTGTTAAATCTGGCATTAAACTAAGAGATTTGTAGACGTTTCGGGCTCAATTGATTGCTGAAAAATCTCCCAATAGTGTGATAAAAACGCATTTTGGCCAGTGAATTGCTCTAATCCTTACCCCGATGGTGTGATCGTCGACGGTCAGCGTGGAAAAGGCTTGCAAAAGGAACAGTTACTGCGCATGCGCTTAATTTAACTCAGTTGCGTCAACAATGGGCGTAACCACATTGAAAGTGGAAAAGATGGTGGCTTGCTTACCGCGCTCCAAGAGGTGATTTGTCATCCATACTCATTGTCTATGTTTTGAAGATGACGTAGAATAGTCGTGAGTTTTGTGGTCTTGATGCTGTAAAACAGTACGTATTAGCAGTGGTGTGCCGTCAGGGCCTTCAAGGCCTTCTCTGCTGGCCTAAGAAATATCTGAATCATATATTATATTTTGTCCATCAATACTTATTACATAATTCCAAATTGTCTGTTAGATTCCTTTCATTGCTTTCCCCCTGGTTGCACTGCTTCCAGATGTGTGTATATTGAAGCATTTAACCCATGTGTCAAAGTGCCGGCCCGGGGGCCAAATCTGGCCCGCCGCATCATTTTGTGTGGCCCGGGAAAGTAAATCATGAGTGCCGACTTTCTGTTTTAGGATCAAATTAAAATGAAGAGTATAGATGTATATTACATTTCCTGATTTTTCCCCTTTTAAATCAATAATTGTCATTTTTTAATCATTTTTTTCTGTTTTTAGTTAAAAAATCATTTTGTAAAATCTAAAAATATATTTAACAAAAGCTAAAATAAACATTGTTTTAGATCTATAAAAAACTGAATATTCAGGGCTTTTAATCCATTTAGAAAAATATATATAAATATTTAAATACTATACATGGTCATTTTTGCAAGAAAAAAGCCTTAATATACATGGCCATTTTTGCAAGAAAAAAGCCTGACTATACATGGTCATTTTTGCAAGAAAAAAAGCTTTACTATACATGGTCATTTTTTCAAGAAAAAAGCCTTACTATACATGGTCATTTTCTCCCAAAAAAGCCTTACTATAAATGGTCATTTTTGCAAGAAAAAAGCCTTACTATACATGGTCATTTCTGCAAGAAAAAAAGCTTTACTATACATGGCCATTTTTGCAAGAAAAAAGCTTGACTACATGGTCATTTTTGCAAGAAAAAAAGCTTTACTATACATGGTGATTTTTGCAAGAAAAAAAGCCCTACTATACATGGTCATTTTTGCAAGAAAAAAAGCCTTACTATACAATGTATAGCAAGGTTTTTTTTCTTGCAAAAATGACCATGTATAGTAAGGCTTTTTTTCTTGCAAAAATGACCATGTATAGTCAGGCTTTTTTTCTTGCAAAAATGACCATGCATAGTAAGGCTTTTTTCTTGCAAAAATGACCATGTACAGTAAGGCTTTTTTCTTGTAAAAATGACCATGTATAGTAAGGCTTTTTTAATACATGGTCATTTTTGCAAGAAAAAAGCCTTACTATACATCATCATTCCCCCCCAAAGCCTTACTGTACATGGTCATTTTTGCAAGAAAAAAGCTTTACTATACATGGTCATTTTTTACAAGAAAAAAGCCTTACTATACATGGTCATTTTCCCCAAAAAAGCCTTACTATACATGGTCATTTTTGCAAGAAAAAAAGCCTCACTATACATGGTCATCATAAATATTCATGGACAAAATATAATAAACATCAGTCTATGTTTCAGATATTATTTTAGACCAACAGAGAAGGCCTTGCAGGCCCTGATGGTCCACCACTGAGTTATTGTATACAATACAATGAAGCATTCTTTGCGTGTCATATTTTAAACTTTTAATGGCTTGGAATAATTGTGAGTAGATTTAAAATACTAAGTCAAATGTTACTCAATATTTGGTGAAATTGGTTTACCAGTGTATATGCGTGTATACACACACACACACACACACACACATACATACATACTACATAAAAACTTACAGTCTGGGAGATATTGTGGCTTACCTCGCTCGTGTTGGGAAGCATCCATAATCAATTCCCCGTAGATATTAATAACATAGCGGAAAAGAGAAAACCATGATGGCAAATACAATACATACACATACGTACACGTATGCCTACATACATACGCCACACGTGTGGCGTCGACCTCCTGGTTGAAACAATTTTGCAGTGCCGAAGTCGAGAAATCAACCAGCGAGTTCCTCCAAGACCACTGGGAAGGAGGGCAGGTGTGGTTCGAATCCCGGTTGGGAATCATTTTTCCCTTACATAGAAACAACCTTGTGTAGTCAAGACTTTGCAATAATGCCAAGGTAAAGTGTGGCCACTTCATGGTGTAGAGGTTTTTTCACTTGACTGTCATGTGGGCAGGTGTGGTTCGACTCCCGGTGTGGAGTCATTTTCCCTTAAATAAAACAACTATGTGTAGTCAAGGGTTTCCAATAATGTCAAGATAAAGTGTGGCCATTCGTGGTGTAGTGGTTCCCTTCCCTGACTGCCATGTGGGCAGGTGTGGTTCAAATCCCATTTGGGAATCATTTTTCCCTTAAATAGAAACAACCATGTGTAGTCAATACTTTCCAATAAAGACAAAGTAAAGTATGGCCACTTCATAGTGTAGAGGTTTGTTCACCTGACTGCCATGTCGGCAGGTGTGGTTCGAATCCCAGGAAGGAATCATTTTTCCCTGAAATAGAAACAACCATGTGTAGTCAATGCTTTCCAATAAAGACAAAGTAAAGTGTGGCCACTTCATAGTGTAGAGGTTTGTTCACCTGACTGCCATGTGGGCAGGTGTGGTTCAAATCCCAGGTATGAATCATTTTTTTCCTTAAATAGAAACAACCATGTGTAGTCAAGACCTTCCAATAATGACAAAGTAGAGTGTGGCCACTTCATGGCGTAGAGGTTTGTTCACCTGACTGCCATGTGGGCAGCTGGGGTTCGAATCCCGGTGTTGCTTAACTGATAACTACACTATGTAGTTCAGTATATGGCTGAACCTTTTTTCATTAAAACAAAGACATAGTCATTTTTTTCAGCAAAACAATTTTCCAGTCAGCCGAAGTCAATTTCCTCACCCCATTGAACAAAACACTCTCTCGTGCATGTCTCAACTGACACACACCCATAAAAAAAACCCCAACATACACACGTTATTTGGCAAACCAGCCCGAGTTGTTTGCTCATCCCCTCCCTTTGTAGAGGAACTTGTAGCTGAGAAATCCAAGAGCACTTTGACCCTGTTCTTCTTAAACTTACTAGTTGCTCCATAGATTGTTAATAATAAACCACAAAAATACATATTCCACTGGCTCACCTTGTCCAATAGGAACGCACGGCCAGTAGCTCCAGTGAAACGGGTGGAGTTCAGATCTGCTCTACAACATTAGTAATCCAAAAAACAACACATCATTACACGGATGGCACAATAAACATGCCTTTTTTTGTGTCCCTTTCCTGTTTGAAACGGCAATGCCAGTTTAGCGTACAAAGGGGCACACGATGTGTGTGATACCTTATCGTAAGATAAAAATGCTCTTTTAATCGTGCCCCAACGTACATCTATTGATATTTCATTAGAGTAGAGTTATACTACAATTTAGAAAAATGTATATTCCAAGGAATAGTAACTTTTAAAGTATTTTTATTCAGAATAAAGGAGTTTTTATTTTGAACTAGCTATATAAATTGTATGCCATGTGCCTTAAATGCAACTCCATGATACAATATAGCATAGACAAGGACGACAGTCTAACTACCAAGTCCACCTCCAAGTTAAGGACCTCTAGTGGAGACAATACGTTGAACAGATTATCTTGTTGTGGCACTAAAGTGACCTACTACAACTACACCGTTGGACCAGATGTTCAATTTTCAGACTGTACAACAAGGTTTTTTTTTGTTATAAATTAAGGAATGTATTCTGTTTTGCTTTCTTATTTCAGGCAGGGTCATCATAATACATGAGAAAAAATATTCATGAGAATCCCATGCACAGTACTTTATCTTAGTTCGCCACCACATGTTCATAATCAGTTATTCATTCACCTTGAGGGATGATAAGAAATCATATCTTCAGGATTGTACGCATGATGGGAATTCAGGGTTTTTCTCTTTAAGAAATGAAAGCACAGAACATGATGCTCCTTTATAAATGGTTAGTTTATACAATCAAGTCATATCTTAGTGTTGCTTATGTTATGTAGTCAAAGTTCTGCCCCACAAAAATCTTGTGATATTATTTTTCACGCCGATATTGACATTTTGAAAAATCCTAGCCAAGTTTAACTACTACTAATAAACACTATTTTTTTAATTAAGAGTGGCTGATACTACTAGAAAGGCATGACATAGATATTGATAAATGGCATCACACAATACAGCACAGTATATTAGATAAGTAATTTGACCTCCCTTTAGCTTTCAAAACAAAAAAATCTAAAGTGTGATGACGGCATAAAAAATGAGCAGACTATCATAACAACAATTTCATGTATTTTGAAAGTGTCGCATGCATTTGAGTGTTACCACACCTGTTCACCTGAAAAACGGGTTCTTTTCACATATGAAAAAACTGAAACGTGATTTTTATAGCTGTTGATGACAGCTAATCTAATATAACAGCATCATGTAATGGGGCAACACACTAATACTTTACTTTTATCCATAAGGAAGTGAATACTCTCAAGGTCAGACAAGCAGGGAATGTGCTGGTTTTAAAGTCCAGGTCAAGGTTATTTTTCTACAAAACAATTTAAAATGCTTATCTGTGCCAAAATTTTACAATCATAATAATATACTGTTAAAGGTGGTTCCTTCTAAGCATTTTTTTTAAGAAAACAACATACTGCGGGAACCCACTTACTAAGATCCAAAACAAAAATGAAGTGCCAGTAAAGTTACTAAAGCATTTTCATTCGGGCATTCAGCACTAGAAAAACCTACGTAATAATAATAATACCGTAGCAAAATTACAATGATTAATGTGTTAAGGATTAGTCCACTTTCACTATATGGAAATAAAACGCCATTAAGTGTCTAATCAGAGTAATGGCTTCTCTTATCCAACGACATGCTAAGAACAAGTGCGAAAGGCCCACCCCATCCAACATTTATGATATATGATACGACAAAGCCCAGGTACAACTGATAATAGATATTCAGTCCTGAGCGTCTGACAGTGAAAGCAGAAGAAAGAATTTGGGGGATGATCGATTTGGATTAATTCTAGAAAAAGATCACTAATATTTAGAAACAAGATGATTCCTCTGCTTCTTATAGCCACCTTCCTTGAGCTCTCTTGGACAACAGGTCCGTTTTTAAATCATTTTTATATGTGTTGGATTTGGGAATATTCATTGGAAAAGTGAGGATAAAGAAATGTGGTCAATGTATAGAAATATTGGATTTATTTTCTCTCACCAGTTAATGGGCTGCCTTGTGATCAGATGCTCCAGCACCCTCCTTTGAATGGTATTTGCAGCAGACTCTGTTCAATCACATTCAACAGAATTTAAAAAGATGCATGATTATTCAGATTTTTTTTTTTTTAAATCTTTAGTAAACAGTGTACAGCCTGCAGATGTGGAAGTTTTAGCATCGATTGGACTGCATAGACACAGGTGAGTTTTATCATCACACATTTGTGTCATAATCTGCAAACAGTCAACATGTTCTTTTCCATTGTAGCACTGAGTTGTCCACTGTAATATCAAGACTTCAAGGTGAACTTTTTTTTAGCACAGCATGTTTTAGATGAAACATGCACATTTGAACTACTACTCAGAACTTGTGTACTAGTTCTCTTTTCTTCTTTTCTATCAGAGCTGAT
This sequence comes from Stigmatopora argus, assembly GCF_051989625.1. Classification (NCBI taxonomy): domain Eukaryota; kingdom Metazoa; phylum Chordata; class Actinopteri; order Syngnathiformes; family Syngnathidae; genus Stigmatopora; species Stigmatopora argus. The sequence continues at coordinate 7,816,520 of NC_135405.1, read as the reverse complement.
GTATACGTTCAGTCCTGGACTGGTGGATGCGTATTTGGGAGAAACTAACATGAATGCCCCTCCGTTTGGAAGAGAATGGTAAAAATATTTGTCTAACATATAATAAAAGTTTACATTTTACAAATGTTCTGCTTGTAGGACACTGCTTGAGCAAGCAGAAAAGGCATCTTTCTACCTCCAAAACAGTCAGGTACAATTTGTAATCCATACTTTATATATGATACGCTTGTCTTTTAAAATATAAATCCTTTCAAATTCTTATCTTGATTTTTTTTTAGCAATCTTGGAAGCTGCTTCTACTTTTTGTGCAAGTGGATCAATTCTGTGCTTGCAACCAGCAGGAGGTAAATGTGCATACAAAATAGAGGTCTACTCCCACAATGCTCATTTTAATAATGGTGAATCTAATGGAAAAGTTTAAAAAGGTCAATTTCAATTGGAATGACGAGATGTACAGATAATTTAACTTTAGATTATCGATCATCTCAACGGTACAATCAGCATCTTGCATCAAATAATGCCATAAAAGCGGAGCTAAGAGTCCATTGATGGCTGCTGTGAGATAAAGAAAAGGTTCAGGTCACCTTGATGCACGTTGTGCTTGTCTTTGCAGGTTCGGGCCGTTATCACGTCAATGATCGGTGAGGTGGACGCTGCCTTGGCGCTGCTGCGTGCTCAGGTTGGCATTCTATCAACTGATCTCATGTTATCAAAAGTGACGTCATTCTTGATTGGTCTGACCGTCCAATTGTCCTACAGTTGAAGAAGACTCTTGTCAGTGTTGCATTATGGGATGGAAACAGCAACAATCTGCAAAGCAAGTATGTGTTTAGGGAATTATTTCAGTAGAGTATCTCACAAAAGTGATCTTATCCTTCACACTTTTGTAAATAAAGTATTTTTTATGCATGTTTTCATAGGACAAACAATTTGAAAACTACACTTGGCTAGGAAAGAAAGTAATACTAAGCAGCTTATAAATCCAATGTACTCTCTAATACACAGAGTACTTTACATTGCTGCATAGTGTGAAATATTCAGTATTGTTAATTTATTCCCATAGAATAAAATGTACAAAGATGTGCACTCATTTCTAGCACATAACGACATATGACACGTCTCATCTTTGCTTTTCTTTGCTCCTAACCAGTTTCAATAATGTTGTAATGACATCCATATTATGGATACACATCACAATCAAGTGTTTTTTTTAATGACAGGATGTGTGCATGCGTAGGAAATAATCAAGGTGGAGAGATTAAACTTCGAAAAGCCATGTTGACCCACACTCTGCAGGTATATTGTATTTTAATGTTTATCTTTTCATCTTTAAATCTTACGCTTGGAAAATTAGGATTGCATAATTAACATTGTGCACAATATTTTGTAGGTAGGTCAGTAAAGTATTAGTCAATTAGATAAGAAACCATGCAGAGCACATAATTAATTAATGGTGCAATTCTGTATAAGACAATTCAATAAGGTGTAGTACAGGGCGCATGAGGGTTCTCCAGGTGCTAAACTACTGATTCTCGTAATTACATAGTTTTTAGTGTGCTTTTTTTTGGAAGGGTGGCTTGAAATAGAGACGACAAATTTTCACAAGATAGGAATTATATGTGACGGCGCTAAATACGGGTGATGTGATATAAAAGATTTAGATGTGCATACATCATGTACAGCCGTTGTAAAAACAAAAGATAACATTCGCTCCCTGAACAATAACAGATAAGGCTACTTGTCTAAACAATTAGTGTCCTTTTATGTTTGTGCAAAGAACATTGATAATTTGAAAGCACACTTTTTTAAAACAGAATTTCTCACCCTTTTTAGCCATCGAAATGTCTCTTTTTCAGAATCTATTGCTGAAACTGCAATGATTGCCTTTTTATCCATTAAATTTCTGGAACTCAAGGCATTTTTTTTCTTCTTTTAGGTGTCTTTGTATGAACTTCTTTTGAAGAGACACTGGTACAATGACAAAGATGATTTCAGCGTCATCCTGCAAGATAAACCTCTCATCACATACTTCTCTTCATCTAATGTGAGTCCTCTTACATCTTTCTGTCACTGAAGTAAGGAGAATTATTACAATGTTATTAAGGAGCCAAAGAATATTTTTAGGTGACGATATTCACTTTTACTGAGAAGCTACCATGCTGACTGAAAACTCTCTTTACAGTGCTTTAACAATGCCACAAGTGGCCTAACATCCTAATCACAAAAAGGTTGTTTTGTAACAAGCATAGCGCCAAGTGCATAATATTGATTGGTGCCTTACACACAGATTGGGAAGCCTCTATCTGGGTCAAGAGCGTCACAAGAGATTGATAAACTGACAGTGCAGTTGTGGACGAACCTGGTGAGGACCAACCAAAGTGTCAGCAATGCCCCCTTCCGTTCAAGCACACTCACTCGGCCATTGTTGTGTCAATCCTGTGTTTCAGTTGCAGCCTGCAAGTGACAAACATAACACAGACGACAATGGAAATGTAATTGCTTTGCAATGTCCAACTGTGGTGAGTACCGACGAGGTTGAGGTGTTATAAAGGGAGCAGCACAATAATGGGGTTGCGTTTGATGGAACTATTTTGTAACCATCATTTGGGGAATAATTCAAGTGGGCCGTCATGTTAAATGATGGTAGTAGAAATCATGAATATTCACGTTACCTAGTGGGATGGATGTGAATGAGCCAGTGCCATTGAACAGCTCAGTTGGAGTTAACTTTAATGAAGCTTCAATACATATGTATTTAATCTTAAAAAATCGGAATTATTTCTTTTAATACTTGATTTGGTAAATTGAAGTTGAAATTGTTATATTTATGAAAATTATTTTTCTATGTAGTTGGATTACAAATTAATTTTTATTGTAATATATTACTATATTTACAGATTTTCAAAAAATATTTAAACTTTTCTTATTATAAATCCCAGGTGCAATTTGAAGCTTTTCTTCCCAATACAATTCTGATTTTATTTTAAATATTTTCTGACAAAATTACAACTTTACAATTCTGTTTAATCAAATGGATATAAATATGTATTTGTTACTACATTCCTGTATTTTCAACTTGGGTTGAAAGATTGCAAAAAAGTGTATGTGTCAAGTGTCTAAAATTAGGATGGATCATCTTTGTCTCTCTTTGCCCTCCCCTGAAAAGGACCGTCCCTTCCTCAGGACGGAGGGAAACTCTCCTACAAATCACGGTGGCAACACAGATGCTCTCATCTATTCAGTAAGTGGTCTTTTGTGTCACTTTGAGCCAAATGGGAGCCTTTGAGGCAATGTTGTGTGCTTCTTGTTTAGTTCTGATTCTTGATGTGTTGTATTCCTCTGCTCAGAATATGGGCACACCGATGCCCTGTGACGACTTCAGCCCTTCGGACTCAATACCTACCTCTGGTAAGTGGCTAGAATGTGGCGTTAGCATTTATTTTTTAATTAATTCATTTCCCAAATCAAATCCCATTGCTGAATTGCACAGTTGACTATTTCCTAAAACTGAACGCCCATGTAATAATATTCAAAGATGTCAACCCACATTTTCACTCTCTTATATTTCTCTCTAGTTGAATAATTAGAGAATAAAAAGTAACATAACTAAAAATATATACCATAGATTTAGTATATTTGAATATCTGTATTGGTTACTTCCCACCACTGATGAATTATCTCCAAGTTTTCTTTAGTTTATTGCCCTGTCTAGTACATTGCACGTGTGCCGCTTAGTTAATAAATCTGAAATTGTACCTGTTGCTCTTTGTATTTTATCAGTGCATAAACTCAGGCCAGGAGATATCAGAGTGGTTGCTGCTGTGGGAGACTCTTTGACGGTAAGTGAATCTGATCGTGGTTTCAAAAGGGCAGAAGAAGCTGTCAAAAGATTGTAAAGGTGTTGTGTTAAGGGATATATAGAAATGGAACGTTTCGAACAGCAGATAAGTCTCTATTGCTTATCAGAAAATGTAAATAAAACAATGTTTTGTATCATTCTAAAAGAGAGATAGGTCCGTGTAGTTCATATATTTAAAACAATGGATTTTGAAAGTAGGCCATAGGACAAATGGAGAAAATATTAATCTGTTTTAGTCATTTCCATCTTAACAATAGTTGAAACAATTGAAATTTGGCTTTAATATATATAACAGTTTTAGTTTATATACATTGCAATGTGACATAAGTGAGGTTTTAAGTCGACAGTTTTTCATAAATCATATTTAAAAATATATATATGGAAGAATGTTTTTTTGTTTTTTTTGTTTTGATTTTTGGTCACAGGCAGGGAACGGAATTGCCTCCAGCACGAGCAACGTTCTGGATGTGCTGACTCAATACAGAGGTTTATCCTGGAGGTGCTTCAAACTTTGCTTTTTTTTTCAAGATTAAAAAAAAACCATTTACTACAGGCTGCAAAATGTAACATTTTAATGCTTCATTTAGTGTTGGTGGAGATGACAACCTCACAACTGTAACAACTCTGCCCAGTAAGACTTTTTTTAAAATAATTCTTGATTTTAATTGATTGTATTATATTGAAATCTTGAAACTGTTTTTATGTTCTAATAGATATATTAAAGCATTATAATGCCAATCTTACGGGCTACTCTGTTGGAAAAGGGAAACAATTTACACCTCAGGCTTTTTTCAACCAGGCTGTTGCTGGAGCAAAAAGCAAGTAAGTCATCCCAGATACTAGCTCACTGTCATTATTTGTTTTAAACTAGAAAATGGTCCTTCTTTGAGTCTTGGTTTGGCTTCACGAGCACAGGACAACCTATTATGGACCTGTTGAGCTACTGTATGTGCTTCATGCTAATTGAATTATCATAAGAATTGGTCTCTGCATGTGTTTGTCATGATAAAGGGACATGCCAGCTCAAGTGCGAGCTCTTGTGGCAAGGATGAAGAATGACTCTGTAAGTACACAAATCTGTTCCATGAGAAATCGAGTAAAGAACAAAACAAAATTTACTTCTGCAGAAAAAAAGTTAAAGGATAATAGTGTATGTAAGATACACTATAAAATTCCTCCTCTGAACATTTTCCATCTTTAAAATTCTTCTGTCATAGCGCATCAACTTTGATTTAGACTGGAAAATCATCACTGTATTTATCGGCGGAAATGACATCTGCGACTACTGCTACAATTCTGTAAGTACTTCTAATTTGAAAGAAAGAGAATGAAAATAGTTGACTGCTTGATTTCACATCTTTACAGCACTTATATTCCATGGAGAATTATGTGAAAAATGTCCAAGAAAGTCTGGATTTACTTCACAAAGAGGTAAAAGTAGACAAAATGCCGCTCAACTATCTCCACATGGTGGTTTGACTGATCTGGATTACCGTGCATCTGTGCCAGGTGCCCCGAGCTCTGGTTAACTTAATCGAACCCCTGCACATTATCCCGTTGAGAGAAATGCATTTGGATGCCTCATTAAAATGCCCTACCTGGCTGGTTAAGTGAGTATCAGATCACTACTGCAGTTTAAAGCCCCACTACATTCAAAATTAGCCACTCATACACAGAAGAAAAAAATGTGTCAGCCATAACTATCCTGACTCCAATTCTTCTCCTAATGTTGTACAGGAATTAAAAAAAAAATGACATCAACTAACACTCCAAAATAATTATAGCTTTGTAGTCTTAAATGTTGATCAAAAGTGGTGCATAAGTTACATTCCACAAAAAAAAAACCATGCAATATTAATGTCAACCACTGAATATCAACACTGTGCTTAAAATACTAAAAAAATCTAAATCTGAAAAATCTAAACATATTGCTATAAATTAGTCTTCTTCCCTGCTAACTTCAGATAATTTTAGCAGAATTATTTTAGCTAGAGATACAATGCACATTTTATATTTATGGGGGATTAGTTACCATTTATTGCAAATTTTCTGGTGTTGATTTGTATTCTGCTTTATAGGAAAATAACTTTTATGAATCATAATCCCCAATGGGATGAAAACAAAATGTCAACTCGTTCATATAAAACAGTAAATTACGCTATTTAACATGTCTTCCCATTGCCTCCTTTTTCCTTCTTTTGCAGTATTCTATGCCCATGTGTAATCCAACCAAAGACCACCTCGACAGCAATGGAAAAACTAGAGGCACTAAATAGAAATTATCAGGTAACGCAGAATATAAAGCCAAACTGCGTGACGTGATGGAACGATTATACTGCCGTCTGTTTCACAGTCCATGCTGAGCGAGCTGATCGAATCCAGTCGTTACGACACTCGGACCGACTTCACGGTGGTCATCCAACCTTTTTTCCGAGACATCGTCGTCCCCAAACTACCGGTCGGTAGTTGTATCATTTAGATCTCACTTCAAGCATAAAAAAATGACTCGATACTAAGTTAAAGTCATAGGTGACTTCTTGTATGTAAATAAATTGAATTTCTGATCGTTATTCTGTTCCAGGATGGCCGCCCTGATCGCTCTTACTTCAGTGCCGACTGTTTCCACCTGAGCCAGAAGGCCCAAACTCAGATGGCACGCTCCTTATGGAACAATATGGTAGCAGTCTGACACACTACGATATTCCCCTTTAACCTATAGTTCCGTATATCTAGAATAGCTTTCAATTTACAACCCAGAAATGTTCCTACATGATTAATATTACTCTCTTTTTTTCTGATTTCCTCAGCTGGAACCACTTGGAAACAAAACATCTGTACAGAATTTTACCACAGACCTGAAACTGAAATGCCCTTCAAAGGTGGGACAGTTAAAGTAAATGATCTTACCTAAGTATTGTGCGCAGTAACACGCAGTGATATTGAAATCTTTATCTTTGTGTTCATAGACTTCACCATTCATCCGAACCTATCATAACAGCAATTACACGTATGCTGGTCCTGAACCAACACCAGCACCCAATAAAGTAAGCATATACAAAATATATTGCATTTACAAAGTACTTTACAGACACGACATGATGCATCTAAACACCAATTGGACTGAACCACAAAAATGATCTCTGCAAATTGATCATAGTAAAATGTCTGCCTTTGAACCCATTGACGAAAAGTTTTTTTAAGAATGACATTTTCTCCAGAACTGGGGAAGTGACTTTTTTTGTGTGGACCTTGTACCATCACCCTCGGAGCCAACTTCAGGTGAGATACAGTGGACAACCAGGAAATCTTTTGAAACAATTCATGACATTCTCCTTGTATTTTTATAGTTCACAAGCTAAGACCAGCAGACATTAAGGTGGTGGCAGCATTGGGAGATTCCATAACGGTTAGTTTCAAATGTATAGAATGAATGAATAACTGACAACAGCAACACCATTAATTATCATTAAACCACCTTATCAGTTAGTTATATAGCTTTCTCACGAAGTCGCTGTGACTACTGATAAATTAATGGTCCTTTGTTTTATGGCTACTTACATTTTCCCTTTCTCTGTCTATCATTTGGACCCAGGCCGGCACTGGTGCGAAAGCAAAGAATCTTTTAGAGCTCAGCAGAGAATACAAAGGCGTGTCTTGGAGGTAAACTACACCAACCAAGGATGCTGAATGATGCTGTCTTGAATGGATAACCATGCTATTTTTTTTCTTTTGTCTTTTCATACAGTATTGGAGGGGACCGCAGTTTAGATACCGTCACAACGCTACCAAGTATGGATCACACAGACCACTTTTATCTAGAGCAGGGGTGTCAAACCCAGTTTGGTTGGCGGGCCACATTCATGGTGACCAGATCTCATGAAACACAGAAAAACATTGATTAAAAAAGTACAATTATTGATTTAAAAGGGGGAAAATCAGGAAATTTAATAGACACCTATACTCTTCATTTTAATTTGATCCTAAAACAGAAAGTCGGCACTCATGATTTACTTTCCCGTGCCACACAAAATGATGCGGCGGGCCAAATTTGGCCCCCGTCCCGCCACTTTGACACATGTGATCTACATTATTTAAGTGTTACAATGTCGTCTGACGAGTTGTTCTTCAACCTTCAGAAACAGTCAGAAAATAACCAGAATCCTACTTTTTCTATTTAATTCTTGCTTGGTAGGACTAGTTGGAACATGACAATGATAGGTAGTGAGCAAGATTCTGGTTTCTAATCTCTGCTCAGGCTGATTTACCATTTCACCTTTCCCCATTGTTTTCATGTTCTCGTTTGATTTGTTTATTTTTAACAGGTGTATTTGTGTGTTTTCTCAGACATTTTAAAGAAGTTCAATTCGGCCCTGAAAGGCTTCTCTAAAGGTCAGGGTTCAAGACAGAAGGGCTTCAACATGGCTGCAGCAGGAGCCAAAGCCTTGTATGTTAACGTTTACTTCTTACTTGCTTTTAAAATTGGATTCAAATAGGAATATAACACAAATATTAGAAAGTGTTATTGTTCCAATAAACTAACTAACTGTAAAAGAGTAGTACTTACATGATTGTAGTTGTCTGCCTCATGTTATTCTTGCATCTGATCATAACAGGGACATCCAAAGCCAAGTGGAAATTCTCATAAAAGCCATGCGAGAACACGAGGTAAGTCCTCTAAAAAGAAGAACACACATTTATTATACTTTATAGTTATTGAGAATCATATGTGAATCTGTTCATACAGGATGTGAACTTTAACAAGGACTGGAAACTTTTGACAATATTTGTTGGAGGGAACGACCTTTGCCATTATTGCACTGATCAAGTAAGTGCTTTAACACACACACACACAAAAAACATCCAAATATATTTCAGATATTATAGATTCCATTCCCGAGAAATATTTCCCTTTATAGTGAAGCAATCACGTGATTATGCAACTTTAATTTCAACAGAATAATCTGTCGCCAAGAAATTACAGTCACAATCTGATGCTGGCTTTGGACAAACTTTACCAGGAGGTAAATTGTATAATAATATCACAAATCCAATCCTTATAGAGTCCCAATTTTTTTAAATGTCTATTCTTATGCATGCACAGGTACCCAGACTATTTGTAAATCTAGTAGAGGTCATGGAAATAGACACATTAAAACAGGTCAGGAAAGATACACTAGGATGTTCCTTACTTCAAAGGTTTGTTTTGAAAGTCAACATTCATTTTCTTGATCTTAGAACACACTTTCAAGTGTTTTGTTTTCTTTCATTTCCTCCAGAACTTCCTGTCCTTGTGTTATTAACCCAACTGAAAACTCCCCAGAGATTGAGAACATTAAACAAATCAATCTTGACTACCAGGTATATTAAAACTGTATTCATGACCATATTTCCGCTGGATTAAAAAAAATACACTTTCCCCCATAGACTGAAATCCATCATCTAATATCCGGATCTCGTTATGATGGGAAAGAAGACTTTGCTGTTGTTCTGCAGCCATTTTTACATAACTCCTTCATTCCTCATATAGGCGTAAGTTTAGGAAATATATGATATATTTAATTCAACTTGTAAAATTAAAAACAAATGTTTTCTTTGGTTTGACAAGGAGGGGGAAGCAGATACAACTTTCTTTTCTGTGGACTGTTTTCACATCAGTGAGCGAGCTCATGCTGAGATGGCCATAGGATTGTGGAATAATATGGTGAGTAATCCACCCATTAACATTTTATTGCATGATTCTTTTGCATTTTTATCATTTGAAATGCTTTTAAAATACGTTTTTTTCCATTGTTTTTTTAACAGTTGGAACCTGTTGGCAGGAAACAGGCGTATAACAACTTCACTTATGACCGCTCCAAGATTCACTGTCCTACTCAGGTATAGAAATCATGTGCAAAGGAGCATTGATACTAAGACGTTTCCTTTTATTTTTTACACAATAGGTCAATTCAATTTCCCGAATACGGGATGAATAAAGTTATCTAATCGAATTCTGGTATGAAAGCAGGAAATAAGCATGTAAAGTCAGTAAAAGCAATGCAATGAAGTGAAAACTATTGAATATTATGCATCTTACAATATAGTGATGTACTTACATGTCAGCCTCAGTTTTGGGGTCCTGGGTTCAAGTCCAGGTCGGTCCACCTGTGTGGAGTTTGCATGTTCTCTCCGGGCCTGCGTGGGTTTCCTCTGGGTACTCTGGTTTCCTCCCACATTCCAAAAACATGCATAGTAGGCTGATTGGACACTCTAAATTGCCCCGTGGTATGGGTGTGAGTATGCATGGTTGTCCGTCTCCTTGTGTGACAGCTGGGATTGACTCCAGCACCCCCGTGACCTTAATGAGGATAAAGTGGTTCAGAAAATGAGATGAGACTTACATGTAATGTATCTGTCTCTACATTATCATTACACAATAACAATAAAAAAGAATGTCGATCTCTGCTTAGTCAGTCATAAAAAATAAAAAAAAATAAAACATTGACCCTCTGTACTATTACATCAACAAATTCTCATGAACTGAACCACCTTTAAAGTTAGTTCAATACATCTAGTTATACAATATGAAGTTATGAACCCAGTTTATTCATACGAGTTGTTAGTATATATATTTTTAATTTCCCAATGAATGCTAAGGAGATTTAGGTAAGGGGAAGAAGATAATTAACTATAATTCATATATCATTTGGTGTTTTTGAATGACAATGCTATGATTTTAAATGCCTTACAGTATGCCCATCTAGTGAATTGAAATTAACTGTCCATATTTTCCCCCTCTAATAGGACAGTCCATTCATCTTTACCAAAGTCAACAGTGCACCAAGTCCACCCGAGACATCCACAACTTCCCCAACCAGTAGTACACAAACAACAACTACATGGCAAAGCAGTACAACACCATCATTATTCGTGCCTCGGTGCGCACCCAATCAACCGGTGTGGGTTCCAGTTGTAGTTGGACTTGTTGGTTTACTGCTGGGCATTATCACTACCTGGCTCGTGGTCACTTTTGTGATACATAAAAGAAAAACAGAAGATCCTGTAGCAATGAAAATAACAGGATTGTAAATGCAATGAATGAGTGGCTTCAGTGCCAGTATGGTGCATATTTGGCTGTGTTGTGCGAGGACATGCGATAGGAACAAAGGAATAACTAAAGGAGGCATACCTTGCACCAGTTAAAATTGGGATAAAACCCTTTTTAAAGCACTTTGGTTCCAAAATGTCCAATGAGGTGCAAATAGTTCTATTTTTCCCCCACTACTCATTGTTGTCAAATATGTATATGGCCATGAATATTGAAATCTTTTCCAAGTTTATCTTATGACTGATTTGAATATATGTATTTATTTCTTGTGTTATTTTTGTAGTTTTTCTAATATATAAATACAATAAGGATCATTCAAGCTAAGGATTGTAGCTTTGTTATTAAACCAATAATGTTTACAAGTGATATACTTCTTTTTTCTTAGTTCAGGTGTATGAACAGTAAAATAAAAAAAAAAAAAACTGTTACATACAATATAATATGTCCTGGACAGAACACTATAATAACTAATTAATTTTGGTATTCACCTTTCCTTGTAGGAAAACAACAAATTGTGCAACAAGAGATGAAACATTAAGCACCAGAATTCAAACGGTTTAGAGAAGAACAGCCTAGGTTCTCACTTGGGAATACTGACATAACCGTATGAAGATAATGAGCAGATATTTTATTGTTAAATAAAATTTACAGTTGACTCACTGCTCTACATTAAATATAAAATACATACCCATTGCAGTTACACCAATGACTGACATTAGTACAACATACTACTCAGTCAGATTTGAGGGCTTGCAGCACCGACTGAGGCACTCTGCTGGCGTAGTATTCATGATTTCGGAGCGTCGCGAGCACGCCGGCGGAGTTCATTCGCTTCACGTTAGCATCATACTGGTATGGATTATTATGCATGTCTGTTAGTTTACCTGGTAGAGAAAAAGAACATGTAAAGTTGAAAATTATTTTAATTATGATGTCCTTGCTGTTTGCAAAAAAATGATTTTTCATACCTCCAACACAGTGCAGGAAAACTTCAGGAGCACACGTGTCCCACTTTTTGGTTCCTGGACTTGCAAAGACGTAAGCAGACGCCTTGCCCTCAATTAGTTGAATGATCTACAGACAGATGACCTACTCGTTAAAACTTATCAAGTTGAGATAGAAAAGTTTGTGTGTAAAAGAATCTCAAATCCCTTATTTAAAACATCACCTACAGTCTGATTTTTTTTTAAAATAAGGCAACTATTTCAGCTAAGATTTTCTGTCTTTGCAAATGTAAATAATAATCCATTTTTCATTTGAATAAAAAAAACAAGCAATAGACCACACTCCCTACCTTGTTTCCAGCTCCGCCCACTCTAATAACCTCATGAGGTTCCATTGCATTGACACAGTCTGTTACAATCTTGTTGCTATGAGAACGGGTGGTAGTGACTATGCGTTTGTCATTCGGAACTTCTTGTAGCTGAAATCCAAAGGCACCCAGGCCGAGCATGGCCCACATGGTTCTCCCCAAGTGCGCCCCGGGCCCAACCTAACGACAGAAAAGAATCTTGAGTGACTAAAACAGAATGCATGAGTTGATGAAGAAAAAAGACAAGTTTTTAAAGTTGGGCTTGGACCTGGTAGTTATAGAAAGGCTGGTTGATGACACCTGCGATTGCTCTGCCTGCGTAGGCGATTCCAATCAGCACTGTGACATTATCGAGGAGCCCTAAAGTGCATGGCAACACAGATAGTTAAAATTTCAATTAAAACATAACAAAAAAATGCAATGTACTTTAAAGTAGAAAGCAAATCATTTCAGGACAAAATGCTTCTACTAAAACTCTAAATTAAATAAGGACAAAAGTGAGAAATAATAGCAAGGTACAAATGTGAAATGCTGGATGAATAAATTAAAACATAAAAACTAATATAAAATATGAATACTAATAATTAAAAATATAGGACAACAAATAAATGATTCAATTTAAAATGAAAGCAAAATGTGTGCTTAAAAACACCAATAACACATGTTCGTAGTAACTGGAATAACATTCTTTAACAATAATAATTCATACAAGTGATTGAAGGTGAAAACTAGAATTTTTCTATTTTGATTATAAACAAAACAGTAAAAATATAACAATTAATACTACATAAAAAAACAACGATTAGAGGGATAAGACAAAATTTTAATCCAAACCCACAATGTATGATGTAGGCTTTAAAAACAAAACAAATATACTCTATTACACACATTTTGTAATTACAGATAAAATTGCTAACTAGATTAGAAAACTGTTATTAGCATGTCACTATTTATCTGCAGTGCAGCCGCTTCATTAAATTTGAATTTAGTGACAAGCTACTTGCTATAATCATGTTAATACTATGACAAATCTATTTTAAAATATGTTTTTTTATAAACCAGACTTACCTTCAGTGTACTCCTTGGTGCCATCCACTGGATCCACCCAAACAACCAGCTGATAGAAGACAGAATCAGAAACAAACCAGTGTTCTAAATTCAAATTTCAAAACTACAAGTTGAGAGTCAAAAACTCAGTCAAAGTCCATTCAAAGTCAAGTGCAGGTAGTTGCACAAACGCGCACAGAACACAATAGTTCAGCCACATTTACTATATTATTTTTTTTTAAATCAAATGGCTATTTCAACAAATTAGTCCCGTGTCAAAACGTGTACGTTTCAACCCCTGATTTTCATTGTTGTCGTATGTAAAGAAAAATCTGAAAAACCTACACAACTGTAGTAGTTACATTTAAACATGAACCCAGTAGCAAATGTTCTACAAGTTGTTACCTCCTCCTCTTTCAATCCACTGTATTCTGCTGGACATACTTTGTGAAGAATTTCTTCTGATTGGCCATTTTCAATCAGGTCCTCTGTGACCTCCTCATCTGGAAGTTCCTGCATAGATTCATTTGAATATACTAGTTTAAATTGGATCGGTTTTCTAGGATGCTGGGGCATGCTCTGGACTCATCATCAGCCAATCACAGCCACATATAGAAGTGTTAAAAATCATTGTAGGGTCATTGCTTAACTAAGCAGGCATGTTTTAGAAACATAGGAGAAAAAAGCTGATTCTAAATTGAATTTTTTAAGACACACTCACCTCCTCACCAATAATTGTGATTTTGGGGAAACGTCTGGACAGTGAAGCACAAATGCTCTGCTGTGCAAGCCTGTCTGCTAAAGTCTGCAGATCATGAGCTCCCTCCTAAGAACAATGTAGACAAACAGGTCTCATTTTTGACATTTTAACTCAATGGCTGCATTTCACAATGCTAGTCGTCCAATCCATTTGAGGTTGGAGGTCTCACTGCCACCCTCAGTTTAAATGGATTAGAGATCAAAATCATTTCAATTCATGGGTTCACCTTTTCCACTATGCCAAGGTCTCCACGGTGGAGAACTTTCCTCACAATGTCTCCAGCTTTCTCAGCCACTGTGTAAGCCGAGGCCACCAGGCGAAGAAGCACAGCAGGACTCCCAGACATTACTGAAGTATCAAAACCCATCATTTAGTTGTCATCATAATCTCTGCTTTGATGTACTCTTTGTATGAACACATTCTATATACTGTCATATAAATTCAAAGTATATTCTCACCAATTTATAACCCTATTTACATTATTCAGAGTAATCATATGTTCTTTTTCCTTTATCATTCAAGTCTTGTATTTGTTACACACCCCACGCTTGTCTTGAAAGTCTACTCATTACTACCCTCTAGTGGTCTATATATGTAAACGAAGAAATTGACAACTGACCTGCGATCCGATTTCTGTTTTCCGTGTCTTAATCAAATAAATCCTCCAGGACAAAAAGAACACGTGCCGTTCTAAGTACGGGGTCGAATAGAAACGCCAATAGTACACAACACCCCCGTGATCCTAAAAACACACCCATTAACACGATTAACAAACATGGGTGTCCAATTCATTTAAACTGAGAGGTCTGACGGTGGATGCTTTTTTTCAGTGCCATTGACGGCGCCAGACGCCCAATCATGGTTTGGACGTCTAGCATCTTCAATGGCGTTTAAAAGAAATATCTATATTCGCGATCGCTTATTGTAGATACTCATCTGTAAAACACGTGTAACAGGAGCTCACTTAAAACACAAATGCCGAAGTACACGAGTATTACTTACCAGTAAGCCAACACAAACAAGGCCGGCTGTTATGAGTTAGTGTACATTAATTTGAAATGGACGCTAGTAGAAAAAAAACGCATCAGAAGAGTTAAGTGAGTTACAAGATAGTTAACTTCCACGAGTGAGTCTTTCGTGTAATGACTCGTTGGTAAACAAATGCGGAAGTGTTAATACTGTCATTCTTATTTGTGTGTAACCGGCGTCTTATCATATGAAAAGGCGACACTGCCTCTAGCGGTCTTTGGTGAAATTGAAAAAGGACTGTCAACAAAATGATCGCATTTTTTCCCTATTTTTGTTTAAACTTTAAACTTTCCTAAATTAAAAGCCTATTTTATTAATTCACTGTGCAGAGATTATTCAAAATATTGACCAGATTATATGAGACAAAACTCACATTTTTTTATGGTCACGTTTTGGGTAGGTAATTTGAAAACCCGAATTTCATAAAATGACATGTTTTCCTAAGTGACACAGTGATTTTGAGAAGCTATGAATTGTCAATAGACAAATGGAATTTAATGAATTCATGATTTCACATGAGGGTTCATTTGCAATTTTGGAGGCATTTCAGCTGTTTGGAAGGCGGAAGCCCATCTCTGCCTCCATCTGCTCTGCGGTGAGAGTGCCCAGTAAAGCCTGACAACCCGGATTGAAGACTGAATACGCGCTCATCTCCCCGGGCTCCCGTTCACCAGAGTCACGTAGTCCCTCGTACAACCAGTAAAAGAGAGAGATCACGAAGAAGGGCAAGCCGAAATCCAGTTCAACAAAAAACCCCAGCAGGACCACCCATAGCAAGACTTTGAGCAGGGTGATGTTGTGGAGGTTCCTCGTTGCCAACCATCTTCCCCACTTGCTTTGCAGGATCCAGTCACAATAGTCCTGCAAAAAACATGAGCAAATGAATCAACACTAACATTTGAAAGAAATATCTCTATCTTATATTGCTTGACTCAAATTTCACATGCTTTATATTAGAATATGTGAGGAAAATCGACGAAGAGTGCAAAATGTGTACACAACAACAACATAATATGCACAACATGGCATTCATGCTGAGGGTTAACATATTTTTTTTTAACATTTTAAACAGAAAAAAATGTTTGAGGGAAAACAAGTTGAAAAAAATAGTAGTATTGACACTGGCATGGACAAGAATAACTTTGTGCCTTCATCCTGGTCCTTTAAGAGAGATCTAATTAATTATGACTTTTTATGAGGCCACTACAACCTAGTTGTCATGGCAACACAATAGTCGAGCAAATCAAAATATTGTATTTCATTTCAAAAAAGGAACTTAGAAAGAATATCATGATGCCTTGATTAATTTCCGATACATGTTAAAACAATAATATAAACGATTAAAAGAGACAATAGTCACCTTTCGCTGGGATTTGGGTTCGGATTCGATTTCACACTGTGGCGTTATAGTTGCAGGCTCTTTCGTGTTTGTTGCAGGAACGGGGAAAGCAAACTGCTCCTGCATCAAAGCTTTTTTAGCCTCTCGCCGAGCCCTGAAATTTGCAAGTTTACGCTCCATTGCGAAAAGAAACGTGTCAAAATATGTTAGCTTTCGGCTAAAGTAGATCCATTTAGTCGATCGACAATACCAACGTTAACAAATGCTTTGCAACCACGTTTCAGTGACATTTCCGTGTCACCCCTGTGATGTTTACTTTTGCCAGCGTATTTGCCTGAAGTCGGACTAAGTGTCGTAAAAGCCTGTCGCAAATTAGTGCCGTGAAACGCGGAGGTTTTTAGCTTACAAGCGTCCCTTTTCATCCTTGGGTGAGTTTCATATTATAATATGCTATATAACCATACGATGTTTAAGTTCATCTGACGTATTGGGGGACTTTTGAATAAGCATAATAAGCCAGCGATCGGGCTTTTGAAACGAAAAGACGACGAACTCATCGTGATGTCAATAGTACATGTATACTAATATATAATTAACTGTACTCCCCCGCCTATAATTTACATCTGATTTGTGAAGTGTGATTGTAAATGTCGTATTTTCTGTCATTAATGTCATTCCAGATATGGCTTCTGCACCAGCACAACAGCCCACTTTGACTGTAGAACAAACCAGAGGTAACTTTAGCATCTGTGTCCTAAATCAACAAATGTATGTTGTTATTTCTTGGTTACAACTGTGACCATATTATCACCAGAATAGGTTTAAAAACATATAGACTGATTCGAATTGCACACAATTTAAAATGAAATTGTCCCTGTTCCATTTCGATGTGTCACTGTATAATACAGAAAAAAACCATTTTACAGCCTAGTAGTAAGTTAGTGTATTTACTTTAGCATAAGTGTTGGAATTTACATTATTGGAATTCCTGTACCTCAGTGGTTAGCACGTTGGTCTCACAGTTTTGGGATCGTGGGTTCGATCCCAGGTCGGTCCTCACTGCATGGAGTTTGAATGTTCTCCCAGGGCTTGTGTGGGTTTTCTCCAGGTACTCTGGTTTCTTCCCACATACCAAAAACATGCAGATTAGATAGGTATGAGTGTGAGCGTGAATGGTTGTCTGTCTCCTTGTGCCCTGCGATTGGCTGGCTACCGATTCAGCTTGCCAGAAGTCAGCTGGGATCGGCTCCAGCACCCTGCGTGTGGATAAGCGGTACAGAAAATGAATGAATTTCTGTACCTTTAGGTTGGCACACGGACAAGGCTTAATTAAAGGAGGGCCTATATCAATTCATGAGACTTTGTGTAAGGTCAGACATGTTCTTGTGTGTCTCAGTGGTGCTTAGCGAGGTGATCCAGGCATTCTCCGTGCCAGAAAATGCAGTGAGAATGGAGGAGGCACGAGAGAGTGCGTGCAACGATATGGGCAAGATGCTTCAATTGGTTCTCCCTGTGGCCACGCTAATTCAACAGGAAGTCATCAAAGCATACGGTTTTAACAACGAAGGAGAAGGTGAGACCAAAATGCTTGAGCGTACCCAATATGGTACAGTTTAAAATACATGATACTACAAAAATTAAAAGTGTGGCTTTGCAACAAGTTGCTTCTATTATATGGCACCAGACTAGATAGAAGTGTTTAACTCTTTGGTTGCCATTGAGGGCGTATAGGTCAAACCTAAATTGGTTATTAAATGGCACAGAATGAGTATTTAGAGCCTATTTTGGGGGTTTAAATCAATTGCACGTCTATCCTAGTCCATGAACTAACCTTGGATTTCTCATTTAAGGTGTCCTCAAGTTTGCTAGACTGGTGAAGATGTATGAAACCCAGGACCCCGAAATAGCTGCCATGTCTGCTAAACTCAAGGCTCTCCTTCTGCCACCGCTTTCAACACCACCCATAGGGAGCGCTATCACAGCCTCATAAAATATATTTATTCCAAAATGTCTGCAGGATTTATGGAAATGCTGTTATGTCTCTTTTTTCAAGGCCTTAATTTTGAAGGCTGCTATTAGGTCAGTTTTTTTAAACACATGCAAGTGTTTGTTGTATTTATCATTTTTTTTTAAGATTTCCATGATCTGCATTCCAATTGTTTTCTATGCTCTACGTCAATAAATGCCATTGTGTTGTATTTTTGTAATGGATTCTGTTGTGATTTTATCAACATACTTTTAAAAAGGGAATATCCCTATATGTGCAATATTTTTTGATTTTGAGCTAATAACTAATTCTATATGTTACAAGAACATGCCTCATTGTGAGTGTTCAGCTATACATTTATTATTGCATTAAGTATTCAGGCAACAACAACTTTAAAAAAATGCACTTGCTTGCCTAAAATGTTCTACAAATCGACTTAAAAAATAACCACCATAAAAATCCTCTTTTCTTTCAAGTTTGGCAATTAAAGTAACAATAGCAGTAAATGGTGACCCCTTTCCAATAATAGTTTCCATTAAAGTGCTCCGTTTACTTAAATAAATAACTAGTGCAAACCTGTGATTCAAAGCCTGCCAAAACATGAAAGTTGGGGATTAGATGATTTTTCAGTTAGAGTACTGTGTTAAAAAATATATAATTATACACAATAGTTAGGTGGTGTGTGGCTGTTTTGTCTTACCAAGTGTGACAGATGTCAAGAGAAAAGATTAAATTAAACAGTGTCAAGATTATACTGGGAACAGGTGATGCAAGTTGGTGCAAAAATGATAATGTTGTCACATGGAGCCTTGGGTGGTTTCTACCTCACAAGATGATAACACATGCTTTTGAGGTAACTGAATACTTGCTGCCAGTCTGGTGCCTCATTTTTCCAAATTCTTTCCAGTCTGTCACCATGAAAGAGTGCAAAGAAAAACAAAACTTAGTTTGAGTGTTGAATTTGTAATTATGGATAACCCATTTAAAAAAAATCTTCCTCTTCTAATATATGTTAACGTTTGCGAAGAAAGACTCACCACAGTGGCTGCAATTCCAAGTGAACTCCTGTCTTAAAAGCAAGTTCCAAATTTTCTGCCTAGGAACATAAAAAAATGTTTTAACCAATGTCAATTTCTACTTATGTTCTATGCCTTCACTCGGTCTTTTTTTTTTTTAAATCAGCACCTAGTTGCCAAATAAATGTTTTTTTTTAATGGAAGAGAAAAAGCTAACTTGTTTTTAAACATCGGGTCTACAAATCAGCATGATTTTATCACAAGAGTATTTTCAAAACACAGTAATAATGTATCCTTTGTCAAATTTGATCCCCAAAAAAGTCATATTTTCTCTCAGAAGTTTTCCATTGTGGAAAAAAATGTAATTACAAATCAGAACCTTTTGTTAGTATAATACATATTCTAGCACATGAGTGGAAATGCCGGATTGCAGGCTAATTTGGTCAGTATTAATCATTTAATAGTATTTAATAATATTCACTACAGTGGGATTAGTTTTAAGCAGAATATCAAATTTTCAAAATACTAAAAGGACATGGATTTTGCTTTGAAAATACCTTTAGAAACATTTGACAAGCTCTCCTTCAAAACTTGAGATGGCGTCCTCTGTGTTGGCTCTTCTATCTGTAACATAAGAAGTCAATGGTGAGAAACACAGGCTGATTTTTCCACATTTCAAGTTCTTTACCAACTGAACACGTTACCTTCCACAGTGACGTTGTTGAACTTGTCTTGTTCATAGTATTTCTAAAACAGGGAGCGTTAACAGGCGATGGAATGCGGGACAGATTCCTGTGGGAGAAAATTGTTCAGTTTCTGCTCTTAAAAAAACAATTTATCATGGACATCAACATTTTGTTGTTTTCCTTTTATAATTTGTACTCCTTCAACCAATAGTATATTTATTTGTTAACATACAGACAAAAATAAAAGCAAAGTGAAGTGCAGGTATAAAATGTAGGGAAAATATAGTACTTATTGTAGTTTCTGTGTGCATGCAAGTGGCTGTAAAACATTGGGGTTTAATGGAGGGTGTATGTGAGTAATTGCATATGGTATAGAAATTAAAATATGACGGGAAACTGCATTGTAGTGGAAGTTCTTGTGTGGATTGGCAAAGACCTTTCAGACGACATCACAATCCTCCTTTGATCACGCCCGCCTGCGTTTTTCTTCTCCAGCGCGTCCACGTATACCTTCCCGATCCCCTTGGCCGTCAGCTGTGATTTCTTTGCGTCCTTCTCGTCATTAGCATCGCACTCCTCTTGTTTTTGAACGTCGGCCACGTCGCCATTCTCCAGGAAGTCGCATGTTTTCAACTCATAAGACTCGTCAGGTTGGCTTTTGTCTTCTGTGAATCTCACGTCCGTGATGCGCCGCTTCTTTTCAAGCATGGATAGTTTATAGCTCATGTCTGTGTTTTGGGAGCGCAGATTTTCCATCTCCTGCTGTGTCTCCAGCTGTCTTTCGTGGGCCTCGTCCAGCTCCTCTTGCAATCTCTTGTGGTCCTTGTCGAGCAGTTTTATGGTTTGCTCTGATTCCGAACACATTCGTTCGGCCACCTGCACGGCCACGTGCAGGTCCTTCGTGAACTCGCTCCACTCCATCTTCTCATTCTAAAACGGAAAGCAGAAGACCAAAGTGTCAGGATTTGACTAAAATGTCAATCGGGCAACATCATGTGCCAACATGACTAAGCTTTACGATAATTTTAAAGCAGGCGATGAAAATTCCTTGCCAACTACCGTATATTGGATGTATAACACAATCCCCTCATAATACTAATGTGTCTTATAATTCGGTGCGCCGTATATATGAAACAAATTTTAAGGTAGGCCATTCATTGGTGTATACTTCATATAGAGGAAAATACAGTAGTTATCTATGTTGATATTCCCAGAGAAAATGTTGAATATTAATGAAATAGGATGTAGAATAAGTCCATGTTGTAATATTAAGATTCAAATCCTATTATTACAAAATTAAAGTCAATTTCTTGCTTATTTTTAATGTAAGATGTACCGAAAGGTGTTTGGTTTCATGGACATCAACTTTTGGTGACGTAAAGTCATTGTGACCAAAAGACTTCTTTTTGCGTCATATTGAGATTGAACTAATCTAGAGAATAAAATCAGTACATTAATTATTGGTATATCACGTGAAACGGAAGATTCAACTTTTGTTAATGGAAGGTCAGTGTGCAAAATTCTTTAATTCCTTTTGATAAAACTGGGGAGAATGACTAGGTGACAGAGTTTAAAATTAAAATATTTTCAGATGGTGGTGTGCCTTGAGATTTTTGCAATGCAAAAAGTCTGCCGCAACTCAAAGATAGTTGGGAATCACTGATCTAAAATGCAACATAATTAGCCAGTTGCACTCACTTTTTGTGTCTCTTGCAGCCTGTTCAACTCTTCGGCTAGTTTGTCTCGTTCTGTTATCAAGTCTCTGACCAGCTCTAAGAAGATGACACAAAAGTAATGAAAGAAATCATGACATTAATGGCGGAATGCTGAATTAAACCCATGAGGAAAATCCCTTAAAACAGAATTTATACAGTACAGACAAGATTTCAGCCCCCAGCTACAATGGTTTTACAGTGCCACATTTACTACCTTTTTAAACAAATATCTAAAACAGTTCATGCTTCTAATTTGGACCAAAAAAAAGAGGCCAAGCAAGAGATTAGAACCTAAAAGTTCTCCTCTCACAATCAAATACATTACTGAATTTTCCTCCTAGAAGATTTACATTGCCATCCGTATCATAGACCAGTATAATCTCACAATCTCAAAATTCTAGAATCCAATGAAGAAACGGCCTACCTACAGCTTTCGCAGTTGTATCCGGATTGAGGCAGAGGCCCATGGAGGTGCGATTGCGCTCCATCAGGCCGAGCAGGGTCTGGTTTTGCTCCTCATCTGAGGTCTCGGTGGCAAGCGGAGACCCCATTCCGCTGTCCCTCTCCTGCCAGCTGTGCTCCAAAGGCCATGCCCTGGACATATTGAACGATGTCAGGCTGTGCAGTCTGACCGCCGGGGCCTCGTCATGGCCCCCCGCTCTGCTACTTGAGCTCAGAGATTCGGACTTGTCTACACTTAGGACGGCCCATTCAGAGGGAGAAGACAGGGGATGCTCCCAGTCCGTTATTACAAAAGTAGCGGCGTGGGATGAGTGCCCTGCCATGTCGACTGATGATGTCTGCGTCCTGTAGGAGGGTGGGGAGGGCATAACCATGGCCGATAGATCTGCCTCGGAGGGCATTGTAGGATTTTGGAAGAAATCTAAAAGGGGAGGAGTGCAGGAAAAGTACAGCTGTTAAAAGATATGAACTTGAGCAAACATACCAACATGGCATATGGTTTGTTTTGAGAATGTTGCGATATCACATCTTTTAGGGCTGTGACTTTAATGAGTTTATTGTGATGAACTAAAAAGGAAGTTAGAATAAATTCACATTTTAATTTTAGCTTGCTTTTTACACATATATGCTTGAAACAACACTGAACCTTTGTAGGGGCATTTTTTTATGGCACAACAATTAGTCTGATGGACACTTTAGCTTTGGAAATAGCTGGCAAAATGCATTTTTTTTCCATGAAATTTCTCTTACCATTTACCATTTTAAGCACTGTGGGGAGCAGGAATTACCTTTGCAGACAATTTGTACTAGTCGCTAACTAATCAACACCACATGGAGATGAATCTGAACTAATTTCACTCGTGTATAATTTGTAATCATTTCTTTTTCTTATGGAGTTCATGGAAAGGGACTGTGCCAAATAGAAGCATGTTGCAAATGTGCTGCTTTACTACACCTTTTTCCCATCTGATTTTGTCGCATTTAAACTTTAGTCCCTTCAACTGCTGCTGTATATTTTATTTTCACAATATTTGGAAGATTTGATCATCAATTGCCACATGCCTGAATGTGTTGCATGGGTGAAGGCACACATATTTACTAGGGAGTATTCCAAATCAGAGCATCATAACTTTTTTCAAAATTTTGGGCGAGAATGGGAAAGAAAATGTGTGTTGTCTACATTTCTTGAGTATTTGATGCACCTGCTGTGGGGCGGTAGTTCCCATTCCCCATTGTGATGCAGGGTTTGATGAAGTTGTCTACACAAGAGGTAAATAATCTGAAACAAACAACGAAAAAGTTTGAACAACACGCACACATTGACTAATGAAATAAAAAAAATAAAAAAAATCTATATCATCAAGATACCATATTAAAAATGACGACAGGACAGACTCAATACAGTTAAATCTATAAATATCCGCCAATAATCCACCGATATATTTAAAAATGCCCTTCAATGACCTCATAATTTGACGACGATGACATATTAATCGCGATTACGTGCGTCGGCTGTGATGACGCGATGTTCGCTGGATTAGTCCTTTTCACATCGGGGTTGACTTTTGCAGAAAGCTTAGATGCCGTGTTCAACAAACAACTTCAAGGGACACAAATCGATCTCCCCCAAAACAGCGATTTATTGCGCAAACAGGACAATTAAACAATTTTACCTGGCAACTCCACGTCTTTCACATCGTTGGTTGAATCTTCACCAAATTTTGGACGTACAGCAGACAAGGTGAAACTATTCCGTATTTCTCCAGCTGCACCCGGTATTTTTCTGCTTCTTCTTCGCTTTTAATGTCTCCCAAAAAAGGTGGAACTTCATGGTGCTCCACCAACTTCCTGGTCATAATATATAAATATAAGTAACACAGACCATTTCATTCTAAAACGAGCAGATTTGAATAGAAAAACAACCCATTTGCGTATTTTTTTTTAACACTCAAGTGCATATTTAAAGCATTCAGAAACCTAAATTACATCACTTCCTGAAAATACACGTAACAAAGTGTTTTGAATTGGATCCAATACAAAAATACTTTTAAAATGTATTTGACTTTTAATGAGATATTTCCCTGTTGAACATAAACTTGTTTTCCTTACGTTTCCAAACCAATTGTTCAATTCCAGTTTCAATAAGGCGAACTTGCAAAGCAAGAAAACAAATTACTAGATTTCAAAATTGGATGAAGTCAAAATGTATCTGCTAATAAATGAATCTTGCTTGAATTAGCTTTATTTTTTACGCATAACTTTCCACTTCTTAAACTCTATTGAGTTTGGTTTATTTAATAAAAAGGACAACACATATTAATGATCATATGTATATATGTAAGATTGTTAATGAGCTATTCAAGATTCAAGAGAAAAAATATTTCAATCCAACACAATACTAAATAACTATTCAGAAATATATTTAAAAAAAAACAATGAATGAAATGTATGTAAAATCAGCACCATGGACAGAGACCGACAACTACGTTAAAATACTACCACCTAGCGATGAAAAAAAGGGAATGTTATTGATTTTGCTTTTGATTGCTTTGGGGCTTTAGTAGTTCTTTCAAATTGGCAAAATCTTCTATTAAATCGAAAAACAACCTTCTCCCCATCACTTAATGGGTGGTTTGGATGATTAAAATTTGACTAAACAACACCTACTGAAAATTTCATAATTCAATTCCATTAACAATGAAGAATCTTCGTCTACTGTGAAGAAACCATACCCCACAAGAGTGTAGCAGCCGCTCTTCATGCTGGTCACCAGCCTGGTCACATACTGCTTTCTGGATGGCACCCCATTTTCAGCCAGAATTTGTCACATATCAGCCAAAATATGAATAGTGAGCGTTGTCATCTTTGGAAGATGAAGTTTAGTCACAGACTTTCAGAGCACCTGCCCACACCCTCAAAATAATGTATGAAAAATATAGATTCAACAAGATATTCATTCATTCAATTGTGTAAAAATATCCGTTTCAGAAGAGTCTGTAATATTTCAGTGAATTAACTTTGGGAATGAAACATGGAAACTATAAAACCCAGAGGCAATCCTGGCATATTTTACATCCTCACAAATTAGTTACAGTAAAAAATGGCCCATTTTACTGACACAATGGCAGAGGTGATGTCCCACACTCAGCTGCAGAGTGGATGGTCTGCACCACTAACTTTCCATGAAAAGGAAGGATAATAGTCTAATCTAGAGTCTAGATAACTGGTAATATAATTGAGAAACAAAAGGTCCCCCGTGCACCCTCACATTGATTGCACCCTGGGCAGTTGCCCACATTGCCCATAGCAAAACCTGGCCCTGATAGTACCATTAATAATTTATTTACACATTGAAAAACAAATAAAAAATAACTTCTGTTCAATATAAGCATTCGATACACACACCTTTACTGGATGATATGAAAAGTGCACCCAATATAACCAGTGTCTAAGCATATGTAATTAAATTTAAAGAAAAAAATCCCTCGTCAGACTTCCCAAGAAGTTGTGATTATATCACAAAATCATCCCCATTCCCGAGCACTTTTGGGGTAAAAAAAAATGGCGTCAAGCGAGGACGAGAAGACACCACATCTGGACGAGCGCTGCATATAACAATCCACGCAGATGCCTCAAGACTTTCGGACCACCCGCGCAGGCTCCGCGACGGGGATGCACGCGCACGTACCCCGCGGGGATTACTGACCTTATTGCGGACACGGCGAGGGGGGACATGATCGCCTATCACCGGCGAAGGAAGATCCTCGTGAAGAAGTGACCTTCGCCGTCTGAGGAACATGTCAGCCATTAAGAAGGTATCACGCGAATCTTCAATCAAAGCATGATTTTATTATTCTTATGACCAGTGCATCACGTTGGGTATACACCAAAGTTGTGCAGATGCTGTATATGGCAACATGGTACATGCGTGTCCATGTCAATGGAAGGGAATCACTTGATCACACTTTAATGGACCCTTTCATGTTCCCACAGTGAAAGTAAACACATGTATAATAGAGTGACTCAGCTGTATTGTACTATTGTATACAGAATTCTCTATGTGTCATAGGTGTTACCATGGTTACTACAGACTCACTGCTGCATTTTCATGGACAAAGATTCCGGTAAGATTTGAGTTTTTGTTTTTTTGGAGCAGGATGTTGCAATTTAGCTCTGAATGGGACATATGGAATAATATTTTGGTATTCACTGGGTACACACTGTGATTTTGAACATAATCAATATCACTTTCTGAACCACTATTAGCCTCATTAGGGTTGCGGGGGGTGCTGGAGCCTATCCCAGCTGACTCCGGGCCAGAGGCGGGGGACACCATGAATCGGTGGCCAACCGATCGCAGGGCACAAGAAGACGGACAACCATGCACACACACCCATACCTAGTGGCAATTTAGAGTGTCCAATCAGCCTATCAAGCATGTTTTTGAAATTTGGGAGGAAACCGGAGTACCCGGAGGAAACCCATGCGGGCTCGGGGAGAACATGCAAACTCCACACAGGTGGACCGACCTGGATTTGAACCCTGTACCCCAGAGCTGTGAGGCCGATGCGCTAACCACTCACCCGCCGGGTCGCCATAACCAATTCTACATCACATAAAAAGAAACTTGTTACCCAAAAGAAAGCAATAAATAACATTGTACATATTAAACTTGAGGGTTAGGTTGACAAGGGTTTAAGTAACACAATAAAAACATGTTCATTTTATTTACACATACTGTACCTAGAAACAGCCAAATCAGAGAAGTGGATCTAAGCCTTGATTTTTTCCTCAAAGATTTATATGAGAATAGTTTTTTCCCTGAACAGGGCAATATTTAATTATCACTCAATAATTAACAGTACACAGGACTTACCTTCAAGTGTAGGTTCACGTGTCAAAAACAACCTTTTGCTATTACAGTTCCCCCAACCCAAAGCACGGTGCATGATGGGAAAGTCTTAAACCCTGCTTGACCCACACAGCGCATGCTGAATCGATGGTTCTGAACCCACTTTATCTTAATGGAGGTGATGACTCCTAACATGCGGAGGAGTTTGAGCTACAAAAGGTGACATTGACTGATTTGTTAAACTTAGCAGAGGCCACAAAGAGTTTAGAAGCATCAATATAAACAAGGCAGGGGAGTGACCCTGTACTGGCTTCTTTTTGCCATAAATTTCACGCTTACCTCAGCACAAACCTCAGTTGCTAGTTCTACTGTACATGCTTCCATGGTGTGCTAAAAAAGGGGAATGACAGCTAAAGAAAACAATATTTTAGGATGGACATCAGATATTTTATGGTTTTGAAAGCTCTGTTGGGGTAAAAAAAACGCTCCTGGTGGTCAGGGCCGTAAAAGATATGTTGACAGTATTAGCTTTATTGTTAGAAGTCAGACTAAAAATGGTCAATAGTTTGAACAATGTCCACTGTATAACACCACTAGATGGAAGTGTTTTCTTTAATGAAGAAGCTGCTTGTATTTTGTGAAGGGTCTTTTAACACAGCCGCAAAAAGCAGGCACTTTAAGACTTTTCTTGAACCTTCAACACCATTCCAGTAAAATGTAACCACTGCCATCTCAATGATTATAATTCTAACCTTTCTGTTATTGTGTCATGAAATGTCTAAAAGTGCCACATTATGACATTTTGGGGAGGAGGGAGTAATACAGACAAAGTTGGATATGCTGTATGTGCTGCCACTAATGGAAAAACAAGATCTAACTTGCTGCCAAGTATGTAAATCAAAGACAAAGGAGCCCTGCGATTGGTTCTCCTGCTGAAGCTTGACAGGTTTACCTCGATGTACATCAAAAGTTAAATTCATAAGGAAATACCCGAGAATGCAAGAATCAAGACTTTGAAAGGTCCTCAATAAGTTTGACTGCATGTCACTCCTGCAGGATTAATTCTAATTTCGCTTTGTTAGACTTATGTTGTCCTTGTTTTTTTTCCTTGACCTGCTGTCGTTTACGGTTTACATGATGTTTTTTTTTTATCCCATCAAAAGCAATTGCATTTCTCTTGGGTACCTGCATTCAATCAGAATACCAATGAACTGCACTCATGGCCAAAAATCAATCCAAAAGGATATTTGTTCCATTTTAACATTGTCTCTTGACCCCAAAGCTCTTCTGTGCTGCTGGGCATAAAAGAGGCTGATGAAGTAAAAGGAGACGTGAGGGTAGAATTTAAAGTTATAGTTCGGGTAAATGATTGGTCATGCCGAACGCATCACAATGAGTGTATTGAGTATAAGATGGAACTCTAACACGGAAGGAAAAAATGGTTGCACTTTTATTTACACGCAGATCCTGCATGTAGTGGAATCTTCTGAAAATGCCCAATTATGTTATTTATTTATATATTGAACAAATTATTCCAACTTGAATAGCAATCAGGTGATCTTAAAATCCTAAACAATCCTAGTTTAGAAATGTACTATAGTCTCTACATTTATTTTGTAATTTTTGGAACTTAATGCTGTTACCTAATTAAAATTGATGGGCCTCACACTATCCACCCATCTGCCGTTACCAAACACAACACTACAAATTGTGTTATGATTAAGTTTTTACCTAGTGCAGGCCAATAAACAAGCACTTATGCACTACTAAAGGCTGAAGACTGGGACCATAGGGACCACCAACTTCATGTGATGTGCACACATGCCCTCTACTGGCAAATTTCTAACCTACTGTACAGGCTAACTCCTAACTATAGTGTTGAAATTAATGAGCCCTGACATAAAAATATTTTAAATTGGGCTAAGAGCATTAATACAAAATGACCTACCTACATGAGAGGTGACTTATTAGGCCCTCAGACCTTAGTCAAGTAGTACTAAATCAATTTAAAAGTACAGCAGAATATAGTAACACTAGCTCTGAATTGTGGTCTGAGGCAAAGTAAAACAAAATAGTTTGTGTATTCACATTGCTCTTTTGATTATTGGACTGCAAATTGCCAGCTGGATATGCAATATGTTGCAAAATGGAAATTTTAAAAATTTAGTTGTATTATTTTAATATTTTTGTTTGCTGGGCTTTTTAGAAAGCTTAACATCCCTATCTTGCAAGCAGATTTAAGGTCCTCCATAATAATGAAAATCTCATTGTTTTCTATCATTTTGGTTCATGCAGAGGTCACCCTTGACTGAGGTGAATCAAAACACCCAGACAAATTCACCTTATTTGGTATGAACTATTATCGGGGTGATGGTAACGTAGCCAAATGAATCATACTATCACAGCAATTGTAGCACTTTGTTTCAGAACCTCTGCGTGTTTGGTTTTGACATTTAAAAATCATGCAGTAGTCACATAAAAAGGTTTTAGGAAACTGGTTCAGGTTTTTTTTTGTGTAATGCTGCTAACTCGTGTGCGGTCGATTGGTCGCCGGTCTTTTGGTCGCCGTCTTTTGGTCGCCGTCTTTTGGTCGCCAGTCTTTTGGTCGCCCCGACCGCGACAATGGGCGACCAAAAGACCGACGACAAAACAAGGTAAAACAACACGGTCTATGCATCAATAAAAGTCAACAATGGCCATGAGCAGTTTCACTGAGCCGACGTGTGAGTGTATAAGAGTTTGTATGTACATAAGTTGTCCCCTTAGGAAGGTACGTCCGTCAGGGTCTTAGCAAGTTCTCCAACAAAAAACTATAAAAGTCTGGGAAATTTGGAGCTTTTCTTTAGCCTAATAATTACTAGGGCATTAATTATGACTAAATAGTTTGTATTTAGGGAATTTGAGCAACGATTTAAATGGTAATTATCCTGGCGACCAAAAGACCGGCGCCCAAAAGACCGTGCACCCTGCTAACTAGCTCATAAGTGCATTTTCGGAATTGTAGTAGTATTAGGAAATTACCCGAAATACTTATTCATCATAGAGTAACTGCGTCTTCGAGTGCAGTCAGCCTGTGTTTCAGTTTCCTCTCTGCAAATGGTGTGAATGTGAGTAAGAGAAGGCCTGGTCCAGGGTGTAGTTTGACTTTGGCTCCAAGGCAGCGTGGATAGGCATCCAGTTCATGTTGATCCTGAAACATAATTGATAGAAAAGACATGTGGTGTTCATCATTTGGGCGACTCCACAATCATGGTGACATCAGCAGGTTTTTCCCAGCGGACCAAGAACTCTCATTTCCTTTAGTTTGTTGTGACGTCAACCGAGTGAGCGTGATGATACGTGATGTTGGCTGAGGCTCTATGCAGCTTGACGTTTTATGACACGCACGAGTCATTACAGGGACACACAAGCGAGAACATCACCTGTGACTCATCGCCAAGTGCTAACAAACCACCACCGCCGCCGCCTCTACGCTGAGATGGGATACAAAGGCTTAAATGCAGACTTGAGAGGCACCGCGACAGAGGGGCGTCAGCGTGCATGCTGATGGGGGCAGAGCTGCAGAATCCTGAATCCAGCACCAAGGAGAATCCACGTCCTGGTTTTGCGGTGATGTGTGGAAGCCTGTGAAACAAGCAGCTCACACTGCTGCAGTGGAGGAGTAAATGCGGAGCCCAACGGTGCTCCAGGTGATCCACAGCAGCACAACCCGGTCCACTGCTGCCTCCTCTTGCCTTCCCTCTCCTCCTCCTCCTCCTCTTTCCCCTCCTTTTCCTTCACTCCCTCTTCCTCCTCTTTCTATGCTCCATTCCTCTGAGGGCTTTGCAAAAAAGGATCAGAAAAGAGAAGAATCTTCACTTTCCCGTCTCTGTTCTCTGATGTGAAACACCTTCTCAGCTGGCCTCAGCTTCCCAGTCATCGTGTGATGACAAACAGCATATGCGATCCAATGTCTCCGCAACATAGTCTCGCTGTACGGTAAGACTACTCCTCCGTCAATCCAGTTTTTCTCTTTTGCCATTCCGGGTTAAGGTTTTCGGTTAAACTGTTGCAGCAGTGAGTGTGAATTGCACAGGTAGATGAGAAGTTGCACATTGGGTTATTAATGCATGGAGTGATGTAGCCTTCTGCTTTTAGTGAAGATGCTCCTCTTCTCATTCACAATGTGCAGGTGTGCGTCCATATGTTTGCCAGCATGTGACAACGCAATAGGGCGGGTGGGATAGCCCTTCAACAAGGTTTTTTTATATCAACTACGTGGCTAAATAGCACTCTCGTTGACGCAACATGTTCTGAGCCAGGAGAGCATCGTCTAATTTCATATAGTCACTCATGATGTAATGAGGATTGATGTAATGATTGAGTTTCCCACTTGGCAGGAGCTAATAAACTGTAATTTCAATGAATTGTGACTTGTTTTGCATTAAAAATATTGTATGATAAGGAAAGAGGGGAGACAGGACTTGAGAAAACTGAACATGATGCAGAAGGGGTGGGGGGGATAGTTTGAGGAACATTCTGTACGTTGATTCATAAATCTGATTTTGGGAAAACTGCTGGTCGGATGGTGTTGACTTTAGTTACTGAAATCCTGCTGTGTTCTTGGCCACGTATCCTTGTTATAAATTAGATATAGAAAATAAAGTGGGTGCTGCAGTGATATCAAAATCCAGACGCCTTCTGTTTGAGAGGGCTTCAGGCATTTTGGATTTCTGTGAGTGGGTGTCTTAGCTAAAACTCGTGCTATAATTATGCGTAAACTGGCCTCAAAAAAAGATGTATTGCTTGTGAGGCGAAGCATCGTAAATTGGCCGAGAAATGCATTTATCTTGTAGACGTGAGAAAATAATAGATGTGAGAAAATATTGACAACGTGATGTATAGTATAAATTATCTCTTATGTGACCAGATCAGTGCATGACAGGCAAATGTCAATATTTTAATGTGAGAAATGGATATTCAAAAAGAGCGAATAATAGGAGTACCATTAGCGACAGGCTTTGTTTTACAACAAATTACACAATTAGTGTCACATTTCCACTCTTTCCTCATTTATAAACATTCCCACTTATTGCTACATAGTGTTATTTTGAGCCTTTTGCCTATATTTATACATCCGTAAACATACAAATTGCACATTCTGTTAAATAAAAGTGACTAAAGTGTAAGGCTAAGGTACTTATCATGCAGAGGATTTCAAAGGTGAAGTATCAGCTCCTTGGCAGTTTTTTCACCTTTCTAATCCTCCAGAGGCAACACAATCCTTTCCCGATGCTTCATTCAAATTGCTCCTACAAAATCTTGCAGGTTTCCTCAAGCAGACACTAGAGGCTAAACGGGGCTCTATAACCGCACTATACAGTGGTGATAAGAATACAGCAAGTAAGCAGAAAGACACTCACTTGGGCAACTACCTCTATGCGACTATGCTGTACCAACAGAGAATGATCTTTAACTTTTGTTTTGATCACAAATTGTGTATCTGTGACTGACTTTCACAGAAGATACATGATTAAAAAAATCTGTGTACCCCTTAACCCAGGGGTGTCAGACTCGGGTTGGTTCGCAGGCCGCTTTAATGTGAACTTGATTTCACGTGGGCCGGACCATTTTAGATATAATATATATATATTTTTTAAATAAATGGATTAAAAGAACTGGATTAAAAGCCCTGAATATTCAGTTTTTAATAGATCTAAAACAATGTTTATTTTAGCTTTTTTATATATATTTTTAGATTTTACAAAATGATTTTTGAACTAAAAACAGAAAAAAATGATTAAAAAGTTGCAATTATTGATTTAAAAGGGGGAAAATCAGGAAATGTAATATACATTTATACTCTTCATTTTAATTTGATCCTAAAACAGAAAGTCAGCACTCATGATTTACTTTACCGGGCCACACAAAATGATGCGGCGGGCCAGATTTGGCCCCCGGGCTGCCACTTTGACACATGTGCCTTAACCTGTTGCTGATTATACAGCAGAATCTCATAGCACACAACATTGACGTGAATTTGTGAGTACATACTAATACAAAATCCTGTATGTGCCTCAACACAATTTAAATTTACAATTTTGACAATACTGAAAAGCAACACACATCTATGTTTGTGCAGGAGTAAATAGGAAATGGTGACAAAAAAATAAGGACAGATATGATCTGGTTTAGTTTTTTTTTCGTTTGGTAACATGACACTTTTATGAGTACTCATGTGTTTGTCTGTTTGTTAGCAATTGGGTTCAGTGGTGAATTATGAAGAACGATGCAAGGACATGACTCTAGCATTTGTATTCTGTGGAAAGGGTTCCGAGGTTGACAATTCCCCAGTGATTGACAAGAAAATAAAATCTTTGTCCGTAAGGATTAAAATGGGTTTCTTGGAAATGATCCATTTGCAGTTTGCAATTCTCACATCGAGAATAGTGATAATAAACCATGATATCTGTCAGACTATCGCACAGCGGCTGCAGTTTTGGTACGTCTCTTGTTTTGTCAGTAAATTTGTTTTCTCAAGCTGAAATTACCATAACAAACACTATGTTGAAAACGTGTTTTACGGCGATTACAGCCTCTGATTACCTTTTCAATGTACATTTCCGGTTTCTTTTCAACCAGAGGAAATTACTTGATTGATTTCCACTACATTTTCTGAAAGCGTGGAGCATGTTTGTTCTTTTTGGCTTCCTTTTCCTTAGAATCTGCTTCGTTGGATGTATTGTTATTACGTTATCCTGTCTATCTTAGTCAGAAATGGTTGTTCCTTGCAACTAGATCCTCTGCTGAACTTTGTGAACTTGCATGTTGCCTGCTTGGGTTTTCTTTGGGTACTCCTGTTTCCTCCCCACATTCCAAAAAAACATGCATGGGAGGATGATTAATTATTCAAAATTGTCCCTAGATGAGTGTGTGCATGTATAGTTGTTAGTCTCCCTGTGCCCTGTAATTGGCTGGCAACCAATTCAGAGTCTACCCTGCCTATTGCCCATATTTGGCATTCCAGCACCCCCGCGACCCTCGGAGGATAAGCTGCTCGAAAAAAAGAAATAAGTCTATGTTGAGCTCAGAAGTTGATCCTGAGAGATCGTAATTCCCAGTCACGATGACTGAAACCGGGCAGTTAGAATACGTGTGGGCAGCAGTGACAAAGTATGTTTCCTCAGTCCAAAATCATGTCTATGTTCTTGTTTGTGTTACGTATCCGATTGGTTTTTTTTCCTGTTAATATGTAGACTCAACAATTCATCATTAATGAAGCCAATGATTGTCATTGTATTGAGAAACAGTTCATTTTGTTTTACATATAATCTACTTTTTCAAGTATGGTATGAATCTTCAAAACCAGTGTTATTTATGAAGGGCAACATAGGGCGGTTTACAATGTTTAAACTGGGTATTAATTAGGCAGGGGTTTTGCCTCTTCTACATTGTATTGTCGTTTCTTGTGAGAGCTTTGTCTATATGTATCATAATTAAATGTATAGTGTGAGTGTAATGGGGGAGATGGAAACCTCACTTTACCATCTACATCAAGGGTGTCAGACTCAGGTTGGGCCACTCACGTGGGCCGGACCATTCTAGATATAATATTTAGATTTTTTTTTTAATAAATTGATTAAAAGAACTGGATTACAATCCCTGAATATTCAGTTTTTTATAGATCTAAAACGATGTTTATTTTAGCTTTTTTTAATTTTTTTTTTAGATTTTACAAAATGATTTTTGAACTAAAAACACAGAAAAAAATGATTAAAAAAAATAAAATTATTGATTTAAAAGGGGGAAAATCAGGAAATTTAATATACATGTATACTCTTCATTTTAATTTGATCCTAAAACAGAAAGTCGGCACTCATGATTTACTTTCCCGGGCCACACAAAATGATGCGCCGGGCCAGATTTGGCCCCCAGGCCACCTCTTTAACACATGTGATCTACATTATTTAAGTGTTACAATGTCGTCTGACGAGTTGTTCTTCAACCTTCAGAAACGGTCAGAAAATAACCAGAATCCTACTTTTTCTATTTAATCCTTGCTTGGACTCTGGAACATGACAATGATAGGTAGTGAGCAAGGCTTTGTGGGGGCGCACAAGTGAGTGGAAGGGTGAGTTTGAGAGTGTTTAGAGGAGTCCGCTTCACATTTGAAGCATAGCTTATGATCAATATGATTGGCTATGTGCTAAGAACACGTATAAACACTTTCTATACCCCGCCGACCCATGTATATAATATTCTAAATTTAAATGCAGTAAAAGGGAAGCTATAACTTGAAAGTATCAGCCACAGCTGAGCGTCAACTGCAGCTCTCTGGCTCAATGTTGAATTTCTCACTGCACCATTTCATTTGTTGGCACAAGGCAGCTCTGTCATTGTCACTAAACATCTGCCAATAAAGGGGCTTTCCTGCATGACACCTCTAGTTCTATCAAACGGCCAATAGAGACAGACATGCTGGCTCACTCACAAACTTGTAGAATACAAATGTAGTAATAATATCAAAAAACAGCTGTTTTTTTAAAGAGGTAAAACCAGTCATGGGTCAACAAATTAAAGTATGGGTAACAATTCTTTTAGGCGATCGTAAATCTTTGTCTGACTTGCCACAAAAATAACGTTTTGGGTTTCGGTAAAGTATTGAAGGCTTAAATGTGACTGCTTGCTTACGAATTGCCTGGGGTAAATAGAAATTGTAACTGGCAAGCGAAACATGGACAGCTGCAATGCTTCTCCACTGACTGCGAATATCGTGAGTACATGGTACTCGAAGTAAGATTTTCTCTTACACTTTCCTTTTTTTCACCAAAATGTTGCTACAAGCCAAAGAAAAAGTCTCCAACAACAGAGACCACTGAGTTGAGTATTCGAAGGTGGTTCTAATGAGGTCTAAATCGAGATGTTAACGTCAAACTGAATGCCAACTGGTGTGCAAAATATCTTTGACATTAAGAGATATTTTCCCCGAATATTAGGGCCACCTACAAATCGTATGTGCTTGAAAGTGTACAACTTGGGCATTTCCAACAAATTTTTAGGGGACCAGGGAAACCCCTTTGCTTAAGTGTGTATATGCAAGTTTATGTAAAACCCCCAAAAATGTTGCAATTAATAATAGAATCCCCCTCCTGCTATGCGGTGTTATGTTTTGGCTTCCCTAATGAGGACTAGATTCATCTTCAGTCTTTGACAGTATGCTGAGCGGGAAATGTTGCTCTCAAGCCTGTTTCCATGGAGATGCTCATGGAGCTGTAGCACCCCCCCACAAAACCCACCCCCCCAATCCTGCTTCTGCTGTACATTCCACCAAACAGTGCCGCTTGATAAGAGGGATCTAGGCCAATGTGTGTATGAGTGGGAGATTATAACGGTGCGTTTAAAGAGCAGCATATTTTCACATGCATGTGTTTCATTGTTTGCTTCACGACTTTGTGTTGTCACTGCATATCTGTAAATGCGCATTCTTATATGTATCTGTTTTATAAAGACTAAATGATGAAGGGAATTGTTGTCATTGACAAACCATAAAGGTTAATGTACTGTTTATACCATGTGTTTGTCAGTGTTGTACATCGTGAGTTAGAGCAAGAGGTAAAAGTACCATCAGGAGAGTGTGTGGGTGAAGGTCAGACTAATGAAAAAAACCTTGATATAACGGATGCTGAAAGTGGTGGATAAAGTGTACAATATTATAGTTTATAATGGCAGGAGACGGCTATTAAGAGATTTTCTCTGGATGAATTGTTCCTTAATTAAATTTTGTTTAATCTGTAATGTTTCTCGGTAGCAATACATTTGCTATTCATTAAAGAGTTTATGTATGTACTGTATAGGGTTTGTCTTATGAAAGCGTGTTCAGATCCAATCAGAAGCATTGATTATAATTAAAATGTCTATTGAGTTGTTAGTATGTCTGCTTTGCAGTTCTGAAATTGAGAGTTCAATCTCCGATGGGTTCCAACCTTCCTGTGTGGAGTGTGCATGTTCTCCCCATGCTTGTGTGGGTTTTCTCCAGGTAATCTGGACTCCTCCCACATCCCAAAAACACGCATGGAAGGCTGATTGAAGACTCTAAATCAGGGGTCGGGAACCTTTTTGACAGAGAGAGCCCTAAACAATTCATATTTTCTAATGTTATTTCTTGAGAGCCATTCTCAGAATTGAAAAGTAAAAATACATGAAAATATGTGATTTTTTTTGTCATTTCACTACTTTTAAAGTACAAAAAGTCCCTGAATTATTTTGACAACATTGTTATGCTGTTGCTAATAAATCAGTATCAATTATATTATGCACGGGACTCAGCTCTCTCACCAGTGATTTCCATATTTTACTTCACAGGTTAGTGAAGAGCCATATGCACCCATAGAAAGAGCCACATATGGCTCCCGAGCCATAGGTTCCCTACCCCTGCACTAAATAGTCCCTATGTATGTATGTGAGCGTGAATGGTTGCTCGTCTCCTTGTGCATTGCGATTGGCTTGCAGCCAATTCAGGGTGTTCTCTGCCTACTGCTCGTAGTTGGCTGGGATAGGCTCCAGCACCCTCGCAACGCTTGTGGGGATAAATGCTACGGAAAATGAATGAGTCCTGTCTAATGTTCACATACAAACTTGTCATTTTATCAGCTTAGGGTGGATTTATTTATTTTTGTTAATGGAGTCTACTCACTAAAATAAGATACTTTTATCACTTCTGTATGCAATTTTGACTTAAAAAAGATAAATAAATATTTTATTGATAATATCGAACAATTCTGCACCTGTCTGAAAAGTCACAGCAGAGAAAATGTGCTAAATCACTACCTAGGACCAGTGTAAAACAAACACTACACAAGGAAATATTGTGTGTTGTCCTATTGATAGTTTGTGCTTTCCCTATTAGTTGAAAATGAGTGTGTTCCCTCAGCGGCTAGTCATGATTTAGTCTGTACAGGGTTTTTTTCCCTGGCTCTCTCTGGAGGTGCAATGTGTGTGTGGTTATAAAGGTTGACATTACCAGATGGCTTTGGCCACTTTTCAGTGCCATGCTACTTGCTGTGTGTTAATAGTCAAAGTGCTCTGACTCACACTGGGCAGAGGCACCTGCCAGGTGCTATGTGTCCACATGGGGAATTCAGAGCGCTAATACTAAAGTGCTAAAATACAGTTTGGTCAGTCAAGTTTTTATTTATTTATTACTTTTTCATAACTGGAGCAACAAGACTGAAAACAGGTCTTTAAATGTCCTTAATGGCTAGAGTAAATATTCATTCATATACCCAGTTTATCATTGAAATCTGGGATTAAAAAAATAAGGAGCAAGGCTCTGTCCAGAGTCCCTTTGGTGACAGCTTTGTTTTAAGATGTGAGGCAAAATAAAGTAAAATTATAGCACACTACTTGGAACGGAACAAAGCTAAGAAAGTTGCAGTTTGGAAGTCAGACATAGTAGGAACTCAGTAATTGCTTGGTCTTGCAAGGATAAGATTTTTAATAGTGAGCTCAGGAAAGATCCCTAAGTATTGTGCATTGAACAAGGAATAGTGGTATGTTTAACTTATTCATTGGTCCCAAATTTAACCTAATGGGATATGATTGCATGACTTTAAGCGACATCAAACTCAGCAAGTAATAACGACAAGTTTCTCAATACAAACTGACTCTAACACAATGCATATGGGCAATATTACCAGTATATTGTGATATGAAGTGACAGAATATGCATATCGTAATACAGCGTCATTTGGGTTCCGATGTATTGCTCAAATATCTCTTTAAAAAATACTTGATAACTATGAATTTATTTACTTTGTTCATTTTTTTTCCACAGAAGCCATCATACCATGTAAAGAAAATGGACACTAGACGCCTCATTAAACTTGGCGTGCCGGACGCAACTACTACAATCTTCATAATCTCACAATAAAAATAAAATAAAAAAATCATAAAAATAATATAGATAATAGCTAGTCTATACATGCTTGCTATCTTTAATTCCTGAAAATTCTTTGCATTAGCATGTAATAAATATAAATAGTTAAACATTGTTTTCCTCTTTTTATTCATATGTAAATAAGCAATACCCAATATAGCAATATACCTATGCCATTTTGAATTATATCGAAATACACCTAAAACTGCAACACCCAGGCATGTCCTTTTGCACATCCCTGCTAAATTAGAAACAAAAAAAGCTATTTTGTGTGATCTGCTGTTTGTATTATTTAACTGAATCAAAACAACGTAGTGAATGAAGAATAATGACTTCAATATTTGACTAGAAGCAACTGCCAATGAAAGTTGTTAACAAACCTTTAAAAAAAATCAGTGTATCGAATTGTTTTAAAGACTTTCTGTTTGTTTTTTCACAGTCAGTCAATGTTATACCTACGTACATTCAATAGTTAGTCCCAAATTATGCCATATGAACGCTAATTTGCCAGCAGCAGTTTTGCAACATGTGTACTATAAAAACTCCAACATGTTCTAAAACGCTGTTGTTGCTCTGAAGCTGCATAGCAGGTATTTTTATTTTTATTTTTTTTAAATGAGTGGTATTTCCTACATTGCGCTAGATGACCACTATGCATCTGTTTAACCCCACCCTTAAACAACCTCTCCACCCGTGTTTTCACATAAACACCTTTTTTTTTGTTAATCCAACACAGTGGAATTTAGTTGGTGTCGTTTAAACTAACAGGCTCAAACAATTATTTAATCCTATACATCTTATAAAGGCCTTTGTACAATTACAAATGTACTTTGGCACATTTCAAATGTGATTTCACCAAAGTCAACTTATAGCCTGCTGGTGAACACATTTAATTTCAGTTGCAGTTCAGCTTTGCAGCTAGCTTCCCTTTTTCATACATCGAGTATAACATCGCACTGTAAAGGATATAATTGGCAGCTGACAAGATGAAGTGCTGTGTGATTGATATGCTCTCAATATGCTTGAAATCATTATGTTGACATTCAAAAAAAATGACCAGCATTAAATTCAAATTGAGTACTTAGACATGCAGTGTACATTCAGCTTCCGACACCCAAACTTGCTACTTGTCAGTGTGCAGAATCACTTTCTACTTCAGAAAATCATTCATTAGAATCATCCAAAGCAATGGTCACAAACAGTCAGCAAGCCAGGCCAGAAAAGACTAGTCAATACAACATTTTTGCTGTATAAACAGTAGTTTTTTTTCCCTTTCTCACAACTACATACGCGTGTTACACAATAACTACCAATTTCACTTTCCAGAGTGTGTCTGTCAAAATAAATGTTTGGGTTTCAAAATGAAAATGTATGCAAAACTGAAGAATCATCCTTACATACGTCCCAGATTGGACCCCTAACGGTATGACTTTGGCCCACAGGCCGTACATTTGAGACCACTGTTCTAAGGTTGTTTGGAAATTAATAAAAAGGGAGGTCCAGTCTTCCGACTGACGTAATAAGCACCGTGGTTGGCTGTTGCCTGGAAACAGCGAGAAGGCAAAGAAAACACTCCAGTCAGGTCGCATTGTCTCTGTCACCATGTTTGAATTAATCTGCTAAATGATTTTTCAATGACGTACACAATATTAATTGAGAAGTACTGCTCGACGTCGTCTTTGTGTATTTTCTTAATAGTTGAATATTTGGTCCCTAAAACCTAATTCCATTTTTACAATTGTGTTTTTATGGGCTTCATGAATTATGAGGCTAATCCAGCCAATATTGATTCAATTTTGCAGTATGTATGTGTGGAGTAAAATGTTGACTAAGCATGTTTTTTCTAAGAAGTTTCATTGTATTTCCATTTCTGGTTCAGTCATGCAAGTCTAATTGAATATGCACTGCGATCAATTAGGACTACAGCATTGAATTGGATGTCTTTAAACCCCAAAGACCAGTCATTTAAAATGATCAAAAGGATATTTTACCATTCCATCTTCTGTTCAACAAGGCTACTATGCATGTGTTTAGAAGTGGGGGTACCCGGAGAAAACCTACAAACACCATGCAGGAAGGTCAAAACCCACCAAGGTTTGAAGATCATGCTAACTCGTGTGCGGTCGATTGGTTGCCGGTCTTTTGGTCGCCGGTCTTTTGGTCACCGTTTTTTGGTCGCCGGTCTTTTGGTCGCCGGTCTTTTGGTCGCCGGTCTTTTGGTCGCCGGTCTTTTGGTCGCCCGGACCGCGACAACGGGCGACCAAAAGACCGACGACCAAAAGACCGGCAACAAAACAAGGTAAAACAACACGGTCTATGCATCAATAAAAGCCAACAATGGCCATGAGCAGTTTCACTGAGCCGACGTGTGAGTGTATAAGAGTTTGTATTTACATGCGTTGTCCCTTTAAGAAGCTACGGTAGTCAGGGTCTTAACAAGTTCTCCAACAAAAAACAATAAAAGTCCTTTCTTTAGCCTAATAATTACTAGGGCATTAAGTATGACTAAATAGTAATTCGCTGTTTGTATTTAGGGAATTTGAGCAACGATTTAAATGGTAATTATCAATAACCTTCCGGGCGACCCAAAGACCGGCGACCAAAAGATCGGTGACCAAAAGACCGGCGACCAATCGACCGTGTACCCTGCTAACTACTCAAAACACACATTTTACTCATGCAAATCTGGACCGAATATCGACCCCCCCCCAAAAAAAATACAAAAATTATCTCATCTCAATGTACTCACTAAATTTAATAATTCAGTGTGCAATCTCTAATTTAACAGAAAGCTGATATACTCGCAGGAAGCAGTG
Organism: Stigmatopora argus; assembly: GCF_051989625.1. Taxonomy (NCBI): domain Eukaryota; kingdom Metazoa; phylum Chordata; class Actinopteri; order Syngnathiformes; family Syngnathidae; genus Stigmatopora; species Stigmatopora argus. The sequence goes on along the minus strand of NC_135405.1, from coordinate 7,774,639 downwards.
AGTTGTTATATGAATAACAACTGGTTTAACGTATCTGATTCCATCAAATGGAAGAACAGGTAATTACTCTTTCTCTAAATATTCCTTAATACAAATAAATTGTAGTATTAGGTTGCTGGGATAGGCTAAAACCATGCATGACCCTTGTGAGGACAATAAGTGGCTATATTTTTGTAACCCAATGTGCACTATACTTTTGCGTAAAAACGAACTGTTGTCTTATCTATTCCCTGAATAAAATCTTTTTTAAACTGCCAATGGCATAGTGTAAATAAGATAATGGGAGTTTAACTGTGAAAAGCTCTCTTGTAACACGGGTTAAGCGTTACAGTGATCTTACGTTGTATAATGTTCCCAAAATCTGTCATCTTCCGGGGCTACATGTGTAGTGTGACAGGCCCTCTTTTTGTGCCATGTGCTGCCAGGTCTCTTCTGGACTTTGATCTGTGAACTTGGGAAGAGTTCAAGCTAAATGGTGCCGTCTGGATGACACGGATACTTGCAGCCAGCTGTCCCTTAGTTTGGGAGGAACAGTGATGGCTCTTCAAATCAAGTGCTGAGATTAAGCTATCATCATGATTTTTGCACTGCTAAATAAGGCAATTCAAGTCATCTTGGCTTCATTAGCCCAGAGATCAGGATCTAAGCTTTTTGAAAAGGCATAGCCGATGGCTTAATCCCCTGAGTGTCCACTACACTTTATGTAAAAAGGGGAAAGTGCTGACATAAATTGTGTCAGTGACTAGTTAATTTTTTGGGGAAAAAAAGTCACATATCACTTTATCTTTTAGCCAAGGTGCACTGGACACTCCCATTAGTTATATTATGTTCCGGATGCGCATGCACTACTAACATGGAGTACACTTGCCGAAAAAAAAATCGATAATCAAATTCAGAGGGAAAAAAATATTGATTTTTTTTATAGATTAGTTGCTACAGCCTTACTATATAAGTGCAATGGTTTTCACATTTAATATTCATTCATCTCCCTGTACTATGCATCCTTGTAAAGGTTGCGTGAGCCTCTTTGAGCGAAAGGCAGACTATATATCAGTCAGTTGTAGGGTACACAGAAAGACAGATGACCATTCGCATTCACAACAATACCACCACCAATGGGAATTGAACCCACACCTCCCCACACTGAAGTCAGGCAAGTGAACCCCTACACCACATGTGTCAAAGTGGCGGCCCAGGGGCCAAATCTGGGCCGCTGCATCATTTTGTGTGGCCAGGGAAAGTAAATCATGAGTGCCAACTTTCTGTTTTAGGATCAAATTAAAATGAAGAGTATAGATGTATATTAAATTTCCTGATTTTCCCCCTTTTAAATCAATAATTGTAATTTTTTAATATTTTTTTTCTGTGTTTTTAGTTCAAAAATCATTTTGTAAAATCTAAAAATATATATTAAAAAGCTTAAATAAACATTGTTTTGGATCGATAAAAAAGTGAATATTCAGGGCTTTTAATTCAGTTATTTTAATCCATTTATTTAAAAAAATATCTAAATATATCTAAAATGATCCGGCCCACGTGAATTCAAGTTGACGTTAAAGCGGCCCGCGAACCAACCCGAGTCTGATACCTACATTTAATATCAATTGTAAATGAGTTCTATTCACTTATCGGGTTTTACAGTGTTGAATAATATTTTCCTCGAGGAACTACCACAAAATATGACTAATGGGAGGGTGGGGGGTATCATATTGTATTTTATATAAATGACACACCAATGGGTAATAAATCACACCACTAAATATATGAATAATAAAAGTGCTTTGTCAGTTTCTCTGGATCATAGTTGTGCTGCAGTGGTGGCCAGTTAGTCATGGTCGATCAGTTTAAAAGCCAGCAAAGACAAGGGAATTAGCAGGGAGAGAAGGGCATGGATTGCTTCAGCTTGCCTGCCAAAATATGCAAATGGCGTCATGGGAGAGCTGAATGTCACCTCAGAAATGACTGAATTATATGGTTTGTATTCACATATACATGAGTGAACAGCACAGGCGTATTTGTTGTCTGCGAATGTTTTGATTTATTTTGCACTCACAACTCATGTGCCTGAAGGAAATTTTGACACTGCAGAAGATGAGACAAGATTTATTTTGGCTGTGCTATTAGCAAAGTCACACAAATTGCTACAGTAATGTGCAAAGCTTAACCAACAGTTGGATGAAATTTTGGCGCCAATGCTGTTTTTTTAAATGTTTTTTTTTTTATCTTTGCACATCACATCTACTGTACACCGCATTTATGTGTAACCTTGCTAGTTAGTGTCAGGTAATTTTATGCATGGAAAAGAGGTTTGCTAACAAATCTACCGTAAAAGGAAAATTGCTGCGGAATAAACCAGTGTTTATTTGCTAGCCATTCTCGGGGCTTTTAGCTCTTTTACGGGTCCTAATCCTCATGCAAGAATCATAAAAAGGCGCTAATCTTGTTGACACTTGATAGCACATTTCTTTCTAAAATGTCTTTACAGTCTTGAGATTCCATTGTTACGTATGTATTCTATATATTCTGTTACTACTGGTGGATTAACATCCTTTTGTGATCTTTTTCAATATGGTTTTCAACATCCAAACTAATTGGAGCTCTAATTGATTTTGCTTCAAGAAAATTTCCAATAAAATAAAATAATTTGTATTTTAAGACCCAAATTAGTCTTTTGAGGGCATTTAGCCTGTTCTCATTTATATGTTCTTTCTTTAAAACATCTAGGTGAACACTCTAGCTAAACAAGGTTTAGTTTGAGTGAGCTGAAGATAATCTATCAACAAACACATCAGTATCACCGTTGTTGACATCCTCCAAATCTACGAGGACTTCAATTTTCTGTCACGTCAGTTTTCTCTCCCACTTGTAAAAAAGTACAAATGACGCAGCTGCTCTACCTTTCCGTCTGCCTCTGACATCCGGTGTTGCCTGGCAACCAATATATTTTTTAGTGAAGGGTCCCCTGGCACTCTCATTTTTTAGAAATGGCGTAATAGGGACATCGGCAAAAAACTCCCAAAACAAATAAACAGATAAAAAAAAAATCATGCAATTTCGAGGATTAATAGGAACAAAATACAATGGCAGAATGTAAGTGACTAATTCTTTAGTTATATGCAAAACAATGTTTTTTTGTTCTTTTTAAATAAAACAACTGTACCAATGTTATAGTTTTTGAATCTTCTGCAAAGTCCATTTTATAAGGGTTGAACACACTGTGGGCCATGTAATTGCTGCAATCAGAAGTCACTTAATATAACAATAAAACTAGAGACCATGCAATAGACTAAAATGGAGTAGAAAGCCATTCAATTAGCCATTCATTAGCCATTATTACCAGCCCTCACAGCATGTTGTGTGTTATGTGGGTGTGCAAAATCTTGGGGAAAATGTTCTCCTGAGTCCTGAGTACACACACTGTTGGACGATTACAGAGATAGTAGCAACCACAGTTTTTCCCATAGATTTGAATCACTATGCTTTACAAGAGAACACCAACATAATCATTTTAGTGCTATCTGAAGGAGATTAAAGTGTATCTAATTTTATAATCATTGCATTTGCTTTACACTCATTTTTGGACAGTCTTAACCCTATCTAATGAATGCAGGCTAAACCATTTCATCCCAGGTTGACATAGGGCAACCACATGATACTTGTCATGAGGAAAATGTGCATGCAGGCCTAATAACATGATAATGGATTCAGAACAGCTGCTGATCTTTCTGTAAGTGTAATTATCCCCATGTCCGTTTTTTAACCTTCATTAGTAGCCTGTCTTCTCCATGTGCCAACAGAGAGCTCGAGGAGGTTCTCCAGTGTTCTTTCAAATTAAGATACAATGGATATATTAGTGATATACGTATGTGTCACAGCTTTCTACGACATTGCTTATCAACAGATCAAATAGTACTGGGGGGGTACACCTCACTTGTTGTTAATATGCCATGAACATATACATATATATATATATATATATATATATATATATATATATATATATATATATATATATATATATATATATACATATACATACAATGTTATTCAATGTTGCTCAAAGAATACTATCATTTGCATGAATGTATATTTTTCAGAACACAATTTTTATTTATTGTACTAAATACAAAAAAAATCAGTGGGGTAGGTCAATTCCATGCTCAAACACCATCCTGTCACCAACAAAAATCATTGTATATGTGAACAACATTTTTATAGTTATTTCTGTGGACATTTTCACTTAGAGAAATGTGACAAAAATATAAAGGAATTTATTTTCTTATTTTACTATATACATCTTTCTACCGGATTCTATGTACATAGTAAAAGGAAGAACAGAAATTCCTTTATATTTTTGTCAAATTTTTCTAAGTGAAAATGTCCACAGAAATAACAATAAAAATGTTGTTCAAATGTACAACAATTTTTCTTGGTTTGAAATTATGTAATGAGGTTACAGGATGGCGTTTGATCATGGAATTGACCTACCCCACTGATTACTAGATTAATAGTGTTCTGGAAAAATATACATTCATGCAAATAATAGTATTCTTTGAGCAACATTGAATAACATTATTATTTGGAAGGTAACATTTTATCAATGAATGCCCTCAAAATCTGTCCTTAGAAAGCATCAAAAGCCCGCTTTCACACAGACTCCCCCTCTATCTATCCTTTCAGTTGCAGAGAATGAAAGAAATACAATAAAGTAAATGACACTAGTACAGTCCTATTGGGGGAACAGTCTAGTTCTGAATATCTCCACATGGAAAACCTTGAAGAACCGACAAAACATATTGGCACTCAGAAAAAAAGGCTAAAAACATTTTAAATATGCCAAGAAACCCTTCAAAGCACTGCACTCTCTAGAACCTATACACGTGCAAGGATAAATTGGGATAAGATCCCATAGGCTGTACTTTGAGGCCAAAGGGGAGGAAAATATCTACCGATAAATTGTTCATAGTGAGCAGCCCGTAATAAAAAGTTCAATGGCTAATGATGATTAGCAAAGTTATGAATTTATAAATTGTCGTCTGTTCCAAATGATATCTCCCGCAGAGTGTGATTGAGGTTAATAGAAGCAAATGCTACCAGAGTGACAGGCTCAGGTGTGAGTGTGTGTGCACACATGGGGAGCACAGTGGCGGTAATTGTCAACATTTTTCCTTTGGTCAGATTTAAAATAAATTGAGTTGTCCAATGTGACAGAATTCAATCAATACATCTTTCTATAAAAGACACGGCCTGACTAACAGGGCATTCTATGTTTTGTGTACAAATGAGTGCATATCAGCAGTTAGATGGAATAAGATATAACTCCGAAATGCATAGGTCAGGATTTTCTGACAAGAATACGGACTATGGAAGGTAATTAAATTATTGAGATTAAGTTGCCCACTCTGAGCCCCCTGATACTGTTTTAAAACGGTGGTATCCAAGCAGCTGCAATCATTGTCATGGCTTAATGAGTTTAGCTTAGATGAAATTAGATAGAGCATGTTAAACACCAAAATTCAAAAACTGAGTTTTAATGCCAATCAGTTCATTCATGGAAAGTAGATACAGTGTATTTGGCTTTTGGCTGAACTTTCAGGATGAGCTTAACTGAAACCGAGACAACGACTAAAAATTGATCACCATCACTGTTAGGCTTCAAACTGGATGTTTGGTCTCACTGGCCAATAATCTTGTAGTTTCCCAGTGGGTCAGTATTGCAATCGAGTAATTAATAGGCTTGATGAAACACAAAAGAAGGCATAGAGGTCTATTGAATTCCTTCTAGAGAACATCTTGTGCAAAAAGTAACAGAACATTAAAAAGTCAGACTTTCTATAAGGAAAACTGGCTACCATTGCTTGATGATACGGTATGCTTCTCACACATTAACAGAATCTATGTGTTAATCGTCAAATTAGTTGTAGTTGTTGACTGGCACGTGTGGTGCAACTATCCAATTAGGCGGGACGACCGACACTAGCTTGCGTATCCTATATTAATGTTGTTTAGGTTCACACTAAAATTTAACTTGAAAGACAAATATCCCTAGCTTTTTGTGAGTAGTATGTAAACACAGTACTCTATATAACTGGAGCCATTATTGTACCGTTTTGAAACAATCATTCTAAAGGAGCTAGAATTCTACAATCCCAAGTATCACTTCTGTATGTATTTATGTAAACAGAGGAGCATAAGAATGAATATCTTTACTGTACATGATAAATTGTGCAGAGGCTTGGCAAATGAACTCGCTAAAAAGCATGTACGAGCAACATCTGCAGTTTTTCTGTCAGCTCATCCTACAATACCAACCTGAACTAAGCAAACAGGTCTTTAATCATTTTCTCTTTGTAAATAAAATGATGTATGCCATAGCAAAACAACACACGTTAGGATATTTGAGATACTGCCCCCGCTGCCACTGTACCGCAATAGTTTAATTCACACTTGTGGGTTGTGTCAGAAAGTGAGAACCGGCCTGAAAACTTGTGCCAATTCATGCGGACTAACTGTTTTGCTCTTGAGACCCCTGATGGGAAAGGCCCAAAGAGATGGAAACAAAACAAGCAAATCTGGGATTTAAGGACTAAAACAATACTAAATTAAATTATTAGGCATTATTTTGGGACAGGTCTTCATTGCATGCCCATTTCTGGCAATTTGTAAGGTAGGTTTAAAGGCAAATTGCCAATCTTACTTTGAAGGGTTTGTGTGGAATGACGGTAGTTTAAGAGGCTTAACAGCCTACTGAACAGGGAGTAGTGATGGATTACAAGATCCTTATTTGGCTTCCTTTGAAGGGCATAGGTATGGGGCAGAATCTGTGTCCAAAGTGTAAGGAATAATTGAAGCAGGAGTCAATGTCTGCCTTCTGCAACGAGAACAGCAGTGGGTTGAAGTGGGCGTAAAAGAAACAGTGAATTTACCCTTTTCTGCATAACCACCATTCATTTGAATATGATGTTGCAAGGCCTAACACTGATGCGGCAAATGCAAATTGAAACACATCTAAAAACGGTTGAGATTTTAGACCACCCCCAACTTCCTACCTCGAACTGATTGTACTGCATTTTTTCGGACTATAAAGTGCAATGGATTTTAAGGTCCACCACACATGAATGAGTTATACATAAGGCGTACCTGATTAAAAGGCACATTAAGTGATCAATGTACTGCATTTGTCACTTGTTCTATTAGCTTTGTGACTATTATTGTTCCATTTTTAATTTGTTAAGTGTTTTATTGTTTTATAACTGGGTGAGATTAATTTGTCTTATGCACTTTACTAGTGTAGTATAATACAATTATGATCCACGAAAATAAGTTCGAGGTCATTAAGCACAACTCCAATTTATACCTGAGACACATTGTGAATTTTGGGGGAAAATAAAGCATTGCAAGCGTGCCTTGTTGTAAGAAAATACAATAAATACAGTGTTCTCATTACATAGTAGTCAATCATTTATCTAATAATTAAACATTTATTGGGTTTGAGTGATGGTATAAAGTAGTGTGGCTAAGAAGGATAAAAACATACGGGGCATGATAGAGTTCAATTAGGCTCAAAAAACATAATTTTGTGTGATGTTTTGACGGTCAGCATTTGTGCCACGTCTCTAGGACTAAAAACAAAGAAACGATTATGTCTGACAAAAATCAAACAATAAAACAATCATATTGAAAATATTTTTTTACGATAATGATTCATGCCCTACAGTTTGACTGCCTGTTGCTCCGTGCCCCCCTGTGGCATTTAGCCATTTGTGTATTGGTGAGGAGGAGGAAGGCTTCATTTATGCCAAGTTATGTAACCATCTTGGGAAATGCATGATAGGAGATGACTGTTGCAGCACTGCTTAGCTTTAGCTTCCGTTTAGAAGCCAGCAGCCCAAGATTCTACCGCCGCAGTCTAATAGCACAGCATGGAGCGAGGCTTTCCCCTCTTTTTTTTGTTTTTTGTGCTACGTTAGCCCTGATGCCATTTCCCTCCAGTGTGTGACATCTTTTCCAGGATGAAAGTGGGTTACAAGCTGTATCAGGTGCTGACAAAAGCATATTTAAAGGAGTGAGAGAATAGCCTGTGGCACTTATACCACAATAACTGTTGCGTAAGCTGCAGGCGAGAAAGCTCACGTTTGCAGCTGTCTCTCAGTGTAATTCTAGAATTGACAGTCCTACAAATACCTGGTTTCGTTTATCCCAATATCAGCATGTATTTGTTCTGGCAAATGAAAAATCAGAGGAAACGGAGGGGTCAATAGTGATTGATCACATATTCATAACCGAGGCTACAAATTCTTTACTATAAATCAGATTATTGCAAAGAGTGGACAGTATTGTGTAAATTCAGAAATGTATCCACCCCTCTACTACAGCCTTCAGGGGATTCATATGAATTCACCTTTTTGACACAATAAGTTTGTCTTGCACCAATTTGTTGAGCCTACCAGCATTCTCTTCCTTTATGTCACCTCCTCCGCACACAGAAAACTTTACACTACTAGACAATAGCCACTGGCATACAGCAACACAAAGCAATGTACTGCAAATACTCAATGACCTGGACCTCCTTGGGCTGGTTTGTGTTTTTAATCACAAGATTATTTTAAATTGTCAGAATCTACTTGTGATCAGGCTGTGAAACTTTATTCCTATCAGTTTAGTGGAAGGTGGTGCTATAAGACATTAGTTGGTGGTTCCAAGCAGATGGTGATCACATTTTAACAGACAACAAACAAGATGCGCAACAAATTGGAGTGCCCAAAAATCAGATCCAGTTTTCTGAAAACTATCAATATAGCAAACCAACCAGTACTTTATATGATTAACTGAGAACATAAAAAAGGCAGTTCTACGAATACTCAGAAAGAAACCTAAGGTCATATCAGTCTCACTGAAAGATTATTTTGTCAAGCTGCTCATAGATCACATTTAATTTAACTTAAGTAATCGTCTTTGCATGTGAACTGTATAAAATGTCGACCAACATACCATGCTCTGCTAAAGTAGAAATAACCTGAAATACATAGTACCGGTATGTATACATAGCCTTTTCTCTATGGCTAGGATCTACCCCAAACAGCCTTGAATATCCTGTTATGGAACCTAGTTTTTTAAGCACTAGTTGCCATGACAACTCTGCAATTTATTTCTGGCTCTGTTCAAATGGTGTGTTGAGATCAGCGATCCCAAGCATTATGTAAGATGGAGTACACTGTTCTACACTGGGGTTTTCCTGTTACAGAGGAGAGAAGTAATTAATGAACTCCTGGTGCAGGTAAAACGGTAGGAAAGTGAAATTAGCCCATTTGCCTTTACTATCCATATTACCACTTCTGGTGGTGTTTTTTAATTGAAAATTTCTCCTTCTCCCTATTGAGATATTACATACAGTGAGATGGGGAATAGGAATTATTATTATTTTTAAAATCCTAATCCTAGTAAAACGTCACTCAAATTATCCAGGTTATGTATATAGTGTCCATCTGAAGGAATATAGCATAAATGGTGTTTTGTTAGTATTGCGAATGTACTGTATATTTATTGGCTTGAATACTTTTTCAGCTAGATCCGAATCAGATGTTAGCTATTCAGCAGACATTTGGTACATTTGGGGGAGCCACAAAAGAAACTTTGAATTTAAATACAAGAGAAACCAACTAACCAATTCATAGATCTCTCAGTTGAGAATAAGGCAAAGGTTCTTTCCTTCCTTCTTGCCTGACTTTTTTCCTTCACCTCATAACTTAAGTGTTTTTCTTTCTTTTCTATTCTTTGAGACAGACCAAAAGTTTACACCTTGCTCCCGGTCTCGAAAGCTAAATGAAGCCAGACGACTCCCACCGGCCAGGAACATGAAGGGCTTACCGGGCAGCCGCTCCCAACACCAGATCCCTTTACCCCATGGCCTTGAGTATGACCCCCACGTGCATGACATTCACAAGTACCATGGCCCGGAATCCCGCCACACTTCCTACCTGCTCAGCCCGACAGACAGCTGCCCTATGGACTTCCAACATCGCTACTCACCACGGAGCTCCATCCACTCCGACTGCATGATGTCCCCTGTTGTGATGCCTCCTATTGCCGTGACCGACCACATCTCGAGCAGCACTTTTCCCCGCATGCATTACAGCTCTCAGTACTACGATTCAGCCACACGGGATGACTGTGTTGCCATCACCGCCTCTGCAACCTCACCAGCAGTTGCCGCTGCTGCAGCTGCAGCTGCAGCCTCCTCGCACCATGCCGGCATCAAGAGCAATCGCCTCCCCGCCAACCTTTTGGATCAGTTTGAAAAGCAAATGCCACTACACCGGGATGGCTTCCACACATTACAATACCAGCGCACATCCGCCACCGCTGAGCAACGCAGTGAGAGTCCTGGTCGCATCAGACACCTTGTTCATTCAGTCCAGAAGCTCTTTACAAAGTCCCACTCCCTGGAGGGATCATCAAAGATGAATGGCACAAAAGGTGACATTATAGGAAGTGGAGGATCAGGGGCTTACCATCATCATGGTCATCAGTCTAGCAAACATGGTAGCAAGAGAAGCAAGAGCAAAGAACGCAAGCATCGGTCTGGCGGCTGGTGGAGCTCTGATGACAATCTGGATAGCGACAGCACCTACCGTACTCCCAGTGTAATGTCAAGACACCATGGGGAACATATCAGCCATTGTTACCCAGATTCCATGCACGGACACCACTTTGTAGACTTGTCACTCAAGGCCTCGAAGAGTAACAACGACGTCAAGTGTTTAGCTTGTGACAATATGGGGATGGCGCCCGAAGGCAAATTCATGAAGCGGAGCTCCTGGTCTACACTCACAGTCAGCCAGGCTAAGGAGGCCTATAGAAAATCATCACTCAACCTAGAGAAAACCATGATGCACACAGACCTAAAGCCTTCACGGACCTGTCACTATCTACAGGTTAGTGGGAATGCATGATGCAAACATCATCAATGTCTCAAACGTGGGAAAATAACAATAATATAAGGTCTTTCATTTTCTTCCCAACTGAGACACCTTGTCAAGTGAATAAGTCTCACATGCCGGAAAATAGGGTTTATCAGCCACTCGTCTCAATGCAATAGTCAACCAGCTATATTACTGAGTAAATTGATATTGTCAATTTGCTGGATGTTTTCAAGTTATTAAATGGATACTAAAACATATTTATGTCGTGATCATGGATGTGTTGTATGCCCATAAATCTAATCTCTCAAAAGTTAAGTTTTGAATGTTCCACTTTGACACTTGTAAAGAATACTCCATGGCAATCGAATTTACTTTAGCTTAAAAACTCTAAAGTAAGATATTTAGTTTTTTTATGTCTTAGTTTTCATTATTTTCATGTTTTAACATCAGTATTTCGTATTTGTTTGTTTCTAAATTATTAACTATGTTTACAATTAAGGGATTATGAAATATCTATCAAAAAAGTCACGTAAAATGCTAATCTATACAATTAAGATTCCTTTCCTGAGGAAAAAACAAACATATGCCTTCTGTTTTGTGCTTGATTTATTGTTCAATGTACTGCAACGTGTGTGATTACGACTGGATTTAGGCAATGACGCAGACTGGCTCCGCTATGTATCAGTTAAATGTTATCTTAATGGCTAAACTTAGGTCGGAAATTGTTTTCCCACTCACTTTGTTAATTGGTCCTCATTGCATTGCAAAAATCGCTAGTTCTCCAAACCTAGCATTGTCAAAGACAGGTGACTTACATGAGTGCACCATTGCTATTTAATACGTGAATAAATTGGCTCATTCCTGCCCTTCAGGTACCTCAAGATGAGTGGAGTGGTTATCCCGGAGAAAAGGATGATGAGATCCCATGTCGACGGATGAGGAGCAGTAGCTATGTTAAAGCTATGGGAGAGGTGGATGATGATAGTGGTGATTCTGAAAGTCCAAAGACCTCCCCACAGAAAGGCATTCGACCAGATGCCCTAATACTCAAGTCAGCCATGCAGAGACCCCATTTTGACTCCAATAGGTAGGATTGCTCCATTTTACTTTCGGACCATTTATTTCATCATGTTATTCTTGTTTTATTTTCACTTTGGCAAGTACTTGGGTGAGTTCTTCAAAAGGTTCATAGTATGTTGCTGTGGAAAAATTGTTTTAGAGAAATCGGTTTTCCGTCATAATATGGAACTGTATTTAAGCCCAATAGTTGAAATTGTCACTCATCCAGGTCATGGTAATCTACAAAGGTTAACTTGGGGTAACTGGATCCTTTCTATCCAAGACTTTAAAACGTCACTTTTTTAATTTAAAAAAATCTTACTGTAAGCTTTGGTGATGTTTGCCCAGGAGGAGATGTGTGGGGTACCAATTATAGGGTACTGTTGTTGTGGATGGTGAAACGAACTCTCTCCCAAAACCAGTCGTTAATTCATCTTGTGGCAAAGCAGCTCATTTGGAACATCTTCCTGTTGAAAAAGGCAATAGTGGAGGAAAGAGTTGTCAGAAGGAGATGTTGTAGGCCTCTGTTTCGAGATATTTTCTTGTTAGACAGACTATAGATGGCTTCTTTTACACCTTAGTTTGGACATGTTTGACCTACAAGCTATGATATTCTGTAGAATCACATCCTACCCATCTTTATTGCTGCGTATGTTTTTCCTGAGCATGTTGCTCTCCGTGGCTGTTCCAAAGCAGTGTGAAACAAAGCCAAAATGTGAGAAGGCAGGGAGGCGTCATACATCTGCCATCTTTTAGCCTCTCATTTCTATTTTTGGTTGTGTTGTCACAGCAGGTGTCTGATTACTCCTACTTTTGTCCAAACATACTTCTTTAGTATCATTTGGGAGTGATCTTTTGATGCCATACGGTTGAGGGGGAGAATCAGCAGCAATTTATATTTTCTTGCCGTCAGTGGTAATTGTAAAAGTGCACCTGCAAATTAAGTTAAGTGAATGTTAACTCTTCAAGTATTTTTTAATTTGTAAGATTTGATTGCCATTTTGACTTGCACCATCACTGACAATTTTAGCGACATCCTTTTGGAGGCAATCATAAAATGTGTCCTTGTTGGCTCAATTGTGTTTTAGTTTTAATAATGTTGAGATATTGGAGCTTTATTAGATTTCGGATTTTTAAACAATTAAATTTTATGGGTAGACATAATAATATAATAAGGCAATTGTGGTTTTTTTTTGTTTCACAATTATAACGGCCTTTTGAGGAAAAAACTGCAGCAACACCAAGAATGTAGCTTGCAACAAAAATGATCTTGCCACCAGAGCTACAGTATAATCCAGTTTGAGGTCAATACTAGACTTCTCATCTGTCCTTTCCACTCATTCTTTATTCAGCGCAAGCTACCGCTTGCAAAGCATGAGAGATATGCGGGCCCACCCGAGTGTTACGCTGGATCCTGCAACAACCTTTCATCCACCGCCCTTCCGCTCTCGCAATCAAAGTTACATGCGCGCCGTCAGCACCCTCAGTCAGGCTAGCTGTGTCAGCCAGGTGAGTGGCAAGCATAAATGTTATCCGGAACAAAACAGCAATACAAATATATCATTCAGCACATTATTCCATGTTCTTTTAGAGCTGGTTATAGATAAGGGTTGCCAACTCCCTTAAAAAAAAATTAAAAGGGGACACTTCATTAGTAAAACTGGCTGGCTTGATAGGACTCATTCAGGTAAATATTACCAAACATTTTGTGCGGTACGAAAAGTACAAAAAAATCTAAAGAAAACGTCATAAAACCAAATATGCATTTAAAAAATTATATTCATTTTTTTACAACCGAGGTGTGTTCATAGTCCATTCGTTAATAAAGGTTTCGCAAATAAAATTGAGAGAAGAAAAAAATATAATAAAATGAGTGTCCCCTCAGTGATAACAGTTTCGCAAAAGACCAATTATAATGCAGAATTATGAAATAAAATAGACAGATCATAAAAATACAATGCACTTAGTGAAAATAAAGTACTGAGAGGGTGTGTATGAAACCAAGAAAAGAAAAAACTCAAGCTTCATTAAAACCCATTATCTGCTTGTCGTCTGTCATGAAGATCATGACAATCGATAACCATGATGTGTCAACCTCGACCAATGACATGAACGTGATTTCATATTTTCTCTTTTTAAAGGGACAGTTGGCAACCCTATTACAGACAATAAGCACTATATTGAACAACACATTTTAGACGTTGATAGCTAATTATTTACTGGAAAATGAGATTTTTAAAGCATTGATAATAATATTTGATTTTTAAACCAAATTGCAATTTTCTCTTTGCATATCACTATATTACACACATGAGCAAATGCTTATGGACACACACACACGTTTAAGTTAAGAAAAGTTTTCCCATCCAAGTCCATTTTGAAGAGGCTGCTGATATATCCATATTAATGACTTCATTTACTAACATTTGAAACAGAAGACTCCTACTTAATTGACAAGATTAGCGGCTAGGCACAGGGGCTGTGAGACAAGGCATCAAAATTAACCAAACATCAACATTTCCAGGTATTTCTCTTTTCATATGCTGCTATCAGTTGCGCGAGTCTGTTCTGGAGCTCCTTTGGACCCCGGTGGTTGCTACAGTAAAATGATTTGTGACACAAGTCCATTAATGGAGAACAAGTAAGAAGAGGAAAATGTGTTTTTGCCCAAAATTTAAAAAACGCAACGTACATTCAAGTATATGTCTGTACATTATCAAAGAGGTATAAGAACTGACCAATGTACTACACTAACAATGTTATAACTGTAGGCTAACAATATTCTGTCACCTGTTGAAATGCATTATTACTGTCGGTATCAGACGAAATGACAAGAGCTAAAAACTGGAGACTGGATTACTTTTGATGGGTCGAAATGTGTTTTAATTAGAATTCTACATACTCTAGGGAGGAGGTATTACGGAAAATAAAAACTGCTGAGCAAAACAAAGTTAACATACTGTTTATTGTACTGTTTAGTTGCGATGGGTGGTGTCTCCTTTGATTTTGACATTCATTCAGTTTTAAGTTGGTTGGGAATTGTCAGTGGCGTGTCTTTATGCTAACACTCCTTCATATTTGCTGTGCAAAGGGCAAGAATCAAAGTGAGAAAGAGAAAGGAAGAGGAAAAATTAAGGACTGCTATTCCTGTTTTTGTCTCTCAGGTGAGTGAGACTGAGATCAATGGCCAGTTTGAGTCAGTTTGCGAGTCCGTTTTTAGTGAAGTAGAATCCCAGGCTATGGAGGCCTTGGACCTGCCGGGTTCGTTCCGCACTCGAAGCCACAGTTACCTCCGTGCAATACAGGCTGGTTATTCCCAAGATGACGACTGCTTGCCTTCAATGACATCCTCCACTGTCACTTCAACTCTCAGATCCACAACAGGTAAAACAATAACTCGCTAAATGACAGAGGGCCTAGACCACATAACCTCATGCATCCAATACATGAGCACCAACTTTACATACCTACATATGTACAGTGGGGGAAGCCTTGAATTTCTGAGATGCCAAGCTGATTTTCTCCGAAAGTTTTTGCCGAGTGATTCATCTGATTGTCTAGCTGGATTTGTTTGGATGTCAGTTTGCACGCTTCATACATCACTAGGCCGGTTATATTTGCTTTTGATGAAAACCAGGAAAGGGGAGGGAGGGTCGCGCACACACACCCAATACCACCACACAATATTACAACATGGCACTACAAGATTACATGGCATGTTTTAAAAAGGCCCTGAGCATGTAAAACTGTGGTGTTCTATGTATACACTATGTGTTGTCAGTTTTAGGGAGGAATGAATAAGGGCGTGGGCCCAAACAATTGTGTCAAGGCAATAAATTACCTGCCCATCACTTGCTCTGACACACCTGCACATTACCATCTGTTCATGTAAAGTGAAATCTCATAACTAGAATCTCATAACTTTAGATCACATTAAGGTAAGTCGACAAACACGAGAGATTACATATGCTGGTTGCACAAATGAACTGATTAAAGTCATGGTAAAGCTGTTGATTTGCCTATGGCTATTAAAAGTATTGCTTTATTGTGTTGCAAAAGAGCAAATATGCCAAGTTATGTACATATATATCACATGACAACTGGTTGATCTAATTTGATTTAGGCAAAAGAGCCAGCTGAGCAAACACAAAGCTCAAAATGGGGTTAGATTACCGGTTGCTTCAATTGCTGTGTTGCTCTTTAAATTGTGATTTCACAGTTTTATGTGACACGGTATTTGCAATATGAAACTAGGATTTTGGTTTCTTTGTGCAAGCAGGGCTTTTGCAACAGCATCCTCACTAAATGCATTTGGTGTTTGCCATAAAGAGTAAAGCTATGAACCCTATTGAAACATATTTTTGATTTAAAAATGTATATTTATCTGATGTTACCCTGCTTCTTTGTACTTTTCTGTCCATTTAAAACTGGAAACCAATACTGTTGGCTTTTGTTTTCCTTTTCAATTTGGATTTTTGTATTTTATTTCAAAATATCAACTTCAGTTTGGTTTCCATCTACAATATCTTCTCTGTGACCGAAGCACTGAGGATGAATGAGTGTTCTCCAATCCCACCGTCTTATCTGCTGAACTTGAAACAGGCCAAACAAGCTATTTTTGAGGATTTCTTAACAAATTTACAGCTAACATTTTGCGGACACAGACAAAGGGCTCCCTGAGTGCTCTTTAGATATCTCCCATCCAAGTTTATCGCTCCTGTGATGCACTACTTACACTCTTCCCAAGAAATAGTGGCCTAGAAATGGATGCTACCAGTATTGGTTTGGATGAAGATTGATTCCTTCAATCGCGGTAGCATACAGAACTAGTTTATGTCTGAATTGTATGAACGTATCCCCCGTGAGGATAGTGGGAGGGGAGGGGATGCCATGTGGTGCTCTGTATGGCAAATGAGCAGCAAAGCCCTCTCCATTTGACCATCCATCTCTTGAAGGATAACCAGGGGAAAAGAACAACTGGAGGCATCAGTGATGATTGTTGCAGGTATTTTAATATTGAAGCATACATATATCTATGTATATGTGTTTGCACTGCCTTCTCAGTGAATTAAGTAGTAATCAACTTGTAGAGCTCCTACATAGAACTGGTAGAATAACTTTGTTATTTTCAGCAAACGACTCATAAAACTGTTTCAACTCAATTTCTGTGCTGGACCAACAACGGCAGCAAATATAATGTCGTCTTTTGTGAGTTGTTTGCACTGTCGGTCTGAAGTGCACGTCGACATTTTTAATGTAAATATTTGAGAGGTGTATACTCCAAAAATCAGAATGTTTTCATTTTGCATAGAAATCGCCACTGTCTCAGATGTCTCATATGTGAACGTCTTTTATTTTCCTCCCATGAGAGTGTGGCTTCATGTAAAAAGCAGAGGGTGGCAAAGTATACCCATTGGCATCGAGTCTGTCAGCTGTCTTTGACTGTGGGATTGCAGCTCTCCCTTGTGCACCCATTAAGTTGGGGGAAGGATGGGGGGTGTCAAATTAGTCACCTTGGACCGAATATGTTCAATAGGGTTCATAACTGCTTCTTGGTCCAGTGGGTTGTGGATGTATCACTCTCTAACATCTTTTCATTTGCAATAAATGGCACGAAACAAGTTCCTCAAACATTTTTGATGAATCAATTCTTAAATAATCAGATGTTGATTTAGAGATGATTGATGTGTTTGATTCCACTCTTTTCTGTGCAGTGAAAAGATGAAAAGAAGCTTGTTGTTACTGACATGACTGAGAAGGCAGTGTAAAACATTATGAAAAGCCTACAATATGTGAGTTCTGCATAAAAAAAGATATAAACAGGAAAAAAACAACCTGAACCCATTCAAACAATGTGTATCATCAAATTTAGAACAATTATTTGCAATGTGCATGTGTCTGGTAACTCACATATATGTATGTTTATCATAGATATACATAGTATGTGTGCTCTTGTTGCTAATCCCAATCAATCACGCTCCAGCTGTTCCTTTCACCTTGCGTTTTCCTGTTTCCGTATTCAAATTTTTCTTCCAGAGGGATATGATGTTGTGGATGCGACCTCTTTTCTAAATGACGACATGATAGAGGATGATGATGGTGCCAGCTCCTCTGCCTATGCAGAGCTGGAGAGGCTGGAGAGAGAGACGGTGGCTGCTCGCAGTCACCACAGTACTAGCTCCACTGTAACGGCAATCTCGGTGCCCCCAGCAACACCACCATCCTACAGGGTCCCCAATGCCTCGCCTATGGCCACCAATGAGCCACCGGTCCCCCAAGCCATCCAGGCCTTCAAGGAGTCTGCTAACATGGTCGCTGCCTTCAACATGCAGTGGAAGGATGAAATCTCAGCCATGCGCTATGAGCTGGCCGAGCTACGGCGAGATGTCTGTGGGGAGTTGAAGACATTCAACAGCAATTTCTTCAACTTCACTCAGTGCTACAATATGTGGACTTTGTGCCGGGAGCCATGCAGCGACGGCGCCACGCAAACGCAAGACAGAGTTTCCATCGGAATCCAAGCAGGATCCAGCTGGTCCATTCGACACCATACGCAGGACAAGTCAGTAATGTGTCAACCTGAACCTGCTCCGTTTAGCATCATGGATTTAATGAACCCGCCTCGAATTGAGATAATAGAGGGAACCCCCGAGAGCACACCGGAGGGTTCAGGCAGTCCAGCAAGTCCACTTCCAATAGAGGACTTTCCATGGGAGATCAACAAAAAGCAAAGGGTCCCCAAGCCGCAAGAAATGTGTGGCAACACAGGTGGTCACAGAAGTGCCAGTCTCGAACTTTGGTGCAGGAAGTACACCAGTGGGCCCATGTCGTATATGTCCATGTCATTCTAATCACTTCCATTTGTCATTGTATAGGACAAGGTGAGGAAGCCATTGTAAACTGTGGTGGATTTACATAAAGAGGCTGTTGTTAGTCCCTTTACTCTGCAGACACAGTCTGTCAACTGTCATACAGGTTAGAAACTTTTTTAACAGCCTCCAAAAGACCCCTTAAGTTTTCACCTTTGGATGGAGGTGACACTTGAATGTGAGTGAGATAGTAGCTGATCTTTAGTTCGACAAGTGCCAACAAGAGCAGAGTCCTTTCTCCTCAGTTGTCCTGAATTGCAACAACTGACAAAAATGAAACCGTACTCAAACTTTTAATTTGATGAATAACAAGTCGGTTTGTCTCTGCACATGCATCTTAACACACGTTTAGCACTAGTTTCTCCTTTTAGAAACAATAGCTTCAATACCTGCGTATACTGTGAAACATTTTTGAACCCTAAAATTTTAATAATAATTTTCTAATGATTACTAAATAAGTTATTGTTTAAGTTATTCCAATCAAAGCATTCTGTCACAATGGCCTTAGGTTTATTTTTGAGCCAAGCGAGAATATTTCCCAGCTTAACCAACAAAAGAAGAAACTGTTAACGTGAAAACATAGTTTGGGATGACAATATCGATTAAAAAAAACGGAAAACGTTGTAGCTTAAGGTTATGAACCTTAAATTGAATGACAGACTGCAGCCTCAAAGGAGGAAAATAAAGAACAGCACTTCAAAATGATCATTTAGTATGAATGGTAATGGCTTCAAAAGCTCCATTTGTGTTCCACTCGTGTTCATCCTGTATATAAATGTACAATTTTGTATAGATATATATTCAAATATATTCAAACTCTTACTGTACTGGTTGTACTGGTTGCAGTTTAAAAACATACTGTGATGGATGACCAATGAGATGGGTTAGTAAATAGTAGTCGGTTTGGTTCAAAACCAAACACAGCACCTTTTCCAAACTAAGGCCATTTATTGTTTTCACATCCTTTACTTGGGTGGTAGCTATGGTCACTGAAGGTTTGGTGCCTCAACAGTCCGTGTCATTCTCGTTTTGATGGATGAGTGTACAAATTCCCAACGGAAGTGGTAAAACGATCTCAATTTTAACCCTTGCGGCTGAAAATTCAGTCCCCAAATGTAGACAATCAGAGCCGCTGAGGGGCTCTACCTCGCTGACAAGTCCCCACAGGAGCAGTATGGTACCAGTGAATGTACTAACACCGCCTCACTAGTGAAGGTCTAGCTGGCCTCCTGACTAAACGTAATAGGTGGTTATGACATCGCTTATGAAACAATAGTCGCCTGTTAGCCGCTAACATTCCCTCTCGCCATTCATTCACTCCATTATCCCGTTACCCTGTGAACGAGGGCCACAGATAGCAGCAGTTTGAAAGCACTTATATCTTGACTATCACAGGACCCAGAAGACGTCTGATGTATCACAGCCCTGACGTAAATGTGAAGCAGTAAATGGGACTACTGTGCTGAAACGTGAGTTTCTTCCGTCTTTGTGCAGCCTGAAGGCAATTGTTGCAGCAATTTGTTAGTCATTTTTACAAGAGATTTTTTTGCTTAATACAAACAATTTTTTTCATATTCGTAGTCTGACACCCACAGACGAGTTGGAGAAATTTAGAACGGTCAATTGACCCTGGTTTTTGATTGGCTGTAATAAAATTAACAAAAAAACACTAAGGGAAGTGTGAATCATCCACGTTATTAGTTTTTTTCCCCTTTTAGAACATTTTTTCTAACAATTACATGGTTTGTACCAAAAATAGAAAACCAAACACCAATTAAGTTCACTTTAATATTACTAAAGAAGCTACTTATCCATTTAATTTTAGATGCCAATATGAACACAGCTTATGAACAGGAATTTCATCAAATACAGAAAATGCGAAGCAGAGCCGCAAAATCGCTATACGTTCCATCGGTCTGTTGAGTTGCAGTCAACTTCGGTTTCTGTGCTAGTTCTTGTATTGAATGGATTCTTGACATAATAGAGGTATGCATTGATGTAGTTCAACTTCATACAGCTGACATTGCAGGCTGCTAACTACGCAAGACTGGCTCAACAGCACTTCTGCAGTTTAGAGTTCAGTACTGCACTCTATTCATCCACCCATCAATTTCAAACATTCAACGTAACTCATAATGATCTATTCAACGTCTCATAATGATCTATTCAACAAGCGATTGGCTGTTATGCCTATCTCCTGGAGTAATACATTAGCTTGAAGAATATTTTGCTCTATGAGGTAAATTTTGCAACAGAGCTAGCTACGGTATGTACGTAAAGTAAAGGTTGGTTGAGGGCAAATGGTTCAAATTCATTGTTGTGATAGCCCACATGTGCAATAGTTAAGATCTTCAGTTCTATATCTCGGTGTCAATAAAAAGCAGGTTTTTAAATATTTAATTGAAGGCACAGGACTGTGAAGTATCTTGCTTAAACATTTCTATACAGTATATATGTACACATCTATAGTATATTTAAAAAGATATTTGAGGGATTTGCAAAGGCATTTCTTAACAATATTTTCTCCGTTGCTGGGGGAAAGGAAGGTGATTTTTAAGGTGCTGGCCAATCATGATGTCTTCAATCCGTATTCATTCATTCTATGCAAATTCTTGGTTCTTTGGTATATTTTTTGAGTGAGTTCTAGAAAAGTTGCTCGTGACAAAATAGTCTTTTTTTGGCGACATTTTTTTTCTAATAATGTTGTGAGAAATGCACTCTTGTTTTCGCCTACCACAATCAGAATTTTTGCTTGTGATTTTCTTTTGTTGTAGCATCATGTACTCACACAGGTAGTTTTTGATTGTTGTTGATTTGATATGCTGTGCAAATTCATATTTTTCTAAAAAGAAAAAGGGTATACATATACTGTGTGTAAAAAATTCAGTAAAGCCATTTGAGTTATATTAAGTTAAAGCCTAATATCATCCTTTTTCCAAAGACTATAGGACTCAACCCTTGAGATAATTAAAGAATAAAGAAATGTAGCAAGGAAAATGAATGCAATGGTCTAAAAAAAACTTTTTGAATGAATTAAAAACAAAAAAAAGAAAACTGATATTGGACCATTGGTATTTTTACCAAATTATATCTATAATTGACTGTTTATTCATCACAGTACATTTGTTAGAAAAAAATTGGTCACCCAAAGATCTATTGAAATGACTGTGCTAAATGTATGAGTTACATACTACACAAATTTATGAATGGATCTTAGATGTACCTGGAAAGCTCAATTTATTCATAATGCCTTTGATTCTAATGCATTTCTTTACAAGCAAATGTGCTTCTCTGTTTTGCATCAGTGATGATGCAATTTTCAGGGATTTCAAACTGCAGTGTTTCGTGAATCAGATTCTGTTCCTGTTCTAAAACATCCTTTGGAATACAATTGTTTAGCCTGCATTTGTTAACTTGTGCTTAAATTTTGTAACTGAATGATAAGTGTAATACTTTTGCTTTCCAATTCGGTTTGCTTACTGTGGTGTTTTTTCAACTTTTCTTGGCCTTATGTATTTTTCATGAATTGATATAAAATTGAATTAAAAATGCTTATCATGTTTATGTTGATGCTAATTTAATGGGGGTCATAGCTTTACAAATACATTCAACACAAATGTTGCACACGGCCAGTTGTTTAAACACATCAAAAATACTTCACAGCTCTTTTCACACATTTTTTTTTTTTGGAAAGAAACTTGTCTTTTTTGGGGGTTGGTTATTATTTCCTTTTTCTTTTATTCCCCATTTTAGGCGCCCGTAGCTTAGCTGGGGGGCGTAGAAAGTACGGTAGGTCTGGTAGGGAACAGTTTTATTATTTCTCTTTCTTTTATATGTTTCATTCATTTTGTCTGACCCATTGACATTTTTCACTTGGTAGAAAAGAATAAGATGTCATGCTCACGCTAGTGTATTGGAATTGTTTTCATATTGAAGTCAGTTGAAATTTGGGTTACCAGAACTTAATACAAAAAAAATAGGTTAGTTGTCATTCTGTTAGGACTAGTACTCCATTACATTTATGTTCGAGACTATTCAAATTTGTATTGTTTCATCCAATTCTGAAAAATAATTTAAAATCATGTCTTTTTTAATTCCATATTTTAGTTTTTACCATTTGCCATTTATTTTTATTTTTTTAAATTTGAAGTCTGTTAAGTTCTATTTCTTTAAACACATACACCCTTTTGCTTTATTTATTTGACAAAATCAATTTTGGCGCATTACTGTATCTTTGTCTTTTAAATATACTGGCATGCAGCAAGGCAGGTTATGAAAAAATAAACAGCTCTGTCCTACAAACCAGCACAAATCAATGCTCTTATTAAATCTCTGAATATCATTAATGTGGTAGTTACACCACAAAAATGCAGTGGAACCTTTTAAGTCCAATGACAATAACATTGGATACTTTAAACTCAATGCAAAAGAAGAAAATACTGCAGAACCAGTGCCAAAAAAATGCTTTGTTGAGGGTTTTGAGATATTACAATGTGTTTCCTTTCAGAGGTGGATATAATAATTACACAATACATTTAAATAAATGAATAAATTTAAAAAACAGTCATTGCAATTCATATCAGTTTTGATAAATTACTACATCACGTATTATATATCAATGATGATGTGGATATGACGTGACAAAATAAAATGAATGTCTTCTATTTATTATGGTGAAGTGCTATAGACATTATATATTTGTATATCATCCCCAATGGCTCCAACAAAGTTATAGTCTGTTTTTTCCCCAAACAGACTGGAGCTAAAATAATAGAAAATCTACCAATATTCCAGTGCAATGAGTCACTGTTCAAAAAAGTGACACATTTTCAAGATGCTATGCTAAGATTACATTTATATATATAGGCACGTTTGCTTTATTTCAATACGTTTGTATTCATGGTTTGAAAAGATTGAACATTTTGCAATGCCAAAAGCCTAAACAACAGAAACATAGTGTTATTCAGATCACACCCTGTAGAGACTGATTTGTATTGGTTTGTTGTGATAATATCATATATGTAAGGTTGCACCACCTTGCACTCATGGGGGCATCACCACTGTATGTATATATGTATGTGGCGACCAAACAACATGCTTGTTTTATTGTGAAAATATAGTCTATATTGATATTTAAAAAACCCTACCATTTTAATGTAAGAAATCTACACATTCACACCTTTAGGTGTTTTTAGATGTCCTCTGTCAAATCATTCATACATTGCTTCATCTGCTCACCCATCTTCATACCTGGCCTGATGCTCGATTGGCATTGGCTAATATAGCTCAGGACATGAAGAAGAACATGCACAGAATAGATATCTGACATTATTACAGGAAAGCAAGCCATTGGAGGATGCCATTTCCACAGCAGCTCAATAATCACTGACTTCAACGTTAAGTGATACTGTGTACAATGCAATGTTATATCTATCTTGACTGACTAAATGGTAGAGTACACTATGGTCTAGTTTTTAGCCATTCACTGAGCAAGGACAAATCGCTATTTAGCTTAATGAGAAACTGCATTTAGTAACATTCAATGCTGTTTTAGCTGCATAACTTCCAAGTTTCAACTTGAGCAGTGCAGTTGAACGGGCACAATTTTCAGTCAAAATCTTTGGAATTGTTGGACGTACGTGAACACGGCAGTACAGTGTAACATCACTGTATCATAAGGCATTATGTGATGAAGTAGCTGTGTTCAAGGGTGATACTGATTCATGTTTTTGATTAAAAAATGTTTCCCCCACTGTGATTGTCACACGGTCAACACTCTGTATATAAAAGAACTGCATAGCAAGCAGTTTGGCAAGAGGCAGGGATTAAATGATTGCAGTTAAAGGATTAGTTTGAATGGTTTTGAGGCTTTAGAAAACTAATATTTATCTTAATCTCAATTTACATAAATAATTGTCCCCGCAAAGAAGAAATGAGGCCCGTTTAGCAAAACACGCACGTTTCACAATCACTCTGTTCCATCTCCAGCCCCCATGCTCATGCACAGCTCGTCAGTCATTGCACGTCATTAAGCACCAATCCGCCCTAATCTGCGTCAGAGCGGCCTCTCACCAGCCTCTCTGCCAGTCCCACTTCGCAACTGTGGCAAAGACAGCGTCTGGCAAGAGTGGACGGAGTCGCAAGGCGGGGAGTGACTGTTCGAACCGTTGCAACGATCAATCTGAAATTTAAATCCAAATGAGACTAAATACCAAACACAAGTCCCTGTAAGTGACATTGTGTTTTATAGTACAACGATGAAATAATACTCTCCATGCTGTATCCAGCATGTAGTCTAATTATGCTTTTATTAAGGAACTCCAAATGTTTCAGGTATTTTTTTTAAAGCACTGGTTGGTATAATTAAAAATTGAATGTGAAATTCTAATTTCTGAATTGACTTTATGCTACTTCATGCAATATGATATCAGGTTGCTGTCTGTTTCGAGATAACGCATGACAACTGAAGAATGGATTGTGTTTTAGTATATCATGATACATGGGCAACAAAATGGCTTCTATTCTGATCGAGAAATTTTGGCAAGCATTTGGATTTTTTTAAGATTGATAACTGGACATTTTGAGTGGATTTTTAATTTAATAACAAATTTAACAAATGTATGGTGTGGCGTAATTGAACGAAAAGTTGCCCATTGTATGATGACATTGGAAGTGGCAAAGGAAACACAGATAAAGCTGGACAACTGTAGCTATTATACGAGTGCTACTGACTGGTCACCAATTGAACTCTTTAACACTGTAAAATAAATTAGTACAGTAAATCCAGAATAACTGTGTTCCTTTCATGACTGATGTAAAAACAGCATTTGCGATGAAACAAATACAAATATTTGCATAAGAATTCAGTCTGTTTGGTATGTAAATGTAGTCCCAGTACGTGTACATTTTTATCTGTGTTACACTTGGACAAGCATTCAATAAGTCGCTCTGCTTGGCTTTTGCAGGCATTCAGTTTCGTCTCCCTACTTCATGCAGTGTGGACCGCGCTCAGCCACCACCAGGTATCAGTCAATCGCTATTTCTTAGCTTTTCCTGCAACCAGGTGACTTTTTTTTATATGCGGGTACGTTCATTGTGTGTGCCTATGATTTATTATGTCATGAGTCAGTTATTATAAATGCGTAAAAAATATTTATCGAAATGTGAGCTGCGAAAGAAGCTCAAAAGACTTGATCTAAATTCTATTACCGTTTGCTTACATTGGCGTGATATGGGCAGTTACCCATCTGTAGATGGTCTGTGGAAAAAAATGCAAAGGTGTGGGTGTGCCTCCTATGGGTCTGGAGTGGAACAGTATTGCTAGGAATGTAGAAATGTATTTATGAATTGAAATAGATGAAGAGTTCATAATGTAGTTACTGTAATTTCCGTGTTGTTTCTTAAATTATCATGCGGTGTATAGCTGTGCGTGTGTGAGGGAATGGGAGATTCATATTGTGGTTACACAGCCGATAAATCAGCAGCAAGTACATGATGCTATCGTCAATATGGCACGAACCCATTGAGGAATGTTTCTAGGAGCTTGTTGAATCCATGCCACAAAGGACAAATAAAGACAATTCTGACGGAAAAAGAGGGTATTAGCAAGGTCTATCTAATAATCGCTGAGTGTAAACCTAAGACTGTGTTGTTCCTATACAGCTTTTGTTTTGTCTCTGCTTATGCTCTATGTGGATGACATTGTCGCTTCTTTTTAGAGTCATGCAGTCTTGAAATGGCAATGGGTCAGTGTAGAGAAGGAGATAATTACATCAGGAGCAAGAGTAAGGTTATTATTTTGTCGTGAGTTGCAGGAGGGCGTCCCTTTGTCTGACCTGCGGCAGACTGATGTGAGATACCTCAGAAACAGGTCAAACGAGACGACGTTTATTAAGATGTGTCTAAATAGCTGTTGTCAAAAGGATCCCCAATCGTCTTTTTAGTAGTCGCAGGACATTTCACTGAAGCAACAGGCACATTTAACTGTGACGGCTTTCGGGTACATACTGTGTGTCATACAAAAATAGCATAATCTCCTCTATCTGTCGACTAAACTACGCAGTAAACAATCACATTCAAACACAGGCAGATGGAGCTGGCAGCCTGAAAGACTGTTACCGGAATCAATCTTCATTCATTCATTCATCATTCGCACTGCGCATCCTCGCAAGAGTTGCTGGAGCCGATCCCAGCTGACTTTGGGACAAAAAGGCAGACTACACCCTAGAATGGTCGCAAGTTGTAGGGCACAGAGAGAAACAGACAACCATTTGCACTCACAATCACACTGCTACTGAGAGGGACTCGATCCCACGCTTGCCCGCACCGAAGTCAAGCGAACCACTACACAATCAGGTGGCTGCCAGAACCAATTTTTCAGCTAAAATTAGGACGACTTGTTGTTTTAAGTTTCTTAATGATCTGCTTCCTTGCAGGGCGCTTGGGGATGAAGCAGTCGATATTGGGGAGTGTACTAGCTAACAAAGTTTTATTATGCAATTCTGATGCTTTTGGATAAATCTGTTGACTTTTCATGTTCACGCAATGTTTTTGAAATGGAAGAAACTCTGATCATTAACTGTGGATTGAATTTTAGAGCCGGTGATGCTTCGTTTGATTTACAGTATGTCTAGTCTACATTTTGTATGATTACAGCTTGGCTTGGGTAATCGTTTTTCTTCATCTCCATGAGACAAGCTTAATGCACCAAAATGAGATGCAACATAAAATAACTTTTAAATGGATTTTTGGGGGGAGAAAAAAATAGGTACACTCATGGATTTAAAGTGGGAGGGAGTGGGAAGATGACACACAGGTAACTGCTTTTACGAAATTAAACGCTGTCTTTATGGATGGAAGCTTGTTGTGATTTGTTGGAAAAGGACTGGATGCTATGGCTTGGGGCCATTAATGGTCAGTATTTCATATCATGATATTTATTGGACTGAAAGGTGTACCGGATTATAAATCATACAATCAATGAATGAGATTATTTCTTATTCAAATGCAGCAGTTAATGTGCATTTGTTTTATTTGTGGGTTTAAATGATGAATATGTATCGTGAGCACTTACTGGGCAATATATTATTGAAAAAGTGATCCTATTGAAAATTAAACTAAGATTAGACATAACATACTTTAATTTGTGAGAAAATGTAAATGCCATTGAAAGCATGACTCATTGACATTGGAAGCTGTCAGGAAAATATGTTTTTCTTAGCAAGCGTCAGTAAACTCTGTAGGAAGTCTGTTGCAGCCATTTTAATTCTGAGTTCATGATTATTTGGTGAAAAAAAAATCATGATCCTCAGTTTGGACATTACATTTCACGTCTTTGGAGTTTATTCAATTAAATATAGCTTGAATATGATTTCCAAATCGTTACATTCTGGTTTCATTGATGATTAACAGAAGGTCCAAATTTCATTGGATTTGGGCTTGTAAATTGAATAAAAGTAATATAATCAGGGTGTTGAGAATAAATTTAATGGATACTTGGGGATGAATCAATAAAAAGGGGGGGGGGGGTGCTTTAGTTTGGAAAAAATGTGGCAGCGTACTCTATCAGTATCCCCATCATTTTAAAAAAGAGTATTTATTTTTCAGTGTTCAGCTGGTGGGCACGTCTGCATGAAACATGTTCAGCGTTGAAGTCAGATGGTTGGAACATGTATAAATAGACAATGTGGCATTTCGTATTGCCTGAGTCACAAAGCTTCATTTTGGAATCCACCCACTGTCTCTTGCAGCACTGTAGCCCCTTGAAGTTGGAAGGAAGTCAAGTCTGTGATGGGATTTGTCCGAACTGAATTCCTGTGGTTTTCTTTGCATTTAATTAGCTCTGAGCCAAGTAGTCTGTGTACGTGCGTGCGTTGAGTTCTGTGACTACACTTGTTAATATTGATGCCCGTGTTTGAGAGGCAATACAATGCCTTATCTATTTTTTTTTTGACAGTATACGAATAAGTGACAGTCTCAAACAGACAAAGTATCTTCTATGTTAATTCTATTAAGGTTTCTTACTGATATTTAATGGAAAGTAAATATAACTGCATATTGTATATTGAATATTGATACAAGTAGGCTTGGGCTGCTATTTGCTTAAACTGTGGAAGAAAGTCTCGGGACACAACTCCTAATTATTCAGAAGTTCAGGTAGGATTTAATCTAGGATTAGGAGTTCTGACCTCAATCGTAGAAAGCAAGTTTAGGGCAAACTATTAAAGGGTTTATGGGCTGAACTCTTGTCTCCAGAGGGGTGTAAACTATCATCTTTTTACACTTCCTTTTGACCTACCTGTAGTTATTGGTGTTCTAATACCACTGTTCACAGCACTGATCCAATGAATTTTCTAAAATGTCTTCTGTACCCACATTATTGGACTAAAAATCCTGAATTCCACGCGGCTGAAACCCCCTCAACTATTCATTTGTACCCGAGAGAGCAAATCACCGCTATTAACCTTCATTTCACTGCTCCGGTAATCACACTTTATACACAGGTGCTTTGCAACTTACACCAGCATCTTGTCAGTGATTTTTTACCCTGCTCAAAATGCTTGAGCTTCCATCATGCTTTTCAAACAGGTTGGCTCTGGCTAGTTTTGGTTTTATTCATTCTCTACCCTTGTTTTGCTTTGTCCTCGTCCTGTCATCCTGCTTGTGCTATCCAGCGGTGTCATATCCTCCTAGTTACAAGAAGACTCCACCTCCTGTGCCCCCGCGCGCCACCACCAAGCCTCTTATCTCTGTGACAGCCCAGAGCAGCACTGAGTCCACCCAAGATGCCTACCAGGAAGGGAGGCAACCGCGAGGTGGCCTATGGGCCACTGACAGCCTCGGACGTCCCATCTACAACTCCATGGACAGCCTGGACAGCTCCAAAGCGGTAAAGATGGCCATGGAGGCTGCGGCACCCAAAAGGCACTCGTCTTTGGGCAGCCACAGTTCCATCCAGACATGTGACAAAGCCGTGTTGGTATCCAAGGCGGAAGAGTACCTCAAAACCCCAAGATCCTCTATCGGGATACAGGTATGTACACTATAACGTATGGACTCTTACAACGACAGTCTTCTTGATCTTATATGTTAGATGTACTATGTCAAACGTAGATTATATCACCAATTACATCCAAACTGAAACAGCATTTCTTCAAGTGGTACCCGAATATTGCGGCCTCAACTTTCGTGGCTTCACTACATTTCTTTCTGGGGAATTATTATTATTATTTTTTTAAATTTAAATGTTTTTTTAAGTTCATGAAAATGTGAAAATCCACGCTGAAACTCGTAAGCGGAAGCCATTCCCCTGTTTTCCACTTGCTACTAAAGTGCAATGAAGAAAAGAAAAAGGTAGTTATAATAGGAGTGATCCTACTTTGCGTTTTTTCATTTATCGCGTCCATGTCTGGTCTACATTATCCGCGATATTCGAGGGATTACTGTACATTTTTCTTTCCATAATGTATTACAACCATGCATACCATTTTACCAGGTTTGTAAAATTATTTGCATTGAAAGTGGCCATGATGTAATTTTTTCAAGCTACTTTTGGTCCTTCTGCAGATGTTCGGTGTCACATTAATAGGCTGGATGTTATTTGAATACTCTTTGCTTTAAATGGCAGTCTGTGGAGCGGATGTGTCGTTGGGGAGGTCATGTGGTGACTTTAACATGTTGCGGAGACAATGCTTCTTTAATGGCACCAAGATTGGCTATTTTTCAATTATTATAAAAATTGGGTTCTGTGGATGCTTATATTTCTAGTTGAAGAAAACATTCACTCACTAAAAGCCAACATACTCACTGTGTAAGGTGGAATGTCATCGTTGTCTTGCAGGCATTCAGGGACGAGTAGGAAATAAAAGTCGAGAGAAGGCCAGGCAGAGAGATCGAGTTGAGAAAAGTGCCTCTCGGCCATGAGTGAAGGTTCTAGGATAAAAAAAAGTGACATAGATGAACTCGATTTGACAAAACAAATTGTACTAAACCACAAAAATGCAAATGTATAGATTTAAATAAAACATTTACATTTACAATGTCGATTCGGAAATTGTTATTCACATCATCAACAAACCAGTGTGCTACAACTTTTTTGTCAATGCACCAACACTACAATATTGTTAGCCGTGGCTCAGTGAAAGAACGCATGTAGATGTCGATTCCCACTTTTGAAGATTTACACAATAATTCATATTCTGGTTTTAAAGTCCATTTGTGCCACCTCTTTAACAGGTGGAAACTGTGACAGACTCCGAGACTGAAAGCAAAGGCCTTCCTCAGTTTCACTCCATAGGTATCCAAGTGGAGGATAATAAAAGGTATGCGATACTGTGACCGGACGTTTGGACGCCGGACGTGCGGTCGCCCGGACGTTTGGTCGCCGGACGTTTGGTCGCCGGACGTTTGGTCGCCCGGACGTTTGGTCGCCCGGACGTTTGGTCGCCGGACGTTTGGTCGCCCGGGTGAATATAATTTTGAGAGCTGGTTTAAAAAGTAGATATTTAGATATTAAACTCTCGCTCTCATGAATGTAATTTTGAGAGCTGGTTTCAACAGTAAACTCTCTGTCATGTTGTCAAACGTCCGGCGACCAAACGTCCGGCGACCAAACGTCCGGCGACCAAACATCCGGCGACCAAACGGCCGGCGACCAAACGGCCGGCGACCAAACGTCCGGCGACCAAACGTCCGAGTACCATGCGATACTTAAGACTTGCCATTACCTTTTTGTTACATTTCCTGACTGTTCACCTTGTCCTGGATTTATATTAATATACTATGCTATTCTATTCTAATCAAATAACCTTTGCACGTTTAGGCGAGGGCGGGTCAAACGCTCCAACAGTGTTACCACTGCAGTGCAAGCCGACATGGAGCTGGAGGTCTTCCCTTCCATGGAAGACAAGGGTTTACAGTTTGGGGGCGCGTTTGGTCGCCATTCCGAGCCAAGCACCCCCACCCAGTATGGAGCTACCCGCACAGTGCGCACACAGGGGCTGTTTAGCTACAGGGAGGACTACCGGCCCTCCAGCGGGCCTCCCAGCCCGCAGCCTGAACCCTGGTTGATTGAACCCAGCCTAGAGGCCAGCGAGTCGGGTCGAGTGTCTCCTCTTCGCAGGGATGGTGGCTGGTTCATGCAACTTCTTCACAATGAATCCAAAAGAATGGAGGAATGGTGTAAAGAGATGGAGAGGGAGGCTGAGGAGCATGATATGTCAGAGGAGAGTAAGCATCCTTTTTTCTTTACAGTTTTGCATGACTACAGGATGACGTTTCAATTTAGATCTGCATTTCTTTTAAGTCATACTTATGAATTCTGGCAAAATAACAGGTATGGAAGCTTATCTTAATGAAATCTAAAATATCCAAAATAATAGTAATTAAATGATCACCATCAAGAATTCTGTAAATTATGTGGATGCAATATGATATCTTATGAGAAAATATATGAACTGAGACCTTATTGTTCATTTCCACTATAGTAAATCAAAAGCTTTTAGTCAAAAGACATAGCTCCACATTATTTTGTTGATGTTGTTGTTAGACTATTTCTAATGTTTCCAGTTCTAGGTAAAATTCGGAGTGCTGTGGGAAGCGCTCAGCTGCTAATGTCCCAAAAGTTCCAGCAGTTTTACTGGCTGTGTCAGCAAAATCTGGTGAGTGATGGTCAACAACAACAACATATCCACAGTTAAAATCCCCTCAGTATCAGACAGTCTGAAAAGACTTGCATTGTGAGTAGATGTACCTTTCTTCCCCCTCCTGAGCTTTGACAATCGTGTTCGTCCTCCAGCAATAGACCGCAGCAATCAATATTGAAACGTTCCCTCTGCCGCCATCGAGCCCTGCGAGAACGAAATGGGAATTCCAATCAGAAGGACTAGAGCCCTTCCATTAATGCACATAGGCAGCAGCTAGAATTAGGTCTCAGAGTCTGAATAATGGGCTCCCACTCCATCTTACAGCTTTGTCCTTATGTCCTTACACCAGGGGTAGGGAACATATGGCTCGCGTGCCATTTGTGGCTCTTTTGATGGGTGCATATGGCTAACATGCAAGCCAAAATAGTGTTACTCTAATCTTTTTTTCTCATTAGACTGATACATTGTTAAAATAATTGAGACTTTTTCTACTTTACTTTTACTTAAAATCACATTTTCATGTATTTTCAATATTAAATTTTGAGTATGGCTCTCAAAGAAATCAATGTTAAAAATATGAACTATTTCTGGGCAGGGCCCGTAGAACGAGTTAAGTTAAGATAAGTTAAGTTAAGGGGTTAGCGCATCGGCCTCACAGCTCTGGGGTCCTGGGTTCAAATCCACAAACTCTAGGTATGAGTGTGAGCGTGAATGGTTGTCCGCCTCCTCCTGCCCTCTGATTGGCTGGCCACCGATTCAGGGTGTCCCCCGCCTCTGGCCCAGTCAGCTGGGATAGGCTCCAGCACCCCCTGCGACCCTAGTGAGGATAAAGCGGTTCAGAAAATGAATGAATGAATAAATGATTTCTGGCTCAAAGGGTTCCCACGCCTGTCCTAAGCATCGAATACATACACTTAAATAGAGATTTGTTTGTTTGTTTGTGTGATTGTTTGTTTGATTATTTG
Source organism: Stigmatopora argus (assembly GCF_051989625.1). NCBI lineage: Eukaryota > Metazoa > Chordata > Actinopteri > Syngnathiformes > Syngnathidae > Stigmatopora > Stigmatopora argus. Next base: position 7,741,181 of record NC_135405.1, on the reverse strand, counting down.
TTTGATTATTTGTTTGTTTGATTGTTTGTGTGATTGTTTGTTTGTGTGATTGTTATGAACAGCATCACTAGCTCGCAATCCATTTCTAAATTCCACGAAAATTTGTGTCGCAAGTAAAAAATCTTATTTTATTTTTTATCCCGCAACAGTTGGTTTAATTGGCGTCGTTCCATTTGATCACGGAGGCAAACACATGGTGATCATGACTCTTAAATCGATAGCATTAGCCCCACAAAAGAAGATTTTCGGTTATACTCATCGTTAAGAATAAACCTGTTTAATATACAAGCAGTTTGCAAGCCCCCGAAGCTAGTCAGGTCATATTATGATGTAAAATTCCCTAGTAACGGATCTACAAACTATAGAATAACTTTTCTTGACGGGAACGCTTTAATTGTCATACAGGAACTGAGCACAAACACAATCTGTTAAAATGGAAGAAGGTAGATGAGGGAAAAACTTACTTTTGTTTGCGTTTGGAGGACATCGTAAATGTGAATCATTATGCTTGTCGCTCCCCAGGTGGGCGCATTGATGACGTAACACTTCCGCGTCAAATTCATAAAAATGGGAAAGTTTCCATCATTTATTTTGCTTAACTATCTTTAATGACCATTACAAAAGACAACAGTGTTATTTTCTAGGGCACGACCGCCACCATCAGTCATGGACGTGTAGTTAACCTTTTGTGAGTAAGGAAATCCTGAACTTTTTCATTTTATTCGTCTGTTAAAAACGATTAAGGTTCACTGACATTTAAATTAATCTGAATTAAAAAGGTCTGGCTGTGTATATTTTATTTTCCCCTCCTCTTTAGACCAAAAAACTTTGTGCTTTGGTCATTACAAAGTCACATCAAAGTTCGAGTCGGTGTTAAGTTTATTTAAAAAATTAGGTTCAGTGTACATTCATGTATATTTTACTAGCTATATAAAAAATGAAGCTATATTAACTCACCATATGCAAATCATAACCTGCATACATAAAACACAGTAAAAATGTTAACTATTCATTTTAGAAGAGGGGTGGCGAACACGCGGCTCTCGAGCCGCATGCGGCTCCTGTCCGAAATGAATGCGGCTCTTTGCCTAGTTTCATCTTTCTCTTATTTTTATTCCCTCTTAAAACAAATAAATTTTATTTAAAACATAATTTTGATTTGTATTTTTTGATGCTATTCTGACATCAGGTGTGGCTCTTTGGCGCTCACAATTTAAAATGTTTGCTCTTTGTGTCGACCTTGTTCGCCACCCCTGTTCTAGTACATCAACAATTATTTCCTTGCAACCCTGCATTTATTCAGCTGTGTATGTTTTGTCAAAGTATATTTCCGAGAAAATGCTTGACCACAATCAGGACAGAAAAACTTTTCTCCAGTGTGTATTTTTATGTGCCTTTTTTGTGCCGTCGGATGAGAAAAACTTTTTTTGCACACTGGACAGGAGTACGGTCTCTCGCCGGTGTGTGTTCGGATGTGATGCGCCAAACTGATTTTTTGACTGAATCGGATGCCGCAGATTGAGCAGGGAAAAGGTTTCTCTCCAGTGTGTACTCGCATGTGGGTCAACAAATTGCCCTTTATTGAAAATCGGTGACCGCACACTGAGCACTTGAAGCGTTTTTCCGAAATCTGTGCTTTTATGCTCTTTACCAATCTGGAACGATCACTAAATGACAAATCTGGTTTCTCTCCAGGGTTTGCTCCAGCGTCTGTTAAAAAACCCGGATAAGGTGTTATTGAAGGGTCAGATTTGTCTGCCAAGTGGATTATCATGTGACTTCTCAGATTCTTCTTGGCACCAAAAGTTTTACCACACTCAGAACATTTCCAGTGTGTTCTTGAAGTTTCAAGTGGATTTGGAAGTTGAGTCCATTCGTTCGCCTCGCGTTGATCGAGATCAACCTGCGATCTCGCAACACCAGTCGAGGGACAGTCGATAGTATCGTTTTTTTCTTCCGGTTTGAAACCGATCTTCCACTTATCCGCCTCTTCTGTCCACCCATTTTCGAAACCGATTTGCTTGATAAGCACAGTGGGTGAGCTACACTCTACCCTTGGTTTTTGGGAGGTCAAGGTGACGCACGTTGTGGATCGGTCATCCTGCTGTTCTGGAGGAAGATGTTTAACTGCATAACACAAGATAACAAACACACTTCAAGCTCCAGATCCTTATTCAGAATCTAGTCATACAGACGCTCCCCCTACTTACGAACGAGTTACGTTCCGAGCGATTGTTCGTAAGTTGAATTTGTTCGTAAGTTGCTCAGTGCTATATTTTGTATTATAATTTATGTTTAAGGCCTATATAAGTATATTGAAGGTTTATATAAGTATGTTTAAGGCTTGTATAAGTAACACACAGTATGTACATGTACATAATAAGATAAATAAAATGAACTTTAACTTACTTTTGGAAGATGTACTGGATGCTTAAGGAGATGTTGGAGGAGGAGGAGGATTTTATATCATGAGAGGGTCTTCGTCGTCGCTGGAATGGGCTTCAAAAGTTACTTCCTCCTCCGTAACTTCAATGTAGGAAGAAGTTGAGGGTCGAGGAGAAGAAGATGAGGGTTGATGAGTATCTTCCTTGGAGGATTTACTAGAAATTGGCCGAAAGAAGTGATCTAACGACGATTGCACAGTTTTCTTCTTTTTTTCATCATAAATGATGAGGTAGCACTGTATGGCATCATTCAATTGATTTGCAACCTTTGTGCAACCTTCAATATTCGGGTCTTGCTGCTCGAAGAGTGCGATGGCTTTATCTATGAGCGTTTCTTCCTCCTCCTCCTCCTCGACACGTCGGTGAGCCTCCTCCCTCTCACAGCGCCAAGCGTCGGTAACAGCGGCGGAAAGAAGCACCACTTGGAAAAAGGCGCGCAATACAAAATCTAACTTACAGCATCTCTTTCCGAATATTTTTCGACATATGCCATATGCGTAGACATATTCGTATGTACCGTTGTTCGTATCTCGAATGTTCGTAAGTAGGGGAGCGTCTGTATATTAAAAGGATGATGGAATGTTGGAAGCAGATTTATTACCTTTCGGGTGTTCATCATCAGGGGCAGCAGAGCAAGGGTTTGATGGTGGACGGATTCGGCTGTCTTCTTGCGATGTTCCATCAGCGTCTCTTGTCACGCGTTGACTTGAGCTGCTGCATTCGTTATCGTCACTGCGACTCTTCTTTCCGTCATACTCAGTCTTCAAGATGACATGAGGACAAGGCAACTCCAACTGTTTAGCTGCCGCCTCTTCTACGTCTTCATATTTGGGGGACTCGTGTTTCTTCTGTTCCATCATTGAGCTCCATTCCTGCTGTTCAAGTGGGAGAACTTTACGGACGTCTGCAAGACATAAATACATATTGTGAAGAGAAACTAGCCTTAGAAATATGTTACTCTTTCCACCAAAAATCTGACAATTCTCACAGTCTCAAAATAGGATATGAGGCCCCCTACAGTGTTTTTCAAAAATGATTTCCGTTATAATGTCTCTTGCCCATTGTGGAAAGCCGGATTGACTTGCCTTTGCTATTCACGTTTTTGCTTATTTGACAAAGGAGAGGGGCGTCACTGGTTTCTATAATTTGAGTTGAATATGATAGTGTTCATACCTGCTTTTCGTGCTTTATCTTTAGAACTAAAAACGGAATTGAGCTGTTGACGTTGTCTCTCGTTCTCCTGTTTTGAACGACAAAGTTCCTCCTCGTACTCTGCGATGGTGCTTGCAAAAACAACAGCGATTTCTTCCACTGCCGCACTTAGTCGTGCATTCAGCAACGTTCTTAGCATTTCTACTTTACTCATTTCTGCAGGATAATGTGAAATTTTATGTCGCTTTGACACACGCTTTCAAGCTAAAAAAAAAGCTAGATTCCCGACGGTCTTGGCTTCCGTAAACGTCACAGAATACGTCATTACCTATTTGGGGGACGCAAATGTTGATCACATACCACTGCGATAATTGAGCTTTAAATATGTCTTGTTTTTTTCCCTTTTTTTTTTTTAATCTCCACGTAGTCATTTTCCTATGGTTTCAGGACAAAATAGCATGGGAGGAAGGAGTGGGTGGGGGCTCACCTCTGGATGAAAGGGGGATTCTGTCAGAATTTGCTCCCTTATCAGATTTTGCTACCTCCTCAGATTTGCTGCAATATGGCAGTGAGATTAAATAATTTTGAACAAAACTATAAATCAGTAGGGTACTCAGGATGAAGGGCTATGAAGACAACCTCGGTCGGGGGTGTCCAAACTATTCCACAAAGTTCTCATGGTGGAGGTTTTTGTTCCAATTGATTCAGCACTGATAGTTTAACCAATGATTAGATTTTTTGGTGGCACTGATTAAACTTTTAAGACACCAGATTGGTGAAAATGTATCCTCCTCTTCACCCACTGCGGCCCTTAAAGTCCATTTTTGGACACCCATGATCTAATCCTCCTAAATTGGACGATTCACACGCGCTGATAGGACCCTCTCCATCGTAGCCCAATGGATAATGTGACCTTGTGTGTCCTCATTCTGTTGTTGAGAATGTGTGTGTAGCCCGGCTGATAATCGTGCAAACTGTATGTAAAAAGTGTGAATATTCAGCCGATCATGTGTTTGTATGTATTTCATTTCATCTAAAAACAGGATCCCAGTGCCATGCCCAGACCAACATCTCAGGACCTGGCTGGATTCTGGGACCTCTTGCAGCTTTCCATAGAAGACGTCACTGCCAAATTCGAAGAGCTGCAACAGATCAAGAGCAACCAGTGGCAGCTAATGGACATTTCTGAGAAAAAGGTATCAGTGCCTCTTCAGATTCAGCAAAGTTTTTACCAAAAAAACATGGTGTGGAATTGCCTAATTATTAGTGATGGTAATGGTGATGATTGATAAAAGTCAGGCATTGTGTAACAAAGCAAGAGAACAATTGGTGATGACCTAGCCGTCACCATACTCAACTCGAGTTAATCCAGAGTCAAAAGTCGTCTTATATTCGGGCCAATGCGGTAAGTACTGTCACTGCACTATAAAATGTCATAACACTGCCAGATGCATATCAATAAGTAACAATCTCAGACTTTTATTTCAGTCAGCACTGGATTTTTTTTAAATCTTGCACTAAAACACAATACATAATACCTCTATCACTTTAGTCACTTTTGACCTAACTTCATTTTTATGGTAGTATATAAATCCCTTTATAACTACTTATTTGTTGAAGCTTTAAATCTCATACTTGGATTCAACGGTTCAAATTATTTTACATTTATGGTGTATGCAGTACTTTGAACTATATATATACGTACCATAAAACTTCTCTTCTCTTCTTCTGACACCATTTCCATCTAAAACTTGGATTGCGTTGGATTTGTGGTTTGAAATAACAGCTGCTTATGAGGTAAAAAATGTATCCACTTGTCCTGAACGGGCAAAAATGCAAACTTTTGAGATTTAGTGATCCAGATTGTACCGAACTGTACGACTTGACAGAAAAATAATGATGCCATCCGTAATAAATCGATCTGCTGATTCCACATCTTCTCTTTCCCAAGGATCGAAAGTGGCTTCCTCCTCTGACCAAGAGGCCCACTAGAGGACGTGGCGGCATAGTGCGGGAGCGATCCCTAGACCTTCAAGACCGCCAACGTCAAGAAGCCCGCAGACGGCTAATGGCCGCCAAACGAGCGGCGTCGTTCCGACAGAACTCAGCCACCGAGCGGGCCGACAGCATCGAGATCTACATCCCGGAAGCTCAGACCAGGCTTTGAGGTCCACATCCTCTATCTCCTGTCTGCTCACATTTTTAATCCCCATCCAACACCAGCTCTTGGCGTCACATCTAAACATCCATCATCCACTTTAGGAGGTCTCTCGGTTCCTTAAAACCATTTAAAAATGCATCCTCCGTCTCAATTAAACTCCTAATTATCAGGGGTGTGGTGCTTGGAGCAAGCTCAAACAAACTTTACCCCTTCAGTTACTAATAGTTCATAAGGAGCATTGTAGAAGAGCTGCTATTTCCCCAAATCAACACCGATTTTATATTGATCGCCATTGTAAGTACCAAGAGTTGGTTCACTGAAAGAGTCCATCAGGACAGTTATAATCCTTAAAATATGATAACTGATGAATCCAAGTTGAAAAATGCTGAGAATTCCACACTGCCATTTTCCACCTTCATCCATTTCTCTCACAAAACGGATATTTCTTGTTTGCTGCTCGTCTATTAACTAAAGAAGTCGCCGAGGAGGAGAGTACGGAACAAAGCATTTTGCGCCTTACGACATTTATGTTTGTATTTCCAAGGGAAATGTAGTTTATGAAGCTCATGTGATAATGTTGCAGTTGAATTGCAAAGGACAGTTGTTGTTTTTTTTGGGTTGTTTTTTTCATACCATTCAACATGATTTATCTGTTAAGCTATTGTGATGAGTACACTCCCAAACTGCATTTAATAGTAACAGAATGGTGGGTTGATTTAACAGCATTTGTATCGACTGATTAGGGCATGCTTCTGCGCTTCGCTCCGATGAAACACACACAAAAACGTCATTTAGTCCACAAAAGACAAGCGCAAATGACACTTTAACAAGGGTCAGTTACTATGGTAAATGGTGCTGCTTTTTACTCTCCAAGTGTTGTCCTTAATCCGGGCCTACGCGCGCACACAGACACACTCAAGGACTTTTTAAACCAGAGATTTATCAACATGGTGCCCATTGTTTCTGCGCTGATGTGTGTGAGTGTGTGTGTGCTCCATTGTGACGAGGAAGGATCATCTTTGCAATGTGCTCGCCCTCGCTCCCGTCAGATATAAGTCTTCTGTGCAAAAAAAAAAAAAAAAAAAATGTCGGAGATATATTTTTGAGACGCTCCATACATTCACCTGTTATACATCAGTCAAGGGGGGGAAAGTATTAAAGATGTGCACACACAATACATTATTGAATAACTAAACCAAACTATTTTAAAATCATTTAAATTGTTTACTATCTTTGGAGTTAAGTCTATTTTTTTATTTATATGATCTTACTTTAGGAGTGGATTAGCATGGAGAGTTATAATTAAGAAAGTCATGTTTAAATGCCATTTTGAAAGGTATGGCATCCTTTGTTGATACTATTTAAATTAATCTAGAAATTGTTTTTATTTGTCTTGCTTTCATAAAACTAGGGCGAACTCAAAATCTAATTTCCCCAAGACAATTTGCACATTAGCAGAGGCAATTGAGCTTAAACGTTAAAGATTAGTTTTGTAATCATTCATATGGAGCACTGAGTTGTGTCTATATCAAGTTTTAATGATGTATTTTAAGCTTTATTTAATCGTTCAAATCTGGCATGCTTGTTATCAACACTTTTTGTGGTGGGGCAAATTCAGAAAATATTCACTTACACTTTTAAAGGGACTGGGATGATGCAATGGCTCTTAATGGGGACATTTGTGTTCATCACGGTCACCCAGTAGATGAAATAGGCAAGATCTTTTGTTGGAACCTGCAGAAGTCATTAGAAATAGAACTGAAGTGAACTTCAATGGCATTTATACAGATTTACCGTGATAGAAGCATTTAAGATCGCAAAAAAAATACTTTTAATTCAAGTATTTTGTGTCCCTGACAACTGCACTTCACTTTTATATGCTGGTGCACCAGCCATGTTGCTATCATTGTTGTAGTATTAGTTGAGTAGATTTATTCATGTGTATTGACAACAGTGGCTAAAAAGGTATAATAAAGGGTATGTCAAAAAGAATAGCAAAATGATCATGCAATGTCAAAAAGAAAAAGAAACATAACAAAATGAGATCATAAATATTGTCTTTAACATATCACCGCTTCTAGCAAATATGAGCTAGCTACAGTTTTGTTATGTTTATGTTTTTTGACGTTGCATTATGATCTTTGCACATTCTTTTTGAACAACCCTCAATGGTTACAATCTATTTAATTTCACACTTCATTTTTTAGTCATAAACTACAAGGACTCAACTATTTGTATACAAGCAATTTTGCATATTGTCCCCTTTAATGCTATTTAAGTACAAGTCATAAAATGTATTTTTCCCTGCCTAACCTGAGCCATTGGGCATTATAGCAAACTAAACTTACTGTACTGTATTCTTCATATTTTAATAGACATTAAAATGCATTAATCCGTATTTTAGTCCATGTCCATAATAATAGGAGAATGATAGAAAAAAAGAGCTAAGTATTGTTTTATAAATTGTATGTCAAAAGCTTGTTAAGGGTGGCGTGTTGTCGCTATCTAACTTTAGTTTATTACACAAAAGTGTTTAATGGGGGTAAAGATCAGGGCTCTCGTTCAAATTCTTCCAAATCTAATTTATGTCACATAAGTACCAACTATGCCCTTAACTGTTCTCATATGTTTCAAAGCATACATTATCTAAAATGTTTGAAATATGCCACAAAAGTAGGACTAATGACACCAAGGGCTCCTGCAATTGAGAACCAACTTTTGTCCAGATAGTGTACATTTCTGGATTATATTCATTTTTTGGCCAAATCTCAAATTTTACTGGCCTTGAACACAACACTTCTGAATGTAGGTGCTCTAAAACATGCAAAAATATTAATTTGTGTGGAACCTGGGCATAAAAAGACACATTATTATTATTTCAATGTAATTTTATTGAACTATGCTTTTTGTCCATTGTTTTTGGAAAAAGCAGAATACTATTGTACTCATTATCTGATATAATTTTTGACATTTGTCATAATTACTGGAACAAATGTCACTTTGGGTGAGGACATCCTTTGCCCACATGCACTTTTATGCTATTTAAAAAAATATCATTATTATTTGAATGTTTCTTATGCGAGTGTCCAAGACTGTCATAATCAAAACATGACATTTGCTATAAATATGAATTAAACTTTATGACAGATAGGTAGGGCTAAAGTTAGGACACTTAAAGACATCTGTTATAAGTGTCGATTCCTATTCATGGCATGTGATATGTCATAATTATGCGTCTTATGATACTGAAAGGTCTAACTTTACAAAGGAACTTAACATGTGATGAGCATAATATCATTTTTAGTATTCTGCATTAGGGGCATTTATGGGATGAATGATTTTATCTGTTTGCCTTAAGACACGAGTGACCCAATTTACTATTTTTTTTAATGTGAGCTGGACAAAGGTTTGATATATGATCATAGTGGCAGGTGACCACATTGTTCACATTTACTGTCTAATAATAAATTAAATAAATTACACAATGTATATTTAAAACAACAACATAGCTTTTTTCTCACATTGACAGGCAAATAGCAAAAGCCCTTCAGAGATGAATAATTTAAATGTAACCCTTTGCACAACAACAACAAAAAAATGTCACTTAGATCTCAAGAAACCTCTTCATTTTATTTCATTTTTCCCTCCAGTTAGCACAACGACACCGATCAGCCATCTAATAATTCCGTGGAATGTGTTCATCCACATATTCCTCCCACCTTTTACCAAAATTAATCATTAAATTAATATTTAAAGAGTACTTCCAATGTTAAAAATAGTCTGTTCATGCCCATCTTGTTACCCCATGTGTTAATATTTAAAGCTCAAGAGCAAAATGTACCATTTATTTTGATTACCTCATTAAAAAAGGTTTTATTTCAGCCCTCTCCATTGTAGATAATCAAGTGGTGAGAATTTCTTCTCAAATTTGATAACAACTATGACATTGCGCCACACACCGTTCTTGTATAGCAACTACTTTTTTCAAGCAAGTGTGTGCGTGTAGTCTTTTGTGTTGAGAAATTTACAGGGTTTTAGATGGATGGTGAAATTGAAAACAATCCAAATGCATTGTGTGTGTGTGTGCACCACTTCTGCATGTGTGACTTGCACATGCAGACACATTTACACTAACTGGAATCATGCGGGGCTATTAATATAGATTATGAACATATAGAATTGTGTCTAATGTGCATAATCAAGATGAAACCCAAATATATTTGTTATAAGGGGGCTTTGGCAATTATGTACATGACAATTCTTTAGGTGCCTTACTGTGTGGATGGGCATGTGGGCGACTGTGGTGGATACACTGCTTTTACTGCTGCTTCTTTTTGAGTGTTACAAAGGGCTGTAACCTGGGCCGAGTCAGACCTCACCCACATTGCTTTTAGAGGGGTGGGGGTGCATTATTTTACTATACTACAGTTGAATTGTGCTAAGACAATGCTAATCAACTGAGGGGAAGCAACAGAGCTCTGCTTTTCGATGATTAGTTTTGGGAAGAAGAATTAAAGTAGAAGGATGTGAAGAAAAACCTGTCAACCAATGATGCTTATTCCAGCATAAAATGCGGGTTTTTGTGGTCTTTTTGGGTGTAATCATCAAAAATCAGCTAATAATATACAGGATAAAATAAACAGTTCAGTTGATCGTTGACTTCTGAGGTTAATTCATTCAAACTATTTGTATCTCAAATCCTCTTTCATTACTAAAATGATTGAAAGCACCATTAAAACATATTTAAAGTAATTAAGTAAAGTATTTTAAATGTGAAGAATGAAAATGTTTGAACACATTTGTCCGGTTTAATCAACTTAGCTGCTTCTACTGATGTGTTCACTTTGACCACAAGGCAGCATATAACCAAATTTGCTGGTGAAACAATAAGATGACTAAGCTAGAGTAATACTACCGTATTTTCAGGACTATAAATCGCAATTTTTTTTCTTTGGCCGAGGGCGCGATTCATACTTATTATACAAATTATTCACACATTATTATATCATTTCACATGTTATTTTCACACTGATTGCTAATTTCAACATTGGCAGTGGGTGAACCTTTTGCTTATCCCCTCAACGGTCGTCATGGCAACCCTGTAGAATTGCCTGTGACGAGAAGGGCTTACCCAAACATTAGAATTACTTTAAAAAAACACATTCAGCCTGTTATTGACTCTAATCTTATCATTTACTTCATTTTAAATGACGTGTGTGCTTTATCTTGGCTTTTATAAAATAAAATCTCCCTAAAAATGCGACTTATACTCCAGTGCGACTTATGTTACGCTTTCCCTTTTATTGTACATTTTTCGGCTAGTGCGACTTATACTCAGGTGCGACTTATAGTCCGAAAAATATGGTTGTTGTTTTTCCAAGTAGCTGTCTCTATTGTAATACAATCTTAACGATAACATTCGTATTGAGTGTGAGCAACCAGTAGGCTGGTGTTTTTTTACCTCGCAGCGTTTCAAAAGGGGATTGGTACAAACTCTGCAGCTGGCCTTGGAGGCCATGATTGAGTACTATGCAGCATTAGTATAAGTGTGTACTATACAGCATGTGTGTGGGGTTATGATCTTGTTTTGGGTGCCAAGTGCATCAATTAACGACACCTCAGAGATATTCGAATTGGTGCTGAATGAACGGTATATCTTTTTCCTCAAGACAAACACACACATGTTCGAACACGCTAGACTCCGCCCCAACTGGCCGAGCTCAAACCAAGCTTCTTTTCATTCTTATTTTGTGCACTGCAAAGATGTCCTTCTCATATTGTGCTCTCTCTCCTCATAAAAGCATCACCCGATCATTGAAACACTGCTTTATCTGCTCCTTAAGCAATAAGCTTAGTTTACATGCTTAATATCTGGGTGATGATTCCGTTTATTTTGGAGTGTGACTCACCCCACACTCTGCTTTTTAGCACAATATGGATGATTATGTCACCGCTTTCAATACGTATGTTATCTTCAATTCTACAATTATGAGGCGAGAGAGCAGTCACACTGTTGTTTGCCTTTGGTGGAGAAGTGTGTCGTGTTGTATACATTGGTAGAAAATAATTTAATAAAAATAATAATCATTAAAAAAAAGGCCGTGAGAAACGTGGTGGCGTTAAAGATGGTTATTGTTATTCTATTTTGAATTGTTGAGAAATATGAGGATGAGTTTAAATGCCAAATATTCTGTATTTGTACAAAAAATATACATATATAAATATATATAATATATGCCTAATTTGAATAGAATTATTTGAAGCGCTTGACCATGTTTTTGTTGTTTCCAAAAAGTTTCTTTGTCCACATAATTTTCTAGGCTCTTCAAATAGCATGCAGGGTAGTGAAAATGAATGTATTATTTAGTGTTTTATTGCTGGTCAGTATTACAGCATTCTAGAGATTGGTTAGTGCTTATAAGATTCTTTTCAATATGAAATGTTCCTTTTTTTTGAGGTTGCTTTACCCTGGAGACTTTTCGAATTTTTTTAATGCAAGTTTAGATTCAACAATTCATTTCACGTTATGTTTTTTTTTGTTTTCTGTTTAAAAGTATAATTTGACTCTTTAAACTACTGCCATCCACCATGTGTAAATAAAGATGCAAATTAAACTTTTTGAAGAAAGCAGTTGTGAGATACTTGCGTGTTCTTTCAAGGGAATTCCAAAGTCTGAAATAGGTGCAATTTTTTTGCTGGACCAAATTACTGGACGTACCGTCGTGTTTTTGTTTTGGTTTGCTGTTGAGTTGGTCTTCAATTTAATTTCAAATGGCTTTAAAAATCTTCATGCCTTAAGAAGAAGTAGGAACCTTGACAAAGGGAAGTCAATAGTGAGTATGGATATCGTTTCCATGACAACAAATGCTGGCTACACATTGAGCAATAAGTTAAACAAAAAATTAAAACAACACATTCTAAACTAAAGATAACGTACACTCGGATAAAAAAAAATTGAGAAAAAAAGAGGAGCGTTTCAGAAACAAATAATGTTTTTTTAGATCATTATTTAACCACATAACGCGATCTTACCTGATAAGTGTTACATGTCCATCAAATAAGAGTCCTAGTAGTGATGTTTTTTTTAATTACAGCAAAGAAGTCAAACATTACAGACAATAACTATGAATATTGACTTGATATTCAGACTGGCTTGGCAGCAAACGGCACTCACTGTTGACCATGGCCACTTCTACTTTTCCTTTGCTTCAATGACAAGTCACTTAATCCACGGTTTCACTATTGCTCGACATCCTTTAAAAAAAAAGAAAGAAAAAGAGAGCCAAAAATATTGGAGAATAAACATTTCGTTTGTACAAACAAAAGTGATGCCGTAACATTTCACCGGTCATTTTAAATCTCGACATTAGAGCCTTTTTAACATACTGTATTTACAGGATGCATTCTTACTAGCCAAACATCATCACATAGTCTATTTACAAACTTTTTTTTGTCCTAATGGAGCTTTGTGAAACCAGAAACACGTCAGTCAGCAAAAGTCACCACTGTGACGACACGAAAACCTGCTCTCCGACCGACCAGGATGCCGCTTGAAACAATAAGTCCAAAAAAGATTAGGCACAAGCGTCGCTTTTTTTTTTCTGCTGAAAACAGCTCTTCCCGTTTCGGATGATGAGCCAAAATACTGCACGGAGCACGACGGGGCTGTTTTGCATCAAAATAAAGCACAGTAACATCACAGACTCATTTCAAATGAAAGCAAGACAATACTACAGAGTAAATTCTTGGAAAAAAACCAAACAAAAACAAAAACTAGCGTACTTTTACTGCTCCAATATACAGCTTGCTTTTACACTCTCCCCTCACTTATAGGCCTGTTCCATCATTGCTCTTAACGGTGGCAGTGGAGTGAAGAATGATTGTTCTTTTAAGTAACGCAAGTGAACAATAAATACGAACAATGTGCTTCAACCGTATACACATATTTACAACAAGTCTTTGGCTTATGATTAAAACATCCGCGACGGCATACGAGAGAAAATACGTCAGTAGGCTGCCAAGTGCACCAACTAAACAAAGCCAAGGGAGCCAATCAGGACGCATAACGAATGACTAATTAATCTTTACCTCTTTAAAAGGAGCTCATTCAGTGTGATGAATTGAAAATGTGTTGGGCCCAGCCCTGAATTACAATACAATTAAACTCAACGTCTTCACTTTGACACTAAAAGACAATTAAAAGCAAATCTACTTACAAAAGAAGACCAAAATAAAAAAAAAAAATCACGTTTCATTTAACTACACATTTTTTCTTCATGGCATGACAAATGTAAAAGCCAAGTAATACTCAACATGTAAACGTTCTTTGTGTCAGTCTCTCCAATTGGCGTTCAAGATGGGATTCTGTGGGACTTAAAAGAGCTGAAAAACAACATCAATAATTACGATCATCTGAAGCTGGTGGCAATATTGGTGTGTTGAAAGACCAAACTATGTGGACTTGTGGCCCCTCATTTTCAGGGGCCCACTGGCACTCAAGCTGTATGATAAAGAAGCATTAATATCTCCTTGACAGAAATCCTTCCGGATGAAACTGCTATAGGATGCTGGGAGTGAGCGGTCGCCGTGTGGTGAGGTGGGCGGTGGTGGCAAAGGATGGATGGTGTTTCGAATTTTTTTTTCTCCTCCGAGATCTTTCCGCACCTTTAGGAGGACTCAATGAACTCCAGCGCCAGGTCGTAGCAGAACCTGTACTGCTCCTAGAGACGCAGACAACACTTAGATCTTATTCATGTCCATCTCCAATTTAGTCATTGTTATCCTCTTAAAAACACAAATGTGACAGCATCACATCAGGGAAAAATATTGCAAATGAACCCCCATGTAATCATAGATACTACTAGTTAACTTGTTGTTGTTTAAAAGTGTGAAAAATGATTTAAATAAAAAGTAAGCAATGTCACGACTCACTGGAGCATCCACCATGTTGGGTTTGCTGTTCCTCAACGTTTTGACGGCGTGGAAGACGTCAACCACGCTCTGCCTTTTCGCCATTTCGCACACAATGCTGCTGGCACAGAACACGCCACTACGGCCGCCTCCATTTCTTAACAAACAAACACACACATGCAAATGCATTTTCAAAAATGGTGTTTTTTTAACCATAACATAATCATGGAGATATATATATAAAATCCACATTTTCTGTTTCCCTAAACTGGGTGAACTCATTCATTTTAATAATACAGTGGTACCTCGTCATACGACCGTTCGTCATACGGAATGCTCGTCTTACGGGGGAAATTTCGATCGAATAATTCGCCCGTGATGCGGTCAAAATTTCATGATGCGACCAAGCCAGGTCGCCATGGCATTTTTTTGTTTTTGCATCTCTTTCGTGTAAAAAATATGTCTACGAGCACTGGTGGGCGGACTTTGCATTTCCACACGCGTTTTCCCCCCACTTGGTCTACATTTACATACCAGGTAAACAATACGTATTACAATGGATCGGCAAAGTTTTGCTAAGAAAAGGCGACCGTTGACAATGGACATGAAACGCGAAATAATTGAAAAACATGAGCGTGGGGTACGTGTTACCGAGCTCGCTCGGCAATACGAGAGGAATACGTCAACCATATCCTCCATCCTTAAGCAGAGGGACGCAATTAAGGAGAAGAGGCCGACCAAAGGACTATCTATCATTTCCCACCGGCGCAGTGACATTCACGACGAGATGGAGAACCTTCTTTTATTGTGGATAAAAGATAAACAATTAGCAGGAGATAGCCTGGCCGAGTCTACCATTTGTGAAAAAGCCAGCCGAATTTACATAGATTTGATATCAACGAAAGGAGAGCCTTCAACAACTTCACAAACATTTAAAGCGAGTCATGGCTGGTTCGAAACATTTAAAAAACGATCTGGAATACACTCTGTAATCCGACACGGAGAAGCGGCGAGTTGCAATTCGAAAGCTGCGGTGGAATTTATTAAGACATTTGCCTTGATTATCGCCCAGGAAAATTACACCCCCCAGCAAGTTTTCAACTGCGATGAAACTGGTCTTTTTTGGAAAAAATGCCCAGGCGGACAGGATTTAATCGACCTACAGGAGCGTGAACATTTGTTGCCGGAACTTAGTAGCGAGGAGGCGGTGGAATAGGCGGCTACAAAAGATATCAAAAACATGCTCGCGAAGTGGCAAGAGGTTTCGGATTTTATTGAAAAGACTCACCCTGACAAACTGGCAAGTGGTCGCGCATCATCGTATTATGATGACATTTGTATTCGACATTATCGAAATATTTTGAAGGGTAGACAAAAACAAACAACGCTTGATGCGTTTGTTTTGAAGACTTCCGCGGAGCGGCCAGGTGGTGTCAACCCGTAGAACTAAGTAAGGTAAAAAAGATTACAACTAATTTAGAATTTAGTTTTGTTTGAAGTTACATTAAAGGTTGAGTGTCTGTTTTTTGTTATCCAAGTTAATTTAAATTTGTTTGTTCGTTTAAGAGTGCAATGTTGCCGTGGAGAAAGTCACCCCGAACTGTCCCCCCCCCCCTCCGCCTCCGTGTGTGTTGTTCTCTTCCCTCCGCGAAATGTGTCTAATTTTACTCCTATTAAACACATTATTACTATCAAACCACTCGTTATTTATTACTTTGTTAATAGATGGTGAATTATAAGAAATAAAACATGTTTTCCAATCCAATATCCTGTTTTTGGTGTTTTCTTCAGATAGTTGGAACGAATTAATTTGTTTCCCATTCATTTCAATGGGAAACTTTACCTCGAGTTACGAGAAACTTGTCATACGAGCTCAGTCCCGGAACGGATTAAGATCGTATGTCGAGGTACCACTGTACTGTGGTTTTCATAAATGTGCAACACAGGCTCCATCTAGTGGGGAAACCATTGCGAGCTTTAAACTGTGTATTTGGTTTAATTCCAACTTTGCATCTTACTACAAGGCTTTTTCTTCTTTATTCAAAGTAACTTATTTGAGAATAAAGTCTCTGGTCTGGTTTTTAAATAAACTACAATGCTTGTGTATTTTGAAGTTGCTCACCATGATATTATTCTTTAGGTGGCTCTTTTAAGCCCAAAAAAACTCATTTTTTTAGGTGGAGGCCTGCCCTCTGACCGCAAACCATCCAAGATGTAACGTAAAACTCAGTGTTTACTTACAGGCAATGGACGATAGTTCTGCCCTCCCCCTCCTCTCCTTCACGCTGCCACTGGTCCACCTGCAGAATGAGCTTGAGGAAGGACCTCTTGGAGGCTGGGACATCCCTGTGGCCCACCCAGCCCAAGTATTGGAAATGACGGACCATCAAGTAGCCTTCCTGAGGCTAACACAGATAGCCACGATTAGACATACACTCACATTCAGGTAGCTCTTTCTCAACGTTAATTGACACCTTACGATTGCCAAAATAAGGTGTATATATGTATATATATGTTTTTTTTCTTCCAAGACTCACCCTGGTGAGGTTGCAGACTCTGAACAGCCTGCTAATCACATCACAGTCCATTGAGCAGGACATACATTCTACTTGGACGGGCCCATAACGCAACATGCCTTCTTCTGGCCAGTACTGTGGACAGCCCTGCATAGAAGATGTTCCTAATAAATTCAAGAACACACACAAACATGGCCGAGAGGTGTTTTTTTGTGTCACAACATACCTGCGCGAGGTCAATCTCATTCAGCATCACCAGACTGGTGCACCCATAGTCATAAACAAGGCGCCAGAAGTCTTTGACCGTGTTGGGCAGAGGGTGCTGAGTGACAATGAAGGCCGCAGGCTGTCTGTAGCTCTGAAAGTCAATGACAAAAAAGAAGACTGTTCAACATTTGATAGTTGGCACACATTGCTTTCTGCATGTCGGTCTCACTCACACACGGCAAGGTGGATCAACTAGTTATGTATTACCGTATTTTCCGGCATTTCAAAGTCTCACGTTTTCATCTTAGTTTAGCAATTCCTGCGTGTTATACTGTATTTTTTTTCTCCATGCTGACAGCTATGCTAGCCTACTTCTCGAGTTGAGTAACTTTTTTCAATTGATTACTTATTAGTACTATGTTCTTGCTCTGTGAACCCAATGTCATCTATACTCCAGTGCAACTTGCACATTATATATTGCTCCTTTGTGATTTTTCTTTGTAGGCCGGTGTGACTAATATTCAGGTGCGACTTTTGCTCTGAAAAATACGGTAGATGCTTGGTCACATGATCATGCAGGGGTTGAGCAGCATGCACTATAAACTGGGCTTCACCTGAAATTCTGTCACATCCAAAACAGTTCAATGAACGCAGCCACATGTATAGCACGAGTGTCAATGGTTTTTGGGATTGGGGAAAGGAAACATGACGGACAAGGAACCGCGCGTGAGCTCGGGGCGTTAAAGGCAAGACATTGAACATGGTGGCTGGTGGAAAGACAGCAAAGCCATGAAACAAATCCAGTATTGGAAGATTTGAAGTGAAATCCCGTTTACCTGGAACTCCTCTGACAGCTTGGTTAGAAAGAGGCCAAAAGGCAAGTTTAACTATGATGGAATTTTACAAACTGCACTGAAGTCCATTCGATTTAGTCACAATCTGACTATGGTTAGCCCTGAAAGGTTTAACTCAACATGCAAATAGCACTACTGTACAACCATTAAAAATTCTCATCTCACCAGTCACACTAAAGTATTCGTCATGAGAACTTAGCAGGATGGTTAAGGAAAAATCACTATACTTCATATACCGTATACTTGGCTCTGTGACTATGCAAGCTTTAAGTAGTACAGCTATTGTGATTGTAATGCTAAACAAAAACACTACATTTTGTCATTAACAGCTAATTTGAATAAGATGTGTATGGGTTCTTTCCTAATTACAGCAGATTGCTTTCCATCAACATCCTTCTAATTTCTCATGAAAACAGAACACACTATGTCATCTCCAGAAACTCGAACAGCAACAAAAACTAAGCAGCAAAACTAAAACTGACAATGAAAAATCTCCCATATAAAAATATACATCCACAGTACAATTTGCTTTACTTTTGTTCTAAGTCGTGACATTAAAGCATGTCAAGGCCACTACTTAAGATGTTTTTTTGTACTGCAGAGAAGGCACTTGATTTCCTTTTAATCAGAACCTGGATTTGTCTCTAGCTTTCTTGTGTGCTTAAATCACAAACACAGCATCACACAAACAGGGAGGGGAGACTTTGTGTTTGTGTGAGAGTGACTGTATAAACATTTGCATCCATATTTTGTATGGACTCTACTGGTCAAAGGTTTTAGAAAAAGCTCATTATTCGCTAAGGCCCCTTTGTTGCACTGATTTAAATCTATTTAAATTCCCACTGTTGACTGTTCTAAAATGTTTGACCAGTAGTGCCTTTATTCCGGTACTCGGACGTTTGGTCGCCCGGACGTTTGGTCGCCCGGACGTTTGGTCGCCCGGACGTTTGATCGCCCGGACGTTTGATCGCCAGAGGTTTGGTCACCGGACGTTTGACAACGTGACAGAGAGTTTACTGTTGAAACCAGCTCTCAAAATTATATTCATGAGAGAGAGAGTTTAATATCTAAATATCTACTGTTGAAACCAGCTCTCAAAATTATATTCACCCGGGCGACCAAACGTCCGGCGACCAAACGTCCGGGCGACCAAAAAGTCCGGGCGACCAAACGTCCAGGCGACCAAACGTCCGGTGACCAAACGTCCGGCGACCAAACGTCCGGTCACGCTTCATTCCCATGTCATTATCAACACGTGTAAAGTATTCAACTTTCCGCCCTTATATTTTCAAAGAGTGTTTAAAAAATAGTGTGGCAAGAAGTTATGTTTCGCACAGTGTTCAACTTAACATATTAAGTTTAGTTGTTTACACTTACGTCCATCAGAGCCGCATTAATGTAGTTGCTACTTTCCCCATCTATGGTGATGAGGAAGGGCAGGCATCTGTCAGGAGGAAGACCGTCCATGAAGCGGTTCTTATCCTGGTTTCTAGGCAACAACGCAATGCTGCAGTCTTCAGGCTGAGGCTGAGGAGTCACGGAGTTTAAAGTCTGGAGGACAAATCAAGATAATGCACCGATGTGAGTTTATTGGGCTGCAAAAGTCAAAATGTTTGCATGAGCAAGTTTATGAAACCACGCTGTAGAAAATAGATGACAGAAGTCGTAGATTTTTTTTTTTTTAAAAGAAGCACATTGTGGAAAATTGCCTTTTTAATTGGTTGTCTACAACTCTATGAGGTGTCTGATTATGTGTAAAATTAGACTTTTCGGAGCTCATTTACATGATGATTTTCTGTACATGACTTGGAACCTAATTTATTGAATGAAGATGGAAAACTTACCTGAAACTCATCCTTCAAGTGGGACGAGTTGGTCTGGGAATCGATCCGGATGAGCTCATAGAAAGCCGCTTTGAACTCACAGACAGGAATGGCTGTTTCTCCACAGAGACATGCTTCTAATATGGCATCGTGGATAAATATGTATTGCTCCTGAGGAGTGTAGAAGAAGAGTGTTTTTATGACAGCACCCACGCACGCAAATATCTAAGAACAGTGATCGGTGTGACATCAACAACTTGTTGAAGGTGAGCAAACAAACAGTGACTGAGAGGTGGTGGATGGCAGGTGGTTTCATGGTGGTGAGAAGTGAAGATTTTAGTTGACATTTTTCACGACGTTTGTAATTTAGAAGGCTTTGATTAATAAAGGTACATTTAAAACTTTGATTTTAAGACTATTAGTTGCAATTGTTAAAGAATGAAGTAGAAATTTGTTAAAAAGCATGAATCGCAACATTAGTTTAGCGTACGCTTGACTGGATTTAAAATGTAATCTTAATATAAAATCAACTGTTTTTATTTATGCTTAATTTTTATTTATGCTTAATACAACTTCCCCAAATTTATTGGAATTGGGGTTGTTGTTTATGAAAGAAAAAAATATTTTTTAAACCGCATCCATAAGACTAAAACATTACTATATAATATATATTTTATACATATGGAATTTAAGACATACGTACCACTCATAAGAAAATCAATGCTTTTTAAAAGACACTTAAAAAACTTATATTTAATAATAATTAATATAAGACTAGAGTGGTAGGCTGATACCCAATTCAAGAAAGCAACAAAACTAGTATGTAAACAAATACAGGGATTTCTTTCAGGTCCCAAGCTGGTCACAAAACAAGATTTTTAAAATAGAAGCTGATTCAAAATATATATCAATTTTGGAAATATATAAAAAAAAACTTTTGAGGAGTTTTTACAATTATGCTGGTAATTATTTTTGCACCTGTTTATAAAATAAGTTGCAAATTCTAACATTCATGACACTGGAGTGAACAGCAAAGACTCAACAACACAACAACAAACAGATGAAAGATGCTATGGTTGTCGTCCCTTCGAGCTGTACCGTATCACGTTTCCAACAGTGCGTTGTTTACCGTGTCTGGCCCTAACATGTTGATGCGGATGGATGATGGGTAATGCAGTCACCTCAGTCTGTACCATGTTGATCCTCCTGGACCGTAGTGCTTTGACGCAGTTGTAAATATCCACGACGCCTTCCCTCTCTGCCATGTCCAACATGATGTCGATGACGATGAAGCAGCCGGTGCGTCCTGCTCCAGCACTGCACGGAGACAGTAAAGAAAAAGATAAATATAAATACTAAATCTCTGTGTGAATGGATCACTGATGTACACGTGACAGTGGGTGCAGTTCCTGCGTACCTGCAATGGACCACAATAGGCCCAGCTGAGGGTGGATTGGAGATTTTAACCCGACGGATGAAGGAAAGTAGCCCCGTGGCGTGATATGGGACCCCGTGATCGGGCCAGCCTGTGAAGTGGAACTGCTTGACTTCACGGACTTCATTGAAACCACGCTGAGGAGAAAGAAATTAGAATAAAAGGTCACATGTTAAAATCATCGTTTAGAATTAAACGAGTAACTATGTCGAACAGCATGCATGCAGTCATTACAAACATGAGCCACTTTGAAAAAAAATCATATGACGAATGTAAAAATGAGATATAATATTTTTTTACCCTTTCCAATGTAAATGTGCGGACCACATATTCAGCAAGCGGCTCCACCTCGACAAAAGTCACCTTAAAGTCACCGTAAACCTCTGCATCGTCTGGCCAGTACTTATAGCACTTCACCTGGAGGAAAAAAAATCTTCTAAGCGTGTTTCCCTGGAGCTATTTTTATAAACATTATCATTATTAATTTAACTAGGCTTACTGTGATTAATGCTCAAATTACATTTTTTACCATTTTGGCTACATTTAATGGACCTTAGCTGAATATTTGGAAGAACCGTGAGGAGAAAGAACACCGTACCCTTCCAACCTCCACCAGATTGGTCACCATGACAATACAGGCTGACTGTTCCTGCCACACCATCCTCCAGAAGTCATACACAGTCTCATGCACAGGCCCTGCAAAAACAAACATCTTTAGGACTACAATACGTGACAAAAATGTGTTTGCTTATCATTTTTAAAATGTGCTTGCCCATTTATTAACTCAATGATAAACATCTAATCCACCTGATTGGCATATGATTGTACATTGTTTGTTAATGGCGCAAAAAGAGTTATTATTATTTGTTTGGCTCACCTTGAGTAGCAATGTAGTGGCTTGGTCTCTGATAACCCTAAAAACAAACAAAGGGGTTACGTAATGCAACAATTGAAAAAGATTTCGAATCGTATTTGATCTGGACAGCAATTGCTAACACAAAAAGTTCAGTACTTTACCACATCTCCCAGATTTTGTATATCAACCATACACTTGCTGGCTGATGTAATTTAAAATAAAAACATAACTCAGACAAACCGAATTGCTATTTTATATTCAAACGTACAAAACTACCACAAATCTACATTTTGACTGTTCAAATTTGTGATCACATGAGCGAGACTTGTTTGTTATATAAACCATTCTAACAACACAATGTATAGTAATTTTGCTGTCAAATTCCCCATAGTTTGTGACCTTTCATAAAACCAAAGTCATAAGAGATGATAAAAGGCGTCATCTTCACAACTGCCGTGTGCATTTGGCAATGACACTAAGTGTATATCAAAGAAACAGATTAGACAAGCACAGTGACAGCAGTGCAAAGTGAAAGAAAGAAAAAATGTATAGTGCGAGATGAGGTGAAATCGCTCATACAGGAAGATCATAAAAAGTGTGGACAAAGGCTGGCCTTGAACATTTAAGGATTGCTTGGTGTACCAATGGATGTAAAACGGGTGTTGAGTTTAAAGCGCATGAATGACAGATACCACAGTGATACTTACATCCCTGTACAGCCAAATCTACAGGCCAAGCCACAGGCAGAAAGATCGAGTGGAAAAAAGAAGGAAGGAAAGAAAGAAAGAGTACAATAATGTCAGTGAGCGTCAACCAGGAACAGAAAAGTTGCATTGATGTGGCATGTGCATGCAGAAAAAAAACAAGCATGCATGCACAAAAATAAAAGATACAATGAAACTAGTCAGAAGACAAATCTATAGAAAAAGCTGATGATACTACAACAAAAATGACCCAAAATTGTCTCTTTTTTTAGCTCATTTATAGTATTCTGAGGCAAATTAGTACAAGTGTACGCTGTAATACTTTTAGTTCTACTGCAGCGTGTCATGACTAGCAAGCAAACTAATGACAATAAATTCTACTAAAACAAAACCAAAAAGCAAGACTCGATGGAGAGGTGACTGCAGATGTTAATGCAAATGAAAAAGATAAAGTTTGATGAATCAAAAGGAGAAATGAATGGAAAAAATGTTGAGAATAGAATAATGTGGGGGATCATTTCATTCAAATGGTCTGTTTAAAGTCAGGTTCCTCTCTAAAGTTAATAGCCAGCATATGATCTTACACCAACAAACACAATAGCAGGCATCATTACATATCTATTTATTTATTTATTAAATCTGATGATATCTAAATGAATTATTTCCAAATAGTGAAGTACTTCAATGTAATTGCGAAACCCCCCAAAACATTCCAAACTTCCGAAATGCAAAAAATGCATCAAACACAAAATCAGAAGACGAAATATATGGACGCTAATTAAAAGTGGTGGAATGAATGAAAATGGAGCAATGGATGAATTGGAGATGTGAGTAAAGGTATAGAGGCCTGACATACGAGCGAGGGAGTGTGGTTTCGTTGGTTTCGTTGGGAGCCAATAGTAGCATTCGGCGCGTTTCCACTTACATCGATGTAGTTGGCGTTGATGTAGTCAGAGGAAGGGTCATCTTCAATGGGCTGGAGAATAACCCTTGAATGATCATCTGAAGAAAGAGACAGAAATGCAGTATGGAAGGAAAAAGGGAAGACAAAAAGACAGGAGTGAGATGGATGAGGCAAAAAAAAAATCATCAATAAGTCTCTGGTGTTTCACTTTCTATTGAGTCTGTCTCTTTCCTTGTTTTTCCTTTTAATTCTCCTGGAAATGTGAAAAGTTATGCATTTTCAATTTAAAAACGGTCGGCTTAAAAATGTATAGAATTGCTTACATGCTATAATATTTCCGTAACGGTTCTTGGTGCGGTTTTGATCCTTCTTTGCCACATCCCAAGTTGCTGATTGGCCTTCAAAAAAACTCTGTATCACCAACAACAAACGCAAAAAAGGAAAAACGTTAAATGTGACTCGGAAGAAAAGCTTGTTGCAAAACTGATGCAAAAACTAAACATTATCAAGATTTGTCATAGCCTTAATGAACTACTGTCAATGTAAAATTTCAACCAATTGTTTATGACACGCTAGTCTATACTGCGAACCAACAAAATCCAATTTTGTTCATGAAAATTTGCAGAAAAATTTTGCATATTTTCAAAAATCCAACCCAACTTCATCATAAACCGAGGACCGTTTGCTTTGACTATACTACACAAAAGCACAAATTCCACCTACTGACTTACTTCATACTCCTCCTTAAAGCCGTAGCTGTCGGAAGTCTTCATCAAATTAATGTGTTGAAGGAGGTCAGCCACTCTGATGGCGGGGTGAAGCTGTCCAGTCTGATAAGGAGATTCGGTCCCCTCACAGTGATAGCGGGGGACATCCAGGAGCCTGCTGTTCTCTGCAGCCGACGCGCTGTGGTTTTCGTCTGGGCGGGAGAGGAAATCATTTCAAATTCAATCTGGCAGAAGGATCCTCAAATTATTAAATGCTATTAGTTAAGATAAAATCATATCAATATCTTTTATCTAAAAAAATGTATCTAGATACTTACCTGTGATTGGAACTACATGTCCAAGCAGCAGAAAAAAAGGAGAGTAAAATGTCAGACAGTGGAATGAGTGCGATTTATCAGGGTAAGGATTTGTAAAGAGACGCACATAATGAATGAAGCTTTGCCAGACTGATGGGGAATGGCAAATGGGAAATGTCAATAGTTTATCACCACAAAAAAGGCTTTTTACGTTTTTTTTTAACAATGTTTTAGGACACTAAATTGCCCCTGGGTATGTGTGTGAGCGTGAATGGTTTTCGTTCTCCTTGTGGCCTGTGATTGGCTGGCCACCATATCGGTTTACCCTATATAAATGTGTCAAAGTGGCGGCCCGGGGGCCAAATCTGGCCCGCCGCATCATTTTGTGTGGCCCGGGAAAGTAAATCATGAGTGCCGACTTTCTGTTTTAGGATCAAATTAACATGAAGAGTATAGATGTATATTACATTTCCTGATTTCCCCCTTTTAAATCAATAATTGTAATTTTTTAATCAATTTTTTCAGTGTTTTTATTTCAAAAATCATTTTGTAAAATCTAAAAATATATATAAAAAAGCTAAAATAAACATTGTTTTAGATCTATAAAAAACTGAATATTCAGGGCTTTGAATCCAGTTCTTTTAATCCATTTATAAAAAAAAACCTAAATATTATATCTAAAATGGTCCGGCCAACATGAAATCGAGTTGAAGTTAACGCGGCCCGCGAACCCACCCGAGTCTGACACCTCTGCCCTATATAATCCCAATTGTTGGCTAAAATAGGCTCCAGCACCCCTTGTGAGGATAAGGGATTCAGAAAATGAAAGAATCAATGTTTTTAACTTCCTTGACGTTCATTTGATACTGATCGAAATTAAGATTGTTCAGCCTGCCATCTTTTGACTGGCATTGTATCTGCAATTTAATCGCACATCATAAATGAAAAATATATTTAATTACAATGGAGGAAAGCACACAATGTTTTTGATCAACAGAGGCCTACACTTGTGTCGGGTGTGTTGCTGATTGACGCAGCAGATAATGCCGAAGCTCAGTGTCGCCACACATCTGACTGTTTTGTCTTTGCAGCTACATATTAACTGACACTGTATATTGCATCTACCCAATGCTTTTCTTAGCTGCAAGCACGTGTTAGCTCATTAATGGCTGTTGAGCTTTGTTATTGCCAATTAACGGTAAACCTGACCTGACAGCGTCTTTTAATTCCCTACTTTGTTACTACTCCCTCCTATTCCGTGACGTGATGGGCCGGGACAGAGTGGAACAACATCTTTCAGTCTGAATTAAAGGATAAGAAACACTGTTGATCAACAGAGTTTGGTTGTTTGTTGAGGTTTTGGAGTCCTTAAGGGGATGTTTCAACTGATTGTGCATCTCTGACAACTCCACACCAACCCGAGGCATGAAAACATCTCAGTGGACAATTGGATCTAGTCTTTGGCAAAAACCAATGTTTTCATGAGTGGGAATTAAATATCACAGATGCATGGTAATCTAACTGGCCGGTAACGACAAAATGATTCTTCTCTTCTCAAGAATCGGAGTCTGTTGCTGTGTGGAGCAATATGAATTAGATTCCTCTCAAAACCAGACACAAGAGTGGAATTAATGAGATCTCCAAGGAGTGTTTGTAATTACGCCGACTATCCCAATGCTCAGTGGGAAAGACAAAGCATTGCCGGGCGTGAGAATGATTGAAGTCACGGTAAATACGGCCTGCTCGCTTGTAAGAAGTCACTTTTCACACACGATATTGTGATTTGTCATATTTAGACATCTTCTCCAACAGGCAATGTTTACTTTGCTGTGCTTTCTATGCGGAGTATTGGAGCTTTCTGTTATTCCTTGGGCTTACATGAGCCTTATTAATCAAGCTAAACTGACCATCCATGCAGAGGTAGATGCTGGAGGTATGACAAACAAGGCCTTTTTTTAAATAAGAATTATTTTTCTTTTCAAGTCAGGACTGAATTGATGCACATGAACATACAAGACAAGGGGCTCGTTGAAGATGATGATGACGGGTGATTGCTATGGCCTATTTGTTGGGGGTAAGTGATGTCACATATTCAACCAATTGGGGGTCTCACCTAACACAGCAGTGGGGACCAGCGGATCGTTGGGCGCTGCGGGGAGGAAGCAACGTGAGGAAATGTTGGCGTTTTTCACCCTTCACGCAAATGAGCACTAGGTTTCATTCTCTCAGGCATTTGAATTAAAACATTTAAATAACTACATCAATTATCAACGCTGCTCATATCACTGATATACAAGGTAGTTGAAAGTATAAAATGGCCGCCGTACAATATAGTTTTGAGAATGAATTAACGTACATCTGTTGTTGTGATTGTGCGAGTCCATGAAGGTCACCGCCATGGGGTCCTCCGCGTGCAGAGTGCTCTGGTCGGCGTAGCTGCGGTCCATGGCGTTCACCATATGTGTCATTTCCTGGCGCGTTGTTCCGATGGCGTCCTTGCGCTTCTTAGCAAGCTTCCTGTCGGGGGTGAAAAGACAATCGAGTTAAGTCAAATTCAAACACATCTGATAAAATTGGCACCAGCTGGCCTGCAGGCTACTGCTTTACTTTGTCCAATAAAGGAGCATGAAATAAAGCATATTTCCTCACACAGTGGCTAGGGGCGGATTATGATATAATTAATTGCATATATAAGTAGAAAAATGTTTTTTTTTGTTACTAGTTTTTCCACAAATAACTTTGGTGCCTGTCTCTCTGTGTGCTCTATGGCTGCCTGGCGACCAGTCGAGAGTGTTGTCTGTCTTTCGCCCGAAGTCAGCTGGGATAGGCTCCAGCAACCCCCACAACCCTTACGATTAAGATGAATGAATAATCATTTTTGTCACAGGTAAATTCATAAATATAATATAATACACATTGCTACGCTTGAAAATGATTGAGTAAACTGCTTTTCCTGTTTGTTTCTTCCGTTTTGAAAGAAAATTAAACATTACTACAGTCTTGTAGCTATTTTTTTTTACCTATTTTGAGTGTCGTGTTTGTGGCGCGATAGTTCGAAAGGGGTGTTGTCTTCTGTATTTTCTACATTTTCTAAGAAATGGGCAATTCTAATTCTTCAAAACTTTGAACAACCGTATTTTGCATTTATATTAGGTGTTGTCTTTTGCATTAAAATGATTACAGCTTGTATCCATGCTAGAGTAGCATTTTCCAATTTAGGAAAGTCCATCAAACTATTTACTGGGTGCCACAATCTGAGGAAATACAATGTAGCAGGTAAATAGCCAAGCTGTGGACTGCAGGTAGCTGATTCAAGATGCAAAGGAAAAGGAGAAGAAAAGAGGAGAGGAAGAAAAAAAGAGGAAAAGAGACAGGCAAGGATGGCAGATGTTAAATAGTGGATTCCAGCATGTACATAAGGCTCAGCTACAGGACCAAAGGGGACATGGGCGAGAAGAAATAACCTTTGACCTCAGGTTAACCAAAGAAAAGCCCTAAGTGAAAAATACAGCTTTATTGCTGAGATAAAGTGAAAGATTTCTTTATCTGACAGTGGCCATTTGAACACATTGCATTTACAAACACGCTATTGATCATAAGAATTTTGTATAAGGCAAGGCCATATAAAGTACAGCAATATGAAAGGAAAACCTCAGGAGCAATGCATCTTAGCCAGACACCTTACGATTTTTCTTCACCACACAATGAAATAAAGAAGTGTTTGAGAAAGCACAGGAGGAAAAAAAAGTTACAATGAGAGTGCTTCCTGCAGATGAAAAACCAGTGTTATATCTATATAGGGGCGAGATAGTTTTCTCAAGAGTTTCAGCCTATTAAACACAAGTAAAATTGCGACTTTCGAGGACTTTGAGCATGACAAAGCATGCAGGAAAGTTCCGTATCCAGAGCCATAGTTATGTATCAGTTCAGACAACTTACATTCCTAAAAAACGTAATAATTATTGCATTTTTTTTACTGGTGGAGTGACTGTAGAAATTTTACTCACTTAATTTTCATAACTGATGATTTATGCGCATCAGTTCTTTGAAAGTTTTTGTGAAAACAAAGTTTCTTAGTTGTCAGACTGATACCCATATACAGCTCTGATCTCTTCCCTGTAGGTGGGCAGGAAGCATGCTGTTTTTTTAAGTCTTTCTTTTGATTTTAATTTGTTTTTTTACCTTTTTCTTCCCTCAAAACACACCAACGCTGCTGCTTAGGCCACAGACACACAAGACACACCCATATAGCCACACCCACCGCACTGACCAAGTGACACAAACCAGAGTAACAGAAAAATAGAAGACCTACAGAGAGATAGAGATTTTCCACCTAATTTGAATACTCTATCTAAATCAGGTCATTTAAATGAAATAAACATCTGGTCACAGCCAGTGAGAGGCAGCTGGAAGCAGAGGAAACAAGTCGTGTCAATCAGATAAACCACCAGTGTAGCAAAAAACAAAACAAAAGGCCTCCCACAAAAACAGGGTGTAGTGGTTGAGATCCACTGCCAGCAAAGATGTGCGAGTGTCCATGATACCTGTGACTTGATGGGCAGATGGATGGTCACATGACTACATGCACACAAAGAGCTACAAGTCACAAGTGCAGCATTCTTTTTTCAAATTTCAAACACGCTCAGGCCCGTATGGTCCCACTTTGGCCTGCTTTGTGGACAGCTTGAGCCCTTTAGCAAGACGTCTGCATCAGAGCCACTTTGGAGCATGTAGAGGACACCGGGGCTGAGGACAATTCACATTCAGTTCAGTCCTTTGTGATTACATTCCCAGTAGCTTTGTGCATGCTATTTTTTTTTCCATTCATTCATTGCAGCCAAATACTGTGTGCAAAATATTTGAATGCAGAAAAAGCTGGCATGACTGAGGCGGCAGTGAATTGTCCCCCACCCTGGCGGGGCGTCAATGAGGATGGCTTTGGCTGGTTGGTCAAGAGCTGGAAATGTGTGTTTCGTCTTGAAAAAAGTATACTGCATCTTTAAAAAAAAAAAAAAACATCTAGCCACTAATTAGCCCAGTAAGAGATCAGCAGCTGGACACAGCTGATAGTTGGCTCGCTTTGTTTACTTACAGGTAATAAGAGTATGAATAGTAGGTCCTCCTGGGGTTGTGAGCCAATCAGAAAGCAAAGAGACATAATGGTCATGAATATGCAAATGAGGACAATACTGTCCTGTCCCAACCAGCAACAACATAAACAGAAGAAAGCACCTTTGGGTCATGCAAAATTTTCTTTTTTTTCAACACTAAGAGCCCTATCTTTTTAATGTCAGGTTCCAATCTTACAGCAAATTATGAATAAATAAATAAAAGCAACTGCGACTCACAAGAATAATCTCAATAAGATGCTATTTTTTTTGTTCCCCCACTAATACCATCTTTGAAATATTCTAAGTTTCCCTGATCCATCTTCTAGATGACTGACTTAATGTCTAACAAATATGATGTCATAGCTTTTCCATCTTCTCCCACCATTTTAAAGATGCAGTATTGCTCATAGTTGTAAAGCAGGTTTGGTGACAATGGATATTGATCTCCCCAAAGATTGTTTACCAAAAACAGGTGTCAAGATTTTATCAACATTCACATGAATCAAGGAAAATGCAATGAATGCTCACCAACCTTAATCATTTCATGTCCTCACTTGTATATTTAACTTCTTTCAAAGCACTCTGCACAAGACTGAGGTAATACAATTCCAAAAGTATGAACTATAAAAGTATAAAAGTATGTATTTAAATCTCATTATACGTGTATAATGACAATAAAAGCATTCAATTCAATTCGAGGTGTTGCATCTTTTTACACTCAATCTATCTTAATAAAAAGGTGATATGTGGTGTTAATGTATTGTGAGTACATGTGTATGTTAAACAATGCATTACACTTGGTAATACGAACACAAGCTGACTGGTCTATATTTTTAGGGTATACTTATGAGTCTAACATTTTCTTTAAAATGGACGGGCCGCCCAATCAGTTGGTGCGCCCTGTGTATGGACTAAATTCAAAATTTTGTCAATGTTGCTGTATGACCCTGACGCTTGACTGTCTGGGTGCATTTCTTGCTGGGACGCTACTTGCATATAGTGGAAAAGGCCTGACGTGAGCAAGAAAAGAACACTTACCAATAGGAACATAATTACTAAACAATATCGGATTGACTCCCAAAAATGTCACCTCAAAAGAGATATGTTTATAAGGCACAGTTCAACCTGGGAGCTATCTAGAACATGGAAAGTGAGCTGCATCGATGCACCTCAACAAAAACGAGTCCATGATTCGCATGTGGAGGGAGCTGGAAAATCAGCTTCAACAAGTAGAAAAGACAACGCTGAGTTATACAGAGATTGGCAGGGAGCGTCTGTCGAGTTACGGGACGATTTGTGAATGGGTTGTGGATGCCTGGGCTAAAGTTTGACAGATTTAAACTGCAAACCATTTGTTATTCATAAAGGGATGCAGAAGTAAACATTGGTCTTTAATTTACCGTGTTGAGATTGTTTTGTGTATAATTAAATGTCATTCATTTGTGGGGCCTGAAAGACACATTTTTAATTATGTCAACAAGCCAACGGTAAGCGGCATTTTCTTAGCAGTAGTCTATATGTGCCCTGAGATTGGATAAGGAACAGTTCAGGGTGGGCCATGCCTCTCACCTGCAGTCAGTTGGGACTGCACAATGGACTGTGTTGAAAAAAAAATCCCCATTTGTATGTGTACTGTGTGTATCTGCGTTCACTCGCCACATGGTGACGCTCTGCACTTAAGTACTACACCACTCCGGCGCATACACTAATGGCAAATAAATATGTAAATATGGTCAGTATGTTTCAATAGGTTTAAAAATTAAAACCTGTTCATCACATTTGTTTTTTTAAACACCCTGGTGCGATCATGATGCATAGTTAGTAGTATACATGATTGCATTGAATCTGTGCCCTATTAATTACATTGATACAAATCAACACCAAAAGTGACACCATGTCCTAAAGAACATGATAAGATTCTTTTTTAAAGTTATTTGATTTAGTTTTTAGAAACAGCATCGACTATGAATCCCTAAATATAGCTCACACACCAGTCCTTTGGATCAATATGAATCATACATTTTTTGAGTGACTCGTTGTGGACTCATCTGCTTATATTAATGTTTTTACCAGCATATTGATATTGGAAAAATGTTTACTTTTCCCTTTTGCTGTTGTTTCCTCTGTCTACTTAGCAGAAGGTATGACTTTTAGACAATATATTCTTTAAAAAAATCGATTTAAAAATAAATACACAAATAAAAAGATTTCTACAGGGAGATCAACAACATTCATGATGGATGAATGGAATATGGTGTTTCTACAGCAAATGCTGAGACCATCACAAGAGAATGAATTCATAAGCACATTTTTGCCTGTGTGCGTTCTTTCACCTGCACACTTGCACGGTGAGGCGGCGGGAATATTTTGGGGATGCCACTCACCTTTTCTTGACCAATAAGATGGCTACAAGCACCAGCAGGATGAAGACGAGCACACCGGCGCTGATGCCGGCAATCTTCACCACACGGTCCGTCTGTTTGGCGGGGTCAGGGATGACTTCGGGCTCCTCTGTTGCACCTTTACCATAATGAGAAGATCAGTCAAAACTTCTTATTCAACTCCAAAATATTCATAATAGTTTTAATAGAAACAATTACTTCATTCATATTCAAACAAAGGTGTCTTTATAAGAATAACTATTCTGCAAACAATAACGAGAAACCCAGAAAATGGGTTTAGAACAAAGTAAACACTACGGCAAAGAACGTTGTTGTTATCCTGTTGATCACAAAAGCATAAGGCGGTTTTGATGCTTCTAATCTCTATTTAGTGATCTCATAACACCAGAATAGATTGTATTGAAATGTGAGAACATAAGTGTATTACAATAATCCAAATAATCCAAAATAAAGACAAGCGCAAAACTAGATTTCATGCCGCGTATCCGTCGAACTCTAATCCTCTTCCAATGCCAAATATCAACAAGATAAACATAATCGCTTGTTCTTTCATCTGCTTCCCTGTTTGTAAGCATATTATTTGGCTATAAATTTTGTTCTGATGCAGAGATCTCTGGAAAATGATCAATCTGACCCCGCAGCATTATGCAATGTTATTATTTGACTATAGTATAAACTGTACTGGATAAGATAAACTTCAACATGCAGTGTATTTTTCTGATCCTTTATTATTTGGGAGCTAGGTAGTAACTTCTTTTGATTTATCGAAACAATAATTGTGGATTTACAGATGATTTAGGCATATCTGGCGTCTTCACAGTATGGTATATTCCATCGGATAAACACTTATCCTATGTTATATTAGTCTATAGCCTAAACTTTCCAGTTAACTACATTCTGATGAAAAGAAATAACTATGGAATATTAATAGATAGCGACATGAATAAAAGATCATTTTTCAAATTAAGGTCTGTGACCTTTCTTGATGGTGAAACAAATTGTTTCAATGATGAAAAAAAGTCTGAATGTATGTATTACTAAATTATAAAAATGGGGAAGTGTACATCTTGTGAAAAAGTTTCAGATGATATCTATTATATAATAATTGTTTTGTATTTAATAGACTTAAATGGAGATAGAAATTATAAGTATACATTTTTCATAGTGCCCTGTTTGTTATGACATTTTTTTTTAACCAAGATTAACATTTAATTACAGTAGTTGATTTGCTTTAAAATAGTTCCTTTTATGCATTTTTAGAAGGTAGTTTATGTTCTGTTTTAAATACACAGCATATATTAGCAATTTTATCCAAATTGTGGGATAAAATAAACATTATAGTATGCTTAAAATAGATGACTTCGGTAACCCGGTCACAGCAGGTTATGGTGCGACTAATAGAGACAAGAGTAAAGACAACAATAAAAAACACAATTTAGAAGGTTCCTAGTATGACCTCATAACGCCGGCAGTAGCTT
The DNA here is from genome assembly GCF_051989625.1 of Stigmatopora argus. Lineage (NCBI taxonomy): Eukaryota > Metazoa > Chordata > Actinopteri > Syngnathiformes > Syngnathidae > Stigmatopora > Stigmatopora argus. The sequence continues at coordinate 7,707,200 of NC_135405.1, read as the reverse complement.
TTAATTCCTATAGAATATTATCCAGGTCAGTACACTAAAACTCACACATACTACATACAGTACACACGGAGCAAAATGTCCCTGAGGCAGTGATGACAATACACAATAGCCAAGATGACCTAATAGGACCACCAACACTTTAATTCTCCTTCCCGGATGCACGCTTCAGCGGGCGTACACTTGCAGACGGGCAAAGAGAGAAAGGAAGGGACAGTTGTCTGACCTCTATGACCATTAGTGTGCCTTTCTCCCTTGTCACTGCGTAAAAATTTCAATTCTGTCACTTTGCTCCTATTTCCAATTCACCAGGCTACACAAGAAAGGGGACAAATGGCCTATTTAAGACACACAACCACCAGTAAACACTTGCAATATGAAGACGTTGGTAACATGAACTCCCCTGATTGTCCTCCTAACTTGAACAAAAACAAGACACCATACAAAATGGAACTGAGCCCCCACTTGGGGCCTAACAGTATTCTTTGCATGAACTTTCCTGTCTGGCACCTGATGCAACTATATGAGAGGACATAATTCAAGATTTTAATGGATTGCTCTCATGCACACACTCTGAATTACTCTAACACAACCACAAATATGTTTTTCCCAATCATACTGTCAACTAACAACACAAAAAAACAATCTAATACACAGTACTACAACACTTTAAAACCCTGTTGTAGGGATGCACATACCCCCCCATAGACTACTATGGGGTCTGTGACTACAAGAAGAATTCCTGCTAGTCAAAAGGCAAAGGTCCAATTGCCAACATGGTGACAAAAGTCACACTCACTATTGGCCTGGCTGTAATAAGGTCCAGTAGGCGGTTGCTCTAACTTGAGACAGTTAAGGAACCGAAAACAAGTCTAATTCATGGAATTGCAAGATGGAAGCATTCCCTATCACCTGGGAACTGCTATTTATTGTAAAAAAAAAATGCATTGAATTAAAACATTTGGGGGTGCATTTAAAAAAAGCTGGATCCCGACAACAGATGAACAATAATAACTGTACAAGGAACCTTGTGACTTTTTTAAATCAGTCTTTTTGGTCCATAACTCGGCCGTTATGGAACACCAAACTAAATCCGCTTTAATGATTCATTCTGCGGCCATTAAGGCTTGATTGTACTCGAAATAATGTCCTTTTTTACAGTCTAGTTTAACAATCCTTCAAGGTCTAGCAGGGCAGAACCAGGTCTGTGAGTTCATTGGGGGATGACAATATTCTTTTTTTTAAATTGCTATCACAATTGCTGTGTGCAGCAGCTTGACCTTTCCAGTTAGACATTTAGATAAAATAAATTCATGTCTTTTAAAAAAACAAAAACAAAAAACGCAACAGACTATACTCTACTCTTTCCTCAAAACATCTATTGTGTGTATTTTCCAAAGCACCTTTTAGAACCAGTGTATTAGGGTGTCAAACATATGGCCATGGATAAACAACCTCACATCTAGACGGCCAGCACGCTGATCCGCTGAACATGCATACATACACACTGACACAAATACATTTCTCTCTCTCTGGCATTATATCTCGTGATGCGGATCTCTGCTCTTATGGAGCACTCCGGTGGCTAAGAGGATGATGACTTGTTAATACACTTCACAAAAATCTGTTATTAAAAAGAAAAAAAACCTTAAGAGTAAGAGAAAAACATCTAAATGCACCCATTTCATTTTGTTATGAATCAAATACTATTAAAAACATCATGATGGCACTATATAGTATATGTCTTACCTTTGGTAGCAAGCCTCAAACACTGGGTTTTTGTTTCCTAAAGGTAAAAAAAGATGTACAAAAAGAAAGCAATGAGCTATTGTACCAAAAACAACGTATTGAGAATTTACATATTTTGTGAAAAGAGTTTAGAGAACCTAAAGAACTGCTTGACATTATAAAAATTGCAACGAAGGTCAGTTCTAACATGAAAAACAGTACACACAGGCGTAGAATGGTTTTGGCATACCCCAGAAGGTCAAACTTTTGCAAGCCACTTTATACTGAATGGGAGACCAATGGGAAAATATAGTGGCATGAGTGTTTACCCGCTCAGTGCTGCTAACAGCTTGAAGATAGATGTTGTAGTTCTTCCTAGGAGCCAATGGAGGGTTCCAAAAACCCTAGGGATTAAAAAGCAATTGACGGTCAAACAACAGTTTTTCACTTCGGCATTCCCAAATGTAGGCACCCCCACCAAATAAATATGTGGGTAAACAGAACGAGACATGCCTGGTATGTCTTGTTGTCTCCAACCGTGAATGGGAGGGGCTCAGGGAGATTGCTGGGTGACAGTTGAGCGGCATAATAATAGGGGGATCCACCAGTAGATGCACTGTGATAAGAAACTGGAACCTGGATGAGAGGATATGGAGTAAAACATCAATATACTGTACATACAAAGATATATCTCAATCATGCTGACCATTTAATAAATAAAAACATTCTTATTGTATTGTAGTTGTTGTTATTTACCTCAAAACAGTCAGATGAAGCTTGGCGACGTGTTCTACGTGGATTTACTTCCTCCACTACTATCTGGTATGCACTGGGAAATAAATAAATGAGATAAAAAAGAATACCTTGAAGTATATAATTTGTAGCTGTTTAACTGTACTAAAAATTACTTTATTTATGAACTTATGGATTTAAAATGCGATACTTATATCATAAGGAAAAGCTCTTAAGCTTCATTACATTGTTTCAACTGCTAATCCTGAAAAACCTTTACAGTTCCTCTGCAAATCTAAATGTGTATTTTTTTTATTGGACCACGTGTGCTTATATTTTGTGGTATGCATTATTACCTTATAGGTGCTCCCTTAGCCTGTGCAGGTTTCAGCAGAACAGTAATGGTTGTTGCAGTTTCATTTAAAAAGGCTTCTGATCCATCATACTCTTCTATAGTTGGGGCTAAAGGCAGATGGCACATTTACATGGCAGTGATATAAAACTAGTATCTTTCTGTTTTATGATACAGAACTTATACATGGATCAATAAAAGTAATTCCTACCCGAGATATTAGTAGTCACATTCAGAGTGGTTGCAGGACCAAATCCCTTGGAGGTGGATGCTCGAATGGAGAGCTGGTAAGTGACCCCTGGGTGCAGCTGTGAGAAGAGGTGATGGGTGGTGTTGGAGGGTAGAGGCACCATGAGTCCAGGCCGCTGCAGGGGCACCGATGGATCGAAAGAACGCAGACCGCTGTAGCCAATCTGAGGCGGTGGAGAGAGGGAAACACGCAGAGTTCCATTGAGCTGTAAATATACTAATACATCTTTATAATAGGTCTAGTTCTTTTTTTCCTGATAACTACCTCATATTGTATGATTATTCCATTGGGCTCAGATGGTTCTTTCCAGTAAAGAAGAATTCTATCTTCAAATGGTGTGGCTCTCACAGACTGAGTGGGAACTGGACCTGGAACTGTAAAGGCAAAGATTTAAAAAAAAAGTGCTACTAAATTGGTATGAAATGAAAAGTGGCTTTTGAGAATTGTATGCTTTTTGTACACTTTTCATGGACCAAAAGTCAAAAGGTAAAACAGTGTAGTGTGTACGCTACCATGTTTTATCTATCTCTTTGTTATTTATGGGCAGATCCCACTGAAATTTAGTGGCTAGATGTCTACGATGATCCCCTATTTTTATAACAGGGCTAATTAAATTACTGTGGATCTATTGTTGCCTGTCGTTAAGGAACTTGCCATGCCATTGTTATTTTACAGATATTTCTATAGACAAAATGACAATCTCACCATCTTCATCAGTTTGGATGATTGTTTCATCACTCTCCTTTCGTCCTTCTGGATTGGTCAATATCATCTTCAGACTGACGTTGGTATAAGGTGGTAGATTTCCTACGATATGGCGAGGTGCTGCAAAAAAGATAAGCGGACTATGAGAACATGCGAAAAATGGTCATGCAGGTCAATCAATGTAGGTTTTTAGACGGACAGTGTAATAAAATTAATCTAACTTTCAATTCCTACTGAGTTACTGTCTTTCACTACATGCCAAAACTTCAATCTTCCTTCACTTAGACCTGTGAGCCTCAAGTAACTGAACAATAGCGAAATAAATTAGAACTTTTTTGAATGCTGAAAATGACTCCCGCACAACATTACAAACACATTTGAATGCATGAAGTGGTGGAAAAAATGTTTTGGGATAGTAAGCGTCAAGTTGAGCGTGTACCTTTCGGGTCCATGTCCAGACAGTCAGCCTTGCTGTGATTGTTAGCAGTCATATAGTGGTAGCAGATGGTGACGTTAAAGGTATGACAGCGGGTTATGTTGTAACCCAATGATTCCCAGTCCACCGCTATCAGACGGGACCGGGTCTCGGCGATCTTTAGTCTCTTTGGAGTCCGCATGGGTTCTGTGGAGAAACGTACATTGAGTGAAAATAAACCCCAAAAAGATTATGAAAAAAGGCCACTGTCTACAATATTATGGTTGTCACTTTAGTTGCTACGATTAGGGCAGCACAGTATGTACGGATACAGTAAACTAACATGTGTTTTATTATTATAGGCAAAGCTACAATGTCTATCAATCAACCTCCCAGGACCTGCCATCCTGTTACAAGTAGACCTTTATTTAAAACACAGCTTTTCAGCAGGGGTTAAAAGACAATTTATCGTTTTGACAGTTCCTGACATTAATTAAATTACGCTAGGAAAACATTTGTAATGTAGATACTATTGGTAAGTGCATTGTGATTGAAGAAAATCATAACATGTCATGTGCGTTTTCCTCGTCAGATTGTAACCAATCTAAATTTGTGTCTCTTAAATGGTTCAAAAGACAAACCTCCTGTTAATTGGAGAAACCGGTTTTCTCCGTCCATTCAATTCATGTCATCCATTTTTAGAGGAGACAGTACAAGGACAAAACTTGTCACTTTTGTTGAAAAGCCATTATCTGTCCGTCGCTCAACACACAAACAAGACACATCTTTGACACACTGTTATTTCCCATAAATATGTGCTCGTATGTGTGCCTGGAGCCATAACTCTGGTTAATCTTGCTCAAAGTGTGTCTCTCAGTTTTGGGGCAATCTTTGGTTGACCTAAGATTAGGCTTGCTATTGTTTATTGCTTTGTATTGGCAAAGTCTCCGTGACAATATTGTAAATCAGTGTAATCTCCTCTGAATTGTACGTCTTACATACAAACCCTCCGTGCCACTGATAAGAATGCATTGTCAAGGGCAAGACTCCCCTCTTTCTCAGACACACAGACACGGCTACTGTAGTTTGACATTTAGATTTAAATGACTCACTAATAGAAACACATAACGGCGTGAGGAAACAAATAGATAATAAAAAAGATGGACATGAAGGGAAGAATACATCTATGCAGGTAATTTTAGACTGTGAAAACACCATTGCCGGTACATGTGAAAAGCTATTCATGAATAGATGACACTTAAATAGTTGACTCTCCTTTGTATCTGTGCCTGTCTGTCATTCCTCCTCCATTTCTTGGCTTCTTTTGTCAAAATCAATAACAAAAAAAACATCTGATGCAGCGTTCACTGATGCTTATTTCATTCAAGGCATAAAAACTTTCCTTTGTTCATTTTTTTCTTCATTAGATTCCCTAACAACGTCCCAGTAGATGTTAATGGTTGTTGTTTTTAGTGTCTATATTTATTTGATTTTTCTTTTATGTTCCCTCAAACCATTTACACTCCACTGGCATCCCAAATGAATGTGTGTGCCACTGTTATAGTTAGGTACAGATAAAATGGAATAAAAACATATTCTATGCACATCTGGCCCTCATTGGACTGTTTGTGATGTATTTTGGGTCAAAGTTTCCAAACAAAAATGCTACCCGTTTTATGTGATACATTCATTATCTCATATTTTGTGAGTTTTAACAGCTCAGATGTCATGAAAGGCTTCTAAAATAAACTGTCTTTTAAAAATTGCACACCCACACACAGAAAGAAGCACAGCAGTTCGAGACATATGATGATTTTGCTCTCATTTGAATTTGAGTTTGTACTTGGTTCATGTTGGGTTCACACTTGAGCTAATGTGAACCCATGTACAAGAGTTCATTTGAACCCGCATCCAAAGTGATGTTGTTTGGTGCGCAACGACAGTTTGGATCAGAGCGCTCAAAGTTGAGTTCCTTCTAACCAAAATCCCGCTTATTTTCCAAGACATAATGAAGCTCATGCATGAATATTTACTCAAAGGAAGAAAAGAACCAAGTCATTTAAGAGAGAAAATTAAACCGAGGCAAAGGGGAGCAAAGGAAAGATAAAGGGATCGTCAAAATGGGAATGGGGGATGAGGGGAAAGTAAGACAACAGGAGGAGGGACGCGGAGAGACGATAACTCATCTGGAAGGGGGCCAAAGTCATACGGGACCTGGTCCAATAGAAAACCACAGAGGCTGCCTTGTCCCTTTCCCCTCCTCCGGTAAACAGACAAACGGTTGGATTCATGTTGGAACTAAAAAGGCTTTGTTCTCCACAGTCGGGAGCTTTGAAAAACAACAACAATACCAATAAACACCCAACAATAACACCAAGGACGGCGAGCGTCATATCAGCCAAACCCAGAGGTTGGTATTAAACAACCTAAAACAAAGCCGGTGGAATGAAACTAAATGAAATGGAAGTAAACTAAGGGTAGAAAATAAATCTCAACATGAACCACAGGGAAAAAGGATGCATGCAGCCAGAGGCCTCTTGAATAAAAATGCTTTTGAAGAAAAACGGGTGTGAGGATAAGAGTGGGAGGGAGTACGGAAGGTTGACTTAAGATGCAGCTAAATCCAAGTTAATCTGTCCAATTAGTTCTTGGTAATCCTTCCACTGTCATGAGGAAGAAACAAAAGTGATTCATTCCATTTCAGTGGGCCTAAAAGATGCAAATTTTCACTTACAAGCTTTGTGCAACATCTGCCTCGACACAGGTTAATTATATTTTGTGTAATTAGGACGACCACAAGAGTTCAAGACATAGTAGAATGACTCACCAGAGATCAAAAAGCAAGTACAAAAAATGCTCTTTTATCCACTAAAAAACACTTAGTTGATCTTAGATGTATTTTCTCATAAAAGAGCATCTGGACAGTTTTAATTGCGTCAGCAGAAAATGGCTTGTAGTCAGTCGGAAGCGTATTCGGTGGCTGAAGTGAAAATTGAACTCCTACTTTTTCCAAGGGGCTTCTGCTAAAAGAACTCCTTTTGTGTGGTTGCCATATAGTATGTGTTCGTGTGCAGAGATATGAGACTGCACTTCCGTTTTTCCATTAATCCATGTGATGCTGAGCTTGTGCATCAATAGCAAAAATACTGTGACTCCCTGTATGTTTTCCTGTGTGCCCGTGTGTGAGTGTGTGGCAATACCTCCTAATATGAGTGTCTTTGTGCTTGTGTGTTTAAAAAAAAAACATTTTCAGACTGAGGCATTTTGGAGGTTCAGCCTTTTGGATTAAAAGCTACTTCATCAACCACAAACTCTTCACTCCGACTCTATTATTTTTCACTCTTCAGACAAGTGTAATAAATCACCACAGAGGGAAAATCGAGAAAAGTGGCAAAGGGGGGGAGAGGACGAAAAAAAAGAAGCAAAAGAAAAAAGTGGAGAGAAGATACAATAATTATACTACCATCTCAACATCTGTGATGACTGCATGGTATTAGCATAATTGGTATTGGATTCAGCTTTTTATATAGCATAGTATTTGATCTGTGTGTATTTTGCATGCATTTTCTTTTCAGGGTTTGTGTTAAATATTCAGTAAACTACAGGTGGTGGGATCAGACAAACTTAACCAAACAGAGGAGGCAAAGGCATCATTACCATTTAAATAACATTTCTAGTGTTCCGTGTGGATCGGAAGGCACAAGCACAATTCCACATCAAGGTGTGTTTGTGTGCATTTGTTTATATGTGCACAAAAAAAGGTGTGACATCATTTTAGTATTTATCGTAAGTCAGAGAGCATGCTGTTTTGCATTTGGAATACACTCCTTAGTTTCATGTTGGCTTTCTAGATGTTAAATGCCATGTGATGACAATTGTAGCACATTAATGCTCATGTGGATTGAGAAATATTTTTTAAGTCGACTTCAATCAATCATTCACATCTTGATGTGGATGGAACCACGTGTGGTGGAAAATCAAAATATTGCACAATTTAACATGGTGTAGTCCATAGTTGTCAAAGTGGTGGCCCGGGGGCCAAATCTGGCCCGCCACATCATTTTGTGCGGCCTGAGAAAGTAAATAATGAGTGCCGACTTTCTGTTTTAGGATCATGAAGATTATAGATGTATATTATATTTCCTGATTTTCCACATTTTAAAATCAATAATTGCAATTTCAATCCATTTTTTTCTTTCTTTTTAGTTCAAAAAGCATTTTGTAAAATTTAAAAATAAATCTATAAAAATATGTTCTGTTTTCCACTTTAATATTGAACATAATTTAAAAATTATTTTGGTTCCTTTTGGAATGACATTTTTTAAAGAGTTTTCCCTTACTAAGAAATATAAAAGCTCAAATAAACATTTAGATCTAAAAAAAACCCTGACTATTTATGGCTTTTTATCCATTTCTATTCATCTATTAATATCTACATATTATATCCAAAATGGTCCGGCCCACATGAAATGGAGTTGACGTTAATGCGGCCCGCGAACCAACCCGAGTTTGACACCCTTGCTGTAGTCTGTCACTAACTGTCTCTAACACAAAGTGAATTAATAAATATGTTATATATTTGCATAAAAACCAACTACCCGATAATTTTGTAGCAATTACAAGAAAATAATATCCATGTTATCCATATGCAGATTATCATGGGATTATCTTTGGTTAAAAGATGTAATGCAGGGTAAAAAAAAAAACTAAAATTGAAGATCTATGCAAGTAGAAACCATATTTGAACCGAGGACCCTGTTATCCAGTTAAATACTGCACCTCTCAGCTATAAGTGTCTCCACAATCTACACAAATCTCTTCTACTTAAAGGACAAAGGGGTTCATTTCAAGTGAAATCTATTACTCTGTCCCGTGCTGATAGAATGATATGCAGACTTTGTGTCGATTACAATAACCATCTGTCACACAAACCTAAGTGAGAAAAAAATTAATTTTCAGGCCGTCCCAAAGAAAAACTATTCAATACACCAGTTCCTTGGAAGAAGTCCCTCACTCTCACTAAACATAAGCAATAACACGCGTGCACACGCGCGCTCGCACAAGCGTCGGTGGCGGACATCAGTCAAGCCCTGCAGTTATGAATTTTCATCTCTTTTTCATTTTCCTTCACAAGTTTCATCACTCCCCCATCCCTCTCGGCGCGTGCGCGCTTTCACTCCTGTGTATTTTCATCATCTCCTATCATTGCCGCCTCATTCTGTTTCTCATTGCTTTTCTTCTAAGTCTCCCTCGCTCTGTCCTGCTCCCCCAGGCCAGCTGTGTTTTTATTTCACACGTTTATTTCTACAAATGTCAGACAGAGTTTGTGCCCTCTGTCTATTGATCCACCGAGAGAATAATACAAGATGAAGAAAGGAAAGAGAGTGAAGGAGTGAATGACAAAGCTGGAGCAAGTTTAACAGAGACTAATGAAAAAAATGTTCTTAATTTTTCCATTTTTGGATTTGGGAAGGGCATATAAAGCTTCATTTTAAATGATTTTTTTAAAGTGTCTTATTTACAGTTTATAGTTTCCACATTCATTTCTTTGTCAATTACAACTTTTGTCGCATGCAAGCCGAAGTCCTGGGTGGAATTCTTTTATGCCCTTTGCCTCTAGTGGACTCCTCCGCATGATGACTTCCAGCCAAGACAAACCATGTTTTACTTTAGTTGAAATAAGGAATATCATTTGACTGAAATATGCTTCTCTCCGCATACACACGCGTAGAACCCTACTGAAGCACATATGTCAATCAAGATAATAATTTGTACAATTGTGACAAATCGGAGGTTGGTGTCATTGAAGAACAATTGTAGGCCGAGTGTCAGGCCAAGAAAAAGACAGAGTCAAAATAATCAAATATAATTTCGTAAATTAACCCTTTACATCACATGTGTCAAAGTGTCGGCCCGGGGGCTAAATCTGGCCCGCTGCATCATTTTGTGTGGCCCGGGAAAGTAAATCATGAGTACCGACTTTCTGTTTTAGGATTAAATTAAAATGAAGAGTAGAGATGTATATTAAATTTTCTGATTTTCCCCCATTTAAATCAATAATTGTAATTTTTTAATCCATTTTTTCTGTTTTTAGTTCAAAAATCATTTTGTAAAATCTAAAAATACAAAAAAAGCCAAAATAGACATTGTTTTAGATCTATAAAAAAACTGAATATTCAGGGATTTTAATCCAGTTCTTTTAATCAATTTATAAAATAAAAATCTAAATATTATATCTAAAATGGTCCGGCCCACATGAAATCGAGTTGACGTTAACGCGGCCCACGAACCAACCCGAGTCTGACACCCCTGCTTTACATGAACATAGCTTTCGTTAATTCCTACCTGCACATTTGGTCCGCGTAATGAGAGGCGGTCCAGCTTTGCCTGTTCCCCCCTCTCCTGGTCGGGTAAGTAAGACTCGGATCTCGTACTCGGTGTCGGGGTCAAGATGCCATAATTTATAGTTGGGGGAGTTGACAGCGTGAGTCTCAATCCAACTGCCTGACGTCATGCGGTACTCCACCTTCAGACAATTCATATTCAGTTATCAAACATCATCCTAAAAGAGATTTCATATATAAATATATCCTGCGCATGAGTGTATACAATGAGACCCAGAATAACTTTGACAGTTAGTACACACCTCTTTGAGTATAATGGGACCATCTCCAAATATGGAGTTAGCATTGAGCTGAATCAGCAGGTAGGTAGGCCCAACGCCAAGCAACTGGGGTGGGGCTATGGGGTGTGGAGGCTCTGGGGGCGAAAAAAACAATGAATAGAATCAACATTAAAAAAAACCTTCAGGGACTCACATGGGAATGATAACACACTAAAAAAAGGCAACAAAAGGAACAGCATTGTCTAGAAATATACTGTAGTCACAGTGATAAAAAGGTGTAGGAAAAGTGAAGCATAATTTAAACAAAGGAAACCTTGATAAAGCATGTAGACCCCCAAAAGCAATCTCTTTTCATGATTGTTTAAAAATGTGCTTTTTATGCTTTTATTCCTGAGAATTTCATACAATTCATCCATTGCATATTTGCACTAAGATATAAAATAAAAGAATATATCGACCAACCATCAATATTGGACTGTTTTTGGGGGTAATATTGTAGGAACCATGCCAAACAAGTTAGTTTTCATCATGGTCAATTAAATATAAAACGTCTGCTTGTGATCGATCTGAATTTTTAGAATCACCCAGCCCTAGTCAGCATGTGTAACGTACTTCATTAAATTAATACACCCTCCTGTATTACCTTATTCTCACAATGATGAATAATTTTTGTTTCGATGTTGCCAAGGATGCAAAAGTAACGTCTCTTGTGATCAAGTGACGGTTCACTGCCTTGTCAAACATTTGCTCAGACAGTTCTGATTCAAACTTTTAGGCTTTAGGGGATGAACATTTTGAACACCTGAGCCTGACGAAACCATTGGAACAATGCCTTCCCCTCATTAAAACAAATCGAAGGTGAGAAAAAACTATATAAAATTCAGAACAGACTCAACAATGAGTGATATAATGGTACACGTTAAAATGGATATTGGATGAACTGAAGTGTTGTGAGACTTGGACCTCTATCTCCATGCTTTTTAGAGATTAATTTCAGGCCTATACCTCGATTCATTCTCTCCTAATAGTAGTAATATCATGCTACATTGTATTTTATAAAGCGCTGTATCGCATTGCCGAACATAATTTGGATTTATTTTCAAACGGCAGCTTGTAGATGTGATGTTTTATGCATCGCTTCGTTTGCCTGGCATGGTGTACAAGTGCATTGAATTATAATGATCATAATATTAAAGCAAGCACAACTTTTTGAAGATGCAGCTCATCAAAAGACAGTCTACCTTCAGTAGAAGGCGTTGGGAGTGCTTTGAACAAAAGTAGCTGTTAGAAAAATGATGAAAAAAAGATTTATTCTACCTATTTTAAGTGGTGGTAAAGCAAAAAAAATGCATCATCCAATGTAATGTGCCTTTAGAAAAGGTAATAATGCTCAACTTTGGACTGGCAAGGAGTAAATATTTTAAATCGTCTTTCTAATGTTTCTTATATTTGTGGGTGTAGTATTAGATATATTAAATACATATATGGGATTAAAAAAAACATTTTTAGTACCCTGTTGTTAGGGATTGTACTCTACTTGATAGTTCAAGTTAACATTTTTAGTACTATTTTTTCGTTCATTTTCTGTATCGCTTATCCTCACAAGGGTCAAAGGGGGTCCTGGAGGCTATTCCAGCTGACTTTGGGCAGCAGGCGGGACACACCCTAAATTGGTTGCACAAGGAGACGGACAACCATTCACGCTCAGGCTCAACTAGTCTATGATGAGAGGAAATCGTAGTACCCGGAGAAAACCCACATAAGCCCGGGGAGAATATGCGAAATCCATTCTGGAAGCTCAGGAACTGGGATCAAACCCTTGAGCTCAGAACTGTGAGACGGGATACTCGGACGTTTCGTCAAAAGACGTTTGGTCCCCGGACGTTTGGTCGACCGGACATTTGGTCGACCGGACGTTTGGTCGGCCGGACATTTGGTCGATCGGCCGTTTGGTAGAACGGGCGTTTGGTAGAACGGACGTTTGGTAGAACGGACGTTTGGTAGAACGGACGTTTGGTAGAATGGACGTTTGGGCGCCGGGTTGTTACTGTTGAAACCAGCTCTCAAAATTATAATCATGAGAGAGAGAGAGAGAGAGAGAGAGAGTGGGTTTAATATCTAAATATCTAATATCAAAATATCAACAGTAAACTCTCTGTCATAATTTGACAGCGAGCGAACCCAGCGACCAAACGTCTGTTCTACCAAACGTCCGTTCTACCAAACGTCCGGTCGACCAAACGTCCGGGGACAAAACGTCTTTCGACGAAACGTCCGGTCACGGTGAGACCGACACACCAACCACTCATCCACCGGGCTGCCCTTATTAGTACTAAAGATCCCAAAATACAAATATTTATAATTACCTCTTGCACACATACATATGCACCTAGATCTCACATTCAGTAAATCAAATAGCTTCTATCTGTATCTCTCACTGTCTTTATGATGCCACAGAAAAATCTGATTGTTCTGCAACCCTATCATAGAAAAATCTTATTTACATAGTGTGTTTGGGTTCATGGTGGCAACACTTCTCTTAATAACATGGTGCAGTACCGTCACATCTCTCTTCCACATGTGCATATGAATGTTTGTTTGTTTGTGTTACAGTTCTTTTGAATGTGTATTTGAGTGCGGCTGTCAGGCTAAGAAGATCTTTTTAGTGTCACATGAAACACTGTAGTTTGACAATATGCTGCCTTGAATTCAAATAATGAAGGTTGAAACTAGTTGGGAAAACTAATGACGTCAGCAATGTGCCAGCTTGAGACAGCATCAAATAAAACCAACATGGGAAAAAAAGTGGGAAGTGAAAGCAAAAAGATCCATGCATTAAAACAGTTTAATCTGTAAGTTTGTATGTCAATGAAAAAAATAAACTAGATTTTAATCTAAACCATAAATAATAGACATAAAAATAAAACAGTAAGATGTTTATGTGGGTCGTGCGACTCCAGAGAACCGAGTGCTGAAGTCGTCTTCTTGTTTTTGATTTCCAGACTTTCTTTTTCAATTATTTGACATTTGTACAGCTGACCTAAAAATTTAACAAATCATCAATGGTGTTGATGTGATGAGTTGGGTTTGTTGTCACATTTGTTTGTATTATTAATCATGCAAGAATCAGTTTTTGGGGTCGCATGTAAATGATAGTAAACAAATACTGGTGAAATGTCAAATTTGTGTTGACTCTGACACAAAAGAAATGCTTTGAGTAGAGTTTTCTTTCCTTTTTTCTCTATATATATTTGATTGATTCCTCTGGCACTCTTTTTGTTCTTAATCCTCATCTCATTTTATTAAATTTTAAATTAAATTCTTATGCAGAGCAAATTTGCCTTTAACTAATGTTATATTCTAATTTTTCACTCTAAATTCATCCCGATCGTATTTTATTGGCTTCCCAATAAGAAGAAAAAAAATGAATATTAAACCCACATTTAAAAAAACAGCAAACAATCATTTTAAGCAAGTTAGAAAAAAAGAAAGGATTGTAAAAAAAAATGCAAAAGTCAATCAATAATGAAAAGATAATAATAATACATTAAAGGAATGAAAAAAATGCATCTGAAGGAAAATATTAAAGCAGGAATTTTTTTTAAACTGAATCAATAAATAGAAGAAGAGGCAACATTTCAGGGCAAAATACCTCAACTAAAATGAATGTATTCAGCACTTTCAAAAGAGAGCAAAACCTGAGGTTAAAAACAAAGAAAGTAAGGAAAAAGCTCAAATTGGCAAAGAAGGAAAAACAGCTCGAAGCATTGGTGACTTGAGCCTGGTAGGCACTGGCATTCTACGTCAGTACACTTGTCAATAAAGTTTAGTTTTCACAAAGCGTAGCTGACATAATTCCGGATGCACTGGAGGACATTGGACCTCCAAAGCAAGAAAGGATGTGTGCAAAGTAGTGATGATCACCAACCACAGAAAGCAAAGGTTCTCTATGCACTCTCGAACCACCTGAAGCCATAACTGTCACTACCACTTGGATGAGTAATGTAAGCCCATTTGAGATCAAAACAGTAAAAACAACATTTAGAAGCGGCCCAATACAGGTTTAGCACAGCTGTACGTGCATGCATGTGACAGTAATATTGGAGGAGCTTTTTAGGCCATGGATTGTGTATAATGCAAGTTGGCACCGTGGTGAGTATGTGTGTGTCATGATGATGTGCCCTGTCACAGTAGGAACCAGAGGGCAAGGCTTTATTAGAGCTGCACTCTGACAAAACAACTACTGACACACACCAACATTTATTTTACAGTGTGTGTGTGTATATATATATATATATATATATATATATATATATATATATATATATATATATATATACATACATATATACACATATGTATATACATATATATACATATACATATATATATATATATATATATATGTATATACATATACATATTCATACATATATACATATATATATATGTATATACATATACATATTCATACATATATACATATACATATATATGTATATATATATACATATATATACACACATATATATACATATACATATATATATATATATAAATATATATATATATATATACATATATATGTATATATATACATATATATACACACATATATATACATATACATATATATATATATATAAAAATATATATATATATATATATATATATATATATATATATATATATATATATATATATATATATATACACACATACACACATACTGAACACACCCACTAACCAGATTCTTTGACTTTCTTATGACTTCGAAACATGCCTCACGGAGGGCTACATTACCATATTATTTTTTTCCCCTCTTCTGTCCAATTTAAAACATTTTGAAATGTTTTTTTCCTCATGAATGGCAACATTTCCTAACCTTTTTGCCTACTGTTAATGAGGCAAAAGATTATTTACCTGCATATTTCTATTCTATATCATGGGGCAAAAAAAACCTACTTGCTATAAGTCTATTTGTGAGCTAAATTTGATGAATAGACGTGGAAAAGCTGCCAATAAAATGATTTGCTAACAAAGATCTTTGTTCTGCCTGCTTGCCAAAGACAAACGCATCTCCACAGGGGTGACATGTGAATCCCAAGTCAGAACTCCCATCATGCATTTGTGCCCGTAAAAATGTGTTCTGGGCTCTGATCTTGATAGACACCGGGCCGCGCACACACAAACAGAGGTGGGGGGTGCAGATAATGGAACATCTCTGTCATCTACATAAATATCTGTGGACTGGGCCTGTGTGTACCTCCTAGGAGGCAATCTCACAGTCACCCAGCGGACCACTTGCAGACACTGGAAATGAAAGATAGATCGATGTCCCACTGCTGAACATTTTCAATGTATACAAGTCATATCTGGAACCGCACCTGCTTTCTTTTCGTCTGTTTTCCCAGATTAGCATAGATTCATTTCACAAAGCCTAATTTCCCCCAACTCCCTCAGCAGATTTCACAAAGGGATGTATATTTAAATGCGGGATGAGTATTAAAAGAAAAATACCCAGCATAAACGCAGTGTTAATGCAGCTTAGTTCTTCTGTCAATATAAAGTATATATGATCCGCATAAATATTAAAATTGCATATATTTTAAGAGGAATGTTTTTTTCCCCAATACATTCATTGCCCTCTGCTTTTACGTCTGTTTTTTTTAAATAAATAAACATGAAGTTGCTCCCCTTCAACATTCCCGCAAGCTACCATAATTTTTTGTGATACCTTTCACACATCCAGATGAGATTCATATATACTCATTTTTGTGGTTGCTTATACTCCTCAGAGATGCTTGCTTATGCATCCATTCACAGCTTGATGTCAAGCATAAAATGCACCTGCAATGCAACACATTAGAATCTGCATGTATTTTCATCATTATTGTCACATCTATAAGGATGGCATTCAATAATTGGAAAGCAGGCGCCTGCTGTGTCTCACTTTCCCTTTTAAGGGGATAAACAAAAGAACACTATTCATGCAAAAGATCAGAAATATGCATGTTTTTCTAACAGTTTGTGGATAAGCATAATAATCGGACTAACAGCGGCCACTAAAAAAATGCAACGCTTCGCTCAGTGCTCGTAGATATCTGTTATACACGAAAGAGATGCGGCAAAAAAGACAGTGCACTACAATGATAAACAGCCTCTCATGTCTTGGCCACCTGGCTTTCTCGCATCTTGAAATTTTTCTCGTATCTAGAGATAATTATTTGCTCAAAATTTTCCTCGTATCTCGAAATGCTCGTATGTAGAGGTGCTCGTATGTAGAGGTGCTCGTATGTAGAGGTACCACTGTACTTAGTTCAGTTGGAACGACAGCTGATTATTTTGGTGAGTAAAAGACTATAATTTCAGGTCCTGAGTCAAAGATTGGGATATTGTGCTCAAACTGATGCAAATACATTAGAAATTTAAGAAATACTTAATTAACTCTAAATACTAAATCATTACACTTTATAATTGCCCATGACCTCGCTCCCACCTGCTTGTGTTGTTTCCAGTCATTAAACAAATAAGATCACCTCCAGTGAATATTCTAATGAAAAATTCTTTCTTAAATGTTTCTCAATCATTTTCAGTACGCATACTAATCTTGCTTGTTGCCTCAAAATTCAAACATCGTGATGGACCATGAAAAATGCTCTTATCTGAGTTAGTTAATATTCATGTTCATCATGTTTTTTTCCACAGCTGCCGAATCGTACGTAGAATAATAAATATGAGACTATTCCCCTGTTTACATATTCAGACATAGCACTCATTCTGATATGGGTGTATTCTTTGGATAATGAGGCGACTATTTACATTTAACATTTTTCCCCCCTCTCTACCTCTATTCTATCCACAGCCCTTTCTGTCACCCCTGAATGTCGCTTGCCTTTAGCCTGTGTTTCTATGCGCTCCCTGGGAGATCATTTTAATATGTGACCTATTCAATGTGAATGAATAAAGAATCTTTTTCCAAACACACATCGGTGACACCTTATTAACCACATGTCAACTGCACATGACAGATGAAGCATGTGTGTACTCCCCCGCAGACGCGCACCCAAAGCGCCCGTGTTAGTCAATACAGTCAAAGATAGTAAGATTAGTATGATTCTATAATTTTCCATGCAAGCATAAAAAAAAGAAAAATACTATTATTTTGACTTGAAAATTATTGCAACCTTCTGTTAAAAACAGTTTTACCATTCTTTTTTGGATTGCTTTTACCAAGTTTAGTATATTTACTTTGACTGAAGAAAAAATGACAGTTTACCCTAAAATTTTATTGTTCAAATTTATCTGGGTGTCGTACTGGTGAGAATTAGAGGAATGTGGCGAATTGAAAATTCTTGGCCAAAACCGAAAAAGGAGGCCGAAAACAATTAGAAAATTAGATTATTATTTTTTTATCTTTACATAAAAACTAAATTAAGCCAATTATTAAAATTCAATTTAACTTTTTAGTCATTTATCCAATTTTACTTGTTTCAAAACGAACTGTTAAAAAGTTTAGAATTACCAAAATATCTATTTGAATATATTTGTTTTCTAATCACTGATCAATTGCCACCATATCGTGAGCTCTTGTAGATCAGTTATAATCAAAAGCTCACCTCTGACGATAAGACCGGCAAAATTGGACACTCCCGAGCCACGCTCCGACTGGGTGACGCAGCGGTACAGGTCTTGATCCTGATTGGTGACTTCGTCGAGATGGAATGAGGCAGAGAATCGTCGATGGTTGATATTCTTCCTGTGAGACACAGGGATATCTTCTCCATTTCGCCGCTATAGAAGAGAGATGGACACAGGTACAGGGTAAAGAGTCTTGTTCTCAAGGTCTCGCGGCGGAGCTGCAGCCTTCTTTACAAACACATGCCTCAGTGACAGTAGGTTTGGAGGTCATGAATACAATACAGCTGAAATGAAATCAATGACTATTAACCTCTGTGGTGTTAGCTTCTTACCTAATTTCGATTTCATTAACCATGTTCTTAGTACACATTCTTTATTGTGTATTGCTGTGTGCATTCATGTGTTGAATAGATACTATTTTTATTCATTCACATTTATTAAGCCACATTGTCATTTAACCCACAACATAGCAGTATCTATTTTCGAGGTATAAGAGCGTAAATACAAGGAAAAAATAAGTCCACAGTTGTCAATCGTGGCAATGCAGTGACAGGGTCCAAATTCCAGTGGATATATAGATGAAAAACACTTCTGCATAATACATATTAAGCAATCAAATTAATAAAGTATATTTGTCGGGAATTACGCAAGCCTTGTGCTGCAAAGGGAATTCACAAACAAACCCAAAACCAATTGTTCTGTGCATGCCTTTACCTGAAGCCAAAGCTTATTGTTGGATGTATCCCGTCCAGTGGCGATACACTGAAAAGTGGCATTCTGCCCAGCGTTCACCTCAACATCTCCAAGGCGCAGGAAATGAGGGGATTTATCTGAAGAAAAACAACAACATCAGAAAAAAATAAAGAATTCAGGACCCTTTATTATGTCCGGGCTGCGTTTGCGTTGCTCGGAATTCACACTGCTCCCAGACAGGAGCAGAACATGTACAAACAATGTAGGCACTTTAGGACATTTTGTAACCTGCAGCGATATGTTCACTATTACTACGATTAGATTTTAGAGGAGTCAGAAAGAGCTGGAACCCAACATTGCCAGTGGCTGGTAAGATCACTGTCACAATGTCACAGCTTCTAATACTTAAGCGCCACACTAAGGTATGGAATAAGCCTTTTGAACCCATGAAGAGGCTGTGTGGCTATTTTTATTCTAGGGATGCGATTGCAATCATAGATAACAGCTGAAAACACACACACACATATGCGTGCACCAGCACACAAACCTGTGTGTGTGAGTCCAGAAATGCAGCTGTGAGAATGAATGCTTCCACTGTGGAAGTTTGTGTATTGAGAGTTGCAACTCTCTTAATATTCACACCACTTCCAGGTCACTTTACTGACAAAATTTGACAACCTCAAACAGAGCCGAGGGACAACTTCGGGATACATTTTACTAAAGTGACTCCAAATCAATTCCATCCATTAAAAGGCAGGCCTTTGTAAAAAAAATGTGTCATTACTACGGATAGACACATGCCAAAACAGGATTTTAATTGGTCGTTTTCCTCTGGTCGCACCCTGCAGATGCCTGTCTATGGATTTAGATGAAGTCGCACACGCTCACAAGTGTTTCAGGATGAGGCTTCTGGCATCGCGGAGACACAGAAGAGAAAAAGAGCTTTGGAACGTAACATGAATTTAAAAAGCAGCGCGACCCCCATCACTTTCCTGTCAACACAGGACAAGACAGCTACTGTTCGCTTCGTGTGTGTGCCCGGAGTGTGTGTGTATGGGATGTGTGTGTGTCTGTAGTAAGAGAAAGAGAGCTGAGTGGTCAGAATCGCTTCTCTCCATGATTGACCTAATACCATTTCATTTCCCGCTTCACTCCCTCCAGCCCCCCACTCCAGTTTCTCTCTTCTCTACCTCGCAGTCTTCACGCTTGTGTTCTATTTCTTTCGTTTACCGACTACAACTTGTCACCTCTTGCCACATCCCTCCCTTCTTTGAGTCACCTTCCACTCATTTCCACTTATCTGTCCATTCAACTGCGGCAGAAACCATCCTCGGTTCGGTCTAATTAGTAGCCGAAGCTATAAGCGTTGAATCAGCGAACTACGACTAATTGCTGCCATGCTAATGACTCACCGCATGGGTAGCTGAGCACCTGAACGTCATCTATAACGATGAAGCCGGTCTTCCTGTCCGAAACCTCTGCTTCAAATATGACCTGTGGACAGAAAAGAAATGTGTTGCACTTTTACAATAAAGCAGAAATGACAAAGGCCATTGAGTTTTAAAACTGCATGTAATTGAATACAGGTATGAAAAACATTGACTCTACACAGTCAATTGTACTTTGGAGTTTATCCAGAATAGTCCTAAAAATGGTTTACTTGGGAGTAAAAATCAATATGTGTAAACTACAAATCTTCAGTTTAAAGACTGTCGGGGGTATAAACCCCACTAGTGTCTTGACTTAGGGAAGTGAAAGAATTAATACTTAATGCAGTTAAAATGATGAAATAACGTATCAAATATGTGAAATAATAAATTTTAAATAATGTCAAATTTTCTCTACAAAATGGAGTAAAAACCCTTTTTGTATTACATGAAAATATGACCAGCTAAATGAAGTGGGGGTTTTACCATTGTCACCATTTAAAAATGATAGGACAACTTTAGTAAATAGATTCCATTGGATCCATATTTACATGTCAAAGAAATAGAACAAGGTAGATTTGAAACAGGAGGAAGTTGATGAAACCCTAAGCTGAGGTGTAGATAAAAATAACACTACGTGGTCTGCTGTTTTGATTTATATATTCAGACCAACAGCCCACCAAGATTAATAGTTCTTCCAGTTAGACCAGAGTAATCTTCTTTGGTGAACATAAAATGCCTGACAGCTAAATGATAAAATATATAAATAAATAAAAACTACTCAAAGTGTGCAGAATGAAGCCAGCCTATATAAATGTGCTTCTCATTCCACTCCCATCACTCTTTTATTACCCTTTACCATTTCATCATATTCTTGTGGTTTATTTTTCTCAATCTACATTTATTTGGCCAAGCTGGGAAACCAAAGCGAACTTCAATTGACCATACACTTTGGCTGCTGAGATGTTGATTCCTAGAACATTACATACTCTCTAGTGCACCACAAGTATGAAATTGCCTCTCTTTTTACCCATGTGTAACAGCAACATGGTTCCAAATTCATAAAATATAAAGCTGAAGCTGTAAGCGTGTCATGTGACTTCCCTCAAACCACGCCCTGCTCGTGTGCAAAATGTCAATAGACTACCTCTACTTGTTACAACGTAAAAAACTGTTGCTATGTTGCATCACTTTTCATTTAAGTTTAAGATTTTCCCCACAAGTATACATTTTAATGGTCATGCCATCTTTTTAAATACTGTTTAGGAGCACTGCACTAAAAAAATCTGAGAGGCAGTTGCTATCTAAACATGAGTGGGTATGAACCAGTTGCTGTAATTTGTCAAGAGTGAGGGCATCCATTAACTGTTTACCCGTGACATGTTTCACCCTCGACTGCTAATTTATGATAATCATTCTGCCCACATTGCTCACAAAATCAGACAACTAGTCACAAATGCATAATAAAAGTGAAGATTTCTATAAATGTCAAAACCAACAAAGTGTAACAAAAGTCCATAGTTGCTGAGGTCACATATTTACATATCGAAAGGTTCACGTAAGATTTATTAAAAAAAAAACAATTTATGAATGGAGATTTGTCAAAAATGCCTTCGCAGAGAATCGAGATCAGCTCAACGTGGTATTAGTCATGTAATGTATTCATTAATCGGTAAATGTTCAAAAGTATCCAAAGTACTTAGGATGTTTGAAAGCATGAATCAAGATTAATGGAGAATTCTTTGCTAGGGCACTAGGGGTGCATTTACACCCACTCCTCAGGCTTATTATCATTCAAGCTTAAACAGAAGCGTGTTTGAACATGAAATGGTGCCGTCATAACCTCAAACCAAAGAACCCGTTTCATACCATGAAAAAAAAAAACTCTATAAGCCCTCAGCAAACAAGAACTGATTACGTTCAATTACAACATGTTGACACGGGTTTCAGGCAGGCCTGTCCTCTCACAGTCACCGAGGGCTGCACGGGCACCAGATGGGTCATTTGGACGATTCTTCCACCCTTCACTTTACAGTACTGAGATTGAGTCCCCAGGCTACGCATATTAATCAGGAAGCGTGTATGCATGTCCTGACACTGACACTCATCTGCCACATGCAAGTCAGGAACAGCCTAGAACTATTTAGAAATGCGGACTATTCAAACTATTGTTAATATGATCTTAAAAGGTAAAAAAAGCTGTTTGACTACTAAAAAAAGTAAAAACACAAAACAAAGCTGTGATATCCCACATGGTTACACAAATGCAAGTGCACGTACATGCAAGCTGTTGCCCCATAGCTTCTCACTACGTGTTTCTTGCCTGATCGTCACCTCCTGAGCCTCAGTCAACACAAATAAATCAGTAGCCTGCCTCACAGCATGTACTGTTTGTTTTTGAGGCAGTGTGTTGTTTGTGTTCATCTGACCACTAAAGAAGTGAAAGTATGTGAACCTAATCAATCAGTTTATCAACCAGTCGCGGGGGAGAAAGGTCATTGATGGTCATTTTAGTTATATGCAAATGATCATCATTAAAGCGACAGCAATAAAAAGGTATATTAAAATAATGTGTAAAAGCCATTGCGACAGATTCAACATTGTTTTTCTCACTGCCCTTGATGTAGTGTCCAGGTGTGCCGATAGGCTCACTCTGAAAGAGTGAATTATGTGCAAACACAACCGTTAATGAATAAATGAGGAAGTAGTTCACCTGGTATTCGTTTGGCCAAAAGGTAGAGACGGCCAGTTCAGCTTTCAGCCAGTCTTTACCTAAAAAAACACAAACAAAAACAATGATGAATTTTCAGGTAGCTGTAAGAAAAGTAAATCACACAAGAATTTGATTGGTGTTAGATAGTGCTGGGCGATAGAGAAACTATCGTCGATTGTGATATAGACCATCTTGGATCATTTTCCAATTGTTTTGAATGCATGAAAGCAAATGTGCTATAAGATAGAATAGAAAATTAATTTTGACAATAGTACATATGCTATTGTCTTTTTTTTTTCAATATACTATGTCATCATATCACCCAGCACTAGTGGTTGAGGTTTTACCGGTGTATGTTGTTACATTCCATATTGGATTGGCCAGGGGACCCTTGTTAACCTGTGGGTCAAATGGAACAAAAAAAGTTTCAAAACTATGCTAATTGGATTTGTTGATTGTTGTGTCTACTTATCTATTGATTAACTGTTTTATCCATGTTTCAAATAGCTCAAAACACTATGTTCAGTGGAAAAACAATCTGATTTGAATGATTACTGCTAGGAATGATTACAAGCAATTCACACAGTAACTTTAACATGTGAAAGAAAGAAAAAAATACACAATTAAGACATTACCTTCACTAAGACATTAAGTGTACCAGGACTGGAACCATCAGCGCTGATGAGTTGATAGTTAAAGTCAATGCAGTGAGTGTCATTCTCTTTCATCACTGGGAGCTGGAACCTTGCCTTCTCCCCAACTTCATACTGAGACATGTCCACAAACATGTAGGAACCTGGACAAAGAGGTATCCTGCATTAAGTTTTGATGAATGGACTTGCAGCTTCAGCATACTTCATAAGAGCCTTGTACTCATTATGTTTAGTTTGTTTGAACTTACCCCTTCGACTTTGACCTTTACTTACACTTTTAAAGACTTACTGTAAAACCCAGCCACAATTGAAAGTATTTATAGTCTTGACCATCCATTTAAGACTTTGAAGCAATATTGAGTTAGTAGTTTCCTTGTCAATTGCTGTCAGCACCCATCCATTTACTCTCATTTAATTTGGCCTAAGCACGCAGTAATAACCCTTTTCAACTACTTTTGCATTTTCTCAAAAAGTTTTTAGTGTTGTAAAGGATACTCATTGGGCATGAACATGTATATAACTTTAATAATTGGTTAACTGACTGTGAAGAAATCTGTAAACTTTCCTTTTCAAACAATGTGCCAAAATTGAGTGCACGACAATAATGCATCAAGATGCTTTTGGATCATTTTTTTTAACTGTGAAAAGGACAATAGGACATCTTGTAAGAGAGGAGAAATTAAGCCACACCCACATTTTGCCCGATGTATTTCACTGTAAAAAATACAGTGGCATTGACAAGAACGGATCTAGATCATTTAATAATCAGCTTAGAGCTCAACAGATGTTGTTGCAGTGAAAGATGCGATGACGTGATCCTTGGGCGTAATCTCCCATTTGAAAATATCATGGATTGCCTAAAATATGCCAATATCTGAGAAAAATGCTAAATACAGTTTATGCAAATACATACTACATTTGTTGGACAACTTGGACATTTTATAGGTTTAATTAACAGTGAATATATATATATATATATATATTGGTGCCTTCACCACACACAATAGCATGCAAAACTGACTTTTTCTGCTCCAATTATGTAAACACAATGCTACATTCTTGCCAGTTAATTCTATTTTCCAGTTAGAATGTGCACAATATGAATGCTCCGATTGGCAATAGGACAGTAGTGATTATCTGTCATTGTTCAGCTAATCTACAGTGAGAATAGATTGTTCTCGACAAGAATAGGAGGGCAAACAGTAGCAAATTTTCAATTGGAGCACAAAACCCATCTGCATTGAGCGCCCACGTGCTCTTTATTCCAATCATTGCCCTTTCTGTTTTCATCTCTTCTTCATCCACATGAACACTGAGAGCAGTCTATCTTATTGAGAAGTCTTTTAAAAAAAACTTGTAAGTGAAAAGCAAAAAACAGCATGACTTCCTCCTGTGTGGACAGACAGTATCCACAAAAACCTGACAGGGACCTCTGAGAAACACTCAATTTTTTGTCTCTCTCACTTACGCATGCAACCTGCTCCTGGTATCAAAATGATACTTAGTGACATGAGGTGGAATGAAGGTGCCAAGACTGTGTGCTCGCTAAAAATACATGTATCAGTCACAGACTTACGTTACGACCCCAGATATGTCACAACACACGCCTTGGCAAGATATAACATTTCAGTTGATATACACATCACAGACTAGGCAAACTAAATTATAGCCATTTTTAAATGATTAAATCAATATTTTACAGTCAACACATCAGGGCACAACTATAAGGTATACAGGCTAAAATACCATACAACCAAACTTGATGAAGATAGAAGAAATAAAAATAAACAGAACATATGCCATCATTGGTAGCAACTACATAACATTGGTGTGAAACCAATGATCCGAGTGCCATACATGGATGGACCTCCATCATTTGATCCAGCATTCTAAAGATAAATAGCATCTAATAGCACAGTAGCCTTGCCCTTGCTGTGTAACAATACATATCTTATCGTGAGGACAACCATGACAAAATGCCTGACAGGATGAATCTAAAAGAAAGGACATTGCAACACCGAAAATCTGCCAGTTCCTCAGATGGCTGCTGTCTTTGAAGTGCCAATGTGGGAAATGGACTCTAATCAAATGACGACACAAAGTAACAAGGATAAAAATACCCCTGAGACAGACTTAAGACCTAGATATGTCACATCATAGGAGCAACAGTAGAGACTATTATTCAAAGTAACAATAACATCCTCCTGGTAGTAAAAGTTTCAGTTTCATTTCATGCATCTGTTCAAACTGGATCCAGAATAGCAAGCAATATTGGCCTTAAAATAAGCCCCACAAACAGTTGTAATGTGCAATGCATAGATTAAGAATTATGGCATTTTTCCCAAAAGATATTAGACTGACAGTAGCTGTATCTTAAGCTCTATCGCAGTTATAAGCCTGTTTCGTCCTCCTCCACAGATGACGAAAAAGGAAGATGTGATGCGAAGCCAAATAGATTTGAAGAGAAGCTTACTGACAATATCGTGAGTATCTGCTTTAGTCCGGTGACTCACACAAGCCCAAGTCAACGAATATTTAACTACCAAGCTAAACGCTATACTATAAGTGACACACTTCAACCTTTATCTAAATGTCACTAGTTTGGGGTTTCACGATGTTAAGTATGGCTTTATCAATGTGATCTTGCATGTACCGCTACTACTAAACATTGCACGTGTTTTTAGTTTATTTTTTCTTTTAACATTGCAAGGTAGACAATCTTCTCTGTTCCATCTTTTGATTAATGACCTTCTGTTCTTAATTAGACCCTCAGCCTTTAGGCGGGATTTTTTTTAATTTGCCCCTAATCATCTTCATGCTAAAAAACAACAAATTACCAAGGAGAAAGAGTGTGTGTGTCTGATAATGACTTGCAAGTGTTATATTAACACAATCACCCTGTATTCAAAAAAGCAACATTATAACCAACAATATGAAAAAATGATTTAAACATTTTGGGACACTATTACCTTTTAAATCACTGAGAAAAGTAGAAAAATGGTAATGAGAAGACTATATTAATATAATTCAGATTGTAAAAGTTACGAATCACATTTTTGTACTCTTTATTATTAATGGGAATACAGTTTTACCTTTGGGCAGGTAAGGAGATACGTAGGGCACTTCCTGGGTGTTGATGTGTGTCCAGTCAAAGTCATCGTATGGATCTTGTTGGTAATCACACCGGGAGAAGCCGTCATCAAACGTACAGCTTCCTGTGAGAAGGAATAGAAACAATATTGATAAGAGACTGTTTCCCAATCAGAATTGTAAATGTTGAATCTTGAATTAGTCGAAAATTGTTATTTAAAACAACTTTCAATCTCTTTCTATGTAACACTTTTATGAGTGGGCATGATGTGACTAATAAACCGCCAAGAGTGAGTGCAGTCATCAGTCAGCCATCAAGGTTAGACAGAATCACCCCTGACTCAACCATCAGAAGCAGCCTTCAGCAGATCATCTGAGCCCGCACACGCGGCGTCTAAGATGACGACTACAGGCACACCCAAAGGAAGTCACTCTAATATAGATAGACGCTGCCTGTCCCCAGTGGCCAGCAGACTCAATCAGCTCACGATCATACATGGCTTGTACTGGCAATGTGCTGATAGGAATGGCACACTGATTACAACCAGCCATCTTGACCTCGCAGCCATGGATGGTTTGCGTTAGTAACACAGCTCTGGGGCATTTTACAAAGAAAGGCCAAGTACCATCTGATACCAGTCTCTAATTGTTACAGCTACCAAAGATTAAATGACTCCCCTTGACTTATTGGTCACACGAGATGTAATAGGGTGTCGACATCAGATAAACGCTGGACTGTATTTCATGATAATCAGTAAGAGAGTAATAGAAATTATTTTGAAAAAAATGGAGAAAATTAAAACAATAATAATGTTGCCAACTTCTCAGACAACCAAGCGACCTTAATATTAAAATTGAATAAGTGAGTATCAACTTTAGAGCAACAGAAGATTAAAACAATGTTTTTCTTTAATGTGTTCATTTATTTTTTACTTAAGATAGGTAGTTATTTCAATGCGTAGGCACCAATGGATTTTGAATACAAATCTTGTTTGTAAATATGACATAGGTTGAAGATCGGTTGGATTGCGTGTGAATTTTCTTGCATTTCACTTGTAAGAGCTGTCAATAAGTCTGACCCAAACCTTGGGGTGTTTTAGGGTTTCTGAGTCATAGTTGTACCCTTTATTAATGAAACTGAATGCTGACTGAAGGTAAGTCAATGCAATGCACTGGGAAATTTGGTTATTTCTTTGTGTATTGCTAAATTACTTTTACTTTGGCTGGAATTGAAGACAACATCTACAAGACAACGTTTGCAATAAGATTTGGATGATTATGGATGCATTCTGAACTAGACAACAGGGATATATACACTCTATTATCTAAGAGCAAGGCACCATCATGTTGAACCAGCAATTCCAGCCATGTACATCTCAAAACTATTGGCACTAAAGCTACCTGTGTCCTGGAGCTAGCTGCAGAATGCCATGACGGGGAACAAAATGACTGGACTTGAGATCCCCCACTGATCTGAGTGGGACCTCCAGTAGGATACAAAGAGGAGACAGCCGCTGCTGCAGGAGAAACACTTTAACGTCAAACAAAGTGACTGTTTTTGGCTGCTGGCTGTATTACTGGTTGTGACTCACGGCCTCGGAGACGCATAGGATCACATTCCCCTTGGCGTTCTTCGTAAAAACCAGCTCGACTCTGCGCATTTCAGTCCAGTTCCGTTCAATTTTGTTAAGTCTTTGTCACAGTGAGTTACCTCGCAGAGTGCGCTACTTGGTGCAAAGGGCATGTAGTGCACCACTGACAACACACATTTTTCTGCTTTGAACTCATACGCTTATTTTGGAACTGAATTCTGCTGACAATAAAATGGAGTGTGAATGGGGGTCTGTGCAGAACGATGTGACATTTTGTCCTTTATTGTGTGTTTGTTGGTTTACATCTTGCTGTCTTGTAGTTTTCTTGGATAAATTCAACAACAACATGTGCATGCCATGCTTCAAACTCATTGTAACCAGCTGCCTGGAGATACAGTTTGTATAAATTTTGGACTGGCAGTTATTAGATATAAGCCAATGGTTAATTTTTAAGTTAATTCATTCATTTTAATTTCCTTTTATCCTGGCATCTTTTACATCAGAGTATTTTGAAACACTTCAAAACATACACTTAATATATAACATAGGTGTTTATGAAATAAATGTCGAATACGAACAATTACATATTGCTTTATTGCGTGCTGTAGAGAAGTATACCATATTGCATAGGTATTTGTAATCATGTTGCTAAAAAAATGGTATATTTTAGTATGGTGAAACTCCACATCACTGCACTACACCTGCAGTTAAGGGCAAAGTTTATGTCAAAGAGTTGTAATACAACATGAGAAGGTGTAATGGTGTGCTCTGAATCACTTAATAGTGGAACACCGGCTAAAGTAAAATACCAGATGGTGTGTGTTTTGATTAGGTAAATTTCCAGCGTCTTAAACTTTACAAGGACAGGTCAATTACATTTACCATGTTGACGTTAATCTTGTCTGCCACTTGATGCTGCTAGGCATCCAGTAGGGAAAACTAAACTATGAAACTGAGTGGTAAAGATAAATTTCCTTAATTACAAATCAAATAGTTTGAAATGCATTTTATTTGAATCCAAGTTATATTTCAAAACATGCAAGCATGGTTTCATTCCGTTTTTTAATATTCAAAGTACAAAAACAAGCTTGTATCCAGATGGGTCATTATACGCTTAGCCATTACTCCATTCACAAGGACACTGAGCGAGAGAAAATGACTGCATGCTAATCACTTTCTAATCAGCTTCTGTGATTGGCTGCCTAGCTAATGAAATAATGGGGACTCATTTGCATAAAATAATAATTACGGAAATTTGATAAAGGCTCAAGGGCAAAGGGGGCAATATACACATCATCCATGCACATACACAAACAAAGGTTGGATGCAGTGTTCAATGGCTGAAGAGACATTTGTCCCTTGTCACTCAAATGATTTCGCACTTATTTGGAAATGACTACCAACTGTTGTAGCCCAAACGGTCAAAGCGAGTGCTTTGCTGTTCAAGAAATATTCCTCGATAAAAGTGACCCCATGGTAAAACTCCAACAAAGCATTTTAAACAAGTTCATAATTTATAATTACACTGGATCATCACAAGAGCCAGTAGAACTGTAAGGTTTAGAAAAAGTATTTTTTCTTATTTCGGCTGATTTGCTGAAGAATAAGAAAATGCTTGCACAGATGGAGGCTGAAAGTCGATTTAGTGGTTCACAAATGTATCATAGAGACTGAATGAAAAAGCCTGAATTTTCTCTGAGTAATCTGGCATCCTCCTACATTCCGTAAACATGCTTGTTAGGTTAACTGATAGGTGTGATTGCAAGTGTGAAAAATTATTTGCCTATGTGTACTGCGATTTATTGGCGACCCATTGTACTAGTACAGAGAAACGGTATATAAAAAATGGGTCGCTGTATGATTGTTTGCATACATAAAGGATAATATTCATTCAACCATCCAATTAGAATATCACAGAAGACCTTGCACAGGAGGGTATGTATACATGCTAAACTAGTTACCAGCGAATCAAGGTGCACAATAATACACAGTAGTGAACATGAAAGGTTGTTGTAGTTTGCCATAATGTAACGTTAAAGGCAATATACTTGCTAAAATAAATTAGCATTAACTATTTTGCGTTGGCTTCATTGTTCTGGGGTCCTGGGTTCGATCCCAAGTCAATCCTCCTGTGTGGAGTTTGCATGTTCTCTCTGGGCTTGGGTGGGTTTTCTCCAGGTACTCTGGTTTCCTCCCACATTCCAAACACATGCAGTGTGAATGGTTGCCTGTCTTCTTGTGCCCTGCAATTGGCTGGCCACGAATTCAGAGAGCCTAAAGTCAGCTGGGATAGGCTCCCACACCCTCTACAACCGTTGTGGTTGCTATCTCAGCCAACTATAGCCACCAGGCAGGGGGCGCCTGGAATTACTGGCCAGCCAATTGCAGGAGAATAGGTCAAAGTTAACCTGAAATTATATAAGGTGACACCATAGGGGCCCACACACACTCCCACTAACACATATACCCATCTTCTCTCTCTCCAGTCACGCTTCAGTGGCCCTCTCAGCAAAGTGCCATCAAAGTCAGCACCCATACACACAGATTGCCTGTTAACCGTATATGTGGTCACACGAAGTTGGCACAGCCAAATACACATGATTGGCACTGAAACACACATGAACACACTCAGAGCTGTACTTTAATTGGAAATGCTGAAGGCTGAAAAATTTCTACTTCATCTCACAATGCAGTAATTGAATCTGAGGTGTGTGTGCTACAAGCGTACACGTGTGTCTTCTGCTGAGTCAAGAATTTTTGTTGAAAGTGAAAGAGCAAATGTGTGTTTTTCATTTCTGTCCTTCCGCCATCGACTATTCTCCTTTCCCTCGCCCTGCTCCGCTCTTGGAAAAAAAACACAATTTTCCAAGATGAATTCATGCAATTTGGACCACCTATTATCACCATTTTCAATACATCAATGAAAAGCTTCACAGCTTGAGAGACATTGATTTAGGACAGGCGTGACCTTGTTCATACAATGTAGCCATTTCAACATCGAAGACAAAATTAGCCCCCGTTCAGAGTTTGAAATGCCTGATTTAAAAGGGAAAAAAGTTCAATGAATTAAGGAATTGAATGTCAGGCAAATGCTTCATCTGGGAAGAAAACAACTTACTAATGACCCGTCATCAAAATAATGATCACAAAGCTTAGAAGAGCCATTGCTTGATGTCATAATAGCCCCTTTGTTAGAAACATACAGTTCACAAGATTTCAGTTCTGAAAATAAATGTGTGGAATAATTCAATTTTAGCCTAGGGAACATAGATTTGATTATTTTTTATGGGTACATTGTTACATTGTGTGAAAGACCACAGCATGCTTATGTACAATGTATCTCAGTCTCAGTTTATATCATAAAATAGTATTTCCCCTTGTATACTGTGTCTACACAATCAACTCAGTGGGGATTAATTTTGCAGCCTCACATTTATTAATGGCAAATCCAAGTGCGTATTAAAATCACACCCATCGAGGTGGATACTTTCCAGTATGTACCTTTGAATCACAAATCCCCACCCCTGTTCTCTTTTTATGCTGACATTTAAGTAACTTCAGTATCTTACTGTTGGGCTAGATAGGGTACGTAACCCACTTGGGTGCTGATAATTGGAGTGGTTTTTGTCAATCACAAAAGCCTCAAATAATTGGCTCTCCCAAGCAGGGAATGTTACTCCTCTCTCAGCACTTGGCGTGAAGGAGTCCTTTAACACCCAACCCCCTCGGTGTCCTGCTAACCATGAGTGACTTCACCCAAAGTCCAGACGGCGTCAAATTTCACTCCCATCTCAGAAAAGTTAAGGCATTCTCCTCAACTGACACTAAAGGCCAGTTGCCTACAATCATTGTGGTTTCCGTGTTGTGTCTCAAAGTGCACACTCAACAGCTTACTATATATACACTAATGGGATGGCATTGTGAAATCTGACTTGATGGAGTGTTCTGTCAGGCATCACAAGGTAAACATTTGCCACCACAGCAAAGTGAGAGTAGATTGAGAGTAGATGACGGCATCACTTAAGAGACAAGCCTATAAAACTCCGGGATCAGAAGCTATGTCAATGTGTGTGATTCCGAACGGAGCAGTGAGGGGGGTAATGATTAAGCCCTTCGGCAGCACTCAGCTCGCTCTCAAAACTGAGAGCACAGCTGGTAATTTAGTATCAAAATCCCCAAACGACAAGTCTGGCGAGCCTACTTCCCTCCCCTCCTTTTACCACACACTTGACCTCAAAATGTGGACTCTAACTCAGGACCAATGTTAGCTTTTTCCAATTAAAGCTAAATGGTAACAACCCAGAAAACTATTTTGCATTAATTGTCTTTGACATGGGTGGCCCAGTGAGGGAGTGGTTATTGCGTCGGCCTCACGGTTCTTAGATCCAGGGTTCAATCCCAGGTTTGAAGCTTCCTGTGAGGAGTTTGCAGTGCAGGTGAAAGTAGCCTTATCTATGCTGCCAGTGTATCCCAGAATTTTCCCACTTTTTTACTTATGTATTCTTTACTTCTAATCAAACACACACACAGAATTACAGGTTTCCAAGACCTCTATGAGAAAGAGGATACCAATTCCCTTGATCCTTCTTCTCTACAGTGGGAGACGAAACCTTGCCGCAGCTCACCGGTGGATTACTAGAGGAATACCACACTATGATGCTTTATCCATTGCAGAAGATTTGAATGAGCCAATCACTAAGCAGACAGAGTGCAGTCAGTCTCTTAAGCCAATTGGGCCAGAGCTGAGGTTTTGGACTGAAAAGCAGGTCTGGAGTGGATGCGATAAGCGCAGAACAAACACACATCAAATGCCAGCCCACACAGACAGGAACACACTCAAATCGAAATACAGTGTAAATTGGGATAACTGGAAGTCAGAGGGGAAAATGATGGGATGTGGGGGGTAAGCAGAGGTAAGTTAGGAAAAACCTGAGTGCAGAACGAATCCTACTATCAGGACAAAAATATCAGTTAAATCCAAAAAATCTCGCTTAGTCAGTCTGGATACACACTGACTTGACCAGCTGACATCTCCAATTGTTAGACAAGTTAGTCCAAAAGCTGACCAATTTACTGGACAAACAGCAGGTAGGATTTAGTCCATCCTGTGGTTTAGCAATGGAAGCATTTCTGTTGTTCTGCATGCGTCGCCAAAAGCAGTTCTCAACAGCAACACACAAAAAATGACCTGAAACAGCATTAACACTGGACAGCAGGACAGAGTGAAGGGGGTGGATGGGGTGGTCGTCAGTAAACATAAAAGTCAAATACAATAAATAAATAAAACCATACACTTAAAAGAGGAATCTGTAGCAAAAATTACAATACTTTTTGGACGTGTGAGACTGAAAAAAAAATTATCATATACAACCAAAACACGGAAGTAAAAGTGTAGGATGAGCTCTTTTATCTGTGTTGGTGACACAGTTCTGTCTCACAACAAAAGATAACTAACGATAGCATTTACAGTCCTGGTGGAATTGTAGTTTTTCTCTCAGCACAGACAACATGTATGCAACACTGTGGTGGAAACCTCAGATGCTCAAAAACAAAACAAAAACAAATACTCAGGGGAAAACAAAGATATAAACAGGTCAGACAAGAACCATCTCACCAGGGGTCTGCAATGATAGACATAGAATGATTTCTTTTCAGAAGTCAGGTTTGGCAATGGAAGGCTTTAAAGACAGCCCACAAATAAAATCCAATTGGATATCCCAAGTGAGCAGACCTTGTTTCTTGAACTGGTTACTTTACTTCCCTGCTTAACGGTAACCACTGTAGTTATTAGACAATACAATTTCGATCAGCAAAAACAAAACATTATTTAATGACTAAGAGTTACCTCCAATAGTCCTTCAAATAATGCATCAGATTTTCTGTTAGAGATTCCATCACACAACTGTAAAATGAAATTAATAGGCATAATTACAGTTTAAAAACAACCTAAGATAATCTCAACGTGTATACATGCATTATTAGTTTAAAACCCCTGGTTTAAGATATCCTTTTGTTTAAAAAAAAACAACACTAAAGAGGGCATTGAACAAATCATTTGATGTTGTGCTTTGATGTGTATTCGGAAGTCACCTGTCAAACAAGTAAAGTACAATTTGATCTAACTTAAAATTGTTGTCTCAACTGGTTTAACATGTTGCAAACAGGCCCCTGTTTAGAAACAGTAATGTGAAAACTACCGTATCTGATACAAATTTGAACTGCTCAGGAGAACACATTTTGCACATAATGCAAGGGTGCAAGAATATAGATGTCCTTTACATGGAAAATGTAGTCAAACACCACTTTGAGCACAAGATACCAAAGTGAAAGAGACCAAGAGAGAAAGGAGTATTACTTAGATATACAGTACTGTAGTATAAAGCCCTGAACTCCACCTTCCATCCAAAAGTGTGCATTTATGGTAAATGAGTATTGGGAGTTGTCATCTCTTTATGATAGCGGTAAGTGGCCCAAAGACAGCTGCTATTATATTTTATAATGGGAAAATACTGAGCAAGAGTGATTGGGATTTGCGTTTGTGTCTAGTATTAGATGTAAATGCAGCAAGATCATCACTTGTCATTTGGCACTTGTACCCTGCTGGGAGTATAATGTGGGGGTAAATTAGAGGCATTTTTGCAGTGCTTATTCACAAGAGATTCTGCATTGCCAAACTATATCAATTTACCTTGATACAGCTCTGCATCAACATTCAGTATGAATCTATGAAGTAGTAGGGCTGAGGTGGCTGCACGGGTGTGGCTTTGAGCGTGGACCCATTGTGAAACGATGCAAAAGCTTTTCAAATCAGTTCAACCGGTTTCTACCTCAGGTTACGGTGCACTGACTCGGGCTCACACGTGTGCACACCCAGACATTATTGTTACATATGTCTCTTCACATATTTATGTTATCCGAGTCTGCTTTCATTGAGCCAAATAAACAGATCAATTGGCAGGTTTGAAGCTTAATGGTCCCAGAAATAAGTGGGAAGTTGCAGGTTTTTGATCCCCTGTGCATAAAACCCACATTTTTATTTTGTATGAGACACAATAAAGTCCAAGGTTTGACATTCTGGCCTTACTGATATGTAATGTCTAATGCATGTTTTCTGTATACTGGCCTCCTTAAAATACAAGCATAGTGGAACCTATATAACTGGCTTGGAACCGCTATACAGTTGTGGCAAAAGTTGGTGTTTCCAAATCCCATTAGCTACAAGCAAAATTAAACATTTTCAACTTTTCTTCTTATGCCAGCACACTTCCATTACCTACAGTTACTCATGCTAACGTTAATGTTCGTTTCCTAAATCGATTAACATCTTAGAATCTTATTAGCACAGATTCTAATAAGGGTGATAAGGTTGTCTGGTTGCAATGTTGTTTTAAATGTGTCTCGTGAAGAGAAAAGTACTCTAGAAAAAACGCACTAACACACAATTAACTAATTGGCTGCCGTTGACAGCGCTAGACCAATTCAATCCATTTGAACGGGATGAAGTGAAACCGAATATATAAATAGTTTCTGTCAACCCTCCCAGTTCAAATGGATTGGACGACATTCAAATTCACAACATAGGGATAAAAAAGCCATGGGATTGGGCATCTATCATCATTAAAGGAACTGAAAGAGTTGACAAGGATGCTAGTCGCTCAGTTAATCACACTTTTTTTCAGTACTGCGCAGATATGGCCATCACACGTACATCAGCTGACAGCCTAAACTGTCTCCTGTAAGCATAAAATGCTTTTCCTGACCTTGGATAGAGAAGCCACGCCAAGGATTTGCGGACAGTAATGCATGAATTGCTTTGTGGCGCCTTTAAATAAATGGTGGTTTTGTCATGGATTCTCTCTTTGTGATCTCCATAAAGGCTAATCAGAATTAAATGGGTTCAATATTCATCTTATGATGAACAAAATGTTAATGGATAAATATAATGTATGGGTTTTTTTAGGAGACACCCAAAAGAGTGAAAATATTTCTTCATGGTGGAGCAGCTACGATCTTGAACAGTCCTTGTCTCCTGGTTCCGGGCATTGACTCGACTAGGACTCTCTTTACAGTTTACCATTAAGGTAGGACAACTAGAGGAGGGCACCACTGGAGCATATACACACATTCTCAATGTCCCCAACACCTTGATGCAAAAACATTGAACATGAACACCAAAGTACTGCTGCAAAATAGTGGTTCGTCATTCCCTTAAGTTCTTTCCTGTTTAATTTATTGTGGAACTATCAGGATCACTGTGACCTTTTTTCCTATGATGTAAAAAGTGAGGACTTGACAAGAAATTAACGTAATAGATGAGCACAGTGTTTCCTACCAACCCTTCTTGCAATTGTTAATTATACCGTGAACGCGTGAGGGATGGGCATAATTTATTAGATTGATTGGGTAGAAATGCTAGCTGATAGTGTCTTCAACCGAGTTTTAATGGAATCTAAGGCAGGCATCACTTGGCAGCAACAATCTTGGGTGCTGCTATAAAAACTTGGTTGCTGTTGTTGACATTAAACAGTAGTTAATTTATTCAGTTACTTTAATGCTCCCATTTGAGGGTTGAGAATACGTTCAGACCGCAGCTTGAATTGACCCAAATCATATCTTCTAGCCTTTATCTGTCTCGAATGAGATTATTTCATCGGGGTCTGAACCAAAAACCTTCATTTGAAATTCTTCATAGCAGACTCAAAGGATAATATCGAAGCTGTTTTGTTTTTAATGAGACATTACAAGATACTAGAAGTAAACAAAGAAAACATGCAACCAACATGTTCCAACAGAGAATTGAAGCTGAATCTTTGACCACAGTCTACAGAAAACATCCAATTCAGGAATCAAGTAAATTGTGCCCTCTATAGCATCAGTACTTTACAACTTTCTCATTATGTTGGTCTCTCTGACGTAGTTGCCATCTTCCTTTGTTCCCTGGACATGCTCACATGTTCACAAGCTCTCGGTCCATTGTGGCACTTGCAAGGCGAATTATGTGCCAAGTAATTATCGCTGTTTATGTTTGTTCCATGAACTGTTGGTGGACCTTGATAATGAAAAACAAGTACAGACTGGTTGTATTGTCATAATCCCATCTATGAATACATTTCCTTCACTTCACCTCCTGATAATTCACCTTGAATTTCACTCCATAGCCATCGAGCCTAATTCTTATGCATTTTCTTAGCCTACTGTAAACATTGTCAGTTCGTACGGAATTCAATTAGAAGAGGTTGGTTCCAATGTGGATTGTGACACAAGTGACTGAGCAACAACAACCTAACAATCCCTTCTCTGTTGGGTTGTTGACGTGTGTCACAGAATGGCGGTGAGATAGTTAAAATAGAAAAAAAGAAGGTCATTCTCTCTTTCTCTGAAGTGCACACTCAGGCAAATGGGGAGGACAGTCTTTTTCTTGCTCATTTTAATGTAAGTAATCCAAGTGGACAGGACGCTTTGTTGTATGCCGGGAGAGCCAGTTAGAGCGGCACAGAGACAGAAAGAGAAGGACAAGGGGGCGGGGATCACCTGCTTTAAATGTCCACTCCTCTTTCCCTCTTGGGAAACGATGACACAAGGAAACACTGATAACCATTTCTTCAATCTCCACAGATGGAGTGTTATTTACCCAAATCAATGCAGAATATTAAAAAAAACAATGGCATTCAATATTAACGTTCTGCCTTGAAACTTGAAGTAATGTAGATGAAGTTTGCCAGCACACCAATACATGTTAACAGTATTAGAATGTGAACTCATTACTCCATAATATGATTCCGTTAGAATAATACAGAACATAAAAGCAAACTGTAAAAAGGCCTGTATGTGTTTGTGTGTGGTGACATGCCCACTGGAAGAAGTCTTTACAGCCAGGATTTAATATGTGCATGGCTGTCTGCACATATCTCTGAATACATGTGAGTGTGCGATGGTATGCCAAGGGCGTAGAAAAAGAGAAAAAAAACTCAAAACAACTTGACGAGCAAAAAGCAGCTTCCTTGGACCGAATGCGTTGCCGTGGGCAATTTGAGTGTGGATGTGAAGATGCATGCTTGTGCGCTGGCCTGCGGCAATAGGATTGTGAGAGAGTGGACTCAGAGAGAGGGTAAATGTCCATACAGTGAGCATTCCTGACTTGGCCCATTTTACATAGAACATAACTACACACATCATCTGAATCGAAAGCTCACTTGAATTTTTTTAGGCAATATTCACCCACAGAACTTAGAGTTATAGTGTTCTGGAGGTAACATTTTGTCTGAGGGACAACCCAGACGCATGATTTAGTTTTCCCGGGACAACCGGTGTGATATTTTTGGCTGCTGAATAAGTCTGTAAATTACTTAACAGCCAAAACTGTAAGCGTTCCAATAATTATTGAACCATGGAGATGTAGTAAATGACTACCGTACAATGTAAACATGTAAATAGTATGAGACGCTACTTCTATAAGGGACTAAATACAGTATATGATATATCTACTAGCGCTTATAATGATCAATAGAATCCCGTCTCTGCTGGAATAAGTTAACTTTGCATTTAAAGTAGAGTGAGCATCTCCGCACTATACACACATCTCATGTATCAAACACACACTGATGTTTAGAATATTAAAAGGGTGAATCTGTAACAGCAGAAAGGCTGAATGGTGCACATTCCGCCATGCAGACTAAAGCTGATTTCATTATAGATAAATCTCATTTATCTATTCAATCTCTCTCTCCTATCTGTCTGTCACATTCTATTTCTCCCCTTTATTCCTACCAAAGTGTGTCATTTCCCACTTTCAGGTTTACTTTCTCTCCCTCTTTTTTGTATACTTCTCTAAGCTCTTTATCCTTCACTCTCCATTTGTGTCCCTCCATCTATCGGTCTGTGTCATCTGTTGAATGTAATTGGTAAGCATATATATGAAGAGGAGCAATGACACTAGAGAGGAATAGCAGTAAAGAGATGCTGGGGGCATAATAGAGCGAGGAGGAGGATAAGAAAGAAATTGGTGCTGTGTTTGATAACTGAGTCCACCAAAGCAATCACAACGAATTCATCTCTCGCTCTCTGCATTCTTTCTTTGCGCTCCAGCATTCCCTCTGATACAAGCTGGCCTCTGTAATACAATAAAAAGCTTGGCTCTGCTCTACATGAGTGTGTATGTGTGAGACAACTCTTACTTCAAACTCTCGGTCTCATCATTGCAGTTCTTCCACTAAGGTGTGTTTCAATAAATCACACTGTCACACACGGATGCAAGTGCACAGTCTCTGCTTAATAAGCTGTATTCCGAACTCCTGGGTTTGAAGAAGCTGAAACTGCACAAAACTAGCTATTTTCTTTTCTTTGGGAGTTCTTTTTTCTTCTTCCTTATTTTTGTTCTGTAATGTTTCTATTGTATTCCTGTTTTATATCCTTTGGTTGGGTGGGTCATGTTGTACGACAGCACTCAGTACTGGTAAAGCAGGCGAAGAAAGACACACACAAGGACACACTGACTTGCAAAGAGTCTAATTCTAAATCACAACAATTTAGAACTAACTCGTTTTTGTAAGACTTCACTTATCTTCAAACATTTATTGAATAATTTAAAAGCCAACCTGCATAAACCAATTTTGCTTGGCTTTTTAGAGAGCTTGACACCAAAATCCCATCTAACTTTCAAATACTCAATTTTTCCCCCTCTTAAACTTTCTTTCAAAAACTTTCAGGACTGAAGAATGTAGCAAAACTTTGTACAGCAAACTGTGTCCAAACTATGTCACACCGTTGTGTCAGTTCTGCATGTTGTTTCCTGTGCCTCATTCATTTCTGCCCTGAGCAACTATCCGCATGTGAGGAATTTGTCGCTGGTCCAAAAGCATGTCAAACATGGACTGGACAGACGGAGAGGAGGCAGACAAGTGTGGAAAAAGAGCAAAGAGGGTTGGGGGAGGAGGAGAATGGACACCTGGACAACTCCTGAGGCTCTGCAGGGAGGTGGAAGGAAGGAGGATGGGTGGAATGGTGATGGGATTTTCCCGGCTGTAACCTGTATATGTGTATGTGTGTTCCATATGCGCGGTAGTGCTGCAGGAGTTTAACAGGGGGTTGTGCCAGATGGGAGTGCACCCAGTAACGCACACAAACAAATGACTGATTCCAGCCATTGCCATCTTGTAACCACAATTTAATTCACAAAGATTGAATAAAGTGGAACAGACGGCAAAAAACTTCTGAGTGCAAACCTCAAACCCCCAAAGAATCACATTAGGCCAGTGATGTAGTGAACTCCTTTTGGCAAAAAAAATTTAAAGGCGAACTATAGTTCCATAGAATCGACCACTCAATTGATTATGATGCCCGTCCCAAGGAATAATGTCATCTCATGAGACTAAAAAAAGACTAAAAATGATTTGACGATTGGCTCATCCCAACAGGCGTGGCCACGGCGAGTCACTCGCATGATTTGTTAGAACCAGCTTTTGCAACACATGCCATTCCTGGCACGACACAACCCACACGTTTTTTATCTTTTCTTTTTATCTGAGCTTGGGATCAACCATGATTGATCATGGGGTATTGACTGGGAATGAAACCCCCCGTTATCTCAGTTAAAATCAGCA